>NC_141694.1:71947036-72547036 GCF_964263255.1 Lissotriton vulgaris
TTAAACACGATTTTCACATATTATTGTATTTGCACTTGATAGTTTTATGAGTAAAACTGAATGTGAACATTGGATGGCCATAAGAATAGAAAATGTGCTGTCTATAAAATACATTATGCTACCACACTATGTTTTAGTAATATATTTGTAACCATGTTCTCCAAAATGCACCACCAGTTACATACACTATACTCATCACTCTCCTTCTAAATACATTTTCTAGGCTTTGGTTGAAGTTTGGACTCTTACCAATCCCTATGACTTCAGTGATGTAACATTGATGGCTGCACCTCTACTCTAAAAACTATTCCAGCACCACTGCTATCAGCTACAAATCATCCCCACTGGCATCAGTAAACAGATTACAGTCCACCCTAGCTCATAGATAATAAAAGCAAGAAATTAGGCACGTTGCCAACTGGATACAAATGGCACGTGGAACAAAAGCACACCAGTCAGTAGTAGAGTCCTGCTGCATCAATTGTATCGCACCAGTAGAAGCAAAGGCATGTCGGCCAGTTGTGATGCCTGCAGGGATTGAAATGTACCACCTCACCAAGTTGGTGAGGTGGCCAAAGTAAAAGCCCCCATGAATTTGTAGCTTTTGGTGGGGTCCCTTATGATGTTGGGACTCCAATAAATAAAACTGAGGCGGGGATGCTCAGCAGTCATGTAGCAATGCCTGAGACCATATTCTCTGTGTGGCTTGTAATTTATTTATAGGCCTTTGGTACCAGGTCTGACACCCAACCAGGCACTGGGCCAACCCAAAAATGGTCATGAACCCCGCCAAACGCCAGTTCGCCTGTCCTCACCACACTGGAGCACCTGAGGGTTCTTGAATCTGCAGGACGCGCCTCTGCTTTGCTCGTGGCTATCACGGACGTCCGCACGTACCAGCTACCAGTCTCCACAGTAGAAGGGTCAAATTGCGATGTTTGCTAGAGGCCTGCGGTTTGCTCTGCATGGGCCCGATTCACAGAACTAACTTAAGACAAAATCCTAAACTTACTACTTTTGGTATTCACAGAAGTTAGGATTTTGTCTTAAGTTTGTCTTAAGACAGACTTAAGACAAAATCCAAACTTAAGTATGTCTTCAGTCTGTCTTAAGTTTTCTTAAGACAAACTTAAGACAAAATCCTAACTTCTGTGAATACCAAAAGTAGTACGTTTAGGATTTTGTCTTAAGTTAGTTCTTTGAATCGGGCCCCATGAGTTTGCAACTCATTGACTCGTGTCTCGCAGTGCTGCGAGGACGCGTGGTGTCGCTTCAGCCTCTCTACCTGTCACTGCCTCATCGGCTGTGTCACACCTGCCGCCCTGACCATGTGGCAGAGGCGCGGTTGGAACTTGACTGTCCCACATGCTCCCATTGTCCTATGCAGCTCCACAAGGTCTTCTTTGCTCTTTTGGCCCATTCTGCTTAGTCAAGTGAGGTGACTGTGCTTGGCCCAAACATACCCCAGAAGAGTACCATGGCAGAGTTATCTGTTTGGTGAACAGAATTGAAATCTTGCCTCCTGCATTCAAAAAAACAAAACAAAGACAACCGCACATAAAGTGCACTTATCTAACAGACATTCACTACAATCAATATCTAGCTGCAGAAATCAGGTTCAAACTTTACCTGGTCCTGGCGGGCAGCTCTCAGCTAGTCTTTGACCTAGCTTCTCTCTGCAAAGGGTTGACACACCACGTTATCGGCTCCCAAGGCTGTCCCTACACCCTCAGGGAAAATGTTCTTCCAGCGAGGTGCCCAAGGGGGGTGATCCATCACTTCTCGCCCACCATGGCCTCGATTCCGACAATGGTGTCTTTTGTGGTTGATGGATGGTCATCGACTGTAGAGTCGAAATTGAAAGACTGGACAGAACTCATACAATTCTACTTTTAGGAGGCTGGCATATCTAACGAGAGGTGGATATCAATAGGAGCAAAGGACATTCACAGAATATATAAAACGCTGGTGGAAGCAACAGCAAAAACTTACACCACTCTGCTGAATGCACTCAATGCTTATTTCAAGCCAATGGCGAATAAAGAATATGAATGCCTCGTATTCAGGTAAGCCTGCCAGGAAGCAGAGGATTCTATAGACACCTTCCACAGCAATTTGAAGGAATTCCAAGAATGTGTGGGTTCCAGGATGGACAGGAAGAGATTTGCGCCCAGATAATATAAGGGTGCTACTCCACAAAGCTACAAGGAACAAATCTGCAAGATTCAGGGAAATCTCTGCGAGTAAATTTGACATTAGTGTGGTCCAAGGAATTAAGAAAGATGAGAGCTTCATACATTGAAGCAGCACTACACTGACCCATCAAAACAGAACAAGTAATGTGACCTGGACTTGCCCAGCACCGAACCCTCCAAGACGTTCCCAAGACAGGAAAGAGGAATGCAGATACTTCAGAGGGTCCCCATACAAGATGACTGACTGACCCACCAAAGGCAAACGATGCTCAGCGTGTGGGAAACATCCAAGACCTCAAAACAAATGGTCCACTTGGTATTAAATGAGCCTGATAGCAAACAAGACATGGATGATGATAAAGAAGAATGCTCAGTCCACTACCTCTTTGCAGAAGGTACTCCACCTTCTACCTATCGCCGCCTCCCGTGGTGTCAACTCAAGACCAGCCAATCACCACCACCATTGTCACAGGAGCATCGATTGAAGTCATGTCAATGACCACATATCACACCATGGCCCACCAACCCCCACTAGACAAAACAAAAATCAAAGTCTTGCATATGGGCAGAAGTCACCAATCCCCCTCCTTGGCTGTTTTAAGTCCACAGTATCCCATCTAGGAATCAAGGGAGACACAACAGTGCATGTGGCAGAAGAGGGCCACAGCATGCTTGTCAATTGAGCGACCGCAGAGGCACTGGGATTGATCTTCTTTGCTTTTGAAGTTCAGGAAGAACTATTGACCATTCAAGAAGAATTCAACACTGTCTTCAGAGGGAACGGATGCCTAAAGAACAGACAAGTCAAGGTACATATAGACTCAGTTATCCAACCAGTGGCCCTACGTCACTGCTGCATAGCCTTCCACCTGAGACCGAAAGTTTTAGAAGAGCAGAAGAAGCTGGAAAGGACTGGCATCATTGAGAAGGTCACTGGACCCAGTCCGTGGGTGTCCCCGATTATGGTGGCCAGGGAGCCAAAACAACTATGGCAGGTCTGCATATGTGTGGATGTGGGACTACACAGTGTTGCTATGCAGCGGGAACGACACCTCACTCCTATGGTAAACGACATACTGGTCAAACCTAGTGGTGCTGAATGTTTCTTGAAGGTGGATCCCTGTTCAGGATATCAACTACCACTCCATCCTGACTCCAGGTATTTCACAATGTTTTTAATGCACATGGGTCTACACAGGCATCACCACCTCAACTTTGGAATCTCTATTTCAGCGAAAATCTTTGAAAACTCCATAAGAGAGGTGTTCGGCGTCCTCCCCGCCGTCAGTGTTAGTGATGAGATCCTCATCCACGTAAGTCCCTGTTAGAATACCCAATCAATCTCAGAGAAGTGCTACAACTGATCAAAGACGCAGGACTCACCTTACATAAGGAAAAATGTGAATTTCTAAAGAAGAAAATCATTTTCTTTTGATATACGTTTTCAGAGAATGGAGTTGCCCCAGATCCTGGAAAAGTGTGTGGCGTGCAAGAATCCCAGGCGCCCGCAATATCACTAAAGTGAGAAGTTTTCTTGGCATGTTGAATTTCTGTGGTAGGTTCATCCCTGACTTCACAGTCCTCACTTGACCCCTCAGAGAGCTCACCAAGCCGATAATACTATGGCAGAGGGGTCCTAAACTAGAGATGGTCTTTCGACAAACCAAAGAAGTGCTGTCAGTGGACACCGCTCTATCCAATTTTGATCCTAAGAAAGCTACCAATGTACGGTGGATGCAAACCCTCATGGCCTCGGGCAGTACTAATGCAGCAATCAGATGACAGGTGGACCCCAGTAGCTTATGGCAGTCGATCCCTGACAGAGACCGAGCAACGTTATTCACAAATAGAGCAAGAGGCCATTGCAATACACTGGGCTTGTTGACATTTCCATATCTCTGTGTATGGTCGCCCATTTGATGTCTCCATGGTCATAAACCACTCATACCTGTTTTCATCGGTCCTCGTCTAAACTGCAGCTCTGTATCAAGAAATGGCTGTCACAACTCCAAGAACACGATTATCAAGTTGAAAATCGACCAGGCTCTTCAAACCCCACTGACTATCTTTCATGCCATCCCTGTGCTGCCACCTCTCAGGAAGCAGAAGAAGTAGAAGCAAAGGAAGTCTATGTGAGATATGTTGCCGAAAGGTCTCGCCCACTCTTACTCCCACTGGCATTTGACAGTCTTGATTTTGGCCATCTACGTGATGGACGACATGCTTTACTGATCATTGATGACTATACCATATACCCGGAAGTGGAGATAGCAGGATCTCAGATGGGGTCAGAAGCCATTGCAAAAGTGGAAAAAGTCATTGATACTCACAGGATAATTAAGGTTGTGAAGACTGATAATGGCCCTCCGTTTCATGGCCAAGAATTTGCTGATGACCTAAAGTCATGGGGAATGCACCAACACAAAATGACACCTCGATGGCCCCAAGCCAACAGAGAAGTGGAGAGGTTTATGCAGACCCTCAACAAGATTGTCCTTATAGCCCACACTGATCACCAACCGGTGGAGAAAGCCATTTATGGATTCCTGCATGAGTACAGACTAACCCCCCCCCCCACACACAACAACAGGTCAAGCTCCTGGACATGCCTGTATGGGGTGCATAGTCGCTGATACCATCCCCATCCCCCCACCTTGATTCCTGAACCCATTGATGATGTGTGATGTGAGGTTCTCAACGGAAGAAAGATCACGATTGAACACTCCAGTGCATGACAGAATGCCCATCAATAGGAGATCCAACCGGGTGACTCAGTATACATCCAGGCAGCAAATTCCGTCTGCCCTTCAAACAACATACGTGGGTGGTAGTACACTGCAAAGGCACAATGGTCACTGCTCATAAAGGAGATGAAGAAGTCATACAATATATTTCATTCTTCAAGAAAGTTCAAAACTAGGGCACTGATTCCAGTGAACATTCTTCTAAACCAGGCAGAGATGCCCATGACTTTGACCCTGCACCGTATTCCCCTTTACCTCTATGAATTGTCTCACTAGACTGCTCCTAACATAGTAGTGAGTTGCTGACAACACCTTGCCCAAACCAGCAGCACCCGCCAGAGAGCAGAGAAGATAGACTTTGTTCCCAGGAAAGGTCATGACACAGTAACTACTCCCAGTATCGCCTGAGAGGTAACCTGGCGATATCGTCCCACCTGGTGGACTTCCTGGTGTAAGCCGGGCGCTGCTGACCCCAGAGCTGAGGCCGACAGTGGGGTAAATATGTATCAATATTAATTTTTGTTTATTTGGTTAACTGTATTACTTTCAATCCTGCTATACTGTAAGCTCATTTTGTTGGAAATTGTGAAAGTAGGGAACAAATGTAATGTACCACCTCACCAAGTTGGTGGGCTGGTGAAAGTAAAAACACTCATGAATGTCAGCCAATGTTGTGTTTGCAGTGATGTCAGACAATGTGTCTAGTTCACAGCTAACTTCTCTAGCTTCTCCAGACATGCCTGTGCCTTTGCAAGGTCACAACAGCTCACCGTGCCAGGCCTCCCGTCTTGTGGCATTCAGAGTAATGCAGCTAGATTTGATGACACCAGAAAGCCTAGACTCTGTCTATGGCCACTTTACGTTATCTCTGTGAACTGTTCTCTAGACACCGACCATCCCTCCCCCATGATTTCTTTTTTTTTTCTTCTGTGGTACTGAAAATTCTGGACCCTGCTATTGTGTGGTACCGAAGCTCTACACTTGTGTCAAAAATATCATCGTATCATGACAATTTTGGTATTGGCAGACCTGTAATGATTGAGATACTATGCCTAAGCATTTGCGTCATGATCGAGTGACGAAATCACCCTGAAGTCGTAGTTTTCGTCTTGAACCCTCGGGTTCCATTCTGTGAGCGGCATCAATTTTGTGATTGCCCTTACATAGCCAAATGACAAAGGCTGAATTCGATCTGAAAGGACACGTACACCTTTGCTGACTCCTCTGAGACCTGGGTGAGCTGACTCCACTGCCTCAAGCCAAACCTGTTTGGGCAGTTCCTCTCCCGGTGGCCGAATGAGATTAGTATCAAGGCACAACATGTCATAAACCGTTCATCGCACACAAGCTATGTCTAATCTCACACACACCTGTCCCTGTTTCTTCTTTATGACCTGTTTTACAAGGAGGAGGTGCCCGATTTTATTAGGGGTCCGTCGATATCTGATGGAAGTTCTGGGCCTTGCCGGGTAATCTATCATGAACTGGACAAACTGAAATGTGGGCTTGTCATCATTACTCTGCTTTTTCTTTGTAGCAGAAATATTTGTATGACCAACTGTATAACAAGGAATTCTTGCCTGAAGCTTAATATTTTGTATAAAAAGAGAAGGCTGGTTCTGTAAAAACGAGCAGTCTCCTGAGAACATACATGCTGTTGTACTTCTAGGATACCTGTTACTGGTAACAGCCAATAAATACGATCTTTGACTTCACCTAGAAGACTCTGTGTTTCTGTAGTCTGAAACAGGAAGGACTCGAGGTCTTTGGGTGTTCTCCCTGGCACCGCCGGGTCCATAAAAACCCAGTACCTCAGTTGGCGCCCAAGTGGGGCGGTATCAGCGGTACCGGTCCAAGCCAGAGGTTCGTGAGGAGCTTCGTGTGAAAATTCCGGAGGACGGCCAACCACTTCAGCGACCCCTGCATGTCGACGTGGTCCGAAGGTCTTTGCTGCGAGGTTCCCCGCGTCCGACGGCTACGAAGGACTGCTGCCCTGACTATCGCCCTGTTTTGGACCCTTGACGATTGGTAGAGAGAAACGATAGACGAGTCTTCTGGTGAGGTCATCGACACTTCAGTTAACCACATCGCTGCTTGCAAGTTTCCCCTCCTGTGCTGGACAGCAACTAAAACTGGTGTGGTCATGATGATCTCAGCTCGTCATGAGCACAGGAGCACTGTACTGCATGACGAGCTGAGCTCGTCATGAGCATGGAAGGGGTTAAGTATAAGTGGAGCGTCTCCCAGTCCTTAGTTTGGTTCTTAGTTTGGTATCCCTTCGGGATCGCTTTGTTTGGAACTTGCAAGTGCCAAAGCCGAAGGACTCGTGCATTCACGAGACTATCGTATTCGATAATCCTTTGAAGTCTGAAGCTAGACTAATGTGCGAAGATGCCTGGTCTTAGCAGACTTGGGAATTTGTTTTGTCTTAGTTGTAGTAGGGACTCCCGATTGGAGGACTCGTGTCCGGTTCCTCCGATTGGAACTCCAACATATGAGCTCTATGTGAAGCATGGCGTAGGCCCTATCACATATAACGAAGTATGGATTCGATACACCAGAAAGGATGGTGTTTTAAAATGGCCACAATATGGTAGCTTTGACACAGAAATCCTGGATAATCTAGAGGTTAAACTTTTTAAGAAGAAAGCCCGGCCGGCGATGTTTGACTCTTTTCGCCTATGGCGCAAAGAAGCTAAACAGAAAGAAATGAAATTAGCGAAGAAAAATAAACGAGGTATGTCAATGGTGCAAGCTGCTGTTGCATTCAGGGATAATGAAGAAGAGCAAGAAAGTGAACAGATGAAACGAGTAAAGAAGTTAGCGGTAGATAGATGCTACCCAGCCTTGCCAACTAAAGCACAGGAAGCAAGGGACAATCTTGAGAAAGATCCGTTAATGTCACATCTCCTGAGTTCACCACCCCCTTATGCACAGAATGCTACAGCACCACCGCCACCAGTTGTGGCTGTACAACCCCCGATTATCGTGCCTCCTGTGATTCCTCCACAACCAGCTCCTCTTCCGTTGGTTGCTGTTCCTTTGGCGCAGCCCTCTCAGGGGCCGCCAACTATGCCTTTGCCTGCTACTTCTACGTCTGTGCCTAATGCTCCTCCTGCTCTGACTCTGGATTCTTCTCCGTCTTCCCTTATTCTTTCGTCTTCTCCTTCTGCCAGACAGCGAATGACTGCTGCCGTTTCTGGTTTCTTTTCTCCTTGGTTGGGACAACTGAGAATGTCCCCTGCTACAGAGAGTAGACAGTCACGTTGTCAATTGCCTGACTCTAGAGAGAAAGATATATTGGATCGGTTGGCGCATAAATGGGTTACAGACCTGGTGCGATATGAGCTGGATTCTATTATGGATGTCTTCCATCAGTGGGAAGCATCAAAACAGAGATACGTTTTTGAGAAAATGTGTGTTTTCCTTTGTGAGGAATTGGAGGAAGATAATTCGGAACGCAATATGTCTGAGTTGTATCGTGTGCGGTTCGAGTTTGCGAAGGGCACAATTGTGGGTTCTGATGTTGAGAAAGCAGTTGCAACATTATTGTCGTTTAGGAGTGAGAGTGTGTCCCAGTCGTTGTTTGACTCTGAGGTTAAGAAAAAGGCAAGACAGTATCCCATGAGAGAGGTCCCCCCAGTTTGGAGGGAAGGGGACGCAAATGCTGTTCCAGCTATTCTGCCACATTTTCAGCATGTGTGGGTACATGTCCCATGGAAGCGGCTGAAGTTTTGGCTCTTAAGCAAACATTGCCTGACCCCCATAAAAATCCTGCTGGATATTACAAAGAATTATCACAGACTGCAGGCTCCTGCATCATGAATTTAGCCGATGTAGACATGTTGTTTGGAAATGTTGTTCCACAGCCTTTATGGGGAAAGATTCGTCATGCGGATCATGATCAAGAGTTAGGCGACACATGGGTAAATATTGCCTCTGCTGATGCTAGACAAGTTGGTGGTGCTAAACCTGAGCCCTTAGTAGCAGAACTTCCCGGTAGGATTATTACGTATATAAAGACTCTGATGCCCGAATTGCGTGTTAATTGGGACAAGTTTTCTTTCTATGAGAATAGGCGTAAAGATGAGTTAGAGAAAGCGGACAACAAGACTAAGGAATTGAAGATTAAAGTCCTTCTACAGCAAGCTTATCCACCCTGTAATAATAGTCAGCGCGACTACCAGTAACCTCAGCAATATTCAAGGAACTCTCAAAGTAACGAGTCTTCTCAGCAACGTTTACCGTATGGTCCCAATCAGTGTGCGTATTGTAAAGAAGAGGGTCATTTCAAGAGTAGTTGTCCGGTTTTGTTACAGCGTACGAATGGTGCTTCTGGTGCGAGAGGTCGAGGCGTTCAACAAGCTCCTAGAGGTAGGGGACGTGGAAATTTCCCCCAGAACGCATGTTCCTTCCCGCTTCAGAATTCCATGAATAGTTTCGACCAGCAGAATAACGAGTTTACTAGGACGGCTCAATACTATGCTGATGACTATTATGCAGAAGATGGGTATGTGGAAGGTAATGATTGCTAGGACAGCCATGGACAAAGAGAGGGAGTTGTTTCAGTTCCAGTAGATCAGAGTGGGCCCTATGTTGAGGTGATTACATCAGGCGTGTCAGAGCCTTTTCTGTTGGATACTGTTGCTACAAAGAGTTCTATTATGCACTCAAAACTCCCTGGCGCACCTTTGTCTGGCGAAATGAATGTTTCAGTAGGTTCACAATGGTAACACGTTCTACCGGGAAGCCCGATAAAACATCTTTCAGGCGACCCTGGAAAAAGCTCAAATTGGAAGATTTCCACCGTCTCTTGGCCACTACTCCTCTGGTTCTTAAGGATGACGTTGCAACTGGGTACAACATCTTTTGCGCTTGGATTGTTCAAGCGCTCGATGCACTAATCCCGGCCAGCTGGAGCAGAAATCGATCTTCTCAGCCTAACCCCTGGTACTCGGAGGCACTTAGGCGGACTAAAGCCACCTGCCGTCAAGCCGAAAGAGCATGGAGGAAGAACTATGACAGAGATCTAAAGGTATGCTACCTGGCTAAGGTAAAGATATATCATAGAGCTGTCTGCCGGGCTCGAGCTGACTACTATGCTAGAGAGTTCCAGGCGAGTTCCAATCCGTCCAAACTTGTTTTTAAAGTCTTGAAGGAGCTCACAGCGAACAGACTTCCTATTACGGAGATTTGCTCCCTCGCTCACTGTGAGTTGTTAGCCAGCTTTTTTGTGGAAAAAGTAAACACCATCTATCGCTCCTTTCCCAAAGCTGACCCTGACAGTACGATTTTCACATTGCGTACCTCACAGTGCTTGGCCTCGCTTCCCATACCATCGGAACAGGAGTTTAATCTCCTAGCGGCCAAGGTCAAGTCTGGCTCGCCGGATGACCCTTTGAGACCGGCCCAGTTTTTGGACTCGGCGTCCATCTGCCTCCCACCGATTCGACAACTGGTAGATCAATCCCTTACCACCGGGTTAGTTCCACCTAGCTGGAAGGCTGCCTGTGTCATGCCCATTATAAAGAAGCCGGGACTGGATCCAGTGAAGCCGGAGAGCTATCGACCTATCTCCCTCCTTCCATGGGTGACAAAGATCACAGAGGCTCATGTGAATAACATCTTAACGAAACATCTGACCTCTGCACACCTACTGGATCCTACACAGAATGGTTTTAGACCTGGACACAGTACAGAGACGGCACTCCTATATATGGTTGAACATCTCCGCTCTGTACTAGATGCAGGTCAAACGGCGGCACTGGTCTTATTAGACCTTAGTGCCGCCTTTGACACTGTATCCCACACCATTCTTATCCGCAGGCTTGGATTGGCTGGCATATCTGGCAAGGCGTTGGATTGGTTTCAATCGTTCCTTTCGGAACTATCATTCCAGGTAGTAGTGCCACCGTTCAGATCTAAGCCTCATGCCATCACTCAAGGAGTTCCGCAGGGATAGGCGTTGAGCCCCACTCTCTTCAACTTATACGTCCAACCTATGGCGGCGGTTGCGAAGAGTTGGGGTCTCACAATGGTATCATACGCCGATGATACCCAGTTGGCGGTGGTTCTCAACGGGGACTCTGACCAATTGGCATCAAACTTTGTGGATGGTTTGAGGACTGTTGCTGGCTGGCTTACTACCAACTGTTTACAGCTCAACGCCCTCAAAACCGAGGTGATGGTATTAGGGAAACATCCTGATCTGTGGGGTGCGAGCTGGTGGCCTAACGAGCTGGGACCCCCCCCCATAACCGGTCTCCGAACTTAAAAATCTTGGCGTGTGGCTGGACTCCAAACTAACCTTCTCGTGTCATACTAAGAAGGTGGCATCTACATGCTTCGGCATTCTTCGTGGTTTGAGGCCTATCCTCAAATTTTTTGATGCCTCCACTCGCCAGATGGTGATTCAAGCTAGCGTATTATCAAGGCTTGACTACGCGAGTTCACTGTTTTTGGGTGCCAATCAGGCGGAGGTCCTGCGACTCCAACGGGTGCAGAACGCGGCTGCCAGGGCCCTGGTAGGCCTGCCACGCTTCTGTTCAGCCCGCAGTACAATCTCTAAACTGCACTGGCTGCCTGTAATCAGACGCATAGAGTTTAAGACTCTGTGTTTCGCGTTTAAAATTCTTAAAACCGACACCCCTACCATCCTCCAGCACCTCCTGACCCTGTATACTCCTCCACGTAGCCTTCGCTCTGCAGGTCAAAATCTAGCACTTGTTCCACGCTTCCAAAAATGCAGACTAGGCGGCCGATCCTTCACTGTCTTGGCCTCCAAGCTCAGGAACGCGCTCCCTGTGCATATTCGATCTTTAGAAGATCTCTTTGCTTTCAGGAAAGCTGTTAAAACGTATATTTTCCCCCTGCCTTATTAAAATTTCCCTACTTTGTCTATTTTTGTTAGTTATGTTACCTTCTCAGATATAGCGCCGGGACTCCCCTTCGCTGGGGCAGCTGTGCGCTCAAAAAATCAATTAACATAACATAACATAACATTTTCTGGCGCCCCGGTTAGGAACCCGATTTCTAGTCCTATGCCTCTTTCTGTTGGACCTTGTGAATTCAAAGCACCCCTCATTCTTACAACAGGTTGTGGTGAAAACTTGTTGGGATTAGACTTGCTGAAAAGATTATATGCGACTTTGTACTGTTTGTCATGTCCTCACAATAATGACAGACAATTATCTTAGGGGTATAAGGGAGCTTTATTACATACATCCATCCTTGTCCCTGTCCCTACTCTAACTGTCCTCATCCTGTCCTGACTCCTCCTCTTCCCCTCAGCCCACCTATCTCCGCCCACCCCAGCTACTAGACTGTCAACTATATTACATCTCCCCCCTTCTTAACAAAATGAGCTTAATGTCTTCAGTGTTCGCAATTCTTCGATCCACCACACGGGTCGGCGGACAGCCTGTTCTTCAAGCCTCAGTAGTGTCGAATCAGTGGTGGGCTTGGTTTCGGTCAATCTTTCCGTTGCCTTAATCAGGGCATTGTTAACCACGTTGCGTGTGAACTGTTTACTCCCACACTCCACAGTCATCATGTTCCCTTCCTGTGGTGTACCTGTTGGTTCTGATGCTCGTTCCCTTTCATGAGTGGATAATGTTCTGGTCCTCTTCTGGGCACCTGCATCTACTTTTACTTCCTCTTGTCTTGTCCGGTCGAGGGCAACACTGTCCTCCAATTCAGGGTCATGTATACCAGACAGTACGGTGTTATCTGACGAGACTGTGTTGGTTTGGTCCGATAACTCATTCACGGCCTCGGGTTGTCTGGCAAACTCGTGGGCTATCTGTGCATAGGCATGTCTCTCTCTCTCATCTGATGATCTCTCTCTACTGACATGTCCGGCTTTCCTTGCGGGGTGGCTGGCTGGTCCCTTCCCGTCCGGTGACTAAGGTCCACTGTCTCTGTTTTCCTTTTGTAGGTCCTTTGAGTCAGTCTCGCGGACCCCTTCAGGGGTGACGGTGTCTGATCTATGTCTGGACGTACTTGTGATTGACATGACAGGTTGTCTTGTAGCGTGACTGAGTATTCAGAGGCCTTAGTGTGTGACATGTTGCTCTTGATGGGAAGGATGTCCTTTGGTTCCATGGTGCGTTCGGGTGGTTGACGCCATGGCTGTTGTCGGGACCATGACTCTGTCAACTCACGGGATCGAACAGACGTGCTCTCTGGGTCAGATAAGTCTCTTGTCGACTTCCAGGATCGGACAGACGCGCTCTCTGAACTAGAGGAGTTCCTGGCCATAGACGTGCTTTCTGGGTCAGAGAAGTCTTTTGTCGACTTCCAGGATCGGATAGATGTGCACTCCGCATCAGAGAGATCCTTCTCCCCATTCCTTCTCAAACGTTTCTTTGAAACTGTCTTTGGTAATGGATTTTTGAATTCCGTAGTCCATGACAAATTGCTTTTCCCCTTTGAATTGTCTTTGAGATGCTTCTCCGTGTGCCTTTGTTGGAACATCTTCAATGCTGTCTCATTTGGGAGGTTGTTTGATGATCCTGTGTTTGTTTCTTGTGCTTGATCCCAGGCTTTTGCCTCTTTGTCCTTCTCGACTGAAGTTAACGATTTCCTCTCCGTTTCTTCGTTGTCGCGGGAGCCATGGATGCATGGATCTTTTCTGGTTTGTTGCTGTGGAGTATCAGTCCGTCTTGTGCGACCTGTTTCTCCCTCTCGCTTGTTTGATGCTCTAACACCTCTGATTTGGGGGTGATGTGTTCTCCTGCCAGATGTTTCCTTGGACTCGTCTTCACTGCTGGGCGACTGATGTTCCTGCGCCGACTTCCGGTGTTGACCAGTGCGACCCCTTCTTCTATGGTTTGTCTTTCTCTCCCACTTGTTGTGCTGGATGCCCTCTTGTCCAGGAGTGTGATCTGTCCCACTTGATACTCTTTCCTCATCAGAGTACTGAGTGCCATACTTTGAATGACTCCTTGAGAAACTCCTGGGGGGTGAATAACTTCTTGGAATTGTCTTTTGGATGGTTGACCCTGAGTCACCTGACTCAGAGTAATCCTTGGTTGACTTTGAGAAGTCAGACACTGAGGAATCTGACTGTGAGTAATCCTTGTCACTTTCTTTGTCACTGTATCTTTCCCGTTGCCTTGAGGAATCTGACTCTGAGTAATCCTTGTCACTTTCTTTGTCACTGTATCTTTCCCGTTGTCTTTTTGCTGGTCTGCCTTCCCTCTCTCTCCTTTCAGTTCTGTTTGTTTTCTGAGTTCTATCTTCCCAGGTATCTTGATGGTTTGTTTTCAGGTGCACGTCCTTCAATCCGTCTCTTGCTTTGATTTGCATTCCAATTTCGGCCTTCTTGATGATTTCCTTTAACGACCAATGCCCTTGCAGGATCTTGTGCTTTGTGTCAGGGTTTGTGCAACCTTCAACTATCCGAAGTCGAACCGCATCCTAATTCGTAAAAGTGTTGAAGTGGCAGCCTCGTACCAGACTTTGCAACCGAGTGATGACATTTGGCAACGGTTCGCCTGGTTCCTGCCGTGCTGTATTGAAAACCATGCGATAATGATCCACATCTGTCTGTGCGTTGAGATGGGCACAGAGCTCCCTTTGGAGTCTTTTATAGATTTCTGTATCCTCTTTGGAAAATGTCCTGATTGGGCATCGGCCCTCAGGACCCACCAGGCGGAGGAGTAGGATCAGACATTTTCTCTCTCTTTGCTCACCATTGGCCTTTAAGAAATCTTCCAATGCTTCGAGCCACCAGTGTCGTTTGAGATCCGAGATCCAATCATCAGTCTGCACCGCTGAGGGCGGTACTTCAACGTGTGGAGTGACCCGCTGTGTTACGTCTCCTCTCGCCATGAGAGAGGGAGATTCTGTTCAAGGTCTTTGGTCTGTCGTTTGCTTAGAAATTGATAGTCTTTGTAACCATCACTGTATGCGCCGATGAATGAACTTGGATGGTTCTACTCTCTCCGGGGTCCTCTGTAGGACTGCCCTCCTCTGGGTCTTCTGCAGTTCTGCCCAGCAGCTCTTCTCCCTTCGGCGCTCTTCGGATTGTGCTCAGTGTCGTCTTACTGCGCATTCGCTTGCGTTTCTCAATGTTCGCGTTTCCACCCGTGCTGACATGTGTTTTTGTCAATGCATGTTTGGTAAGTCACTCTTGTGGTTGCTTGTGCTTGTTAGTTGATTCACTCTCGTGTTTGCATGTGCTTATTCTGTTTTGGGTTGCCAAGACTTGTTCACGCGCCGTTATCCACGCTTATTTATTTGCCTTACCAATGCCTGTTTCTTGACATTTATCAGTGCTTATTTATTTGCACATACCAAGGCTTGTCTTGCTTGTCTTTGCCAATGTTTGTTTGGTCTTCGCCAATGCTCGTTTATTTGCATGTACCAATGCTTGCTTGCTTTTGCTAGTGTTTGTTTGGTCTTCGCCAATGCTTGTTTGGCCTTCGCCACTGCTTGTTTTGGCCTTCGCCACTGCTTGTCTGGCCTTCGCCAATGCTTGTCTGGTCTTCGCCAATGCTAGTTTTCTTCCTTTGCCAATGTTTGGCCAATGCTTGTTGATTTGCAGGTGCCAATGCTTGTCTATTTGTATGTACCAATGCTTGGCTCTTTGTGTATATCAATGCTTGTTTCTCATTTCTCTTCTTGTCTTTACCAGTGCTTGTTCTTTACATTTCCCCAGGTTTGTTTCCTTACGGTTGCCAATGTTTTTATTAAACTGGAGGGTGCCTGACTCCAAAATGGCCGCTTCTAGTTCTCACATAGGGGATGTCTGTGGCTGCCTGACTTAAAGATGGCCGCCGGGCTTGAAATCCCGTGTCTCCCGAGATTTGGATCCCCTTATTGACTTTCAGCTATCGGGTACCGGCAGGCTTCATGCACTCACCGGGCAGGCATGTGAGGTCCACGCTGAATGCTGGGGTCTTTGCTCCTCGCAGCTCTCGCTCAGGATCTCCTCACATCAGGTAGGACCGGGGTGGGCTCCCGACGTCTTGCTGCTCTAGCTGCCGCAATGACGCTGCGACACGATGCCAAAGCTCACGCATCGGGCGTGAGATTTCCGATGCCGGCTGCTTTGGAAGCTCCGGTTCCACCGCGCTCGGCTTCACTCACCGCCGGACTTCTTTGGGACCACGTCCTTCACTCGAGGGGATGCTCCTGCACTTCTAGGGGCACTGGACAGAGTCGGAGTGGGCTCCCGACCTCTGTTTTCTTTTGTGGCACACCAAGTTGCATGCATCCGGCGTGAGTCGCGTTTTTGGCGCGATCAAGCGTTTCTTTCTTCGGACGCTCGGGCGCTTGTTCACTCAGTTCTTCTGGGCTCCCTCGACCTCCTGGCTGTGGGGAGAGGGTCTCTTGCTGCAGGCCTCTTTTTTAGGCGGCAATTCGGCTCCACACAGCAGCGTTCTTTTCTTCTGGGCACTGCATGGGACAGGGTGCTCTCAGGAGGTTCTGTGGGTACTGGGCATGCAGATCCCACCCTCGTCGCCAGTTGTCATGTCCTCACAATAATGACAGACAATTATCTTAGGGGTATAAGGGAGCTTTATTACATACATCCATCCTTGTCCCTGTCCCTGTCCCTACTCTAACTGTCCTCATCCTGTCCTGACTCCTCCTCTTCCCCTCAGCCCACCTAACTCCGCCCACCCCAGCTACTAGACTGTCAACTATATTACACTGTTCTCCTTCGGGAGTACAACTTACACTGGGTAAGAAAGTGGTTTCTCCAATGTATTTGTCAAAGGATAAACTTCCGACGGAATTGTCTTCTCTTCCGGATATTCTTTGGGCTACTGGCTCAAATGATGTGGGTCTCTTGGAAATAGCGCCATATGTTGTGACACTGAAAGCCAATGTTAGAATGCCGCGCATTCCCCAATACAAGATCTCTAGTGAAGGTGAAAAGGCGTTGTTAGCGATTATTTATGATTTGATTGAGAAAGATGTAATTGAAGAGACAAGAGGCAACATTTGTAATAGTCCTGTTCTGCCGGTTCTGAAGCGTACTGATCCTTCCCAGCCACCTGTTTACAGATTTGTGATTGATCTTAGGGAGGTCAATAAGATTGTTGTGCCGCAGTTTCCCGTTGTCCCTGATATTACTGCCCTATTGACTATGATTCCAGCTTCAGCCACTTGGTTCTCAGTGATTGACTTGAGGAATGCTTTCTTCAGCATCCCGATTGCCGAGGAGAGCAGGGATATTTTTGGCTTCAATTTAGGAGGCCGAAGTTTCCGCTTCAAACGCGCTCCTCAGGGCTACTGTGAAAGTCTATCAATATTCAGTCAGGCTCTAAAATCACAGCTTGACACGATTGTTTTACCTGATGGCGCTGCTCTTATTCAGTACGTCGATGATTTGCTAATAGCTGCAGATACTGAGGATATTTGTAAAGAAGACTCATTGTCGTTGTTGCGTCATTTGTGTGATTTGTGCCACAAAGTCTCTCTTTCGAAATTACAATATTGTCGACAAGAAGTAACCTACTTAGGTCACCTCTTATCGAAGGAGGGAAGGAAACTGACCCCAGAAAGAATTCAGGCAATTGCAAAATTGAGTGTCCCAAGGACACAGAGAGAAGTGCGTGCTTTCTTGGGCATTACATCATATTGCAGACAATGGATACTGAATTTTTCCTTATTGGCCAAACCTTTGGTGGCACTAACTTGTAAAGATACACCGAAACCCATTCCGTGGTCTGAAGAGTGTCAGAAAAGTTTTTCCGAATTGCGTGATGCATTATGTTCGGCTCCTGTGTTGGGTACCCCCGACTACAGTAAGCCTTTTACATTATATGTCCATGAGAAAGAAGGTTGCGCATTGTCAGTTCTGACACAGTCTTTTGGGGACAAACAGCGTCCATGCGCGTATTTTTCGGCAACTTTAGATCCGGTAGCTAAGGCGTTGCCAAGTTGTTTGAGAGCTACTGCGGCAGCAGCTGTCGCTATTCGACAGTCTGCTGGATTAGTAATGAATAATATGCTGATTGTAATGGTCCCGCATGCAGTGGACATTCTGTTAAATAAAACAAGGACACAGCATTTGACTAGTGCTCGATTGTCAGGGTATGAGCTGACACTATTGGCAAGTCATGTGCACATAAAGAGGTGTAATGCACTAAACCCAGCCACATTATTGCCGATTTTATCTGAGACAGATGAGGATAGTGAAGATCAGCATGACTGTTTTCTGAGAACAGAGGAAGAGACGAAAGGGAGGATAGACCTTAGGGGCACTCCTCTTCCAGAGTGTGATGGTACTTTATGGGTTGATGGTTCGTGTTTCAAGTTGCCGAATGGTGATACGACTGCAGCGTATGCTGTGACGACTTTGCATACTATTGTTGAAGCTGCACGTATCCCCCATAATTCAGCACAAGCAGCAGAGTTGATTGCACTCACAAGAGCATGTGTGTTGGCGAAAGGAAAACGAGTGAATGTGTACACGGACAGCCAATACGCATTTGGTGTGGCTCACAGTTTTGGACGATTGTGGAAAGAACGTGGGTTCCTGACTTCGCATGGTGCTAAGATCCAGCATGGTCAGTTGGTGAATGAGCTTCTCGAGTCACTGACCTTGCCGTTACAGGTTGCAATTGTGAAATGCAGTGCGCACAAAAAGGTGACAGATGATGTTGGTCGTGGAAATGCGTTTGCGGATGAAGTTGCAAAAGAAACTGCTAGGAATGTAATGAGTCGAATGCATGTTGCAGGCCCTGCGAGATGGATTGGTGACGTTGGTATGTGTGAAGATACGATTGAGAGTGTGAAGTCTATACAAGCTGAAGCCACGGAGAAAGAGTTGAATGAATGGAGAGAAAGTAAGGGTAAACTGGATGCGAATGGTTGTTGGATTGAATTGTCAGAGCATCAGAGATGGTTGTTACCCGATGCGTATGTGCTTGCAGTGGTGACAATGGATCATGGAATGGCTCATATCAGCGTGAAAGGGATTTGTAAGTTGTTGGCTCCAGTATGGCAGAATGGTGGAATCCCGAAGTGTGCAGAGAATGTGGTCAAGAATTGTATGGTGTGCCTGAAATACAACCCTGGTAAGGGAACCCCAACTCCAGCTGGTCATTTTGCGCCTCCAACGTATCCGTTTGAGGTTTTGCAGCTAGACTTCATCCACATGGAAAGGTGCAACAATTTGAAATATGTACTCGTTGTTGTTTGTGCCTTTTCAAGATGGGTTGAAGCATACCCCCTGAAGGACAATACTGCTCTGTCCACAGCCAAAGCCCTTGTCAAAGAGTTTTTCCCTAGATTTGGAATGCCTAGAATGGTTTGGAGTGATAATGGGAGTGAATTTGTGGGTCGAGTGATGAAGAAAGTGTGTGAGTGGCTAGGCATTCAGCATAAGTTTCATGCTGCAAATCACTCCCAATCAGCTGGACTAGTAGAGTGCTATAATGGCACGTTAAAACTGAAACTGGCCAAGATTAAAGCAAGCACAGGTCTTAAATGGCCTGACGTTCTGCCTTTGGCACTCCTATCAACGAGAATGACTGTTCACTCTAGAGTGGGACTCAGTCCCTATGAAATTGTGTTCGGCCGCCTGGCCGACATATGGGGAGTGCAAAGGCCCACCAGGTTTAGTGAAATAGAACATCCTGTACTGCTTGATTATCTGTATGAATTGACGGCTAAATTGCTTGTTTTACACCAACAGGTTCACGACACTCTACCTCAGGCCTCTGAAGCTCCAGGGCATCCTATCGATCCTGGATCCTACGTGCTGGTTAAGAATTTCCAGCAAACAAAGAATGACCAGCCCCGGTGGACTGGCCCTCATCTAGTTCTTCTCTCGACAAGATCTGCCATTCGAGTAGAAGGAAAGAAACATTGAGTCCACGGCAATCATTGTAAGAGGGTACCACTGCCTCTTCCGTACGACCGGTGGGTCCAGGATGGAATCACTGACTCTGAGGCTGAGACTGTGCCTCGTTTTCTACCTTTTAGCGATGCACGTATAAAAGGAACAACTTCTGAAAAGGAGAGCAACAACATTTTGCAAGAGGCTGTGCCTCCGTCAATTCGATTGAACACTACGGAGCCTGAACTCTTATTTCAAGACCAGACAGCACCTGGTAGAAATCGTTACAATTTGAGGCCAAGACCTATGACTATGGACAAATAAATTTCTTTTTACTTTTTATTGTGCAGCTCTCTCATCTAAGAAACTTGCTCATTTTTGTTTTTCGAACCGCCATCCGGTTCTGCTGCTAGGGTCGCGGTTGCCACAGTCTTTGGAGTGCAGCTGGAGACGGTTAGGTCAACAGTTCTAGTTGGTTCAAGGGAGTTACCCTGAACTGACAGAAGCACTCTTCAGCAGAAACACCCTACTACTGCGGGCAGCAAATTAGAGAGGATGGAGTTTTCTGAGATGGAGAGACCTGCCAAACGAATGAACTTTAAAGATAAAATGTGTATATTAATGTCAAAGAAGAGATCGTTAATATGTTGTATCTTTATGTTGCTTGGTGTCATGATGTTTTTAATAGGATATGCTTTATACACTTTTCAAGTTTCATTTGCGCCCACTACTCAGCCCATACCTCCTCCTACTGTTTCCGTGCATTCTTTTCACCCCCTGCCTGAACATGAGTCCTCAAGAAGATTAGAGTTTATTAATAACTCTTTCATTCAGCTTTTACACCAACACCAATTAGTAGTGAACACGACTAACTGTTGGTTGTGTGGTCTTATGCCACATACGACAGACAAGGGTATCCTATACTTGGTCTTACCATTTAGCTATAATGGTTCGTTATGGGCATTCCAAACAATGTTCATATTCGCCATCGAACCGTATTCCCCACATTCCATGAAGAGTAACTCAAGTAACAAAGCATTGGTGGTAGGAATTGCAAATATGAGCAGAACAATTGACTTGTATAGAACGATCCCCAAAGATGAGTTGCAAGCTTATGTTAGATGGAATATGACGAAATATGGAATTGCTTTGAGTGAGAACCAGCGAGCGAAGAGATCCTCCTCTATTTGGATTGTACCCCATCAGGGTCACCTATGTCTGCAAGGTAATGGCAAAAATCCCAGAGCTCAGTTGGGGAAGAACGTCTGCACGGAAACATATGTGTTTGCATCTCGAAACTCCCCTTCGTTCTTAGCAGCTAAGGGTACTTATTTCATCTGCCATAATAGAGCCTATACATGGTTGCCCCCTGACTTCTCGGGCACATGTTTTGTCTCGTTCCTGTTGCCTCCCACCTACACGGCCGAGGCAGATTACCATAGGACAAGGATAGTTAGAGGTGTCATCAGTAAAGAAGACACTGCAGGACAAGAATTTGGAGATTTTGCAAAGGATTTTCTGCTGTTTTGGTGGCCTATGGTGAACAGCAGGAACATGAGGCAATTGACAAGGGTGGTTGAATCCACTGTAGTCGAAACTGCCGGTGCCCTTAGTAATTTGACTGCTGAGCTCCAGTCGGATCGCCTCATGACTCTTCAGAACAGGGTCGCGTTAGATGTCATACTTGCAGACCGTGGTGGGGTATGTAAAGTGATCCAATCAAGTTGCTGCGTTTTCATCCCCGATAACGCTCTGACAGGATACCAGGCCATCTCCAAATTGCATAAGATCTCTGAGTCCATTCACGTGGATGAAGGAGACTGGTCCTTAATGGGGTGGGTCTGGGAACTGATATCTGCCTGGGGATGGAAGATTCTGATAGTCATTGGGATGATCCTAGCCATCCTTTTTCTGTTGTGTGTGCAGTGTGCTCCTGCAATATGTGGCCTCTGTGCTACATCATGTGTAAGGAAACCTGTATCAAGAGATGAACTAAGTAATAGGATAATGCTACAGCAGCATCTCAATGACTTTATAAATACAGACCTGGACTCAGATTAGCATGAGTATGGGTTATTGCCTATGTAAGGGCAAAAGGAGGGCCTGTGGTACTGGAAATTCTGGACCCTGCTATTGTGTGGTACCGAAGCTCTACACTCGTGTCAAAAATATCATCGTATCATGACGTTTTTGGTATTGGCAGACCGGTAATGATTGAGATACTATGCCTAAGCATTTGCGTCATGATCGAGTGGCGAAATCACCCTGAAGTCGTAGTTTTCGTCCTGAACCCTCGGGTTCCATTTTGTGAGCGGCATCCATTTTGTGATTGCCCTTACATAGCCAAATGACAAAGGCTGAATTCGATCTGAAAGGACACGTACACCTTTGCTGACTCCTCTGTGACCTGGGCGAGCTGACTCCACTGCCTCAAGCCAAACCTGTTCGGGCAGTTCCTCTCCCAGTGGCCGAATGAGATTAGTATCAAGGCACAACATGTCATAAACCGTTCATCGCACACAAGCTATGTCTAATCTCACACACACCTGTCCTGTTTCTTCTTTATGACCTGTTTTACAAGGAGGAGGTGCCCGATTTTATTAGGGGTCCGTCGATATCTGATGGAAGTTCTGGGCCTTGCCGGGTAATCTATCATGAACTGGACAAACTGAAATGTGGGCTTGTCATCATGACTCTGCTTTTTCTTTGTAGTAGAAATATTTGTATGACCAACTTTAAAACAAGGAATTCCTGCCTGAAGCGCATTATTTTGTATAAAAAGAGAAGGCTGGTTCTGTAAAAACGAGCAGTCTCCTGAGAACATACATGCTGTTGTACTTCTAGGATACCTGTTACTGGTTGCAGCCAATAAATACGATCTTTGACTTCACTTAGAAGACTCTGTGTTTCTGTAGTCTGAAACACGAAGGACTCGAGGTCTTTGGGTGTTCTCCCTGGCACCGCCGGGTCCATAAAAACCAGGTACCTCAGTTCAAGTAATTTTTATTGGGTTTTTTCAAGAAAAATTAGAACAGAAGTGAAAATAAAAAAAACACACACTGGCATGAGTTGATAAGCAATTTCAAATGATATTATAAATGATAATTATTTACAATTAGAAATGAAGGAAAGAATTACAAAAGAGGAGGAAATTACAAATGAAGTGACAAATGGAATTGCGGTTATATTGAAGCCACAGTTTGACCTTGTTGCTGACACGTTTATGTAGTTTGGCCATGAGGTCGTTTGATAGACATACATTTGGAGCTATAAATGTTTGAATAATCAATGTCAAGGATATAATGTCAGAGCATCCAGTACAGTATTAATAATATTCATAATCACATATCCTGTTTTCAATCTTGATGTCAGTCTAGAATATCTAAACAGCAGGTAACCCACATATCTTCCCATATCGTGTATATGGTATTATATTAAAGACATTATGCGGATAAAGTGAAGTCTGTCCAATGTGTTACGTTCCCTAAGTGAAGGGACAGATGAGAGGGTGTAAGTTAGGGAAAGAGACCTATAGGGAGAATGTCCTATCACCAGTTGTATACTGGTTATCATCTAAGGAGACAATACAATGTATGCATCAGACTCCTGTGAGGTCGTTTGGTTCAGCGAGGGTCATATTTAAATGAAGGGACTTCCATAGCTTCCTATGTGAAGGACGCCAGGGCAGGTATTACCCGCCCCTCTGAGAAAGGACAACCATTCTTGCCATTTCCTGAAATAAACTTCCTTTGAATTCTTCCAGTTATTGAGTATTATTTTGCCGGCAAGCGTAAGCATGATTACTGGTGCCAGAAGACTTACCTTCCAATGCTGCACCTTCGTCCACACAATCTGGAATTCGACCAGACCCAGCGTGGCGTTGCCGTCTTTCTGTGGAGGCATCTAGTTAAGGAAAACTTGCCCAGAGCAGCTATCATGTTTTGTGCTAGTTTTCAGCAGGAAAACATGTGGGTGTTACGGAATAAAACAACAAAAAAAGTGCTCAGCTACTCAGTCCATTCCACCTCAAATACGTGTCTTGTGAGGCCACACGCTCAGTGTGTGTGTCGAGTGACCTGTTAAGTTCTGATAGACAGTTGGCCACGCTACTAGTTACCACAGAATTCAAACTCTGCTGCCAGGCTTTCGAATGACATTCCAATGTTCTTCTGGGAGCTGTTACCTTTCTCGGGCAAACATGCTGCCCGTTTTTGTGTTTTGTTGTTTTTTGGATGGCCAAGAGCAGGTACTGGAATAACAATTTATGTAAAATCCAATGTGTTCTTTTTTCACACAGCAAACTGCTTCATTGCTTTGAAAACCATGTGGTAATAGTAGAGACAACTTTAACATTCCTTTTCTATGTTTTCATCTTACATCTGTTTCTTTGATTTTATATTCCAAGGGCTAAAAGGAATGGATTTTATTGAATTTTCTGATTTTCTTTTTTACCCATCCTGGCATGAAAATACCAGCCAGGCCAGTAAACTACTGCCCTGGTGGCAGCCAAATCTGGTAGTTGTAGGTATGATTCATCTGACTTGAACCAATGGCCCTGAACACATCTGAAAACAAGTACTGGTAAACATATAGCTTAGGAATGAGGCAAGTGACATTTGATCAAGGAATAAAAGCTAATAGCGTTCTTAATAGCGAGGAAAAGCACAGCAGAGGATCCCAACATGTTTGAGAGTCTGTGCAGCCTTGCCAAGTTTCTCAGGCACTGGGAACAAACTGCTCCCATCCAGGTTTTTTTTCTATTCTGGAACTTGCGGTGCTGTTTATCCAACTGTAAATCTAGGACTACAAATCCAAGAATGCAAAGAAAATCCCTGTACTGGTGTAAAACATTATGTTAATTATTCTGGTGTAAGACACGTTCTTGAACAGTTTCTTAATTCTAGGCTCTCTTACTAAGATATCCAAATATAGGCGGAATTTGAGTCGGGAAGGAATGACTAAGGTTAATAGGCGGGAAAAGCCATATCTTCAGATTTTTCAGAAAAAAACTAAAATCAGCTTCATGGCAGACTTTATCATTCAAAGAGGTCCAACTTACCAGGGCCACCTCTACATCCTGCAGAGTTACTCTTGTGGAACTTTGGAACCATAAGTCAGTTGGAATGTAGACATACATGCACCTGGGATACTTGGACTTGTGGTTGTGAAACAAACCTGAAAAGAAGTCATGTACTTAAGGTGTGCTCGTGCTGTGTGAAAAGTGAACACCATTGCGCACTCTGAGCAATAGGTCTGCACAGCCGTCTCAAATGGTGGGTGGTCAGAGCTGGCTGGCACACTACAATGATGTTACAGTTGTTTTCAGTTTCAGACATGCACAATGTGTGCTGTTTGACCAAAATAAATGGTTGCAAATAGTACAGTTTCACCAATGTGGGCTATGCCTCAGTTTGCAATGTTGCCACATAGTGGTATTTAGCTGCAGCTAATTTGAACTAGGATTTGTGGTTGGGTGGATTTTATTTGAGTTTTTATTTGTACTTTTTTAATAAACCAATCCTCTTCAGAAAGATTTATAGCACATGAAATCTAATGGAAAAGTAATGTCACTTTAGTAGTACATCAGAGTAAGATACATTATTCTGAAACACAAAGGTGATGTTTGAAAGCCTCTGGTGTCTTCTTCGGTTGCATTACAATGCATCTTTCCTTTAACCTTAATGAACTTCCAGGCCAGTTCCCCTGTAGCTGAGAACACAAATTGCCTAGACCACTTTCAGGCTAATTGGACCTCATCAGTGAGGCAATGTTAAGTCTTGTCCCACAGCGAGCACAACGTGGTCCTCATTAGTGAGGCGCCACCTGAGTCTTGTCCCACAGGAAGCACAACGTGGTCCTCATCAGTGAGATGCAGCCTGAGTCTTGTCCCACAGCGAGCACAACATGGTCCTCATTAGTGAGGTGCCAACTGAGTCTTGTCCCACAGCGAGCACAACGTGGTCCTCATCAGTGAGATGCAGCCTGAGTCTTGTTTTACAGGAAGCACAACGTGGTCCTCATCAGTGAGATGCAGCCTGAGTCTTGTTCCACAGGGAGCACAACGTGGTCCTCATCAGTGAGGCGCTGGCTGAGTTGTGTCCCACAGCAAGCACAACGTGCTCCACATTAGTAAGGCACCACCTGAGTGTTGTCCCACAGCAAGCACAACGCAGTCCTCACTTTTTAGGTCTCGGCTAAGCGCACAGAAGCGCGTTCTTGCAGAGAACCTTTTGTCGCAGTGTCTGCTTTCCAGGAGACAATCCTGGCTGCGCGCAGGCGATTTGAAACTGGCACGTGCACAAGTACGAGCGCTGCGCGAAGTTCCAACACAACACACGCATGCGCATACACAGAAACACACACACAAGCACGCACGCACATACATACAGAACCCCCCCACGCACGCACACACGCGCGCACACACACACACACACACACGAGTGCACCGACCCCCCCCCCCCTCCTTTTGAACTTACTGTGGCAATCTCGGGGGACTCCGCTCTCAGCACGCGGCAGGGGCAGGCAGCGGGCATGTGCCTCGTGCCCCCTCCGCAGAGTTGACGCTGCGGCTCTTACCAGCTCCTTTCCCGGGGCTCCCTCTTGGTCAAGAGAGCCCGCAACACTTGTGCAACCTCCTGCTGGCTGCCCCGGGGCTATCCACCGCTCACAGGAGCCCCGGGCCGCGAGACACATTTCCTCCGCCTGCCTCCTCTTCCGGTCCGGAGCGGCCCCGCCCCCGTCACTGGCGACCTTGCCTGACTTCTGGTGGGGCCACTGCTGGATTCCGGGACAGTAAGAGTTATTTTTTTAATGTGCTCAAGAAGCTTTTTTTGATATTGCACTAAATTCTTCAGCTGGATGTTGACGTTCGTCTAGAGTACAGGCATTGCACTAATTTAGCACTGTGTTCTGTACTATAGTTTTCTCAGTTATATTGTCCTTCCAAGCCTATACTTGTCTAGCTTCTTGTTACCAAGCGCCACTCTCTCAGTCCCGTAAGCGTAGCAGTTTGGTTTATTTGGAAGGCTTGTTTTGCAGAAAGCATTGGGTTTGAGTAGTGCTTGTGCACGTTGTAAAAGTGGCACAAAATCATTTGTTTTTCACAGTGAATCATTGTGTTTGTAACTTTCATACCTACACACACCTGGCGATTTGGCACTGTGCTTACTGGTTGCGCCTCTGTGCTCCCCTGTCTGTCATCCCGTTTTTTTGCTGCTCTCCTGACCCCCCTCCACTGGGTGGTTGTGCTTGCTGTCCTGACCCCCCCTCGTTGGTTGTGCTTGCTGTCCTGACCTCTGTGCTCCCCTGTCTGTGTTTGGGCTTGCTGTCCTGACCCCCCCCCCCCCCTCGTTGGTTGTGCTTGCTGTCCTGACCCTCCACCCCCCTCACACTCGGTGGTTGTGCTTGCTGTCCTGACCCCCCCCCCCTCCCCCACTCGGTGGTTGTGCTTGCTGTCCTGCCCCCCCCCCCACTCAGTGGTTGCGCTTGCTGTCCTGACCTCTGTGCTCCCCTGTCTGTGTTCCGGTTTTTGTGCCTCTGTGCTCCCCTGTCTTTGTTCCGGTTTTCGTGCCTCTGTGCTCCCCTGTCTGTGTTGAAAAAAAGTAAAAAAAACTTTATGGGGACATTCACTACGTTGCCTAGTTGATACTGTTTTTCACTAGCGTTGGCGAGCACCTTGAAGCAGCTAGGCGCTGTACAACCCATTCATTCATTCATCCATTCAAAGGGTGCTGCCATGAAGCATTAGTCCCAGGGGTATCGACATAGGGCGGTCAGTGCCATCCGTAGCACTTCCAGGCTCGTTCTCCAGGGGGCACCTGCTTGAGGCAGTCTCTTGGCCTGGGGCACTATCGGTGAGTAACGGCCCTGGTTCCAGAGAAGTGCCGCCTCTGCTGAGGATTGTGGCGTGTCCTCTCTTGTGTTTACCTGTAACCAACCTAGGTCAGAGGTGGGTGTCCAATTGAATTAGGGGAGAGTTCAAAGCAAACATGCTATTGTTTGTTCTTGGTGGTGTGAGTGGAGCTCGTCTGGAAGGAATAGGAGGGGAGGCGAGGAGACTGGGGCAGAGGAGCGCGCCACCAGGGCCTCACAGAAGCCCTCCAGTGCAGAGTGTAAGAGAACCTGGCATCCGCCACCCTGGGACTCCGGCTAAAATTAACAGACAAGCTGCGGCACGCCAGCCCCAGCGGCATTTAAACCCGGCACCCATCGGAGCAGGAGGGCAGAGGGAGCGCAGAGACCCCGGCGGGACAGCATGCCCGTCGCCATGAACTTCTGCATCCCCCTCAGGAGCAACAGCAAATTCTCATTCGACAATTATAAAACCGTGAGTACCGGGCTCTGGGCCTCGCCAGGGTCACGAGGCGCCGTGCATGTGGCATTACGTTCTTAGACTGCAAGCAGCCTGGCTGCACTGCTATAAAACGTAACGCACTATAGCGCTATACACTGCGTACATTCAATATGGTGCTACAGCTCTGAGTAGGTTTGATATTGCTATGAAAATGTGAGTTACAAAATTGCTATTACCATAAAGTGGTTACATTATACATATGGGCATATCATTAACATCTACTCTGAAAGGATAGATGGTCGAGTGGTTAATGTACCGACTGCCAGTTCATATCACAGCTTGCTCATTTAATTTAACGGTGTGATCCTGGGCAACTCGCGTAATCTTCTTCTTCCACAGTTCCTTTACTTTCTAGGGCTCAGCATGACAATGTCATTTATTTATGTCTTCAAAACAAAAATATAAATAAAAATGTCATGAGCAATGCCAATGGCTCTAATTTAAACAATGCCGAGACCATTGCATTGTAAATGCTTGATAATTTTAGTGGCACTAATTTGTAATGTGTTCCAAAGCAGTAACCCATATAATTCTGTCTGATGGTTATGTAAAGTAATTTCTGTCTATGATTGTAAAATGGTACCCTAATTCACAGGCATTGTAGATGTAGAGTCCATTTATAACGCGCTAGCAATCGCTCCAAGGAGCATCTCGGCGCCAATATGAGGACAACCAGATGAAAAGGTTGCCTTACTGCTAAGGAGACCATAACCGGGATCACACTAGCGCTCTGGCCATTGAGTCTGGAAGATTGTAAATCCAGGTTTTCAATTGCTTGCGGAACTCAGACTCCTTGTCCAGTGCTCTTAATAGAGGGGGTAGGGCATTCCATGCTTTGGCACCCAACACCGCTAGGGATTTGCCCCCGCGGGTTTTGAGTCTGAATCTAGGGATGGTCAAAAGATTGGCATTGGAGGATCTTAGTGCGCGGTTTGGACAGTATTTTACAAATTTATTTCTTAGGTAAGTGGGGCCTGAATTATGCACAGCGCGAAAAGTGATAGTTAAAACTTTGTGGAGGACCCTTTTAGTTATAGGCAGCCAGTGTAGTGCATTGAGGGCTTTGGTTGCTGAGGATCTTCTTGGCCATTTCAGAACCAGCCTTGCAGCTGCATGCTGCACCATCTGGAGTTTATGGGTAACCATCTTATTGGTGCCAGCGTACAGGCTATTGCAGTAGTCAATGCGGGAGGTGACTAATGCAATCGTAACAGTTTTCCTTGCTTCGAGGGGCAGCAGGTCGAAGAACTTTCTAAGCATTTTTATTACCCCGAAACAGGTGCCTGCCACTTTTGACGCTTGATGTTTGAAGGATAGATCGGCGTCAAACTGTACCCCAAGGTTGCGAGCCGAGGAGGTAGTGTGAGGTGGAATTTCTGCCTTCTCAGGCCACCACAGTCTGGGGATGAAATCATTATTTGAGCCTATGGGCATGATCTCGGTCTTTCCTGTGTTACATTTTAGGTGGTTTTTCCGCATCCACTCAAAGGTGGCCGTTAAGCAGCACTTAAGCTTTTCCTCCCAGGCCTGGTTGTCTTTGTCCATGACCAGGATCAGTTGGGTATCGTCGGCATATGCTATTACATCTATGCCGTAGGACGATATCAACTGAATCAGGGGTGCGGTGTAAACATTAAACAATGTCGGACTCAGACTGGAGCCCTGAGGTACTCCCGTTGACAGTGGCTTCTCGCTGGAACGGAATTCTCCCAGAGTCACCACTTGTCTCCTGTCACTAAGGAAGTTTTTTATCCACTCTAAGGCAATACCTTTAATGCCAGATGTTATTAGCCGGTCTATTAAGATGGCATGTGAGACCGTGTCGAAGGCCGCCGACAGGTCTAATAGTATCAGGACGGCCTTCTTGCCTTGGTCTAGAGCTGAGCGGATAGTTTCCGTAGTGAACAGGAGAGCCGATTCGGTGGAATGCTGGGTTCTAAAGCCAGCCTGATTGGGGTGCCATACTTCATTATTTTCCAAGAAAAGTGTCAGCTGTTTGTTCACTGTAGACTCAGTGATTTTACACAAAGCTGGAAGTAATGAAATCGGACGTAGATTGGATAGTGTGGAGGGGTCGGGAAGTTGTTTTTTTTGTAAGGGTTTTACAGCTGCCAGTTTCCACTCGGGGGGGACATAGGCGGTGGACAGAGAGTTGTTAACGATAACATTTATGTCCGGGTTGATAATATCCGCAATAAGATGTAAGAGTCCTATAGGACATGGATCAAATGGTGATCCTGATTTGGTTGCCAGGATGGCCTTTTTTGTCTCTTCCAGGCTGATTGTGCGGAAAGCTGTAAGCTGGGTGACTTCCTGCCTAGTAGTTTCGTCCTCACATATTTGATCAAAGCTGGGAGCCTCAAAGTCTTTCGTCAGACCCTTTACCTTTTCCTCAAAAAAGTCTGCGATGGAGTTGCAAAGCATTTGAGAGGGGGGGATGTCCTGTGTTAGACATTTGGGTTTACTAAAATCTTTTACAATATTAAAAATCGCCTTCTGTTTACAATTGGCTGTTGCTATGGCTGACGTGAAATACTTTATTTTAGCCTGTTTGATTAAGGCATGATACGCTTTCTTGGTCTTTTTGTATTTGCTGCGTTCTGTGCTGAGGTAGTTCTTACGCCATCTACGCATTCCCCGATGCTACACTTTATAACACTGGAACGTTGAGCCATCTGCTAAACAACATAAAGTTGTCCAGGGCTATTAACCCATTCGGTGCTGAGGACATAACGGTTATGTCCTTGGCTGTGGTGCTGGTGTGCCAAGGACGTAACTGTTATGTCCTCGGCACACCACTGCGTCCTCCCTCTGCTGTAAACATGGATTTATAGTCTCAGGAGATGGTGAACGCTGACGTCATTACATTGAAAGTGAAACGGAAATGAGACGAATGTCTTGTTTCAATTTAACTGCTTCAGTGCTCATGGGTTCACTGTGCCGGCACAAATTTCTTACCACCCAGCATTACCCTCAGTCTCCGGATAAAAATTATACCTCACTTGTGTGGGTGCTTCAAGCAGATAACTTCAAACGCTGAGTAGACACCAAAGTGGGTCCAGCATGGCAGTTTTTTTCCATAAGTTTTTAGGCTGACTCTGCTTTGGGCACCCACACAAGTGAGGTATCATTTTTGTCGGGAGACTGAGGGCAAACCTTGGTGGTGGGAAACTTGTGCTGTGCGGTGACCTCACAACAGAAAAAAACGTCAGTTCTCTGTCCATCATCCTCTTGTGTTTGCTTTGTTCTCCCTACGTTGACAGGGCGTGCCCAGATGTTGCTCCCTTGCTCACTTTGCCACTGTATTCAAGCTTACCTGGCTAATAAGGGAATGCCACCCCCAAACCAGTCCCAGGATGCTTGTTTCCAGTCCAGGGAAGACTGGGGGGTGAATGTCTGAAAAGTTTCAGCGCTCGGTCCATCACTTTACTATAAATGCTTTTTCCCCCTAAGTTGGCAGGGTATGCCCAGACATGGGTCCCTTGCTCCCTTTGGCACTGAATTCAAGCTAGCCTGGCTGGTGAGGGGCATTACTCTGAAACCGGTCGCAGGATGTTTGTTTCCAGTCCAGGGAAGACCTGGCTTGGCAGTTTGGAATTGACTGTTCCCTTGAGGAACTGGGTCAAGACTGATTTGCATACGGCTGGGTCTGAACTGGGGTGCCAAAGTGAGCAAAAGTACAATGATGGACTTAACTTATATTTTGTAGTGACTGGTTTGAGGGTCTGAAAGGTTTTAACACTCAGTCCATCATCTTATAGTGTTTGCTTTGTTTGCCCTAGGTCGGCAGGGTATGCCCAGACGTGGTTCCTTTGCTCACTTTTCCACTTGATTCAAGCTAGCCTAGCCAATGAGGGGTGTTCCCCCGAAACCGGTCCTTAGATGCTTGTTTCCAGTCCAGGAAAGACCTGGTTTGGCAGGTCGGGCTGGACTGTTCTCATGGAGAATAGGGTCAAGACTGATTTGCATATGGCTGGGTCTGAAGTGGGGTGGCGAAGTGAGCAAAAGAATGATGTTGAATTCAAACCAGATTTAATAGTGATTGGGGTGAGTGTCTGAAAAGTCCATCCATCATCCTTTTGAGTTTGCTTTGTTTGCCCTAAGTTGGCAGATTCAATCCAGACCTAGAAGTGACTGGGTGTGAATGTGTGAAAAGTTTCAACGCTCGGTCCTTCTTCTTATTGTGTTTGCTTTGTTCGTCCTGAGTTGGCAGGGTAGGCCCAGATGTGGGTTCCTTGTTCACTTTGCCAAAGGTTTCAAGCTAGCCTGGCTGATATGGGGTGTTCATCAGAAACTTATCCCCGGATGCTTGTTTTCAGTCCAGGGAAGACCATTTTCAGCAGTTCGGGCTGGACTGTTCCCAGGAGGAACAGGGTCAAGACTGATTTGCATATGGCTGGGTCTTAACTGGGGTGGTGAAGTGAGCAAAAAAACAATGATGGATTCAATCCAGATCTAATAGTGACTGGGGGTGAATGTCTGAAAAGTTTCAGCACTCGGTCTAACATCTTATTTTGTTTGCTTTGTTCACCCTAAGTTGGCAGGGTGTGCCCAGACGTGGGTTCCTTGCTCACTTTGCCACTGGATTCAAGTTAGCCTAGCTGGTGAGGGGTGTTACACCAAAACTGGTTGCAGGATGCTTGTTTGCAGTCCAGGGAAGACACAGCTTGGCAGTTCAGGCTGGACTATTCACAGGAGGAATAGGGTAAATACTGATTTGCTAGATCTAATAGTGATTGGGGTGAGTGTCTGAAAAGTTTCGGTGCTCGGTCCATCATCTTTGTGTGTTTCCTTTGTTCACCCAAAATTGGTAGGCAATCCTCAGACATGGGTCTGTTGCTCACTTTGCTACTAACTTCGCCACTGGATTCAAGCTAGCCAGGCTAATGAGTGGTGTTAACCTGAAACCGGTCCCAGGATGATTGTTTCTAGTCCAAGGAAGACCTGGCTTAGCAGTTTGAGCTGGACTATTCCCATGAGGAATAAGGTCAAGACTTATTTGCATATGGCTGGGTCCGAACTGGGGTGGCAAAGTGAGCAAAGGATCGATGATGGATTCAACCCAGATCTAAGAGTGACTGGGGTGAGCATCTGAAAAGTTTCAATGCTCAGACCATCATCTTATTGTGTTTGCTTTGTTCGCCCTATGTTGACAGGGTATGCCCATACGTGGGTCCCTTGCTCACTTTACCACTGGATTCAAGGTAGCCTGGCTGATAAGGGGTGTTACTCTAAAGCCGGTATAGGGTCAAGACTGATTTGCATGTGCCTGGTCTGAACTGGGGTGGTGATCTAATAGTGACTTGGGTGAATGTCTGAAAAGTTTCAGCGCTTGGTCCATCATCTTATTGAGTTTACTTTGTTCTCCCTTAGTTGGCAGGCTATGCCTAAATGTGGGTCCCTTGCTCACTTTGCTACTGGATTCTAGCTTGCTAAGAAGATGAGGGATGCTATCCCGAAACTGGTCCTAAGATGCTTGTTTCTAGTCCAGGGAAGACCTGGCTTGGCAGTTCCGGCTGAACTGTTACCAGGAAGAACAAGGTCAAGACTGATTTACATATAGCTTGGTCTGAACTGGGGCAGCAAAGTGAGCAAAAGAACAATGAACAATTCAACCCAGATCTAAAAGTGACTGGGGTGAGTGTCTGAAAATTTTCAGCGCTCAGTACCTCAACTTATTGTCTTTGCTTTGTTCACCTTAAGTTGGTAGGGTATTCTAAGACGTTGGTCCCTTACTCACTTTGCCACTGGATTCAAACTAGCGTGGCTGATGTGGGGTGCTACTCTAAATCGGTCCTAGGATGCTTGTTTCCAGTCCAAGAAAGACATGGCTTGGCATTTAGGGCTGGACTATTTTCATGAGGAATATGGTTAAGACGGATTTGCCTATTGCTCGGTCTGAACTGGTGTGGCTCATTGAGCAAAAGAACGATGATGGATTCAACCCAGAACTAATAGTGACTGGGGGTGAATGTCAGATAAGTTTCAGCTTTCTGTCCATCATCTTATTTTGTTTTCTTTGTTCGCCCTAATTTGGCAGGGTATGGCCAGATGTGGGTCCCTTGCTCACTTTGCCACTGGATTCTAGTTTGCCTGACTGACGAGGCATGCTACCCCGAAACTGATCCCAGGATGCTTGTTTCTGGTCCAGGGAAGACCAGGCTTGGCATTTCGGGATGGACTGTTCTCTGGAAGAACAGGGTCAAGACTGATTTGCATATAGCTGGGTCTGGACTGGGGTGACGAAGGGAGCAAAAGAACAATATTGAATTCATACCAGGTCTAGTAGTGACTGGGGTGAGTGTCTGAAAAGTTTCAGTGCTCCATTCATCATCCTTTTGAGTTTGCTTTGTTTGCTCTAAGTTGGCAGTGCATGCCCAGACGTGGTCCCTTGCTCCTTTTGGTTTAGATTCAAGCTAAACTGGCTGATGAGGGGTGTTACCCCAAAAACGGTCCTAGGATGCTTATTTCCAGTCCAGGAAAGACCTGGTTCGGCAGTTCAGGCTGGACTATTCTCATGAGCAATAGGGTTAAGACTGATTTGCATATTGCTGGGTCTGAACCTGGGTGGCACAGTGAGCAAAAGAACAATGATGTATTCAACCCAGATCTAACAGTGACTCGGGGTGAATGGCTGAAAAGTTTCAGCGCTCGGTCCATCATCTTATTGTGTTTGTTCTGTACACCCTAAGTTGGCAGGCAATGTTCAGACGTGGGTCTGTTGCTTCTTTTCTACTATTCCCACAGAATTCAAGATAGCCTGGCTGATGAGGGGTGTTACCCTGAAAATTGTCCCAAGGATGCTTGTTTCTAGTCCAGGAAAGACCTGGCTTGGCACTTTGGGTTAGACTATTCCCATGAGGAACAGGGTCAAGAATGATTTGCATATGGCTGGGTCTGAACTGTGGTGGCGAAGTGAGCAAAAGAATGACAATGGATTCAACCCAGCTCTAATAGTGACTGGTGGTGAATGTTTGAAAAGTTTCACCAATTGATATACCATCTTATTGTGTTTGCATTGTTTGCCCTAAGTTGGAAGGGTTTGCTCAGACCTGGTTGACCGGCAAGATTTGGTTGGATTGATTTTCAGGGTTGTATAAGGGTCAATGATCCAAATTACTTAAATTGTATTTGAGAGTCGTATTGGTGTGAATGATTCCATGGCATCTAGTAATTGTTTGCCCATACAGGTGGTGGGTGTTGCCAGGGTTCACACACAATTGGACAGGACCCAATCATTGGTATAGCACGTACCTATCAGGTGGCTTCACCCATGGACTACCTAGTGTAAGATAAGTATTTCTAAAATATGATAGGTTTGGGCCGTAGGCAAGTACCTGAGATCCTAAGGTAAGAGAATCACAAATTCTGGATTGGTGTTGTGGATACAGTAAGTAGAATATTGTGGTTTTATAGTATTTTCTTTTTTATTCAAATGCAAGTAAACACAGAAACAGCTGACACGTGTTTCGCCTGTGTTTTTTTTATCTCAGGTGCATGTCACTTGATCCCCTTCTAGACATTGAATCACATCGCAATTTTCCTTATTCGTACCTAACCCACACAGATACTAAACAAAGCTCCCTCCCCAATTTTGCTATACCATTTTTTCCTTCTCCCCTCCTGTCTCATTCCTTCCTAACGTTTCCTTCCTTCTCATGATGACTGCATACCATACTTCTCTAACCCTTACTTGTATGCCACTATATTCCCTCTGGGCCTCCACTTGTCATCTAACTTTATGTACCTATATGTCTTATCAACTATGTATCAGTCTATTCCAGGGGTCTCCAACCAGTAGCTCGGGAGCTACTGGTAGCTCACCAGCACCCTCAAAGTAGCTCTCAGAGGTGAAGCCAAACCAAGCAAATCTCAGAGATTCTGTGTATATTAAAGAAGGCAGCACTGCTTATTTCACTATCCTTAAGAGTTAGACAGTCAAACCAATGGCATGGGCTGTTGATAACACTCAAACACACACTGTTGTGGCCTATCAATCAGGGATGTATAGAGCACATTATTCACCTGTGAGGGTCTCCAGGCGCTGGGGGAGTGTGTGGGGGGTATTTGTGCAGCTTTGGTCATTCAAAAAGCCAGGTCTAATGGCTCTTCCTGAATGCTTTCAGTGTGGGGCTTCATCTGATGCTGAGGGGGAGTTCATTCCAGGTCTTGGCCATGATGTAGGAGAAGGGTGTGCCTCCTGTCTGGTCCTGTGGATGCAGAGGATTTCGGCCAAGGCCTGGTCAGCGGAGTGGAGGTTTCTTTTGGGGTGTAGAAGGAGATTGAGGTATTGGGTTCCTGTATTGTGGAGGGCTTTATAGGTGCGTGTGAGCAGCTTGACGGTCACTCTTTTTTCGACAGGGAGCAAGTGGAGTGCTTGTTTATGCTGGGTAATGTGGTCTTGTCGTGGGAAGCTGAGGATGAGTCTGGCTGTGGCGTTCTGGACAGTGTGAAGTTTGTGGAGTAGAGAATTGTTGATTCAGGCATAGAGGGCATTCCTGTAGTCCAGCCTGCTGGTGATGAGTGCATGGGTGACGGTCTTCCTTGATTCGGGGGGTGGGTCCATTTGAAGGTCTTGCTCAGTATGTCGAGGGTGTTGAAGCATGTGGAAGCTGCAGCGTGGCCTATAGGTCTGCCACATGAAACATGTTTATCCACTTTAAATCTGAGTTTGGGAGACTTACTGCTGTGGTAATACCGTTTGTGGTTACTACTGATAATTGTGCTTAGGGTGGTCATAGTGTAATGTTAATACATATCATCAGCATTTGACAGTGATAAAATATGCTAGTAGCTCAGCAGGAGTTTCCTCGAGCAGAATTAGCTCGCATTACAGAAAAGGTTGGAGACCCCTGGTCTATTCCATCTTTTTGATTTATTGATGCTTACGTTTTCTTAATCAGCCTTGAAAAAACCTGCTGGCCCTTTGGGTGAAACAAATGCTCAGACGTGGGTCCGTTGCTCACTTTGCTGCTGACTTTGCCACTGGATTCAAGTTAGCCTGGCTGAGGAGTAGTGTTACCCCGAAATCGGTCCCAGGATCCTTGTTTCTGGTCCAGGGAAGACCAGGCTTGGCAATTCGGGATGGACTAGGCTTGAACTGGAGTTGTGAAGTGAGCAAAAGAACAATGATGGATTCAACCCAGATCTAACAGTGATTGGGTTTGAGTGTCTCAAAAGGCTCCGTCCATCATCGTATTGTGTTTGCTTTGATCTCACAACCTTTCCACCCTGAAATGTTCAGGAAAATGTGACTTTTTCGTTAAATTTGAGGTTTGTAGGGGATTCTGGGTAAGAAAACTGTGGGTGATCCACGCAAGCGACACGTTCCTGGACTCTCCGGGTGTCCAGTTTTTAGAAATGTCTCGGTTTGGTAGGTTTCCCTACATGGCCGCCGAGCTCAGAACCAAAAACACAGGTGACTCCTTGCAAAACAAGGTCTTTTTGTGATCAATAATTTTCAAGTCTCCACAGTACCTTTTGGGCCATTTCCTGTCACGGGCACTAGGCCTAGCCACACAAGTAAGGTACTATTTTTATAGGGAGATGGGGGAATGCTGGGTGGGTGGAAGTGTGTGGCTCCCCACTGATTCCAGAACTTTCCATCATATAAAAGTGAGGAAAATGTGTTTGTTTTTTTACAAAATTTGAGGTTTGCAAGGGATTCTGGATGAAATAACCTGCGTTGAGCAACACAAGTCACTCCATTCTGGACTCCCCTGGGTGTCTAGTTTAAAAAAATGTACAGGTTTAATAGGTTTCTCTAGCTGCCAGCTGAGGTAGGGTTCAAAAACTACAGCTAAGAACATTGAACATTTTCTGTGGAAAAATGCTGGCAGGGTGAACCTTTGTGTCTCCCTGCAGATTCCAGGACTTTCCATCCCAGAAATGTGAGGAAAATGTCTTTTTTTTTTTACAAAGTTTAAGGTTAGCAAGGGATTCTGGGTAACAGAACCTGGTGAGAGTCACACAAGTCACCTCATCCTGGATTCCCCTGGGTGTCTAGTTTTCAAACATTGACAGGTTTGCTAGGTTTCCCTTGGTGCCGGCTGAGGTAGGGCCAGAACTCCACAGCTAGGCACATTGCAAAAAAGGGTACATTTTATGCTTAAAAATGTGATGGGTCCACGTTCACCCGTTTTCTGTTGCAGGCACTAGGCCTACCCACACAAGTGAGGTACTGTTTTTATTGGGAGACTTAGGGGGAACACAGAATAGGAGTAGGAGTGTTATTGCCCATTTTCTTTCTATGCATTCCGCCTTCCAAAAGTAAGAGTGTCTAAAAAAAGGAGACATCTTGAAAAATGCCCTCTAAATCATATGCTAGAATGGTTACCTACGAATTCAGAGATGTGCAGATAACCACTGCTTCTAAACTTCATATCTTGTTCCCATTTCGGAAATACATAAGTTTCCTCAATAACTATTTTTATATTATTTATATGTACCAATCGAAAATTCAAAAAAGCGTGAAGGACTGTGTAAGTAAGTAAGTAAGTTATATATTTATTGTACAATTAATTAAAACCTTTACAAAAGTTGGCCATCTCTTATAAAGCTGTAAATCATCAATTTAAAAGGCTGATAGCCACAGTTAAGTTCGCAGTTAAAATTACAAAAGAGATTCAGTCACCCTGCCTTGGTGACACATAGTCCAGTTCCTTCATTTTTGTAAGAGGAAATTTAGCAGCAGTTCGTAAGGTAGAATTAGCCCCCTGGTCAGAGTCGTGGCAGCAGAATGAGGATAGGGTACAAGTTTAAAGTGCGTAATGCAACAACAACTTTTGTGGCTCCGTGCAAAAATGGCCAAGATTAGCCCGTTGATGTTTTTCTTCGAGGCTTGGATGTGCAAGAGTGCTTAGTGCTTGATATAAAAAGCGCTGTCAAAGGCTTCTACGGGATGGGTCGAAGGACCGTGTATGACAGCAATGGCCATAAACACATGTTGCAAAGCTAGTCATCATCATAAAGCAATGTATGTATGTAGTTATTACCATTGAGATAACAATAGCAGAATGTGGTAGGGGGAGAAACCGGGCCTGTTCCATTGATGGGGCTTGGGAGATGATTTGAGTTCTTGTAAATTTAATGGGACACCAGTGGGATCTGGACGGTTTAAGCTTTCTCATTGAAAAAAGATAAGGTTCTCTTTTTCTGCAGAACTCCAGAAGGGAGTGTGCAAATCTCACTTGCAGGGGATTTATTTCTGATTTTAAGAACACAGTTGTGAAAATGTGTCCATGGATTTTTTCATGAGTAAGAGGTTGGTGGGGCATTTTCAGCTGGCATCGAGGCCAAGGACCTTTTTGCTTTAGTCTTGTTTAGTCTATCTATTTTAAAACAATTCTTTCTCTAAGTACTTGTTTCAGCTTTTGAAAGTTGAATTTGCAAATCTGCGCCAGGTTTTCATTATAACTGTAGACTTTGTAAATGACGCACTATATGGGGCTTTAGGACATCTATGCTCATACTGCTTGGCATCACCTAGTGGAGGAGACATGGCTGTTTCCACCATGTGCAAGTAAGTGGCAGTTGCAAGACTTTATTGAGCTTTAAGAGAAGATATAATTACTCCTTTAAAGGCAAACGTGCAGAAGATATGGGGGTACCCATTGTGAAGGAGGATTGGGTAAAAGGGCTCGGCCCGGTCCCAAAGTGTCTCTAGTAATACTAAGTCAAAATTAATCAATTTCTTCTTCATCCACAGAGTGTATCCCATGCCTTTTAAAATAAATATAGCGGGGACGATTTCCAGAACTAATCTGAGACAAAATCCTCAACTTACAACTTTTGGTATTCACAGAAGGCATTTAGTAGTAGTAAAGTTAGGATTTTTTCCTAAGTTTGACTTAAGACATACTTAAGATAGACTTAAGACAAACTTAAGACAAACTCAGGACAGACATAGGACAGACTTAAGACAGACTTAAGACAAAATCCTAAATTCACTACTACTAAATGCCTTCTGTGAATAACAAAAATATTCCGTTTAGGATTTTGTCTCAGATTGCTTCAGTGAATCAGGCCCATTTTCCCACTTGTCCAAGCTACATGTCCCAGATGTTGTGCTATGAGGGTGTAGACTTTTCAAATAGTTTGGGAATGCACACATCTTTCTGAATACTGGCTGGAAGTTCTTACAATCCTTAATGATTCCACTGATCAAAATATAGTGCAGTCCCCAACAAAGTGTTTGTTGGGTCTGTATCAACGCCAGGCTAAATAAAACTCACAACTCAGTTAATCGATCTGGCTTTGATTGTGGCCAAACGAGAAATAACGCTTAAATGGAAATCGGCAGTGGGTGGAAAGGTGGAAGATGGAGCTTATCAGGTAGCATCATTCTCTTCAGTGAAGCCAAAAAATTGAAAAGGATCCCTTAAATTTGCACTGGAGGGTTTACTGGAAGCAATGTAGGATGAAATATCAATCCTCCTAGATAGTTGGCAGCACACATGAAGTGGTAGCTAATGGGCTGAAGCCTTTGTGATTTCAGGTGATATCCCAGTCATGAAATTACCAATAGCAGTAGAATGTTACTGAGAGATTACCCGATATTCCCTTGGCATCCTGGTCAAAGACATACTTGAGACCCCCATCATGAATCTGATGTATTTTGAAACACTGTTTATATTGGAGCTATGTACCACAAGGGACCACGGAAAGGGGGTGGGGGGTCTAGCTCTGGGTTAAACTACTGTGTTACATGAGGGCTCACTGCACCAGCGGTCCCATGATTTGCTTGCTACCATCATAATATGTATTGACTACAGAGCTTGCTGGTACCATACTTTTTATGCCAAATTGAAATAAAAATGAAGTTCGAAAAGAATAAAAAAGGTGGGCTGCATCCTAGCTCTCTTATAGCGCACTGAGATTCCCATGGCAGGAGATGCTCTTTATGGGGCTTTTAGAGATCTAAGCCCACACTACTTTGCATCACCTTGTGAAGAAGAAAGGGAAGCTAAATGCTGTTGCAAGAGCATGCTGGGATTTCTGTGGCACAGGGCATGACCGAGTGGTAAAGAATACAAAAAAATGATGGATGAAATGCTTTAGTTTATCTCAACCACTGGTAATCACTCGCCCCACATTCCAATCCATTGTTATTTTGAACGCCATGCCTCTCACTTTGAATCCAACCGTATGCAAATCAGTCATGACCCTGCTCCAGTGGGAACAGTTTAGTCTGAACTGCCAGGCCAGGTTCTCCTTGAACTGAAACACAACCAACCCAGGACCGATATCGCCCTAGTTAGGGCTCATCAGCCAGTTATAGCTTGGTTCCAGTGATACAGTGTGCATAGGACCCACGTTGGGGCATATTCATCCCTTTCAGGGTGACACACTAAACCACACAAAAAAGTGATGAATGGAATGCTTGAATTAATTTCAGACACTGATATTCATTTGGGCCACATCCTAGTCCATTGTTACTTTGCACACCATGCCACCTCAGTTTGGACACAGACATCAGGCTTGCCCTTGTTCCAGTGGTTGCAGTCCATCCCGTACCAGGTGAGGTTCATCCTGACCTGAACACAAGCAACCCAGGACCGGTTTCTCTTTAATTAGAGCTCATCAGTGAGGTTCCAGTGACAGTTCCAGTGACACAGTGTGCATGGCACACCAATCTTGGCATACCCATCCTACTTGGGGTGGCCCACTAAAATACAAAAAGAAATCAGGCCATCCAGAGCCAAACAAGACAGGACTCTTGCCTTTTGTTTAAGTATTTTTGTTAATCAGAGCCTGTGAAGGGGCTCCGATTAACAGCAATACTTAAGCAAAAAGGCAGAGTCTGCCCCGCGTCCTCACAGCACTCAAGAGCTGTGACACACAAGGCCACAAAAAAGAAGGGGAAAACAAGTGTAACCGAGGGCACAAAAAAAGGGGAAAACGAGTGAAACATGGCTGAAGGGCACAAAAAAAGGGGAAAATGAGTGAAACAGAGGGCAGAAGGGGACTAAAAAGAAGGGGAAAACGAGGGGAACACAGGGCAGAAGGGCACAAAAATAGGGGGAAACGAGTGAAACGGGGCAGAAAAGCACAAAAACAAGGGAAAAACGAGCGGAACAGAGGGCAGAAAGGCACAAAAACAAGGAGAACAGAGGGCAGAAGGGCATAAAAAACGAGTGGAACAGAGGGCTGAAAAGCACAAAAAACGGGAAAAACAAGTGGAACAGAGGGCAGAAAGGCACAAAAACAAGTAGAGCAGAGGGCAGAAGGGCACAAAAAACGAGTGGAACAGAGGGCAGAAAGGCACAAAAACAAGTAGAATAGAGGGCAGAAGGGCACAAAAACGAATGGAAAAGAGGGCAGAAGAGCACAAAAAATAAGGGAAAAATTAGTGGAACAGAGGGCAGAAAGGCACCAAAAACGATTGGAACAGAGGGCAGAAGGGCACAAAAAACGAGGGGAAAACGAGTGGAACGAAGGGCAGAAAGGTACAAAAAACGAGTGGAACAGAGGGCAGAAGGGCACAAAAAACGAGGGGAAAACAAGTGGAACAGAGGGCAGAAAGGCACAAAAAACGAGGGGAAAACAAGTGGAACAGAGGGCAGAAAGGCACAAAATAAAGAGTGGAACAGAGGGCAGAGGGGAACAAAAACGAGGGAAAAACGAGTGGAACAGAGGGCAGAACGCGCCAGTGTAACTAATTCATGTCATGGCGTGCTTATCCAATTTGCAAACTGCCCTCAAGACCCTTATTGTGGCGCTGTATGTGTGAAAATGCACCATCTTTTCACTTTGTAAAGTATACGTTTTGAGTGCCAGTTGGTGCCGCAGACAAGCGCGGTTTGGTTCCTGGCGCACATAGCCATGGTATAAACCAAAACACAATACCAGTATTGCCAAATTACTCCTCCAGCATTTGAGAGCTGGTACCATCCCAGGAGGACTTCAGATAAAAAACATCCCCGTGATATTTACAGACGACCCAATTTACAAAAAAGGATACAGTTTTATTGAGACCAAGTGTAGCCGAGACCTCATGGTCTTAACGGTTGAGACGGCACAAAGAATCTCATTGCAACAACTCGAAGAGATTAAAACTTTAGAATCTGAGATAGAAAAGAACCAACAGATTCCGGACGCAAAATCATTACTAGAAAAAGTAGAAAAGGAGATCCTAGAATTCAAGGACTACACAATTAACCAAAAGGAAAATCAGTTTCAAAAAGATAAGAAGAACTTCAACCTAGAAAAAACATATCCATATCTTCAGACAGATTTCTACTCCCGAGCAGACTCAAGGAGATACTTAGGGGAATACCAAGGACGATCAACCAATAAATTCATTTCTTTCTCGGATACCTCATCAGCATCAAGTGGAAGTGAAAGTGAGACTAGCAATCCAAGAAGAGGAGGCAATAAAAGAGGATCTTTTCAACAACAACCAGGACCCTCTTCGGCTCTTTTTTTTAGGAAGAGGCCAACCACAAAATCGAGCACGCCCACGGTACAACCAGCCATGGGAGATGTCCACACGGAGGCACAACTACAAGAACTGGTAGTCTCTCCAATTTTCAATTTATCCAACAAAGTTCTCACTCAAGCAGAAACTAGTGTCTTGGAAAAAGGACTCTCCTTTGTCCCCATGAGACATACCAATTTTGTCAAACTCAAAATGGAGGCAATTGAATTCTGCCGGAAAATTAAACTAAAATCCTTCTTCGCACAAACTCCGATCCAATCACCAATAGAAGTCACAGGACTGAGGAGAAAATCCACATTTTGTCCACCAGGAAATAAAATAGCGAAAGAAATTCTCATTTTCGAAAAAACCATCTTGTCATCCATAAACAAAATGGAGGAAAGCCGGAGTTGGACTAAATTTAATATCTCGCAAGCAGAGAAAAATGCCCTAGACAATCTCAAAAAGGACACGTCAATTACAATCAAACAGGCGGACAAAGGAGGATCAATAGTAGTGTGGGACACGGGTAAATACATCGGAGAGGTAATGAGTCAACTTAACAACCCGAGATGCTATAGGAAAATAGTCAGGAATCCAACAACAGAACTTCAACAATTACTCAACCCAATCTTGGAGAAAGGACTGACAGACGGAATAATTGGGAAGAAAGAATATGAATACCTTAAATGCAACAACCCAAGGATACCCTTATTTTATGTCTTACCCAAAATCCATAAAGACATCAACGCCCCTCCCGGAAGACCAATTGTCTCCGGTTGCGAGTCTCTGTTTGAACCGATATCAAAGTTTGTAGACTTCTTTCTGAAACCCTTCATGTCCGAGGTGAAGTCATTCCTCCGAGACACGACGGATTTTATAAATAAATTGCCAACTATACCTTTTGAACAGAACGCAGATTTCCTGGTGACAATGGACGTTTGTTCATTGTACACCCAGATTCCTCAGAGTGACGGCCTGGATGCCATTCAGTACTATCTTGACCAACGACCCAAACCGACTAGAGTACCAACGGAATTTATCATGCAACTAGCTACATTGGCTCTGAAGAAAAATTATTTCAATTTTAACGGAGATTTTTTCTACCAGATAAGCGGTGTAGCCATGGGGTGTCCGTTTGCCCCAGAATTAGCTGTATTATTTATGTCACTCTATGAAGAGAAATTTGTTTACCAATCAAATCCATACTCGGAAAATATCACAAGTTGGAGTCGTTACATAGACGACGTCTTCTTAACCTGGAGAGGATCAGAAGAAGAATTAAAAGAATTTCACGAGTGGCTTAATACTCGCACAGAAGAGATTAAGTTCAGCATGAACTTTTCCAAAATCAAAATGGCATTTCTCGATGTTGAAGTATATCCTACAGATGAAGGCTTAGTGACAACATTATTTAAGAAAGTGACAGACAGAAACAAGGCTTTACACTTTACAAGCAACCACCCGAGAAACCTAAAAGAAAATCTTCCCTTCGGACAGTACTTGCGGATAAAAAGAAATTGCCACTTCAAAGACGAATACATGTTTCACGCTTCCAACCTCACTGACAATCTAGCAGCAAGAGGCTATCCCGTCAAACTTCTCAAAAGAACTATGAAGAGAGTATGGTGGATCCCTCGAGAAACACTACTAGTAAAAAGGACAAAACCATCTCTCGACAGGATAGTATGTGTCTCAACATTTTGCCCCAATTCCAACCAACTCAAGAAAACCATTTTACAAAATTGGCATCTAGTAGAAAATGTAGCTGAGACACTAAAAGAGAAACCATTATTTGCCTTTAAAAAGGACCAGAGTGTGGCCAACCACCTTGTACGAGCAGCAGTGAAGCAGAACCCGCCCACAATTAACACCATGCTAGGCCTACCACCGATACAGGGTCACCACAAATGCGGATCTTGCATTTGTTGCGCAAGCACAGAAGAAGGATGTTTGTTTCAACATAAACAACTTTTTTGGAAACACGAAAAGTTCACAAACTGCAAATCAAAATACGTCATCTACGGCATAAAATGTCCTTGTGACATGCTATAGATTGGGAAAACAAGCCAAGAAATTAGATGCCGCATCACTCAACACAAATCCCGCATAAAAAAGAAAGTCACAACTGCCCCCCTTGTCAATCATTGGATCAGTCACGAGCACACACTAGACGACCTGAAATGGACTGTCATTGCCAAAATCGAAAAGGACCCCAGAGGAGGAGATATTGAGGCTAAACTATCTCGCCACGAAGCCATGCTTATTGTCAAGTTTAATACAGCTACTGATGGCCTTAACGAACTCTCTGAGATCTACCGTCTTTAAACTCATACAATGAAAGATTCGGGTTACCGTCTCCTGCGCAGACTGCGAGCCCGACTACACAAGGTCACATGACAGACATAACGTCTCCATGACAACGAATCAAAAACTACAATCCCCACAAATCCTATGACCAGGAAGTGAGTTAAAAACCAGGACACACGAGACAAGAAACATCGAACTGGATGATGCCGGTATCTGCATTCATTTGACAGAGACCGAAGAACGTGGACCCCCAGATATACTCAACATACTACAAACCTACAGGTACATCGGAACAACCTGACAGAAACAGCCACCCTGCCCACGTAGTTCCCAGGAAGAATACTGACAGTAGTCTCCACTTTTCCTTTTAGGAACCAATCAATCTAACAAGGCGTTTCACCGTGCGGATCCGGGAAACAGCCCCGTCTCCACGCTTCAACTAGATGTAAGTAGTCTCCGGTTCACTGAGAGCAACTGCTACCACCAGCAAATCCATTAGATCTCTTACTAGTCCTTCCATTTTTTTAGATCTCCACTTCCTCCACTTTTGGATGAGAACAAAACCCTTTGAGAGCGCGCCCCGCGCAGCACTATGTAAGTACTCACGAGTGAATGAGATAGTTAGGAAAATGCGATTGCGGTTTTTTCTGCGTCTTTAAACCTTGGGTTAAAACAGGTTCTGTTTTTATTACAGTCTAAATCTCTAAAGAGAACCCAGCAACTCTAAGGTATGATTAGTTTCACTTACCCTTTCTGACACGTTGAGAGGTAGAGTCCGGTCCCCTTAGTTGACCCAATCTTGTTTCTTCATCCACAGGCTTTTTGGTCCTGACGAGATTTCCCCACAACCAGGGGTCATCGAAACGCGTAGACCTCCTCTATCCAGCATTAGGAATTGTTGATTTACTCTCAAACACATTAAAATTGTTTAGTTGTTTGTTCCAATGCGTTGTTTTTCAAAAATATATGCTGTAAATATAATCTTCTGAATGTGTATATATGTATATTTATATGTTTGTTGTCCCGTATGAATGTTGAATGCAAGTTGTCAATTTGTCTAAAAAGTGTCTTTTGTATTTATTTTCATTATTTGTTGTTTCGACATACTTCTGTGGAGCTATCCAAATGTTTATCTAACTAACAAAAATTGCTCATTGATATGATATATGTGATATAAAAATTAAAACATTTTGATTTATTTCGGACAAAACTGTTCTCCGAGAGTCACTGTTTCAGTCAGCGATTCGAGTGATCATCCGTGGTCCAAGTGTAATTAATTTGGCAATACTGGTATTGTGTTTTGGTTTATAGTTTATTGATAGTGAGGCTTGTCCTTATTGCCAGTGAAGCCCAGACCCTGTTTTGGTTTTGGCACATAGCCATGGTTGCAGCGCACAGAGACCCTCCACTGCCGCACACAGAAAAAAAATTAGAGGGAACATTGGTTGTTAGTAATCCAATTGAAGCTCTCTTAAACCAATTTTAGGGTAAACTGGAAGTATTTGTAAAGAACTCGTGTGAGGACTGTAACACAAGTTTATCAGCAATTGAAAAGGCAATTTTAGGTTTGACTGATTATACTGAGCCCAACTCTTTTCATCATTGGGGCCACTTTTGTCAGTTAATCAGCCCTCCAAAATGGTACAGTCGCACCGTTGACAGAAGATTGCTCTGATGTCAGCCACCCTGCATCATCTAGGAGAGGGATTCATAATATGCCAGGACCGAGGTCTGGCACTGCACTCAAGCATTACTCTTCCCACCCTGGTACCCCAAGCACCAAGGTTTGCCCCTGGTGTTACAGAGGCCATCACATTTTATATCCAAGACAATTTATTGTTTGTCAGGTGAAAGGTAGGGCTGTTTCTAGTTGTGGGCATTTCCCGCAATTGACTTTGGCTATGAATTCCTGTACATCAAATGTAAAAAGAAAATGTAAATCCGTATTTGTAAAGCGTGAACTACTCACCCTTACGGGTCTCAAGGTGCTGGGACCGTCGTGGAAATTAAGTGCGCTATTGCCCAGAGTCGATCGAACCGTGAACCCTGTGCTCCAAAGTCAGCTGCCCTGACCGCTGCACCCCACCGCTCCACTGTCACCTGACTGCACACTATATGATCTTATTCTAGTTAATGCCACAATATTAAACGAAGGGTCAACAGAAAACATTTCTCGGTTATAAAATAAGTAGGTAATTGGTTTAAATAGACATATTGGAGGTGTGAAGTTGTTTCCTTTTTCGTCACATAAATATGGTCAGACATATTTGGTGGATTGGATCGGATCCGAAGTCTTTTGAGGGTAGCTGCATTGTTGTGAGTTTTGATCAAGAGATTTGGCAGGGTGGCTAATGCTACAGCTTTCTCTTGCTCAAAGCTCCCCTTCAGTAATCCAGAGTGGCCCCTTAGTCTACTTTAAATAAACTTCATCTGACCCAGGGCTCTTCTAACTTCCCTGCCCCAAGCAGATATTGGGGTATTGGTATTCCTGGTAACCTTACTGTTCACACATGTAATGTTATTTTAAATTTATAAGGCGCACAGCTACCACAAGGGGTGTCCCGGCACCAGCAGGTAGAACAAAAAAGAGTAAGTAGAGATTACTGATTAAAGATCCAGGTCTTCATTTGTCTACGGAAGCTACTAAGGACAGTTTCCACCCATATAAAGATAGGAAGAGAATTCCACAGGGAGGGTCCCAAAAAAGAGAAGGACCTACCACCCACCCATGTCAGTTTAATTATGGGGATAACAAACTTAGACTGTTCAGCAGAATGCAAAAGACAAGGAGCAGTGTACAGATGGATTAAAGATTGAAAATATTATGGTGCTGTTCAGGATTGAATTTTAAACATAAAGCTCAGGGCCTTAAATTTAATACGGTTCTCCATTTTTAGCCAATGTAATTTGCGAAGAGAGTCGGTAGCCGACACCATCCTTGGTAGCTGCTCCTTTTTGCACCACCAGTAGCCTACGTATTATGGTTTTATTAGAGCCTAAGTATAGAATGTTACCGTAGTCAAGCCAGGGCATAATCAAGGCCTGATCCACAGTACGTTGAACAGAGAGGTGTATCATCCACAGAATTTTGCTCAACCATCGCAGAATGGTAAACCAAGTCGCAGCCACCCTAGTGATTTGTTGTTTCATTGACAGGCGGTTGTCAATGATGATACCCAAGCTGCGCACTTCATGTACCAGTTGGAGTAGAAAGCCCATTTCAGGGTGCCAATGTTGCGATCCCCAGAGGTCTTGCTCTTTTCCTAAAATCATAACCTCAGTTCTATGTCGATTTAGTCTGAGCAAGTTATTTTGTATCCAAGATGCAATTTTTCTCAAACCTATCTGGAGAGCAGATAAATCAGATCCCATAGATGAAGTAAGGGAAAAGATTACCACACATCTAACAGGCTTGAGACTCTAAATACTTTAGAGAAGGATGCCTGCCTGGAGCATTCCCCTAAAGAGGGAACTAATTCTGGCATTTCTGATGCAGCTAATGATAGCTTAACTCCGTTCTTACCTTCACCCTTTCTGGGGTTTCTAAGTTGGAACATTTAGGGTTTGTGGACTGGGCACTACGATGCACTCTGATTGGATTAAACAATACAGTATTTTATGTTTCCAGGAAACCTTGGAGGTTTCAAACCAATTTATCCTGGTTGGATTTTGATCCTTGTTTCCCCTTCCCACTTCCTCCTCAACTAGTGGAGCCAATGGTGGTTTTATTACATTATTAACGCTCTCTTTACAGTGAAAAATGACCGAGATACTTATGGGCTCACCCAATTTGGTTGTTGCGTTATTATACTTTTCAAAAACACAAATTTTGGTGATACTAAACGTTTATAGTTCCCACTCACAAAGGAACACAGAGCACATGTACACCTTGTTGTTATTTCTTGATGGCTACAGAGAGGAGTAGCTATCATTTACCTCACCGTGCTTTTGGGAGGTTTTAGTATGAATCCCTGCGAGGAAAGATGTTTAAAGAATAAAAGTCTGTTTTGTAAGAAAATTTACATTTAGAATACACTAAGCAAGGTGAAATGCTCAATTCCACGTAAAATGGTGTTAATCTTGATTCCATAATCAAGGAAAGAAATGTTCATATGATCACTTGAGCAATCACACTTTTATTGGGAGAAGGTGTTTTTCTGGTATTGATTTTATATTTGTTTCGACTACCCTTACCCAACAGATAAATTATTTTAAGGATGTATGCAGCAGGTTTAGTGACTATAATCCTATTAGTCTTTCTAGTCTTTTTTAATTGTAAAATGAACCAAATAAAGTATTTCTTGACTTGACTTGACTTGACAACTTAATGGGCCCATGTACCATGTGGAGCCAATTCACAAGTTGTTTGAAAAAAGGTTTGCACTGGGCAGAAGTGCTACTAATACATCTGTGCTAACAACTATATCGATGTCCTTCAACCAGTGTTTCCAAATTAATTTTGGACATTAACATCTAATTCCATCTTCACATCCCAGGATCCACTGATATATTATTGTTATTGTCAACAAATAGTCTCCTCTTTTTTTGATTGTTTTTGTGTGGTCATACCTCATCATAATAACTGATATATCAAATGGAAAAAACTTTTTGTCTTTGACCAATTTTATTGTCGCTTGATTGTATGTAATGTCATTTTGGATTTTTGGATAATAATTACAAATCGAAGAAACAAAAATAGGGGAAAAAAACATATATAAGAATAAGTATATGATGTGTGTCTAGATTAATTATTTGTTTGTATATCTATGATATAGTTGTTAGCACGGATGTATTAGTAGGACTCCTGCCCAGTGCAAACCTTTTTTCAAACAAGTTGTTTTCCTTGTTAGGGTATTATCCTTATTTACAGGGGCCCATGCTTTTTTCCAGAGAGCCAATTCACAAGGCCAGTACACAACGGAAGGAGGAGAGACGGATATGTAACTGGCAGGAATCATCTTTGCAATACTGAAAAGCATTATTGTATGAGAAGTGGAATTACAGATGCATAGCAGACCCTGAAAGACACCCCGTGGCATAAGCGGATAGCAGCTTGTATGGGTGTGTGAGGTGCTAGTCTTCACTTTACTGCACCCAGTGAGGCCTGAGTAAGGTTCTGAGGTGTAAGGAAACTTCTTGAACTTAGAACAATGTAAGGAATGTACAGCTTCAATGATAATACGCATATTGCACTACATTCAGGTTTCCAAGTCCATGAGATCCATCACCACCCTAAGGACACAGCACAACCTTAGAACGTGTTGGCAACTGAAAAAAGAGCTCGCGTAGCAGACATCACTGCACTTGCAGGATCAGACCCAGCAATGGCCCCCATCAGAGGGAGCAAAGCCACCATCAGACTCCCACTAAGCAAGATTTGCTCTCGAGTCTGGCAAATCTGCAAGCAAACTCGTGAACACGCTGGCCAACCAACTTTGACAGTAAAAATGGGCGACCAGAATGCAGTGGCTGATATGATACGAGAAATCACCTCCATAGTTCAATGGGTGAACAGTGATTAAGAGACACTGTCACAATTGCAAACATATATTATTGAAGGGCAAACAGGTTCTGGGCATACTGGAAGAGGGAGCAGGCACTGATGCCATGGACAACTTGGCTGCAAGAGATATGGGGGTCGACTGGGCCACCAAAAAGAAACAATTGAAGAAAGGAAATGAGGGGAAGTATACAAAGATACGAGGAACTGAGCAGCAAGGCTGAATCAGAGGGAGAAATTAGGGGCTTTACTCTCTTTCACGTACAACAAGATGATGAGACAAAAAGGCCACCCCGCACTGGAGTGTGTGAACGCAACCGAGAGTTGGACAAACAGGTTGTGACTTTCTAAAACATCCATGGTCTATAACTATAGTTATGTTAGTTCTATGTATGTTCTGTTTGAGGGATTTGGTATCAAGAGGAAGGAGGGAGGCAACCCATATGCAGACCAGAAACACTCAAAAACTCTGGAAAAGGAGCAAGTAGGTAAAAGCTAACTGCATAAGCTGTCACGTTCTCGATAGAACATCCTCTGATGAATTCCAATGGGTAGGCTACTCACATGGAACATAAGGAGACTATATTCACTGGTGTAAAGGCCCAACTTGTGGGGAACCATCGTTAGGGAGAAACCAGACTTAGTCCACCTACCAGGAACAAACTTATAGGCAAAGAATGCAAAATTAGTGAGACAAATTCTATGCGACACAGTTTTCACCACAGCCAAGGAGACAAAAACAAAGGTAGTTATGGCAGCCATTCACACACACCAACCCGTAGAAGTTGAAGAAATTATGACGGGCAGGGAGGAGAGTAGGTAAATGTTAATACTAGGGAAAATAAGCACCAAAGAAATAACACTAGTGTTTTCCCACATCCCCCAACATGAGCCAGGAGGCATACATGAGAGATTCTCAATATGCTTCAGATGAAGGCTGGGGGAAGATCATATGTGAAGATATTTCAATCTAATGCTGGATCTGGTGTTGGATAAACATATGGGGAAGGGTGGGAATGCCACACGCTCACACATGTAGGCCTTAGTCTTATGAAGGGAGGCCCACCAGAATGTGAAAGAATATTCCTGCACGAGAAACACATATTGTTGCTGGGGTTTACTCTGCATTTAGCACTTGTGGAATTGCTATTATGTACAGGTTTTTGTCAGGGTTTACTTACCCTAACAGTATCAGATGGGTTATCCTCCAATTCTTTTAGAGAGACAAGAGAAATCTCTATACTATTAGCTACTTTGATAGTTTCCTTCAGCAAGGGATTGCCCTATAACTAACAACTTCTCCCTTATCTGCTTATCTTTGTATTGACACACTGTGGGCAACGAACACTTGAAGAAGGCAAACGCCGAAACCGGTCGTGTTGTTAACCCGAATAAAGGCAGCCTCTCAAAATACGCAGTGTCCTCTGCATTCTTTTGTCCGGATGGAGGGAGCAGCTGACTTGGTATGTAACGCTCTAGCCTGTTGAGCGTTCGAAGGACCATCTCGCTACAAGTGGACACGGTGAAAATAGGCAATTCTTGAAGGTAACGAAGGTGTTGGACAATTATCGTGACCCACCACAATACCCTACCTGGTGCGCTCAAGCTGCTGCAGTGTGGCGGACCCAGACTGTTGGGTGAGACGCTGGTCTACAAACTGTGTCTCCCAAATGCGTACCGAGCAGGTGTTTGTGGCAACGAGAGTATGGAGTCAGAGGTGGGAATTGCTGTAATAACGGGCGAATCCACACAGCACTGAACTTTTCAAAATGCAGCATTGTGGGATTAGTAGTCCCCGGAGTCGGCGCAGGTGAATCGAATCAGTGGAAGGAGGGGCTTCTGAAACCACCAGGAGGAGGAGCCCTTAAAACAACCTTCAAATGAGGAGTACTCTGTGGGCAATGAACACTTGAAGAAGGCAAACGCCGAAACCGGTCGTGTTGTTAACCCGAATGAAGGCAGCCTCAGAAAATCCGCAGTGTCCATTGCATTCTTTTGTCCGGATGGAGGGAGAAGCTGACTTTGTATGTAACGCTCTAGCCTGTTGAGCGCTCAAAGGACCATCTCGCTACAAGTGGACACGGTGAAAATAGGCAATTTTTGAAGGTAACCAAGGTGTTGGACAAATATCGTGACCCGCCAAAATACCCTACCTGGTGCGCTCAAGCTGCCGCAGTGCGGCAGACCCAGACTGTTGGGTGAGACGCTGGTCTACAAACGGTGTCTCCCAAATGCGTACCGAGCAGGTGTTTGTGGCAACGAGAGTATGGAGTCAGAGGTGGGAATTGCTGTAATAACGGGCGACTCCACACAGCACTGAACTTTTCAAAATGCAGCATTGTGGGACTAGTAGTCCCCGGAATCGGCGCAGGTGAATCGAATCAGTGGAAGGAGGGGCTTCTGAAATCACCAGGAGGAGGAGCCCTTAAAACAACCTTCAAATGAGGAGTACGCTGTGGGCAACGAACACTTGAAGAAGGCAAACGCCGAAACCGGTCGTGTTGTTAACCCGAATAAAGGCAGCCTCTGAAAATCCGCAGTGTCCTTTGCATTCTTTTGTCCGGATGGAGGGAGAAGCTGACTTGATACATATATATATATGCTTTGTTTCTTCTTACATCGATTTACCACGGATGAAGTCACGGCACAGCCACAGGTCAGTTCACAGATTTTTATTTACAGCCTCTGAAAATCCGCAGTGTCCTTTGCATTCTTTTGTCCGGATAGAGGGAGAAGCTAACTTGGTATGTAACGCTCTAGCCTGTTAAGGGCTCAAAGGACCATCTCGCTACAAGTGGACACAGTAAAAAAATTAAATTCATGAAGGTAACCAAGGTGTTGGACAATTATCGTGACCGGCCACAATACCCTACCTGGTGCGCTCAAGCTGCTGCAGTGCGGCGGACCCAGACTGTTGGGTGAGACGCTGGTCTACAAACGGTGTCTCCCAAATGCGTACCGAGCAGGTATTTGTGGCAACGAGAGTATGGAGTCAGAGGTGGGAATTGCTGTAATAACGGGCGACTCCACACAGCACTGAACTTTTCAAAATGCTGCATTGTGGGACTAGTAGTTCCCGGAATCGGCGCAGGTGAATCGAATCAGTGGAAGGAGGGGCTACTGAAACCACCAGGAGAAGAATCCCTTAAAACAACCTTCAAATGAGGAGTACACTGTGGGCAACGAACACTTGAAGAAGGCAAACGCCGAAACCGGTCATGTTGTTAACCCGAATAAAGGCAGCCTCTGAAAATCTGCAGTGTCCTTTGCATTCTTTTGTCCGGATGGAGGGAGAAGCTGACTTGGTATGTAACGCTCTAGCCTGTTGAGCGCTCGAAGGACCATCTCGCTACAAGTGGACACGGTGAAAATAGGCAATTCTTGAAGGTAACCAAGGTGTTGGACAATTATCGTGACCCGCCTCAATACCCTACCTGGTGCGCTCAAGCTGCTGCAGTGTGGCGGACCCAGACAGTTGAGTGAGACGCTGGTCTACAAACTGTGTCTCCCAAATGCGTACCGAGCAGGTGTTTGTGGCAACGAGAGTATGGAGTCAGAGGTGGGAATTGATGTAATAACGGGCGAATCCACACAGCACTGAACTTTTCAAAATGCAGCATTGTGGGATTAGTAGTCCCCGGAGTCGGCGCAGGTGAATCGAATCAGTGGAAGGAGGGGCTTCTGAAACCACCAGGAGGAGGAGCCCTTAAAACAACCTTCAAATGAGGACTACTCTGTGGGCAATGAACACTTGAAGAAGGCAAACGCCGAAACCGGTCGTGTTGTTAACCCGAATGAAGGCAGCCTCAGAAAATCTGCAGTGTCCATTGCATTCTTTTGTCCGGATGGAGGGAGAAGCTGACTTTGTATGTAACGCTCTAGCCTGTTGAGCGCTCAAAGGACGCCCGAAGCGTTCAGTAACATCATCCCTAAATACGCTAACTTTACTATTTTGGGAGATATAAACTTCCATTTGGACACGAATACTGACCCGAATACCAGGGACTTTCTAGAACTTCTTAATATGTGGGGGCTATCGTTATTAAACAGAGACCCTACTCATGAAGCTGAACACATTCTAGACTGTATTTGTACGAATCTAATGACCCTTAAGGCAAATAAACCATGCCCTCAGATATGGACCGATCATATGCTTATTCCTTTGGAACTAACTAAAGCAAAGGAAACAGCGAACAAAAGGCAGCGAATAGTACCTTCCCAAAATAAACACGATTGGAGTAAAATTAGTCATGACCCGGACTTTCAGGATCTTATGAAAAAGGGCAAACCTACCCTGACGGGTGACACCGAGGTAGATAGTGAGATCTTTAATCATTGGATCACAACAAGTCTAGAATTAATTAGTACTAAGGGATTAAAGAGCATGTCTAAGAATAAGAAAAAAATAGCACTCTGGTTCTCACAATCTCTTAGAGAGAAGCGTGCGGAGGTTAGACTATTGGAGAGGAAGTGGAGGCGCTCATACACAATAGAAGAACGACGAATTTATAAAGAAGCAAGAAATCAATATCATGTGCAGATTAAAGATGCCAAAGAAGTATTTTACTTTGAGGCAATTTCATCGGCAGAAAATAAGCAGAAGGAGATCTTTAAAATAGTGGATGACTTCCTAAATCCCAAGATTACCAAGCAAGACATCCCCCCCTCTCAGACCCTATGTGACTCCATTGCAAACTATTTTGAGGCAAAGGTCCAGGAGCTCACAAAAGCTTTCCCTACACCATTGAAGGGACATGAAAAGGGAACATTAGACCCAGACACCAAAAGGGCTGAGTTGAATGAGTTTCTTCCAATTAGTTTGGAAGACAGCCGACAGGCAATCTTGACCGGAAGATCCGGATCTCCCTTTGATCTGTGCCCCCCCCCAAGGTACTACATTCTTTGATTGATCTAGTGAACCCAATTATTAATGACATAATAATCTCCTCCCTTGCATCAGCCACAGTCCCTCAGGAATGGAGGTTAGCGGCGGTTAAACCTCTGCAGAAGAAAGCGCTGGCTGATCCCTCCACTCTATCTAACCTACGGCCAATCTCATTACTACCGTTCCTCTTTAAGCTCACCGAGGCAGTTGTAAATAAACAACTGACCAAATTTCTGGAGGATGAGGATCTTTTACACCACAACCAATCTGGTTTTAGAGCCTCCCACTCCACGGAATCAGCTCTCCTTTACACAACTGAGACACTGAGGGCCGCCATGGATAGGGAGACAGGGCTGTCCTAGTTCTCCTTGATCTGTCGGCGGCCTTCGACACGGTCTCTCATGAGATACTGATCAACCGTTTAGCTACGGTGGGCATAGGGGGCACTGCATTGGCATGGCTGGAAAATCTCCTTGTGGATAGGAAACCGATTACTGTTCTTGGACAGTATCTATCAGCTAAAAAGTCAAATCCTACAGGTGTACCCCAGGGATCAAGGCTAAGCCCGGTGCTGTTTAATCTATATATGACACCTTTAGTTGAGCTAATAACATCATTTAACATCAATACAGTATCATACGCGGATGATACTCAGCTCATCTTAGTACTAGACAGCAAGTCCAAAAGAGCAGAAGAGAATCTTGGAAATTGCCTCACTGCAACCTTTAATTGGATGAAGGCTAACCATCTAAAATGCAGCACGGGCAAGACTGAAATTCTCCCTGTGGGTTCCCAAAATCTGTTTTCCCCTCAGATGTGGTGGCCCCCTAATGAGGATATTCCGCCAAAAACAGTATTATCCGCACGTAATCTGGGAGTCAGATTTGATGAAAAACTCTCTTTTAAACAGCAAGTGGTTGCCGTGGCAGGATCTTGCTTCAACATCATTCATGGACTTCGAAAGTTCTTTAACTTTCTCCCTTTGGAAGCAAGGAAGACAGTTGCAGTAGTATTAATTTCATCACGCTTGGACTACTGCAATAGTATATATGCAGGAGTGAATAGAGCTACCCTGCATAGGCTGCAGGTTGTCCAAAATGCTGCTGCACGCCTGGTGCTTAATCTTCCTAGGAGGTCTTCTGCCTCTGCTGCCCTAAAACAGCGACACTGGCTCCCCATACATAAGCGAGTGCTTTTTAAGATATTGGTAATTACCTTTAGAGCGTACCACAAAAAAGGGCCTAAATATCTGCTCCCAGGGTTCAAGCCGTACATACCAGCTCGGAACCCGAGGTCATCAGATATGTGTCTTCTGACAGTCCCCAGATTTAGATTGGCCACCAAAGGAGGAAAATCCCTGGCCGTTCTAGGTACCAAGGCCTGGAATAAACTCCCACAAAGCCTACGGCAAATTCCCACTGAGAGCGAATTCAGGAAAGCCCTGAAGACCTGGATTTTTAATTTACCAGACACGGTTAGCAAACTGCTAGTCTAGGCTCTAAATGACTCTCAGGTAAAATGAAATTGATGTGAGTAGTTTTTCCGGCCCACCATTCTAGGCTATGGACTACAGCGCCAAGATGCTCCTTGGAGCGATAGAATGCGCTCTACAAAAACTGTTTTACATTTACATTTACAAAGAAAGAACCCCTGGTTATCCCCACTTTTTATTTGATCCCCAAGATACATAAGGACTGCACAAATCCCCCGGAGGGACCCATTATATCAGCAATAAACAGCTCCCTTGAAAACATATCAAAGTATATAGATTTCTTTCTACAAGATTGGGTCAAAGGACTGAGTTCATATGTCTAGGGTTTTTCTGATTTTATTCGTAAAATTGAAGGTGTTCAGTGGTGTTCAGACATGTTTTTAATGACTTTAGATGTAGCTTCCCTTTATACTTCTATTGGACACTTGGATGGGCTGAAGGCAGTGGAACACTCTTGATAAATGCCCGATTCATTGTGCAATTCACAATAGAATGCTGCTATCCAAGATAAAAATGTGTTTGGAGCAAAATTATTTTGTTTTTAACAACCAAATTTATCAGCAAACCAGGGGTGTCGCGATAGGGGCCTATTTCTCCCCCAGTTACGCATGTCTGCACATGGGACTGTGGGAGGAACAGGTCCTGTTGAGGCAACACCGGGATATCATGGAGCAAAATATTGTCCTGTATCTCTGCAACATTTATTTATTTATTTAAAGGGTTTGTAGAGCGCGTAGTAACCCTAGAGCATCCCAGCGCTAAACCTGAGTCTCTTGTGGTTTCAGCAGAGGAGGGAATTATGGGTGAGGAAAAAGGAGGGTCTTTAGTGATTTCCTGAACTGGAGGAGATTGGGTTCTGTCCTCAGTCTTCGTGGGAGGTTGTTCCAGTGTTTGGCCGTGTGGACCGAGAAGCGGCGGCCACCGGCCCTGGCTTTTTTTACTCTGGGGACTGTGATGAGATTTTCTCCGCTGGACCGGAGGGCCCTTTCCGCTTTGTAGGGGATAATGAATTCCTTGAGGAGAGGGGGGCCGTTGTTGTTAAGGGTTTTGTGGGCAAGACAGAGAGCCTTGAAGGCAACCCTTTCTCTGTCTGGGAGCCAGTGGAGAGACTTGAGAGCTGGCTTAGCCGAGGATCTTGCGGGTGTGCCAGTAAGCAGGCGGGCTGCGGCGTTTTGGACTTTCTGCAAGGTGTTGAGGGTGGCTTCGGGAGCTCCCAGGTAGATTGCGTTGCAGTAGTCCAGTCTCGCCAGGCTGAGGCCCTGAATCAGGAGTTTCTTGGCGTTCGCAGGGAGCAAGGGGAAGATCTTTCTACAGGCTCTGAGTAGTCCGAAGCATGTTCCTGCCGTCTTTTTTGCCTGTGTTCTGAAGCTCAGGTCTTTTTCGATCCAAACGCCTAGGCTTTTGACCTCTTCCTTGGGAGCGGGGGGATCACCCAAGCAGTTGGGCCAGAGGTGAGGCGGCAAGGAGGGCCCTTTGTGGCCAAGCATCAGTATCTCGGTCTTTGAGCCGTTTAGCTTTAGTGAGGAGAGGTTCATCCAGTGGTGGACTTCGGTGAGACAACTGTGAAGGTCAGAGGGGGAGTGGTGGGTGTGTGAGAGGGTTACCACCAGCTGGGTGTCGTCGGCGTAGTTGATGATTGATACGCCGAACGGACTGACCAATTTCTCCAGTGGGGCCATGTATACGTTGAATAACGTAGGGCTCAAGGATGAGCCCTGTGGTGGGGGATAACGGGTGAGTGGCTGTCGTTCTCCCAAACTTTGAAGGAACGGCCTGCTAGAAAGGATTTTAGCCACTTCCGGGCCGTACCCCTTACTCCGATTTCTCCCAGTCGTTGGATTAAGGTGAGATGGTCCACAGTGTCGAAGGCCGCACTGAGGTCCAGGAGGATCACTGCCACTGATCCTCCCGTGTCCAGAATGCTTCTGGCCTTCTCCACTGCTGCCAGGAGGGCGATGTCAGTGCCCTGGCCTGGACGAAACCCTGTCTGGGAGACCCCTAGTAGGTTGTTGCTCTCCAGGAATAGTGGCAGTTGTTTGTTCACTAACTTTTCCGTGATCTTACTATTTCCTGGGAGAAGGGAGATGGGTCTGTAATTGGAGAGGTCCTGTGGGTCCAAAGAGGGTTTTTTTAGTAGGCCTTTAACCGCTGCCGCTTTCCAGCTGGGGGGAACTATGCCCTGCGAGAGGGAGGAGTTGATCAGTGCCGTGAGGGGGGGGGATGATGGTGCTGGTCACTTTTTTCAGGAGGCGGAGGGGTGCGGGGTCGAGGGGGGACCCACTTTTGATTGAGGCCAGTGTTGCCACAACCTCTTCCGTGGTGACTGGACCAAAGGCGTCCAGGGAAGGTGAGGGGCTGGTAGGATCCCAATCCGTGTGACCCGGTTGACCTGGTTCGGAGGGGGGAATGGCCACGAGAATTTTTTTTATTTTCTCGTCAAAGAAGGAAACAAGATTAGTACATTTGCTTTCCGCTTCTTTGGGGTCGAGTGGTTTGAGAGGGGGGTCAGGGGGGTGAAGGAGTTCTTTAAGAACGGCAAAGGTTTCGTGGGCCGAGCATGCAGCGTTTTTGATTCTGCTCTCGTAGAATGCGATTTTGGTGTTACGTAGCTCCTTTTTGTAGGCATTTACAGAGGTACGGAATGTGTCTTTTTTCTCTGCTGTTTTGTCCCTCCTCCAAAGGCGTTCGTTCCTTTTGCAAGCCTTCCGCAGAAGGTTGAGTTTGGGGGTGTACCAGGGGGATGGGTTGACTCTCTTGGTGCGTTTCAGAGAGCTGGTTTTTGGCAGGATGGCATCAAGAGATTGGGTGACCCAAGTGTTGAATTCCTTGTCCGCGGCTATGGGGTCTTGAGAGGGGAGGGGAGAGTTTTCCCTTAGTTTGGCTGCCCATTCGTCTGGGTCCAATTTATGCCATCGTCTAGTAAGGGTTCTGATTTTGGGGGGTTGAGGGGGCGGAATGTTGATAGCCCATACAAAGGGGACCAGGAAGTGGTCGGTCCAAGGGAGGAGTACGTGATCTTGGGCTTTCAGGTCTGGGATGTTTGTAAATATGGGGTCGAGCAGTTGCCCTCTTTCATGAGTAGCCTGTGGATTTTTTAGGTCAAGGCCGGTGGAGGTGATGTCCTGTAGCAGTTCTGTCGCCTGCTTGTCGACCGGGTCCAAGAAGTGGACATTGAGGTCCCCCAGTAGTAGGTAGTTGGAGGAGGACGTACACTCAATGGAGATCTGATCGATGATTTTGCTTGGAAATTCCGCCAGGTGGCCCGGGGGGCGGTATACCAGCATTCCCGTTAACGAGGTAACTGGGGAAATTTGTGTGGCGAAGTGACAGCTTTCGCATCCCTTGATGTTGCCGTCTGAGGATCTGCAGGTAAAGACGTCTTTGTAAATTATGGCTAGTCCACCTCCTCTACCCTCTGGTCTGTTCAGCGAGCACATAAGGTACCCGGGAGGGAGTGCGAGGACTATGTCGGGGCCGTTGCTGGAAGTGAGCCAAGTTTCAGTTAGAAACAGGATGTCTGTGGCGTGGTTTGCGATTAGGAGGTTGATTTCGTGCGCGTGCTTCACGAGCGACCTGCAATTGAGTAGGCCTAGTTGAAGTCCACTGGGAGCCGGATCCGAGGCGGTAGGGTTGCAGAGGTTGCATCTAATGAATGGGTTGTCGCCCGTCAAGGTGCGCGTGCAGGCTGGGTGTTTCTGGGTTTTTAAGGCTAGAAGCTTGTCCCGGGAGTATGTCAGGTTGTTCCTGGCGAAAATGGGCATAGTGGTAGGGCCTGGGGCCCAGACGGGCTTGCCTTTGGCGCGCCTTAGGCGCGCTGACGGCGCGCCCGCTGCGCCCGTCCGCTGCGCGTCCGGGTGTTACACATCTTTTTATGCAGGGAAAAGGGCGTGGGGGGGTGTGGCCTGGAAAAGTGGGCGTGGCCTGTGAGCAGGCTCGCTCGCTGATGGCGGTGCTAGCAGTTTCCTACCCCGTGGCAGCGTTCAGATCGGCTGCACGGGTAATTACTAACAGGATGAGTGCCCCAACCAGCCTGGCAGGTGAGGGAAAGAAGCGTAAATTATTAAAATCAATTCACACACAATATTTTTAAAAACGATCAAATTTCCAACAGAGCTCCCGGCTGTGCCTCAGGAGTACAGATTCTGGGAAGGGCTGGGCGTCGGCGCGTTATATAATCAAGGGGGCGTGGCCTGGAAAAGTGGGCGTGGCCTGTGAGCAGGCTCGCTCGCTGATGGCGGTACTAGCAGTTTCCTACCCCGTGGCAGCGTTCAGATCGGCTGCACGGGTAATTAGTAACAGGATGAGTGCCCCAACCAGCCTGGCAGGTGAGGGAAAGAAGCGTAAATTATTAAAATTAATTCACACACAATATTTTTAAAAACGATCAAATTTCCAACAGAGCTCCCGGCTGTGCCTCAGGAGTACAGATTCTGGGAAGGGCTGGGCGTCGGCGCGTTACATAATCAAGGGGGGCGTGGCCTGGAAAAGTGGGTGTGGCCTGTTTTTTATTTGGCGGGGAACAGAGAGGGCAGCTATGGAGTTTGTCAATGAGTTAAATACCAATGTTTTGAACCTTGGATTTACGTCTCATCTTCATGCCACTTCCATTTGCTTCCTGGACATGCAAATTTATGTGGACAATAACACTCTAGCCACAAAACTTTACAGGAAGCCAACAGCTGGCAACACTATTTTACACGCAGCAAGTCACCGTCCGCTCCATCTGATCAGTAGCATCCCCTATGGGGAGATGCTGCAGATCAGACGCATTTGTAGTGTTGAGACTGAATGTGCGGCTGCACAGGAAGCTAGCAAACAAAGATTTTTGGAGAGGGGATACTCCAAAAAAACTGTTGAGTCAGCCATAAGAAGGACCCAACAGATGTCTCGGAGTGAGGCACTAATTCCTAAGCCTCGGAATGCGCCTATTGCCTCCCAAAATGAAAATATTCAGTCACGCATGATTTTGACGTACAGTAGGCAACACTCTGCAATAAGAAAAATTATGTATCGAAACTGGAACCTTGTTAACCCTTTCGATGCTCATGACGAGCTCAGCTCGTCATGAGGCACAGTTGAGCTGTGCTGATGACGAGCTGAGCTCGTCATGAACAATAGGATACATCAAATATCAGCACAGGAGGGTAAAATGCACAGCAGCCAAGGTGTTAAAGGGGATCCAGTCATTATTCAGAGGGTGCCAGAAAAACCAATGCTCACTTTTAGAAGATGTACCTCTATGGCCAAATCATTGGTTAAAAATTCCCTAGAACCACAGATGTCTAATACTTGGTTGGCCCTCAGTAAAGGGTTCAAAAAATGTGCACAATGTAAGGCTTGTCATTACGGGTGTAATAAGAGCACTCACACCAGCCCATTCAAACAACAACCGCTTGAAATCACTTAAAAATTTACGTGCAAAACAGATTTCGCGGTTTATGTGCTGGAGTGTACATGTGGGCTTAGGTATGTGGGGAGCACCAGATTGCCGGCCCACAAACGAATACTCCAACACATAAGGGCTATAATCAGCAAAGATCAAGCCTACCCAGTGGCTAGACACTTCAAGGAGATGCATGGATCCAATCCCTCTAATGTCCAGTATTATGTTATTTACTCGGTCTGGCCTCTGAAAAGAAGAGGGGATAGAGAAGCGAGGCTTCGACTTCTCGAAACGAGATACATTCTGGAATTAGACAGTAAACACCCGAATGGACTTAATGCCACTGAGGATTTGCACACTTGTTTATGAGAATAAGGTCTGTGTAGGGGGGAGAATCACATTGACTTAAAAAATCAAATTTTTGGTATTGCAGGATCTCAAAATTCTATTTGGAATAACTTTGGCGCCGGTTGACGAATCTGCCTGAAAATGTCCTCAAAATGGCCTCGCGGCGCCCCGGTCCTTCCCTGAAAGTTTGGGGGGGATTTGTAAAGCGGGGGCTGAGATAAAAGGGGGGTCCCAAAACGTGTTTTCCTCATGTTAATTTCCATTGGGCGGTCGACCTCACTTTTAGCCCGAACGGCTGAATGGATTTCCACCAAACTTGGCAAAATTGTAGGGACTGGTAGCCCGATGTGCCTTTGCTATGTCTCAAGATATGTGCTTCAGTGGATTTTGAGTAATTTAGGTTAAAAAAATATATATATCTATGGCAGCGCCCCGGTACGCGCTCCGGGCGCGCCACGCGACTTGCGCGCAGAAAGCTGATTGGTTCTTGGGTGTCTGTAAACATTCGAAACAGTCCAGAGCGGCCGCCATCTTGTGTCTCGGTAGGATCGAGACACAAGAGGTGGCCAAAACAAAGGAGGAAATGACCATAAGGGGGCAGGGTAGACCCCCCTGACCCCCTAGGTTTGATGTGGGGGCTATAAAAGGGTCCCGCTGGGCAAAAAAAATAAAAACATTTTTGATTTTTGCTGCGGAGGGGCGCCCGGTACGCGCATCGGGGAGCGCCCGGTACGCGCACCGGGGAGGGTACCATGAGGAAAAAAGAATGACTGACTTTTCAAAAAATTTAGCCTTTTTTATAAATTGGATGTAGTAGGAAGTAGAAATATAAAAAAGTGTATGTGAAGAAGCCTAATATAATTATATTATAACAGAGGAGCCTAATTTAATCTATAACTATAACAGAGAAGCCTATCTGAATCTGTAATTATAACAGTGGGACATTAAATAACTGTCAGAAAAGTTTTTACAAATGAACTTAAAGTGCCTCTTCACAAATTTATAACTTCCCTTATAGAAAGGTGATGAAGATAAATGAGGAAATGTTTCAAAAGATGTATCTCAGGTAGTTGTAGTCAAAATGGCCGTGTTTTCCCTCTCATTTTTAATTTATATTCATGTGCATAACAAATTAAATGTCATGAAAAAAAAGTAGGATATGAAAGTAACATTTTAATTGGTTGAAAATTCTAACATTTTCATATGTGTTTTTGTCATGTAATTTACCTCAGGATATTTAGACAGGGCTACAGCCCAAATGGCTCAATGGAATACCATCAAATGTGGTATAATGGTAGGGACTGTTATGTAGTAGGGTCTATTCTATATTTGGTGAAAGTCTGTCCAGTGGTTTTTATGTAATTTTATTTCCCACATTTTTTGGGGGGAGCGCTTACCGGTGGGGGGAAAAAAAAAAATCACAGGGTGCGCGCACGGTACGCGTACAGGTCCGCGTACGTACCGTACATGCACCCAGCAATTTCATTAAAAAATACTTTTTTTTTTTTTTTGGCCTTGGGAGTCCTTCTGGGACAACCTGAGTAGGGCTAGGGGGTAAAGGGGTGTCTACCCTGCCCCCTTTTTCCGTTTTCCACTCTTGTTTTGTGCTCTCTTGTGCCTCAGTTCTACTGAGAAATGAGATGGCTGCTCAGGTGGTACCAGAAGGATATTAACATATAAAAACGTTATTCGCTAATAGAATTTGCATTTACAAAACCTAGATAGAGACTTGTAGAGAACATCCCTCTAGCTGTATTTCTTTTATCATTACTCTCTCTGTGTCCTTCCCTTATGCTCACTCCTTTTTTTTTTGGTTGCGCTCTCGGTGCGCGCCCCGGTACGCGTACCGGGGAGCGCACCGAAGAGAAAAGAGAATGGCAGAGTTTAAAAATGTAAGTCATTTTATATAAATGGGAGGTAGTTCTGAAAAGAACTTTTTTTTAAATTGTTTTTGTTGTTTTATATATTTTTTTTTGTGTGGAGTGGTGTGGCTCACTGGTTAGAGGCGGCAGACCCGTAAGCAGAGGATGGCTCGGGACCAGGGTTCGATTCCCGACGCGGCAGGGTCGTGGACCAGGGTCAGCGGGCTCGATAATTCTCGCCTCAGTGCCTACTCCAGTCAGGGACCACACTCGGCAACTCTGGGCATTAGCTTGCCTCATCTTCACAACGGCCCCCCCAGACCGCCGGGAATGCTTGGTCGCACCTTAGAGATACCCATTAGGGACCATCTCTCAGGGTGAGCCAGGACGGGTTCCCCAGCGGTCGAAGCGCGGAGATACTCCTCTGGGAGTCGATCCTAGCGCTATATAAACCCGTAATTAATTAATTAAATAACATGTTTTACTTTTTTTGGTTTTTCAAAACAATTTTATATATTTTTTTTGGTTTTTTAGTACGTCGAAAAAAAAACAGAAGGATTTGAAAATGGCTCAACAGGAGCAAAAAAAAACAATAAAGAATCATTGCTTTCGTTTGTGAGAGCACTTGTGGTTTTCTTATGCTCTGTTAATTAAGGTGATACTTTTTTCACCATAAGCAATAGTAGCCCCACAATAAATACAAACTATTTTGAAGTGTGAGAATTTGCTTTGGATGTTGGGCACCATTTGACGCACTTCAGGTGCTGCAAAAGATGATTCCGCACTTGAGGTGCTAGGCTGAGGGGTCTGTGGGTTTTCAGCCATAGCTCTCACCTGTGCTTGGGCCAAATTATTTGGGTGCCACCTCTAGATGTGGCAAATCATGGTGTGGTTGCCAAAACTATATTTTTTAGCAGGATTGCCACGTGAAAGGATGTTCTTGCAAATTAGACATGTTACTTTAGGGGCATTAACTTTCTTCAGTCCTGCAGGAAACTTAAAGAATTGCCAAATGTAGTGCTCCTTTACACGAGATGGGTGGGTTTCCTCTGATAGGAACTGTCTCTCCTGCTCCTCCTGCTCCTCTTCCTCCTCTTCGTCCTGCTCACCACCAAAAAGCGCAGGTGGTCCTTTTGGTGGTGGTGGTGGTGTTGGAGCATCAGCAGCAGCAAGTAGTGTGGAAAGTTGACTAAAAACTCTCTTTTCTTCCTGGTGTCCCATCATGCACCCTATTCACCCTATCACCGACCAGGCAAGCCGGTTTTTCTATTTTAAGCATGAATCCTATTATACCCCCTCCCTTGCCTGTCTTTTTCGTTGTACTGACACATGCAAAGAATGATGGCCAGCCATCATGCATCTTACGGGTTGTTTTTGTCCTGTTCAATATTTTCCTTAAAGCAGAACGGAGTCAGTTTAAATGGTTGCCTCGTCAAATTTTCCCCCCCTCCCTAACTCTATCAAAGAACGAGCAGCTCTCGCTCATCAATGATCTCTCAGCTTGCGGGTGAAGCCACGGGTTGGGTCAACAATCAAGAGTAAACTGATCAAGTACACGAGACAGACACGAAGAGAATAGTTAAACACGGCCCATTCTCCTCCTTTCCAGCTGTACACACATACCATTGTGAAACATCACCGCCCTTGTGTGGAAGTAAGGAGCACACAATGCCTCGTTCTCTTTACCTTTCAGATAAAAATGACTCTGTAACAATGCCTCAATTCTCTGTCCCCAGACACTAGTAACTCTGTAACTTGTCACCAGAATCACCCTGATGCCATGTGTTTGTCTATGTCTAACAAATGTGATTCAAGTTATTCTTTAAACGAAAACAAGCCTGCTATGTCTTCTGCATGATTATATCACGGATAATTAAATCATGCCCAGGGAACTCCTTCCTTTGATTGTGAAAGTAATGTATATAAGTGCTGTCATGTTTCAAGTAAAACTGAACTCCTGAACCCGCTTGGTGAAGGAGCTCTCCCTTAACTCGAGTTCTGGAATAAAGCCCTTTTACTCGAAGACCACGGACTCTGCTCCTCATTTTATGTATTACCCTTCTTTGATATCTATAGAAATTCCGGCAGTGTAAATAATTTATTTACCACAGTAGAGTAGCCATTATTGGTCTCTCACAAACAAATAGCTCTTGCTCTCTCAAAGAAGAAAGTAAGAATGAGGAAAAAAGGTTGGGGCTTTCCTCATTTGGAAAGAAAAATATTAGGAACCAATAAAAAGTGTTATTTTCAAGTCACATGACCCGATGCGCTTACGTTACGCTCCGGCGCGCTTACGTTATGCGCTCCGGGCCGCGCCGCGAAGCGCTTCCGGGTACGTTTAGGCAGCGTGTCATAAGACACATCGCACGGCTACGCGATATGTCACGCTTATGCGACGTGTCACGATGTTGTGTTCGATCGCGACATTGGCGCTAACGGGACGCTTCCCGGTTCGCGTACCGGGGCGCTTCAAAATACTACGCTTTTCGGGGCGCTCATCAGGGAGCCCACCGGGAGCGCTCCAGGGCAAAAAAAATACAACAAAAATTTTTTTTAAAATTGTAAGGACTGGTAGCCCGATGTGCGTTTGCTATGTCTATATGCTCCAGTTGTTTTTAAGAAAATTAACTTTTAAAAAATATATATTGGGCTACATTGGGCTATATATATGTTAGAGCCCAAATGTAGCCCAAATGTAGCCTAATGTAGCCCAATGTAGCCCAAAGATGGCCACCAGAGACAAAAAAATACAAATGTAGCCCAAATATCAGCCAGATGTAGCGCAACTATAGCCCAATGATAGTATGTACCAGAGTGTTCTAAAGAACAACTAGAGCGCTAACAGTCTTACTTATAAAGTGAGACTTTTAGTTAGGAATTAGCATTAAAAAAAACTTTGAAATTCACTGAAAAAACCATAGGTTTCACACCAGTTATAGTTAGGAATTAGCATTTAAAAAACCTATTAAATTCACTGAAAAAACCATAGGTTTCACACCAGTTATAGTTACCTGGAAATTTTACTGACATAAAACCATTGAAATTCCCACGGTATAGTTAGTTGGACTCACTATAACTTGCGCGTGAAATGCACTGCTGATGACATCACATATTACATCACTCATGACATGGTCAGTGACATCACTCATGACATCACTGATGACACCATCCTTGTGACAGAGAGACTGACCTCCTTTCACTGTAAAGTAACCCTTGAAACACATATTCAAAAATAGAAACTAACATTTTCAAAAACGTGGAGATACCTACACCAGTTACAACAACCAATTCAGTAATTCCACCATTTACATACACATCCACTCATTCATCAACAGTTGTATATAGTCAGTCATACATATACTCACTCATCATATGTAGTGAGACACCTATACATCCGTTAACACACCGACAGTCTTCCAAAAGTTGCTCACACACATATTCACACATGCAAATAAAATATTGAACATCCATTTTTTTGCATATACAGCTATACACACACTACCACCTTACTTCTAAGGAAACTTACACATACTTACTCTCTTGAACAATCACTTATAGAAACACATACTTATTTAAACAAGAACTCTTTCAATCTCTCACTCTCACATATACTCCCTTATATACACCAATACTCAAATATACTAGATTAAAACATATGTAGTTCCTGATAAAGACACTAGTAAGACAGTCATTCACTTACTAACACATACATATGCACACTCATTCACCCATACAGTCCGGCACACATGCTGTCTTCAAAACACATACAAACAGTGAGACAGTCATTGATGCATCTGTGTGCTAAGTAACACCCCCACCAAATCATACAGACACTTATACTGATACTAAAAAAACATCTAATAACCCATATACACACACATGTAGCTACTCACCAACCCATGCAGCCACTTATACACAAAGTGAAACACTGATACAAACATTTAAATATTTAAACAATACTCACTAATATATGTATTCACTATGACACACTTAATAAGCCAGTTAACCAATCATTTAAAAAAAAAAAACAACCATTAAGACACTTATTTAAACATTTATTCTTCCATTGACCTTTACATATACATATATAAAACATGTTTATTTTTCAGAAAGGCACACATTCACTGGATGGTGTCATCAGTGATGTCATGAGTGATGCCATTGACCATGTCATGAGTGATGTAATATGTGATGTCATCAGCAGTGCATTACACGCGCAAGTTATAGTGAGTCCAACTAACTATAACGTTGGAATTTCAATGGTTTTATGTCAGTAAAATTTCCAGGTAACTATAACTGGTGTGAAACCTATGGTTTTTTCAGTGAATATATATATATATATATATATATGAAAACAGCAGACTCCCAACTGCTATGGTCGCAGTATTTGGCGAGCGCAGACCTCGAAATAACTCCTTAATCTTCAACAAGAAATAGATGAGCCAGACACCAACGTTGTTTAGTTGAAGCAGTGCATTTTAATTAGCAGTGGAAAGTGCAGAGCAAGTGCCCTCCATGACGCGTTTCGCCCCGCGAACGGGGCTTGGTCACATGACGCGCCGGGAGTGGGCGGTGAGTTAAATAAAATTAAAAGCCCAAACACCTAAAGAAACAGGTTGTAAGGGTAAAATAACGACATCAATTGGCAATACAATATATGAGATGATCGATACATAAACAAACAATTTCAAAGAATTAATGAAAAGTTTGCAACAAAATTAGAGCATAGTGCTCATAGGCGATTAGGGATCATATAACATATCTACTTTAGGAAAAATAACAGAAATTCATGATAAAAATGAAACCACTGAATTAATGTGCAAGTGCAAAAAAGTGAAATATTTTTCTTGAAAGATATGTAAATGCATCATGTCCCTCGCCATCATCAATAGAACATCACAGGTTGCCAATATATACAAGTCAACTAATTTAGACCAAAAAGAATTTTTTCCTCTTTACGATGTTATAAATATGGGGAAACAAATGGCGACAAAGACTTCCATTCATGGAAATTTGACATAAACACACTTCAGATTTCATGGCTATACTGAGCCCAGCTGTTATTTCATTTTATAAATATCTGAAAAAACTGAAAAAAGACTGCAAACAACTCTCCCTCTTCACAAATACCAGAAGGTACACATTTTTTGATACGCATCAAGAAAAACAAACTGAAATTATAAATAATGGTGCAATTCATCAAAAGCATTCAATCCATTAGGGGATCTGGTATCAAGCAGGGCGATGAAATAAGCCTCTCTTTGACGGAGAAGTCTCTCTCGGTCACCCCCCCTACCTGGATTAGCCACTGAGCATAACAAGGTATATGTGAGATCTTTCAGTTTCTTGTCATGAACAGATTTAAAATGGCGAGCAACCGGGTAATTCATGTCCGAATTTACTATTGCCCGGATGTGTTGCAAGATGCGTTGATTTGCTGGCAACTTTGTACTCCCTATATATGATAATGAACATGTGCAGGTCAATTTGTATACGACAAAGTCACTGCGACATGTCAGGTGTTCCCTGATTGGTATAGGCCGATTACTGAATGCAGATGTATATTCCGTGCCGTTGACTGCAAACGTGCAGGCACGGCATGAGGTGCATCTGAAGAAACCAGATTTATGAAGCCAAGTTGTTTTCAATTGGTTTTCTGGTTGTGCACGGTCCAGCGAATCTTTCATGGAGGGAGCCCTCCTGAAAGTTATTGCAGGAGATTTAGGCAAAAAGGGAGCAAGAATCACATCAGTTAAAACAATTGGCCATTCAGATCTAATAATCTGGCTAAGCTTGGAGCTTTGAGCACAAAAAGTAGTAATAAATCTAGCAGTTGTAGATTTGTTAACATCAATATCAACTGTTGTCTTAGGGGTCAGCAGTGATTCTCGTGTGCGTATAGACACTGAATTGAAGGCCTTATCTAAAACTGCTTTTTTGTAACCCCTCCGAAGGAATCTATCCCTAGATTCTGTGAGACATTGTTCGGTGACAACTGGATCACTACAAATGCGCTTAATCCTGATAAATTCACCCAGGGGTATACTGTTGATCGTATGGCGGGGGTGAGCACTACGGGCATGTAAGATGGAATTGCCCGCAGTGCTCTTCCTGAACAGCTTGGATTGAATTTTGTTATCCTCAATGTAAACCAGTACATCTAAAAATTCAGCTGATGTATCAGTGATTGTGGCAGTGAATTTAAGGTTTCTGGTGTTCACATTGATTTCATTAACAAATTCAGCAGCTAAGGTTTGCGATCCTTTCCAGACGATAAAAATATCGTCTATGAACCGCCAATATGCCAGCAGATGAGGCAGCCAATGAGCATGGGTGACGCCAAGCACATGCTCCTCCCACCAGCCAACATGCAAGCATGAATAACTGGGGGAGAAGCATGAACCCATTGCCACCCCACGCTCCTGATGATAGATCTCCTTGCCAAATTGGAAGTAGTTGTTGTAAAGGCATATACGGATCATATCAAATAACATTTGGTTGTGATCCCTCATGGTTGCCTCACGGGAATCCAAAAAATACTGAACTGCTTCCAAACCCTGGTGATGATTAATGCTGGTGTAAAGTGCTTCTATGTCCATCACCAGAAAACATAATTCAGGACCCCAGGTGATACAACTTAGCTTCCCCAAAAAATCAGTAGTGTCTTTCAAAAAAGAAGGGAGAGAACTCATGTGGGGCTGTAAAAAAAAGTCAACATACTTAGAAATATTCTCGTTCATGCTCCCCTGTGCTGAAATAATGGGGCGACCTGGGACTGGGGTAGTGCATTTGTGGATTTTAGGCAACAAATAAAATAAAGGTGTGATAGGGTGCAAAACATTCAAGAATTTAGATTCTTCTTTGGTTAGAAGACCGTTTTTGGACCAGATGTTAATGTCCTTTCTTGTTTTCACATGACTGTTCTGCATCACAAACTTAGTTGATTTAGAATAACAAAGGGGGTCATTCAATTGACGAGTTGCTTCTGTTACATAATCGTCCTTAGCCCAAAGAACTGTGTTCCCCCCTTTATCCGCACTTTTCACAACTATCTGATTGTTGCCTTGGATTTTTTTCACCAATTTAGTATATTGGGAGTTGTTATAGTCACACTGTTTTTTCTTTCCCAGTATGGTCTTATTTAACATCTTGAGCTCCGTGATGACCCTATCGCTGAAAACATCAACAGCGTCCTTTGGCATCAATGGCATGAACGTAGACTTTCCCCGAAATTCCGTAGATGGTGAGCGGTTTACTGTGACAACCTGACTGACTGTAGGCTCATTTTGTGAGCTATCTTCATGGGCCAGAGAAATGAGGGTTTGTAATCCCTGCAAATTCCTGACTGAAAGAGCCGCATTTGTAGAAGGATCAGCTCGTTGTCTATTATCCTCAGGTTTCCCAGGATGTAAAAGGAAGTATTTTTGTAACTTAATTTTCCTTATAAATTTGAAAACATCGATTCTTGCCTGCACATAAGAGAAATTGTTCGATGGGCAATAAGAAAGACCTAAGGATAAAAGTTGCTCTTCTGCTTTAGATAATACAAGGTCAGTCAGATTGATCACAGTGTTATCTTGTGTTTCAATTACTTGTTCCAATTCCTGCGCGCTCTGCCCCTCCCTCCACCTCTTTTTGGCAGCTCGTTTTCTGCGCCGACGTTTTTGGCTGCTGGTTTGCCTGCTTGGGGAGGGTTGGACCGTGGGCGCAGGGAATACCTCCGGTCCTCGCTCACAAAATTTAGTTCATCAATCACTGTAAAGGATGTTGGAACGGTTGACCCAGTGTCTGTAGATAGCGTACTGTCTTCAGAGCCGGTAAAAGAGGAAACTGATAAATTGTCCTCACTCGCACCAACAGTGGCAGCGGTTTGTGTAGTGGAACCTGGAGCAGCACTTGGTTTTTGTTGTAGAGACATTGCCTTTCTCTTATAAGAGTCGTACTTACGAGAGAAGGTAAAGATGCGTCCTGTGGCATAGTCTTGTTTGTCTCTAGCAAACTTGTGAATCTTGCGCTCTTGAATGGTATGTTCCAGTTTTGCTAGACGTAGATCAATTTCCTTCCTGGTAGTAGTTATTAACTCTGTTTCACCAGAGGCTTCCAACAAGTTGTTAATTCTGTCAATTTCCATCAGTAGCGCTTCTCTGTCTGTATGGGCATATTTTATTAAGATTGCCAACATCTTTTTTGATGATTCCAAGCTGTTGTCTGCCCATTCCTGAAGCATTTTGGGGTCCGGATTTTCGTAAGTGGGAACAATCAATATTCTCAAACCACGAGGAACTCGGTTAGCCTCGACATACTTCTCCAATGACTTCTTTTCCCACCACTTCGATAATTCGCTTCGAAGCAGTTTTTCCAGCGTTTTTAAGAGTTCTTTGGTATTGCTGTTGGTGCTTGCAATACGAATCTCCTGGGCAGTTTCACTGGAAGTGGTCGGCAAATTACCATAAAGAGCCTCTGCCGCTGACTCCCTACTCCTCAGCGCCTCCGTGGAAAACATTATTTTCTGCAAAGTTATTTCGCGGTTAAAACAATATACCGCTTCACTGCTAGCTGGCTTCAATAGAAGGAGAATAAGCCCCAACCCGCTAAATATTCAGTCTTATGGGACAGGCAAACAAACGCACCACCGGTGCCCTACCAGCTTCCGCCTCCAAAACCGTGGAAAGTCCGCCGACCTCCCAGGTTGCAAAGCTCTTCACCGGAACCGGTCACCAGAGACGCGTTGATCAATGCCGAAATCTCCTGAATAGCGGGGGGCACAGCAAGAAATACTGAACACAGTATAAGTCCCAAACGCCGAAGGCGTAGTCGGATTGCAAACGCCGTGCCTCTCAGCAGGGGCGGGTCCACGAAACCGGAAGCAATCCACTCCCGGTAGAATGAATGAAAACAGCAGACTCCCAACTGCTATGGTCGCAGTATTTGGCGAGCGCAGACCTCGAAATAACTCCTTAATCTTCAACAAGAAATAGATGAGCCAGACACCAACGTTGTTTAGTTGAAGCAGTGCATTTTAATTAGCAGTGGAAAGTGCAGAGCAAGTGCCCTCCATGACGCGTTTCGCCCCGCGAACGGGGCTTGGTCACATGACGCGCCGGGAGTGGGCGGTGAGTTAAATAAAATTAAAAGCCCAAACACCTAAAGAAACAGGTTGTAAGGGTAAAATAACGACATCAATTGGCAATACAATATATGAGATGATCGATACATAAACAAACAATTTCAAAGAATTAATGAAAAGTTTGTATATATTCAGTATGTTGTTTCCGCTTTAAATGCTCTGATTCAGCCTCACAGCAGCATAGACGTTTTAAAATTATATCAGATAATGCAGACATTTTTTTAATAAGTAAAAAAAAATATGTAATAGAAAGGGTATTCGTTGAAACCGGAAAGAGCAATAGATTTTTATAACCAAAGCAGAGTCAGAAAAGTTCTAGACCAATCAATAAACACCAAAAGGCATCTGATGTTTGGGCAATCTGGTCAAGAGTAAATGGCAGAGCCTTTTCTACGGTGATAGTTTTTGGACGCCCCGCGTGCTCGGTTTCCTCGTGCTCTGCCACCAACCTCGGTTTGCTGTTTTCCCCTCCTCATCAGAAAGCTACTGTTAAATTTTTATCGGGTTTGTTTATCTACAAAGGCAATTAGTGTCAGGGATGCTTTGGGAACTCGAGCCCTCATGAAGATGGGTGGCGCTGCGGCAGGCGGAATGGGTGGGGCCCTGCCAGCCCTGGGACCCCTAATGAATCCTTCATCTGGGCTGTGGGTGTCACCCCTCTGTATTGTGAAGAGGGAGCTGTGGCAGAGCTGTGCAAGCTTTCAATGTCCGAAGCAGGCATCAGGCAGGAGATTGCCCACAATTGAGTGAATGCATTTGTTTACTAGGTTAGATTGATTGCATGAGTAGATGGACTGTTGAAGGGAGTAAGTATCGTGGGTTTGAATTAATGGGTGAATCATGGATGGGTGGATTGTGTGGGCTGGGGAGTGGATAGATGGAAGAATGCCCGGTATTGGATGCAGGTCTGAGAGGATAGGTCGGGTGGGTTGCATGCACAGATGGATGGAAGGGTGCGTGAGTAGACTGATGAATGCATGGGTGTTAGACCTGGCACCATTGGCGTGGGCCTCCCTTCCATTTTTGCTGTTACCTCATGTGTTGTTGCTGGTGTTAGGTGCTTTGGGCACTGTGCCACTGCTGTCCAGTGCCACAGTGCAAGTGCTCCCTATTGTAAATTGATTAATGGATTAGTGATTCCATGTTTGGCTATTTTGGTTTACTTATCAGTCTCTAGTCTAGTGCACTGAGTGTGCCAGGGCGTGTAATCCAAATGCTGCTAGTGGGCCTGCAGCACTGGTTGTGCCACCCACAGAAGCAGCCTTGTAATGTGTGTCTAAGATCTGCCATTGCTGAGCCTGCGTGCAGTCTCGTACTGTCATGCTGACTGGGCAAGTGCACCCACTAGCCAGTCCCTAAACCTTCCCTTTTCTTCATATCAGTCAGCCCTATGGTAGGCCCAAGGGCAGGGTACATTGTAAGCATAAGGTAGGACAAGCCTTGATGTGTGTGGAATATCCTAATAGTGAATTACAGCCATTTTCGTTGTTCACTATTGCAAGGCTACCTGTTCTCCATAGGCCAGAATGGGCTGTTAGAATTGTTACCTTTTATAATCTTAACAGGCTCAGAGAACATGGTAGAACTTCAAGTTTAGTATGCCTAAACTCAGAACAATAAAATACATCTTTTAGTGAAGTTAATTTTAATATTCTGTGTTTGCAAATACCACTTTTAGAAAGTAGGTATTTGCTCATCTAACCATTCAAACCTGCCTCTGCTAGGTTGTGTATTTGTAGGAGAGTATGGTCTGCTTCCTATGGTCACCCCCACTTTTTGCTGTCATATTCTAGGTTTTCGACTTCAGTGTGGCTGTGGGCCTCCTAATCAGACCCACAGCCCAGCTGTTCTCTCTCTAAATTGATACCATGTACTTTAGGTACATACCAGATTGGGTATTGGGTCACCTTTGTGAGCCCCTGCATAGTGTACCATAGGTACCCTGGGCATAGGTGTATCCAAGGCCCACCAGGAGCTGCAGCATGTATTATGCCACCCTTGGCAGTCCATCAAAACGGACACCACAGGCTGATCACTCAGCTTGGGTAAGGTGGTGTAATCACCCCTTACTTAGATATAGTATATCTATATCTACCTTATATATAGGCACATATGCACCTATAAGTCACTCCTATGGCAGGCCTTGACAATCCTGAAGGCAGAGGGCCCGATTCACAGAACTAATTTAAGACCAAATCCTAAACGTGCTACCATTTTGGTATTCACAGAAGGAACTTAGTCATTTCGGTATTCACAGAAGTTAGGTGTCCTAACTTTAGGACTCCTAAATGCCTTCGGTGAATACCGAAAGTTTTAAAGTTAGGAATTTTCTCAGTTTAGGAGTAGTAAAGTTAGGTGTCCTAACTTTAGGACTCCTAAATGCCTTCTGTGAATACCGAAAGTTTTAAAGTTAGGATTCTTCTCAGTTTAGGAGTCCTAAAGTTAGGAGTCCCCTAACTTTACTACTCCTAAACTGAGCAAAATCCTAACTTTAAGACTTTCAGTATTCACAGAAGTCATTTAGGAGTCCTAAAGTTATGACTCCTAACTTCTGTGAATACCTAAATGAGTAAGTGCCTTCTGTGAATACCAAAATGGTAGTAAGTTTAGGATTTTGTCTTAAGTTAGTTCTGTGATTCGGGCCCAGAGTGCTTGGTTTTATGTGAGAGGGTGCCCTAGCATGAGCTAAGCCCCTCTGCAGCTTTCGGAACCATCTCCTTATAGCAGTTCTATAATATAGCCATACCATATACTCAAGTGCCTTATAATCCTCGTGGTTAATGCTAACTTTGGTTTGGCTTTATCAAAACATGTCGTGTACGGTGTCAAACACTTTGGAATACTACCCCACTGCCAGTCCTGGCGGCAGCGGTAGCATTCCACCCTTCTAGAGGGAGAAGACATGTAGTTACTGCTTTACCCGGTTAAAGTTAAACAGAGCCTCAGCATTACAAAATGGATGCTGCTGCCACAGACACGAGTCTGACCACCTGTTGCTGGGGGAAACTCCAGGCAGGGAGGCCTGGACAATAGGTTTCCTGTCAAGGGAGGTGCCAGCACCTCCCCAGACAGCCTGTAGTGTATTGGGGCAGGGTGGGTTGAATGGAAAGATGCTTTTCCAGACACTGCCTGGGGCACATAACGTGCTCCATGCATAGCCCGGTTCAAACCAATTGCTGAGGCACTCCAACCCCGCTCTGGTGTGAAACTGGACAAAGGGAAAGGGGTGTAACCACCACCTTCCCAGGTCCACCCATAGGAGGGACCTAGCAGGTAATCCAGCCCATTTTCTGAGTATAAGTATAGGAGCTGTGTCCCCAGGACTTTGGATTATCCTGGAATGAAACTTTGATACAGAACTCTTGGACCTTTGACGTTCTATTTTGACTAGAAGACTGAAGACATCTCCCTTGTGGTCAAGGAGTGACAACCCTGTGCAAACAAGCATCACCAGTAACTTGCCGGTTTGCTTTGTCGATGCTACTGCTGGATCCTGAAGACTCAGCAACACAGAAACTGGACTTCCAGACGTCTCTGACTCCGCTCCACCTCCACAGCAAAGCTGAGACCCGTGGCAGACACGAGAGACGTGGGACCGGACATCCTGGACCTCCTGCATTTTGTGAACTGCATCGACTCCTGAGGTAACTTGAAGTTGTGCATTGGGGTACGAGAAGCCCCAGACCCGAGCACTATTTGCACCAAAGCTCAGCCCTCCACACTCCACGAGTGTTGCGTGGGGCCTGCTCCTGCATTTCAGCTTGACACGTCTTCTTGGTTGCTAGCCCACTGGCTAGTTAGCCCTCTGAAGACTTCTTTTTGAATTTACACCACTGGCCTGGTTGCTTCAGGCTCGCTTCAGCTTCCCTGCAAAGGAGAAGCTCCCCAGACCTTGCTGGTCTGACTCGAAGCCAATCTTCACTTCCTGTGTGGGTTGCATTTGCCAAGGCTTGTTTGGTCCAATCTGGATACCAACGCTGCAGTCAACTAGATCCTTTGTGGGACAGCTCAAATCCAACTCCTGGTTTTCGTCAACACCTCCTGGTCCCTGTGGCTGCAGAGACAAGCTTCACCTCTTCACCTGAAATCAACTCGACATCGCCTGGTTCCTTTCTGGTCACTGGCTAGTGACCCAAATTCTATCCCCTCTGCTTTCAGATTCTTCAGTTCCTCGATCCACCCTTGGATCCACCCGGACACTTTTCTTCTGGTCGCCTGCAGCAGTTCTTTGCAGATCTCCATTGAAACAATCTACGAAACCCGACACCAAAAGGCACCTATGCACCGGCTTCCCTGGGTGAGGTAACACGAGTACTCCGGTGCTCCCGTGGGTCTTGACTTTCGAAGTGTCCTACTCTAAAGTGGTTTTGTTGTAGTTCATCTGGAAGTGCCCTAAATCTTTAACTTTGTAACTTTTACGTTCCCATTATAAGTCAATAGTAACTTGCGGCTGTGTTTAGAAACTGCACGCGTCTCCCGTGGGTCTCCTACTTCCTAACCTTTGGTTGTCTAGTGTAGCCCCAGCGATTCTCCAGGCCCTAGGACTTTTCACTATTCCTGTAGTGGCTCTTATACCACTATTTTAGTGTATGGTTTTTGAGGCCCCTGTGGCAGAACTGTATTTTGTGCAACTTATAGTATGCTAATTGAGTAACTTGTAATGTATTTTTACCTCGGACCTCATAAAGAGTGCAGAGGGGTTGTGTTAGAAATAAATACATATATATTTGATATATACCTTGTGCGGTGTCCTTTCATTTGGTATTCAAGGGATTATAATTGGTAAAACAAACAGCTTCCCATGCTCTTTGGAGTTTAGCCTAAGACTGCTGGTCCATGCTACCACTAGGATAGCTTGTCTGTAAGGGTGACTTTACAACCACCATCAATAGGGGACCCGGACTCCTGTCAGCAGGGGAGACTGACCCGTGCGGTGCGGATGTGAAGATTTCCTGGCTTCATCAGCGAGGATTATGTTATCGTGTGACTTTTAATGGACACTGGCGGCTTTGTCTACTTCGGGAGATGAAAGCTGTGAGGCCCCTAAAGCTTATGGTCATTTCCCCCTTTGTTTTGGCCACCTTTTTTTGGGGAGCGCTTACCGGTGGAAAAAAAAAACGAAAAAATCACGGGTTGTGCGCACGGTACGCGTACAGGTCCGCGTACGTACCGTACATGCACCCAGCAATTTCATTAAAAAATAATTTTTTTTCTTTTTTTTTTGGCCTTGGGAGTCCTTCTGGGACAACCTGAGAAGGGCTAGGGGGTAAGGGGGTCTCTACCCTTACCCCTTTTTGCGTTTTCCACTCTTGTTTTGTGCTCTCTTGTGCCTCAGTTCTACTGAGAAATGAGATGGCTGCTCAGGTGGTACCAGAAGGATATTAACATATAAAAACGTTATTCGCTAATAGAATTTGCATTTACAAAACCTAGATAGAGACTTGCAGAGAACATCCCTCTAGCTGTATTTCTTTTATCATTACTCTCTCTGAGTCCTTCCCTTATGCTCAATCCGTTTTTTTTTTGGTTGCGCTCTTGGTGCGCGCCCCGGTACGCGTACCGGGGAGCGCACCGAAGAGAAAAGAGAATGGCAGAGTTTAAAAATTTAAGTCATTTTATATAAATGGGAGGTAGTTCTGAAAAGAACTTTTTTTTAAATTGTTTTTATTTTATATATTTTTTTTGTGAACATTTTTTACTTTTTTTGGTTTTTCAAAACAATTTTATATTTTTTTGGTATTTTTAGTACTTCGAAAAAAACAGAAGGATTTGAAAATGGCTCAACAGGAGCAAAAAAACCCAATAAAGAATCATTGCTTTTGTTTGTGAGAGCACTTGTGGTTTTCTTCTGCTCTGTTAATTAAGGTGATACTTTTTTCACCATAAGCAATAGTAGCCCCACAATAAATACAAACTATTTTGAAGTGTGAGAATTTGCTTTGGATGTTGGGCACCATTTGACGCCCTTCAGATGCTGCAAAAGATGATTCCACACTTGAGGTGCTAGGCTGAGGGGTCTGTGGGTTTTCAGCCATAGCTCTCACCTGTGCTTGGGCCAAATTATTTGGGTGCCACCTCTCCATGTGGCGAATCATGGTGTGGTTGCCAAAACTATATTTTTTAGCAGGATTGCCACGTGAAAGGATGTTCTTGCAAATTAGACATGTTACTTTAGGGGCATTAACTTTCTTCAGTCCTGCAGGAAACTTAAAGAATTGCCAAATGTAGTGCTCCTTTACACGAGATGGGTGGGGTTCCTCTGGTAGGAACTGTCTCTCCTGCTCCTCCTGCTCCTCTTCCTCCTCTTCGTCCTGCTCACCACCAAAAAGCAGAGGTGGTGGTGGTCCTTTTGGTGGTGGTGGTGGTGGTGGTGGTGGTGGTGGTGGTGGTGGTGGTGGTGTTGGAGCACCAGCAGCAGCAAGTAGAGTAGCCATTATTGGTCTCTCCCAAAGAAATAGCTCTTGCTCTCTCAAAGAAGAAAGTAAGAATGAGGAAAAAAGGTGGGGGCTTTCCTCATTTGGAAAAAAAAAATATTAGAAACCAATGAAAAGTGTTATTTTCAAGTCACATGACCCGATATGCTTACGTTACGCGCTCCGGCGCGCTTACGTTACGCGCTCCGGGCCGTGCCGCGGAGCGCTTCCGGGTGCGTTCACACAGCGCGTCATAAGACACATCGCGTGGCTACGCGATACGTCACGCTTACGCGACGCGTCACGATGTTGTTTTTGATCGCGACATTGGCGCTAACGAGACGCTTCCCGTTTCGCGCACCGGGGCGCTTCAAAATACTACGCTTTCCGGGGCGCTCACCGGGAGCGCTCCAGGGCAAAAAAAAAAAATACAAAAAAAATTTGAAAAATTGTAAGGACTGGTAGCCCGATGTGCGCTTGCTATGTCTCAAGATATATGCTCCAGTTGTTTTTAAGAAAATTAACTTTTAAACAATATATATTGGGCTACATTGGGCTATATATATGTTAGAGCCCAAATGTAGCCCAATGTAGCCTAAAGATGGCCACCAGAGACAAAAAAATACAAATGTAGCCCAAATATCAGCCAGATGTAGCGCAACTATAGCCCAATGATAGTATGTACCAGAGTGTTCTATAGAACAACTAGAGCGCTAACAGTCTTACTTATAGAGTGAGACTTTTAGTTAGGAATTAGCATTAAAAAAACCTTTGAAATTCACTGAAAAAACCATAGGTTTCACACCAGTTATAGTTAGGAATTAGCATTTAAAAAACCTATTAAATTCACTGAAAAAACCATAGGTTTCACACCAGTTATAGTTACCTGGAAATTTTACTGACATAAAACCATTGAAATTCCCACGGTATAGTTAGGTGGACTCACGATAACTTGCGCGTGTAATGCACTGCTGATGACATCACATATTACATCACTCATGACATACCAGTTACAACAACCAATTCAGTAATTCCACCATTTACATACACATCCACTCATTCACCAACAGTTCTATACAGTCAGTCATACATATACTCACTCATCATATGTAGTGAGACACCTATACATCCGTTAACACACTGACAGTCTTCCAAAAGTTGCTCACACACACATTCACACATGCAAATAAAATATTGAACATCCATTTTTTTGCATATACAGCTATACACACACTACCACCTTACTTCTAAGGAAACTTACACATACTTACTCTCTTAAACAATCACTTATAGAAACACATACTTATTTAAACAAGAACTCTTTCAATCTCTCACTCTCACATATACTCACTTATATACACCAATACTCACATATACTAGATTAAAACATATGTAGTTACTGATAAAGACACTAGTAAGACAGTCATTCACTTACTAACACATACATATACACACTCATTCACCCATACAGTCCGGCACATATGCTGTCTTCAAAACACATATAAACACCATAGGTTTCACACCAGTTATAGTTACCTGGAAATTTTGTGTATGTAAATGGTGGAATTACTGAATTGGTTGTATTAACTGGTATAGGTATCTCCACTTTTTTGAAAATGTTAGTTTCTATTTTTGAATATGTGTTTCAAGGGTTACTTTACAGTGAAAGGAGGTCAGTCTCTCTGTCACAAGGATGGTGTCATCAGTGATGTCATGAGTGATGTCACTGACCATGTCATGAGTGATGTAATATGTGATGTCATCAGCAGTGCATTACACGCGCAAGTTATAGTGAGTCCAACTAACTATAACGTAGGAATTTCAATGGTTTTATGTCAGTAAAATTTCCAGGTAACTATAACTGGTGTGAAACCTATGGTTTTTTCAGTGAATTTAATAGGTTTTTTAAATGCTAATTCCTAACTATAACTGGTGTGAAACCTATGTTTTTTTCAGTGAATATATATATATATATATATATATATATATATTTTTTTTTAAATTCCCAACAAAGACGCCGCACTCAACAACTCCACGTTTTTTAGACTCCAAACAACATGTGTAAAGAATAACTAACGGCCGTCCCGCCGGGAAAGCGCACCGCCTTGTGAAAAGTTTGGAAGGTGCTGCTGGGGGGAAGAACTGTTCATGCCTCAGTGTGGCCACAGGAGATAATTTAATGTACTGTGCAGGCATGTTTGGAGGCCCACTGGAGGGCTATAACATTGTTGAATAACATTTCTGACAAACGGAACGACCTACTGAAAGGTTTTTTCTGTTGTAGGCACTTCAATGACCAGAGTGCACGGCGCCAAGAGGAAGTTACCTGTTAAAATGCCGAAAATGATGGTTTCCGTTTTGCCAGCCAAGCCTGTGAACAAGAGCCAGGAGGCTCGAAATGCATCAGGCCATTTGTAATTTCGAATATGAATGCACAGTCATGCTCCTGCGATCAATAAAGCTGTGTCTTTAATCTTCTGTGGAGTCGCGCTTTCGTCTCCGGACAACATGTGTAAAGAATATATATTTTATATATATATATATATATATATATATATATATATATATATATACTAGCTTACCCATCGTGCGTTGCTGGGATCTCAGAAGAAAGGAAATTCAAGGAAACTTGATATGATAACCTTAAATTTACATTGTGTCATTGTTATTAAAACTTATTCATTTCATTTTTTTAAACAATTCTAAGTGTGGCTTGAGCAGTGCATCCTCGATTGGCTTCCAATCTTGATTCTGGTTGCTCTCCTGTTTCATTCGAGCGGGCTTGAGCGGTGCGTAATTGATCGTTTTCCAATTTTGATTTTGGTTGCTCTCCTGTTTCATTCAAGCGGGCTTGAGCAGTACGTAATCGATCTGTTTCCAATCTTGATTCTCGATGCTTGTTCGTTTGAGAAGAATTGGCTTGAGCAGAGCGTACTCGATCGGCTTCCAATCTTGATTCTCGTTGCTCGTTTGTTTGAGAATTACGGGCTTGAGCAGTTTGTATTCGAACAGCTTCTAATCTTGCTTCCTGTTGCTCGACTGTTTCTGAATCTCGTAATGCCTCTTTCTTTCGTGCTTCTGATGTACATTGACCAATCGATTTCCGTATGGGGGTCATAACTGTCGACGGTGCTCGCAAATTTGCTGTCTATTTCAGTATTCGAAAGATTATGAGGGCGCTGAAACCTTCATGGGAGTGTACTCAACAACTTCCCAAAGTTTTATGGCGATCGGATGAATGGTGTAGTAATGCATAAAGGATAAACAGACAGACAGACATTCTTTCGTTTTTATATATATAGACTAGCTTACCCGTCGCGCGTTGGAAAAAGGAAATTTAAGGAAACTTGATATGATAACATTCAATTTACCTTGTGTCATTTTTTATTGAATCATTCATTTTAATATGGAAAACATTTTAAAGTGTTGTTTTAATTCTGTTTATTTATTCGAGTGCTTGTGGATACACAGTATTTTTTGTTTTTCCGTCTGGTGCGTACACAAATAAATCAGAAGGTTTTCCGACGCGTGAGCTGGCCACATACAGTTGTCCATGTGAGAAGCGCGGATTCTCCAAATGTAGTCCACACACTTGCAGCAATTGTCCTTGTGCTTTGTTTATGAGTGATGTCACTGACCATGTCAAGAGCGATGTAATATGTGACGTCATCAGCAGTGTATTGCGGGCGCGCAAGTTATAGTTAGCTGAACTAACTATACCAGTGGAATTTCAATGGTTTTGTACAAGTGAAATGTCCAGCTAACTATAATGCCCCTGAAACTATGTTTTTTTCAGTGAATTTATAAGGTTTTTTAAATTTTCCTTCCTAACTATAACGTGCCTGAAACCTATGGTTTTTTTCAGTGAATTTCAATGGTTTTTTAAATGCTACTTTCAAACTTTAACGTAACTAAAACCTATGGTTTTTTAAGTGAACTTAAAAGGTTTTTTAAATGCTAGTTTCTGAGCTGACGTGTGCAAACCAGCCCTGTGGCGATTGAATTTGGTGAATAAAGCCAACTTGAATCCTGAGTGTCCCTTAGGTACAACTAGCCCACCAAGTATCTCTATTTAGCACCACAGAGCTGCGTTGCAGAGTGGTGTAAAAAGAGGCACGGCTTGACCACCCCTCTGCAACGCAGCGAAGTGGCGCTTACTGGAAGCACCTGGTGAACTAGTTGGCCCTCATGGGCCCTTAGGATTGAAGGGGAATTATTTCCCCAACTTAAAACGTGTCACAGGGCCTGTTGGCACATGTCACATCTGGCCCGTCCCCTCCCTTCACCACTGACTAAACACGTCCTGTGTCCGTTTTAAGTTGGCTGATTAAGTTCATTTGAATCCGGAGGGTCCCAAGGAGCAAATTAGCCCAATAGGTACCTCCAGTAAGCGCAGAGAGGTGTAAAAAGTGTCACGGCCTGGACCCCTCTCTGCAACGCAGTGCAGTGGCGCTTACTGGAAGCACCTGGTGGGCTAGTTAGCCCCCAGGGGCCTTCAGGATTCAAGGGGAATTAATTCCCCAACTTAAAACACGCCACATGGCGTGTTTGCACATGTCACCTCAGGCCCGTACCCTCCCTTCACAACTGTGTAAAAACGCCCTGTGGTGGTTCTAAGTTCGAAGATTAAGTACCCTTGAATCCTAAGGGTCCCTAGGGTCAAACTAGCCCACTAGGTACCTCCAGTAAGCGCCATGGAGCTGCGTTGCAAACTTTTGTAAAAAGGGGCATGGCCTCTGAACACGTGTTTGCACTGCAACTCCCTGGCGCATACTGGAGATACCTGGTGGGCTAGTTGGCCCTCAGGTACCCTCAGTATTAAAAGAGAGTTAATCCCCCAACTTAAAATGTGCCACAGGGCGCGTTTTCACATTGGTGAGGGAGGGGGCCGTGGCCTGAAGTGACATGTTTGCAAACACACCCTGTGGCGCGGTTTAAGTTGGGGAATGAATTTCTCCTCAGTCCTGAGGGTCCCTGAATGCCAACTAGCCCACCAGGGAGCTCCAGTATGCGCCAGAGAGCTGCGCTGCAGAGAGGTGTTCTGAGGCCACGCCCCTTTTTACAACACTCTGCAAAGCAGCTCCGTGGCTCATACTGGAGGTACCTGGTGGGCTAGTTGGCCCCCAGGGACCCTCAGGATTGAAGAGGAATTAATTCCCCAACTTAAATGGCGCCACAGGGTGTGTTTGCACACATGTCAACTCAGGCCCGCCCCCTCCCTTCACCACTGTGCAAACGCGCCCTGTGGTGCGTTTTAAGTTGGGGGATTAACTCGACTTGAATTCTGAGGGTTCGTGGGGTGCAAGTAGCCCACCAGGTACCTCAATTAGCCCCCAAAGAGCTGTGTTGCAGAGAGGTGTAAAAAGGGGCATGGCCTCAGAACACCTCTCTACAACGCAGCCCCCTGGTGCATACTGGAGGTTCCTGGTGGGCTAGTGGGCCCCCAGGGACCCCCAGTATTCAAGGGGTATTCGTTCCTCATCTGCAAACGCGCCCCCTGGAGTGCTCAAAGGAGGGGGCGTGGCCTCCGGCACTATGCCGGTCTTTTTTCTTTAAGGAGTGGGGCTGTGTGCCCCCCGTCTTTTCTAAATATTCTTGGCCCTGAGGGCCCCATCCCCCAGGGCCTGTCCCCAAATTTAAAAAAAAAACATTTTGGGAAGGAGTCTGCGTGGCCCCCCTCCCAAGGCCGGCCTTTGTTGTTTTTTTTTAATTTTGGGGAGGGGGGCCGCGTGGCCCCCCTCCCGGGCCACTTGTAGCCCATCCCATCCTCCAGGGCTGGCTGCCTCCGTTGGGGACCATGGGAGGGTCCCCAATCCCCCCACGGTCCTGCCGTCTCCCCGCGTCCTTTGGGAGCCGGCATTGCTTTTCCACACAGGGAGCTTCTAAGATGCAGCTCCCCGTGTAGAAAAGCAATTTGGTTTGAATTTTGAAAGAGAGAGCAGGATTTCCTGCTCTCTCTTTCAAAATTCAAACCAAGTTTGCTATGGCAGGACGGGAGCCGCTAGGCTCCCGCCCTGCCATAGCAAACTACAGTGTCCCGGGGGTAGGCACCACGGGACACTGCAGTAGCCGGCTTTGGGGGTGGCGGTCCCCAAGGCCATGACAAGGCTCCAGGAGGGCACAATCTACAAAGCACCGGGGTGTGGTGTTCTCCAGGGCTGGGGGGGTCCATCACGGACCCCCCCAATTTAAATATTTAGAGCCCCGGGGAGGTGGCGGTCTCCGGGGCGTGTGGGGGGCTTGAGCCCCCCCACACAGGGTATTTTTTTTGACAAAAGCCCTGGGGATGGCGGTCCCCGGGGCTTGGGGGGCCTTTGAGCCCCCACTCCCATATATTTATAAGCCCTGGGGGTGGTGGTCCCTGGGGCTGGGGGGCTGTGAGCCCTCAATATAGTTTTTAAAAAGCCCTGAAGGGTGGCAGCCCCCGGGGCTTGGGGGGCTTTTGATCCCCCACACCCATTGCTTTTCTAAGCCCAAGGGGGTGGCGGTCCCCAGGGCTGGGCGGGCCTGAGAGCCCCCCGCACATAATTGAAAAAAACCCCGGGGGTGGCGGTCCCCGGGGCTGGGGGCCCCTCTGGGCCCTCCTTTACATTTCCAATATTGCCCTTGGGATTTGGCCTCCCGGGGGCTAATTACCAAGGAAGGGTGGGAGCCCGCTCTTCGTTCTTTTTTTTTTTTTCTGCAATATCCGCGCAATTGTGTGGATTTTGCTGATTTAAAAAAAAAATATATCTATTTTTTTGGGACCCCCTTAGCAAGCCTAGAGGGTCAGGGTATTTCTACCCTGCCCCCTTTTTGCGTTTCGCGCATTTGTTTTTCTGTTTTCTTGTGCCTCGGTTCTACAGAGGCACAAGATGGCTGCCAACACTTCCTGGTTTGGAGTGTTGACAGGCAATTAGCATACAGCTTGTCATCAGTGAGGGTGCGCGGATCATGCGCGGCCATAGATATATATATGATTTTACTTTTGATTTTCTCAGGAACTACTGAACAGATTTACACCATTTAACAAAAAGGCACGACTCTGAACCAAATTTGGTGTAATTCCGTTCAGCAGTGCGGGCTGTAGCTGCGGCTAAAAGTTCCTACGGGAAATTGCATGGGGAAAACACGTTTTGGGACCCCCTTTTTTTCCATCCCCTGCTTGACTAATCACCGTGAAACTTTCAGGATAGGAGCGGAACAGAGGGCCCCACCAGTTTTGAAAATTTCGCAAAGATTCGTCATCGCAAATAGAATGTTGCGGATTTCCTATTGAAAATAGGACCTAACTATAACTACCTACTGGCGACCACCAGTAGGCAATACATACATATATGTATAACAAAACAAAAAAATATATATATATATATATAACATGGTACAGAATGTTAAATGACAAAATCAATGTTGTTCTGGGATAGAACACATGAGAAATAAACCCTAAAAAGAGGGAAAATAAACAACATAAAACATAAAATAGGTAACAGAACACTAAGTTAGTAGAGGTGGGTGAAACACCGGAATTGACTTTGTAATAATTATTGCAAGTAGTTTGACAGAAACACGCAGGACAAAATATTCCAAGCGCTGCACAGTATTTTGAATAAATAAATGTCACAATGTGTGTGAATCACCGCGATTTGCTGAATAGGAGGACATTGTACAAAATAATTTACAAAGATGTCACTGGATGTGCAAATCACTACGATCTGCTTTACACTGAGGTGCTGTCAAGCGTCAGCAGAATTAAAGTTATGTTGAAAAAGGAAATAACAAGGTGTTCCAATTGCCGGGATCCCTGATACTCGCCCTCAAGAGGAGTCCGAAGCCATGTTTAAGGTTCAGCATGAAGGAAAACAGAAAGTCATGAAGAGCGGGCATCAGAGAAGTGGAGAGAAACACTCTGCATACTGCAGGACACCGCAGTGAGAACCAGGAGATCAAAGAGGAAAGGCAACTGGGTGCAGCACTGTCACCAAGCAACTGCAGCTGCACGCACACAGCGCGCAGGCTTCCATGCACGTCTCCTTGAATATTAACAAAAGAAAAATTAACTGTAGTATCCAAGGCCCCAATACAGCCTTTTACTCCAACACGAGTCAGGGTACGGCAGAAGAATATAGACCAGGGGTACTCATAGTACGGCCCGCGGGCCAGGTGAGGCCCGGCAAGCCTTCCCTGGCGGCCCGCGGACCCTGCAGACATCGCCCGTGTTTCCAATTTTTTTTTTAAGAGTGTCAGGAAACACCCTGCGCAGCGCGACTCAGACAGCAGCTCTGTGGGGGCCAGGCGATTCCTATCATTGTCAGAGTGGGGCTCCAGGGGCGCAAAGAGGTGAACAAAGCCTCATTAACATCGGAATGGTCTTTTAACGACCTGTGAAATGCTTGGTGATGTGTTTGCGCTTTCGTGCACGTGTGTGTTCATCTGCACATATATAATCGTGCTATTGTAATCTAATTAGTGTGATCCTGAACAGAAGTATCCTACACAGCAGCACAAAAACTAATATAAAGCCTCCGGAAGACACCTCATCACATAACGAACTGCACCCCTTCGATGTGGGGTTTGGCACTTGTGATAGACGAGGTGTGACCCAGCAGGGCTACAGCACACCCTAGATTCGCCTCCATGCCACTTTCAGCACAAGCCAACTTGCAAATTTCTGAAAGAATTCCTGCTGAAAAACACATTTGTTCGGCACCTATATATTAGCAGAGCCCTCGGTGACTACCAGGGTACTGACTGCTGTGTGTGCCGGCGGGGAAAGCGAAAGGGGTCAGTCAGTAGCGGTTAAAATGAGCCCAGTGGCTTTCCATAATGCAACCAATTCGGATCCCGCACTAAATGCTTCGAAAGAGACAGCAGCATGACGTCAGAAGCACACACTAGCACCGCATTAACCGGAACCTGTAATGCAGATTAATGTACAGGAGCTTCCCTTGTGACAGCCTCATAAATAAGGCATCAAACCTAGTCCAACTGCACATTCAACTATTTCTGTGTACACATTTGTTTGCCTCTGAAGCAGCTTCCATGACACTCACAGAACAGCGGGTTTACTTTGATTCTTTAAAATAAAATCAATAAGTATTATGTTGTCATTGGAAACGTGTTCTATTCGCAAAACTCCTGAGAGCTCAATGTAGACATCACAATACCTAAGACTTGCTCTTTCTTCTGTCTTCGTCTCAGAGAAAGTAACGCTCAACAGTACCTCGACTATCACCCACAACACCCGTGCTTTCATGCACCCTCTGCTGCTTCCTGACATGATGTAGGAGTCATTCAAACCTCCCGGCTTCACCTCACAAACTGCATGACCGACCCACGCCATCTGCCTTAACCACACAGCGTTCAGTACTTTTATACACCTCTACGTTCACTGCATAAAACTTTTGGTTTTTCCAGTACTTCTACCCTCTCCTACAATAAATGCACGACTTTCTCACGTCCTGTGTCTGTCCCTGCTTTCCAGCACTTCTGCCTGGAGCAACTGTGTGTGTGTGTCTCAGCCTGGGCGCAGGGGGAGACAGGGAAGGAGAGGAGGGAAGGAGACCTCAGAGTGAGTGAGGATGACAGAGGGAAGGAAAGGAGAGAGACAGAGGAAAGGAGGGAGCAGGGAGGGGGAGGGAGGCAGACCTCAGAGTGAGGGAGAGGGAAGGAGAGAGAGGGAGACAGAGGAAAGGAGAGAGAAAGAGACGGAGGGAAGGAGGCAAAGGAGGGAGGGAGGCAGAGGAGGGAAGGAGGCAGAGGAGGCAGGGAGGGAGAGGAGGCAGGGAGGCAGAGGAGGCAGGGAGGGAGAGGAGGCAGAGGAGGGAGGGAAGCAGGCAGAGGGAGGCAGAGGGAGGGAGGGAGACAGACCTCAGAGTGAGGGAGAGGGAAGTAGAGAGAGGGTGACAGAGGGAAGGAGGGAGAGGGAAGGAGAGAGAGGGAGACGGAAGGAGGGGGAGAGGGAAGGAGAGAGAGAGACAGAGGGAAGGAGAGAGAGGAAAGGAGAGAGAGGGAAAGGGGAGGAGGGAAAGGGGAGGCGGGAGAGGGACAGAGGGGAGGGGGGAGAGGGATGGAGCGAGAGGGAGACCTCGGAGTGAGGGAGAGGAAAGGAGAGAGGGAGAGAGAGGGAAACAGGGGGAGGGAAAGAGAAACAGGGGGAGGGAGAGGGAAACAGGGGGAGGGAGACGGAAACAGAGTGAGGGGGAGGGAGACACAGTGAACGAGAGAGGGAGAGGGAGGATGAGAGAGGGAGAGGGAGGGAGAGAGAGAGAGAAAGATGTGTGTATGCCGGGTCTGGTTGCTCAGTGGACTAAGGCGTCCGCTGCAGGGATCTGTGATCAACCTCATGGTCAGTTTTTTTTGTTGCTCTAGCTCCGCCCCCTCCCCCACTGACCCCGCCCCCACCGGTGCGGCCCTCGGACACAAACCACACTGTAAATTTGGCCCCCGAGAGAAAGTTTGTGAGTACCCATGATATAGACCAAAGAAGAGGCAGACTCCGACCAAAGAAGAGGCAGACTCCCCTCACGATGCTTAGTGACTGGCAATTAGGCAGGCAAAGCTGAAACAGAGGGTGCCCACAGAAACAGGATGCAAGTTGTCAATCTCGTGAAGCAGCAGCAGGCAGCAACAGGAACACACTATTTTTCAACAAAACCTGGTCGTCAGGAACAACTGTTAGCATGTGCAGAGATGGACCCTTGAAGAGGTCAGCACTCTGAAGGTTTTACCTTGTAGCCAGATCATCACCAACAATTTGTAGTGACGACGCTAGAGCCAGGGTAAGTAGAATAGATGTATTGATTGACTACACGATTAAGGAGTCAGGGAGCACAGACTCCACCGGCCACCACCACAGCTTTAACAGAACTGGTCAGTTGAACAATAAAATTCTAAGAACAGAATGATGGCTAATTCTAACAACCTTAGAACAATAATGGAGAATGCTTCTCCATGACACCACAAACAAAGGGCAGCACGGAACAGCTAATACTACAACTTTTTTTCACACAGTAACAGAATATTCTCCTGGATACGTCATATATGGGAAACACGCACTTGCAAACTATTACAATATAATTGACTTGATAGCCATCTTGGTCCATGAAACAGTGATAAGGGACTTCTTCCGGGGTGAATGGCACAGAAACGAGAAACATTATGTTCGACCCGACAATACTGAAAAATAGACTACATGAAAATCAAATGAGGAAACAGGTTAAAGAATGTTTTGAACTTAATTAACCGGGAGACAGCACCTGTCCTAACTTGGGATGTCTGTAAGTCAGTTAATCTGTGGGAAGCGATATTGATTAAAGAGCAGCCAAGAAGATAGGACAGATACCTAGAGACTGGCCAGAAGAGAAATTGAAGATAAAAGAACAACAATACAGGGAGAGGAAGACAATCTTCCTGATGAGATGAATGACTAAACTCTACTGATCACTGCGGGATCTAAGAAACATTGTTATTCCAGAAATAAACATTCTTTGAGAAGGCTAAAAATGCTGACAAGCTCTTGGTAACACAACTGAGGAGAGCACACTTCATGTAAGGAGTAAGGGAGGCACACTTTCATAGACCGGGACAGAACAACAGAAATCCTTTATGGAATACTACAGCTTCCTGTATCCGAGCCACGTCCTCTCCCAGAATGAGACAGCTGAATTGTTGCAGTCCTACAGCTAACAGTCCTACCACTGGCCATGCACTTTGATTTAGGAATAGAGATATCTATTGAGGAGGTGACTAGGGTAACTAAAACCCTCCACCTACACACATTGCGGGGCCAGGACACTCTAACAAACATATTTTACAAATATTTTGCTTCACTCCTGTCCACCCAACTAACTGAGCTGTTCAATACCTTTTAGGAATCAGGCAGGGTAACAGACACAATGACCAGCATGGACATTATCCTAATACATAAAGAGGGAAAAATATAGAACAATATGTGGCTTACAGGCACATATCGCTGCTAAATTCTGATCTGTTAATGCATATGAAAGTAATGGCTAACATGCTAAAGAATTTTATGCCTTACTAGATAGATCTGGATCAATGCAATTACGAAATGCAACACTTTTGACAACATTTGGATATTACAACTGATTGAAAAGGCCAATAGACCTGACATACCCATGGTGTTCCTGTGGATAGGTGCAGAGTAGTCATTCAAATATGTTGAATGGCCTTTTATTCAAGCCTTCCTCCACGACCTCACCTTTATCCAAGCCTGCACCAACCCTACCGACAACAAAGGTGCCACCTTAGATTTAATCATCGCTAAAGAAAACATTGTTTACATTGAATCAATCCTACCCTGCGACTGAAATGACAGCCATTGCATCACCTTTGTTAAATCTGAAACAGTGATCAGCTCTAAGGGCCAACCGAGAAAAGCCAAACATTGGATCAGAGACACCCACAACATCGACCCATCTTTTTGTCAACTATTAGTAACCACAACCTGCTCCCCCCTCCAACATGTATGAATCTCATGAACTCACTACATCAACTCCATGACAAAAATCATGGATACCAAAAATCATGGACACAAGTAAAGGGAATCCCGCCCAAAAGATCCAAGCCTTGGTTGAACTGCAACCTTAATGAGGAACATTGATGCTTGAGACTTGCTGAAAGAGCTTGAAGAAATACCCCTCCTGTGTCTAACCTTAAGCACCTACGAAAAAGATGGAGCACCCACAGTAGACACATTCGAAGCTCCAAAGCAACATTCTTACATCATCAACTTGACTCGGACATTGTCCAAACAAACTGTTCAGACTGATCAAAAAAACAGCATGGCAGCCACTTTTAGACTATTTGTATGAGGGGAATCTCCTGCTGCGGTGCTCCATCACACTAAGAGCGCAGCATCTGCGCTGGTCAACAGCAGACAGAGGAGTAGTGCAGCCTACATGGGATGAGATATAAGTCTCTGAAACAAGTTGGAATTTAAAAGGTTCATTGATTGCCAGCTACTTTTATAGGATCGCGACAATGGACATACTGACTTGGGGCCTGTTGGATAATTCCCCAGTGGTGCTGGAACTGCGGCTGGGCGTAGATCGCCCCATCCCCCCTTCCGATGGCACCTCTCGATTTGGCACCTACATGACCCACAATATAAGACATACATGCATCAGGCCTTCACAGGCTATTTCTCTAACAACCTGGGAACTATGGAACAACCTGGGAACTATGGACCTGGCGAAGACGATTTGGGAGGGCAGGAAGCCAACCCTCACTGGTGTAGATATATCTTTCTCTACTGCCTAACATAAGAAACGTCTGGAAACATTACTTCAGAGAGAGGCACATCTAATCGACTTAAGGCAGCACAGTAGGGGGGAGAATGGGATGTAGATGCACAATCAATTGGTTCACTTGCAGCAAATACACACTAGCGCATTGCGGGATGAAGCCAACCAAGCATGACTGGCCTCCCGCAGCAGAATATATCAATCGGGGACAAGTCAAGCTCTCTCCTACGTCGTCTATGTCAACATACACTTCACCCACCAACAGCGCCTTGTGTTCTGGGTGTGGATGGCCAAACACTCACCGACCCAGTCCACATTGCATCCAGCTTGGCAGCCTATTATTCTGTTTATACACTCCCAAAGATGCCCTGCAAGAATCCAAGATACAACGCTTCTCGATGACCGACCTCCAAAGACTCTGTCGGATTTGGCACGCGCAGAAGTAGATGCCCCCCTGACGGTTGAGGAACTGGGTGCAGTCCTTATGGATTTGCGCACAGGTAAACCACAGGGCCCTAACAGCTTCCCGTGCAAATTCTATAAGAGTTTTCAGTCCCAGTTTGTTACCCACTATCTTGTTGCAGTAAATGCGGCCCTCAAAGAGGGAAGACTCCCAACCGACTGGCGACATGCCAAAATTGCAGTGTTTCTTAAGCCTGGCCGGCCCCTGGATTAATACACATTTCATCGTCCTATATCGCTGCTGAATGTCAAGGCAAAACTATTGCCAAAGCCCGGCAAATCGGATCCTTCCCCATTTGGTAGATCTGGTCCATCCAGACCAGGCATGAATATACCTCATTGTGCCTCTCGAGGGAAGACTCCCAACCGACTGGCGACACGCCAAAATTGCGGTGTTTCTTAAGCCCGGCCGGCCCCTTGATCAATACACATTATATCGTCCTATATCGCTGCTGAATGTTGAGGCCAAACTATTGCTAAAGCCCTGACAAATCGGATCCTTCCCCATATGGTGGATCGGGTCCATCCAGACCAGGCATGATTTATACCTCATCGTGCCACTCGCCATAGCATTCGGTGTGCTCACAGTGCAGTGGCAGCAATTGAACATTTGAAAGGTCTGGCAGTGCTGTTACTGGCCGATATATAAACAGGGCATTTGATTCACTGGGCTGGACATACTTATTTGCCCTCCTACACCGATTGAATATAGGGCTGCAATTTATTTCCTGTATTCGTTTGTTGTATACCAACCTCACGGCCTCGGTCAGGTTGGCAGGTGTGCTCTCTAATCAATTCTCTATAGGGCGCGATACCCGCCAGGAATGCCCCATGTCCCTGTACCTATTTGCATTGGCCATGGAAATCATTGGCCTTGTGGGTCAGAATTGACGCACAGGTCAAGAGGTTTGAGTGGCCTGGAGGGATATCCGACCGGATCACCCTGTATGCGGACGATTTTCTCTTTTTTCTTTTGGAGCCACATCGGACAAGACCACGGCTGCTCCCTAAAATACAAGTGTTCAGTGAGGCTACAGGACTATTTATGAATACCCACTAGTCTATACTGTGGCCTCTGCAGGGGTAATCGGAGATGGGTGCCTGGGCTGGGGAGGGAACGCTAGCCTCAACTGGGTTTAAGTATCTTGGGGTGAATCTGTCGTCATGTCAATCAGTATCTTGGGAGAAAAATTTTACCCCCATTTGGACGCCAGTTAGGCTGAGATGAAGTTGTGGGCGCGCATGCCTCTTTCTATTCTTGGGAGATTGGCAATTTTTAAGATGTTGTCACTCCCACCAGCTGCAAAATCATCCCTTTCGGATTCCACCCACCTGGATCCGTCTGATTAACTCAGGGTTGAGTCACTTTCTTTGGCTGACCGAGCCGCTAAAGTTGCATTTAAAACGTGCTTTCAACCCACGTACTGTGGGGGGGATATCCAATCGTATTATGAATCATCTCATCTCTTGGTTTTGAATGATGATGGTACGGGAATAGAAGCGACCAGGTGTATCGAGTGGAACAGTGGTGGATGGGGGACACACTACCTCACTTAGCCCTACATAAACCGAGGAAGCTTTGCCGTCTGCAACACATGTTTTTTGGGGGGTATGTGTGTTATATTTCCTGCTTCATCTTGTCTTGTTTCACTTGTACATCAGATCTTACTCGTTGTAAATCAGGGACAAAAATTTCCTTTGACACTGTGGAGGGCGGGACTGATACCCTCCCCTACCTGTCTGCGCTGTGTTGGCGCAGAGGGCACATTCATACACACAATTTGGCAATGCACTGCACTCAATAGATTTTAGGGGGAGTCACAACTTGTATGTCTGAAGTGTTGCATATACCCTTATCCCCAAAGCTCTCCTTACTGCATGTCACAGAAGAAATTGGTGGTAATCGGTATAAAAGGCATTTGTTGTTCTTGGGCTTCACCTTGGCAAAAATAGACATAGCTGAGGCATGGAAGACCCAGGCTCCACCCAAGCTGGGATCCTGGAAGACGGCTCTAGATTGGTGCATGGATCAGGCACAACCTATATTCAAGGCACGGGTATGCCCACAGAAGCCATGGAACAGGAGAATACATATTACAGTTGTGACTAATACCACCACCCACTCCAAATGTTCATATGCTTTTTCATAGCACCAAGGGCCCTGTACGCCAGTTTCTCCCCTTTTGCACAAAACTCTATACCCTTTTTCAATTCGGCCAGTGTGGTGGGCTTTGGCATCTCTACAGTGACAAGCAATGTCCCTGTGGGCCACAAGGAAACTGAATGCCACAAAGTGCAAAGGTGTCTCCCTCAACCCCCTACTCATCCATCAGGCCCAGTACTGCTAACTTAGGCTCAAGCTTTTTTTGTCTATCACCTTGCTAAGGACTGAGATTATTTTGTACCAGTGCACCATCACCATGGAACATGTCAATGTCATGTGACAAAAGGTGCCCTCAGGAGAATACGATTTGATGCAACTGGGATGTTGAGCCCTCCCCATATGCCAGAGTCTCATTGGGTGTAATAATGCCACCTGTGAAGGCATTTTAACTGAATAAGGTGAAAGTGGAAAAAAATGGCCAGCAAATACAGGGTCATCATAATTTCAGACCATTCTTCATCATCGGATTCACAAAGGTCAACCTACCATTTCCATCTGAGCATTAGCAAGGGGTCTGGGACGTCAAGCACAAGCGCTTGGTATGATCTGGAAATTCAATTTTTCCCCTGTTACTTCAAAATAAATGTAATCTCTAATGTGTTGAACTGTTAAGTACTGTAATGGTAATGAAAAAGTTGTGATGTGTCTAGGTAAAATACCTGCTTAAAGGCTTTGAATGATTTAATATAGTTGTGTGACCAAACGTCACCCTGTGTAGTTATACCAATAAGATCCCATTGTGTGGACCCTGGGAGCTGGACAACATGAGGAAGCCAGGATCCCTTTCACAGAACATTAGCTTTGGTGGGACCAAGCAATTGGTAAATCGTAGAGCCTTGTGACAACACAGAATAGTCAACCGAGAGACCAAGGGGAGGACATGTGTAATGGAGCTCCCATATAGAATGTTCATTAGTTTGTGGTTCTTAATACTAGACAATTCAAGTCTTACTAGTGGGCCATGTTGGTCACCAAACAGCCATTTGTTAATGCTAAACAATATGCTAAACGATAAGGGTCAGAGAACTCCGCACTCCCTGTAATGTCCAGCCACAACCAGGGCCCTGCAGGTAGAGAGAACAGGCCGGCCACTCAACCATTACTGGTTAAAGGCTGAGTGTAACCCCTCCAGACCCTCATCAATACATCTATGCCCCGCTTGGGAAGCACCAAGCACATCTACGCCCTGCTTGGGAAGTACCAAGCCCTTGGTCCTCTGCCCAAGGCCAAGACCCAAAGTATGTCTTTCTAAGCTACAATATGTCCCCCCTCAACCCACTTTGACTCTGCTACAAGAGTTGCCCTCCTAGGCCCCAGCTTGTTGCCCTGCGTTTAGCAGTCCCCAGCCAGGTGTTAGTCAAATCTGCCCAAGCCCTGAGAACCAAGCAGGTAGGTCTCCCAGCATGCAGCAGGGCTCCACTTCCATCAACCAGGTCTGCCATGGGCTGTGGTTCTCTTCTGCTCATCAGGAGCTCGGTCCACCCATTTAGGGTCACACAACTCACTAGGGAGTCTGCACCAGTAAAATCCCCCAAACCACCACCAGCTCTCAGGGCGATTCAGCCGCTGGCGTCTCAAACAGACAACACTTGCATGATTCCAACAGTCCAGAGGCGTCCAGCCACAGCCCACGTAGCTCTGCATGGCTCAATCGGCCGTGTGCCGATCTACCCACGCAAGATGGACAAGGCCGGTGGGGCTGGCTAGGGTAGCCCCGAATTGCTTACGGAGGCCGGGACGCTAAAATTTCACACGCCCACTATCTTTCTTCTTTAGAACATGCCCCCTAATCATCGATGTTATAAATTAGGTTAAGGCTGAATTTGTTTTATTCTCTATTTTCAGTATCCAGAGGATGATCTAAAGTTAAAACCTTAAGGTATTGTAGCTGTGATTCAGTTTTCAACAGGATAGTATGCACTTTACCGTGTTTTATGGTTTTACAAGCAATTGCATAAAGATTCTATAAGTCCTTTGTTAAAGGTCTTAAAGTTTATCCTGGTGAGACCAGCCATGTTATGTTTACAAATGCTTCCTGGTGAATGTTTGTGATTTTATATGGGATGCTTTTTATATAGGCCTGTTAAAAACGTTTATTGTTTGATTTTTATAAGCTGTAGTATTGCATTATGTGTGGCTGGCCACATGAGGGCTATTCCTGTCCTTGTGGACTCTGCTGAAGAGCATGCAGCTTAATGATCAGTGTTTTCCCTGGGTGTGTAATGCACAGATCTGACATACTGGGAAATTCCCACCACATTATCAGTAAAGAGAATGGCAGGACAGAAAGAGACATTTTAAGACCTAGGAAAAATGTGCAATTGCCAAGTGGCGCCCGGTGATAGGTCTCTGTTTGACCTAGCTCTATTCTATGTCTCTCTCTTTAAACCTCGCTCCCTTGCCTACCTCGGCACTGACTCATTCCCTCTGCCTAGTGTCCTCTTAAGCATGTTCAAGTGTTGTGTGACCCTGTTAAAGTGTAATATATAATTTAGTATTGTTTGCTACCACCAGGGTATGAAATCTCAGGAAATGGGTTAACAACATTTTAATTTGTTTTATTTGGGGCCCCCAAAATATATCTTGCCTGGGAGACCAATAACATTAAAATAACACTGGGAAGGAACTGTGAAAATTAGGCTATGTGGATCTGCAGGTTTGCAGTGCTAAAGAATGCAAAAAAAGCCCAAAAAATTGAAGGAAAAGAAGGGCAAAAGGCGAGCTTGTCACGTGCCAGTTGCAGAAGTAACAATTGTACATTTATTAAGAAGCTGTAGAAAAATGCGAGAACGTCTTACTTATTAACTAAAGAAGAACTGGGAAAGACACAAGGTCTCAGGTATACAAGAGCTATTGGTTTTGCAAATGTCTTATAGCCATGTTGTTCAGTAGTGTGGCTGCTGTTCAGCAGGCTAAAAGTTAAAAGTTAGTGGCATGTAGTAGAGCAACGTAGAGGAGAGTAGGGTGGCTTGGTAAAGAGTGGTACGGAGTGGCCTAGAGTGGGTTGAGTGAAGTGGCATAGCGTGGAGTGCGGTGGCGTGAAGTGGAATCGCGTAGAGTAGAGTGTGTGGAGTGACAAAGCATATAGAGTAGTGCAGAGTAGAGCGGTGTAGTACAGAGTGGCATAAGTAGAGTGGATTGGTGTGGAGTGGCATGGAGTAGAGTGGCATAGAGTGGCTGGGAGAGGAGTAAAATGGAGAGGCGTAGAGTGAAGTGGTAGAGTAGAGTGGCGTAGAGTAGAGTGTACTGGTGTAGGATGGCAGAGAGTGCATTGGAGTCAGTAGCTTGGTAATGGAAACAGAAGCAGCCTGAAACACATACGTGTACAGTGATAAGCAATATAAAATATTTAAAAAGGTGTATATAAAAGTGTAACTGGTGAAGAAATACTATCTGAATCACAGCACAAGCAGCGATCGTACACTGAGTTTAATCAATATGTGGTTGGTCCATGCGTCACACAAAGAAGACGAAGCGGCTCCCGGTAATTAGGAGGCAGGAAAGAAGAGCTACAATGAAACCAACAAATGGTAAGTAATACATGGGCTCTAAGCCCTTTATTGTGAACAATACCCCTCACAAGCGAGAGCGCATGCATGTGCTGTTGCATGTGAGGTCTAAAAAGGGGGCTTTGGTAGGGTAGAGGAACATGGTAAGCAAGGGTCATGCTTGCAGCACACCGAGGAGTGAAGAGATCCTGGGAACTGGGATATCTCAAAGGCTGCGGTGAGCTGCGGTGAGCCCTACGGCTGTGACATAACTAGTGGTGAGATGTAAATGGGTGAAGCTGCGAGGATGAAGGAGGCGGCTGCCTCGACGGGCTGGACAGCGTTGCATAGCAGTGGTGAGAACCCGAAATAGCACACAGATGGGCTTTGGGTCTGCGCTTGTGATCTGTTCCGTAAGCAGCATCCCCAGATAAGATCTGCCAATCAGTGAGTCACAAACGCTGCTCGCAGCTGGGACTGGGCCGAGAGCCTGGGCTTCGTGAAAGCCTGTAGACACACCCGGCCTGAAGGAGAAGCCCTCGGAGGGGAAGAGGATCACAGCAAGCGCAGCAAATCCATAACTACACCGCTACTGCTACAGAGTTACTCAGGCACTGCCATACTGCATGCACTCTAATAGACATAGTACAGAGTATCACCGCACAGGAGCAGGCCAATCCCTACGCCCACAATACAGGATGACTGTATGGTCATTGAGTCGTTGGATACACCAAGATGGGGAAACTGACAAGAATCAAGAACGCCTCACATTTGAGATGAGGAAACCGAGCAGGTCCCAGCAGCGGGCATTGTCGGACTCAGAACAAGACACGCCGATGGAAGTCGCTACTTCCCTCAAATCTGCTATTATCACCGTGCAGAGTAGTTTCAGTCTATAGTTGGCAAAATAGACGCACTCAATTTAAGGTTGGATCACATGTCCACTAAATTAGACAAGCATGGCGCCAGGCTGGGGGAAGCCAAAAAACGAATCTCAGACACAGAGGATAGCTTGCAGACCGTCTAATCCATGTGCCTCAACATGGAGAAGGTCCTGGTTGTAATTTAGGCCAAGAAGCAGGACCTAGAAGCAAGGTTGAGGCAAAATAACCTCAGAATCATGGGCCTACCAGAATTTGCAAACATGGGCAAGCTGGCGCTTTGCGTAGAGGACATGCTCAAAGACATCTTTGGACCTGAGAATTTTTCCGGGGTGTTGACTGTGGAGAGGGCGCATAGATTACTGGTGGCAAGACCGCCACCTGGGGCCCCACCACGGGCAATCATGGCAAGACTCTTTAATTATAGGGAGAGGGATGCGGTCTTGCGCATGGCGAGAGAGAAGCAAACCATTAATTACAAATGAAATGAGAATTAGTTATAGATAGGTGGCTGGGTTTATAGTGCGCAACACTACTTATTTTTATCTTTTCTACCTCAAATCTGTGGCTCTAGGGAACAAAGGAAAAACGGCCACCAGCGTCCCCACGGTTTTTCTGTAAACAGAGAATACAAGCAAAATAATACAGTCCCCGAGCACAATTGGGATTTTTTCGATGGTTGATTTAAATATTTAAAACATGACCTTTTCTGGTAGAGAACGCTTAAAGACTAGTGTAGTTGAATCTGTAAAATATTGTTTAAATATTTACACATATTCGATTTCCATTTTTGTTTGTAGCCCTGAGGAAGTCATTGGGAGACTGTTCCCGTGACGAAACACGTGTTGGCTTTGGTTTCTTTGGCTACGCTTGCTGTACAATGTATTCTTTATGAACTATGGAATGATGAAACTTTGAAGAAGAAGATAAAACAAGAAAAAGAAAATAAAAAAGACTGTCGAATATCTTGAAAAACTGATATTTTGATTTTTTTCTTCATAATTTTGTGTGATTGTGCTCGGGGACTGTATTATTTTGCTTGTATTCTCTGTTTACAGAGAAACCGTGGGGACGCTAGTGGCCGTTTTTCCCTTGTTCCCTAGAGCCACAGATTTGAGGTAGAAAAGATAAAAATAAGTAGTGTTGCGCACTATAAACCCAGCCACCTATCTATAACTAATTCTCTGTTAATTGGGTTAGTGCAGCACACTACTTAGAATACAATCAGGATCTTAATATTCAGATATAAAGTATTAACGCTAGAATGAGTTCCAGACAAGATCGAGAGAAGGTTGCTGAGGATCTTTTCAAAAATTTAACTGCAGGACTACCTGTTAATAAAGCGGTTACTCAGGGAGTGCCCAAACCAAATGAAGGTTTAAAATTGAAGTTTATTCGATTGGAGAGACTGCGAAAATTTGAAATTTCCAAATGGTGGGATGGTGCTACGCTTAAACAATACATAAAACTGAATAGAGTACCAAGGGGTTTGCGGGCACAAATTTTCCCTACATATGATGACTTGGAAGAAGATTTGCTTCTAGCCTGGGAAAAAGAATTAAGTGACAATAGCTTCAAATTGATGGGCATCTTGATTGAAAATGCCGATCGCAAAGTGAGTAAAACAGCCTTAAAGGTAGACCAATTAGAAAAGAAAATAAGTGATCTTAATCTACCAGAACCAACTAAAAAGAACTTCACCATCCTTGAAGAAATATTGGGAAGATATGAGGATGATATAAAACAGCGTAAGGCACGAAAACTAAGGCGTGATGAGATAGATTATGCTAATGGCAGAATCTTTACTTTCGCGAAAAGGTTTGATGACATCGTCAAGAAAGATCAATCCAGGCAAAACTCCAAAAGCTCAACATCAAGCTGTACTAGCATGGGATCTCTGAGTAACCTTTCCAGTAGCGGTGATGAAAATTCTACTGGTAATGCTGCTGCTGCACTACCGGATAATGCTTTTTTACGGGAAGTGCAGAGAATAAGAATAGGGAACAATGGTGGAGAAAAGAGAACAAACCCGGTACCTCAGGTAAAACAAGGAGAGGAAAGAGGGGAGGGAGGAAAAACAAGAGAAGGGGTACAAACCCGCTCGTACAACAAAACCAAGAACTAGACGCTCATGATTCAAGAAATATACAGGTGGTAAATTTGTCTAGCAAGAGCCTGTCAGATGACCTGATTACTGTTTTACAAAAAGGAATGAATTTTTGTCCAACTACAATGTATGATGTAACAGATGCTAAAATTGATTTGTACAAATTTGTGCATCTAAAATTAAAAAAGTTTTTTGCAAATAATTCAGATTTGTCTGTACAAAAACCACGTGAATCTCTATCTGGGGACATGTCAATTGATGTTTTACACAGTACTGCTCTGTTAATGTCTCTAAATGATGATGATGGAACTGTTAATAGCATGCACGAACTTGCTGCAGATTTAGATTTGTGTACTAATAAGAGTGAGGATAGTGGTTTAAAGAGAAAATCAAGGTGGACCCCCCAGCTGACTAGTGGAAATAACATTGACCTGTTCCATAAAAATGTGATTATGGAATTAGACAAATGGGATACACGGATGATTGAATGTAATTTTAAACCAAAAAGATGTAATTTGACAATGAAAGAACGGGTAGCTCTTACTGATTTGGCTAATGATTGTGACTTAATAGTGAGAAAAGCGGATAAAGGTGGAAATATGGTTGTGATGGATAGAGTAAACTATGACACCGAAATACTGACACAACTAGCAAATCAATCTTGCTATAGAAAATTGAACAGTAATCCTATGTTCGCTATTGTCAAATTAATTAACACTGAGTTATCTAGGTGGCAGGACCGTGGTTTGTTAACTATGGATGAATTCATGTTTTTAAAAACGGACAAACCACGTTATCCGTGTTTATACACGTTACCTAAATTACATAAAAATCCTGTTAACCCACCGGGTAGACCTATTATATCGGGTATTGGGGGCCCGACTGAAAAAATGTCAGAATTTGTGGATGGGTTCTTGCAGACATATGTGATAAATTTACCATCCTATATAAGAGATGGCAAACATGTACTTAATTTGTTACATGACTTAACATGGGAACAAGGTATGAAATTTGTGACAATGGACGTCTGTTCATTATATACTAACATCGTACATGAACAAGGCCTAGAAAACCTTAAAAAATTCCTATTCAGACGCCCAGTTGAACTCCTTGAACATTCAGAGATGTTGATTAAGATGTCCACTCTCATTCTCAAAAATAATGCTTTTTTGTTCAATAACGACTGGTATTTACAGACATGTGGAACTGCGATGGGTTCTAGATTTGCTCCGTCTTTCGCCTGTCTATTTATGGGATGGTTCGAGGCGGGGCATATCTGGGGCCCATCGGGAGCTAAGTGGCAAGAGTTCATTTTATACTATGGTCGTTATATAGACGATTGTCTGTTCATTTGGACAGGTACGGATGAAGATCTATCTGAATTTTTCACCTATATGAATAATAACACCTGCAATATGACTTTCACAAAAACATCTGATGATAATAGTATTGTGTTTCTTGACTTAGAGCTGTTTCACCATGAGGGCAGAATACAAAGTAAAATGTATCGCAAAACCACTGCATGCAATGCTATATTGCATGCAGAAAGTGCACATCCTAAGAGCCAAAAAAATGCAATTCCCTTTGGTGAAATGCTAAGGGCTCGGAGGAATTGTAGCTTGGATGAGGATTTTTTGACTAACATGACTGATATAGAAAGAAGATTCCAGAATAGGGGCTACTCTGAATCAGTAATTATGAAGTCAAAACTGCGAGCAATTAAGCTGAAGCATGAGGACACCCTGAAAACAAATAAGAGGTTAGAATCTAAAAACAGTAAAAAAATCCGATTGGTGACGAACTACCATCCATGGAAACATAAGTTATTCATGATTCTTTAAAAGAATTGGCCATTACTACTGGCGGATAAAACTTTGCTAGACCATATAACTAGTTCACCTGGCATCACGTACAGAAGGGGTAAGACTATCCAAAGTATCATTAGTCCTAGCTACCCGAAACTACTGGGAACTCCAAAAAACTGGTTGAGCAAATTGAATATTGGTTCATTTGCTTGTGGAAATTGCAGTATGTGCCGGATGGCACTTAAGGGTATTAAAGAATTTGCGTATAATGACTCCCGCAGGTATAAGATCCGCCAACATATAGACTGTACAACGAAATGTGTAGTTTATGTTATTGTCTGTAGATGTAAGAAAATCTATGTGGGTAGTACCATTCGACCACTTAAAGAGAGAATGATAGAACATTTCCGTGCCCTGAAAAATATGGACAAAAGGTACCCTATAGGCTGTCATGCAGCAGTATGTGTTGAACAACAGAAAACTCTGGGATTCCAATTTCATGGAATTGAAGCCATATTTAGTAACCCAAGGGGCGGAGATAAAGAACAGAATCTTAGACAATGTAAAGCCAGATGGATTCTCAAACTTCGGGCTGTGGAGTGTGGGATTAATGTCGATCAGGAACTGCATTATTTCCTGTAGGATTCAAATGTATGATGAAACTTTAAAGAATCTGGATGTCTATTGTGATCATATACAGTTATTTAGGTTTGGGATACTATATTGAATATGAAATGTTTAGGTAAAATGTGAATTGAGGTCTTGATTCACAGAAGCTGGACATATATATATATATAAATATATGTATACATATACTTACTGAGCCCTTGTGGATATTTGTGACAATTGTGGAATAATTATTCCTTGTTAAATTTGAATTATTTATCATTCATGTAGTATTATTGTTCCTCTTTGAGAAGCAAAAATTATTTTTTCTCTCTTCTCTTTTTTCTTTCCTCCTCTAATATCACTCTCCTTCTTTTTACCTGCTTAAGTTTTCTTTGTCTGATTCAATGATATGGTTTCTTGCTCCAGGTGGTTTGAGTCACTCTGACCTTTAAGAGTAACAACCTAAAATAATTAGTAACCACATATTCAATTGACTGGTAAGTTGTATTATATTTGACAGGTTAATAATGACCTAATTTGTGAAAACTGTACAAATTAAAAATTCTTTAAATATGCATTTAATCGTTTAAATCGCGAATATGAAATTAGGAATATTCAAACAGATAACTAAATGCTGCTGTATCTCTTATCGTAAACGGAACAACAGTCAAATTGACTAGGCTAAGATGGCGGCACTAAACCAGTGCGCTTCTGGAAATGTCCTTTGTCTATGTCTGACTATTGAAACGCCAGTGTCCATGTGTGTATTTAAACGCGGCACCATGGCGCGCAAGTTTGTTTATACCATACGCATTAGAAGCAGAGACGATGGGAGCACTCTCCCGGTAAGTGGGGAATTAGGGTGGTTTGACACTGATGTAGCACGGAAGCGGATCGACCCATTAGGGTGTTTTTTAAGGTTAGCGCAAATGTAAATATAGGGTCGAATACGGGCTCTCCCAGATACTTAGTGAGGGTGACAGTGAAACTAATTTGGGTTACGCTACAAGTGAACTACTTTAGACTATTAAATTCGGTCTTTTACAAGCGACTTTAGCGTGTTGTGCCACTTGACCCACGGAGCTTAAATAAACAATAAACAGGGAGGTCGCTTTGTGCTTAGCCCCTAACTAACTGAATATATGAAGTTGTGTGCTTACGATAAAGGTTGGGTTCATTCTTATAGGTGGGCTCTGACAAATTTGAAAAGTTAAAGTCTAATATGCCTAACTGCATTGTATTATATTTATGCACACCAAGCTGTTACTATCTGGGTTAACACAGTAATACTGTGCAATATACCTGAGCCCTGAACAATTCAAAACGCTTTTAAAGCGGTTTTAAAACTTGAGTTGGTTTTAGAATTGGGGGTACAAATGGTGTGTCCCCGATTTAGATTGGAATAATACAATCTTTCTTAAACTGAATCAGACAATAATATACTACAATGTTCTTTCTTTCAGATACATTGATAATCTACCTATTTAACTACTGTGAAAATTGACCTATGGAGCCTGTATGAGGTAAAACAATAGAGGTCTCCTTTGACTTTCTTGTGATATAAACCAATAAATAGACCATCATGTAGTGCAGTTGAAAAATAGTGCCCTGATTTTCACTCGTAATTGCTCTGTCTTTAAAACTCATAACACCGCATGATATGTGTTTGAAATAGACCATCATGTAGTGCAGTTGATAAATAGTGCCCTGATTTTCACTCGTAATTGCTCTGTCTTAAAATTCAAAACACCGCATGATATTTGTTTGGAAGTTATATCTGGGGCTAATAATTTTGCTTTGGATAAAAAATTTAAGGACTTAATTTTAAGCTCTCCCCTATAAACTTATCTATTTACAGTATTTTAAAATTACCCTGTGAAGAGTGATAATACATTGGATGAAATTGGGACAATTGTGAGAAAATCGATTTTAATGGTGAGTGTAGGTTGCACATCTCAATTACTCTTCTTTTCTCTTCACTTCTTTCTTCTTTTTCCTAGTATACCTATTGCAAGCTTGCTAATTAGGCTTCTGTTACTGGTGTAGTTTATAATGGACTATTCTCTTTCTTTCTTTGCACTAGGTGGTTGGTTGTTTTTTTGGTTTTGAATTTTATTTAGACACCGCCTTCTCTCTTTCGATTTGGGATTTTTGTCGATGGTTGATTTAAATATTTAAAACATGACCTTTTCTGGTAGAGAACGCTTGAAGACTAGTGTAGTTGAATCTGTAAAATATTGTTTAAATATTTACACATATTCGATTTCCATTTTTGTTTGTAGCCCTGAGGAAGTCATTGGGAGACTGTTCCCGTGACGAAACACGTGTTGGCTTTGGTTTCTTTGGCTACGCTAGCTGTACAATGTATTCTTTATGAACTATGGAATGATGAAACTTTGAAGAAGAAGATAAAACAAGAAAAAGAAAATAAAAAAGACTGTCGAATATCTTGAAAAACTGATATTTTGATTTTTTCTTCATAATTTTGTGTGATTGTGCTCGGGGACTGTATTATTTTACAAATGAAATGATCTGGCCTTTCATCTAGATTTTACTGCAGATGTCTAGGTGGCCCGGTGAGAATTCCAGCCGGTAAAGAAACAACTGATGGCAGCAAACATCCCCTACACAATGCTGTATCCAGCTCGTCTGCATATTGAGGTAGACGGAAAACCAAGCTGTCACTAAAAAAATTTGACAAGAGCCAGCAGACAGGACCGATGAGGAGGAACAATAAAAATACCACATTGCTAGATGGAACCAGTATGAACATTGAAACACAGGAGCTAAAGAATTTCCAATTTAAGCATGTGATGCCAGAACAGAAGGATATAGAGGGCATGAGACACTATGAAACTGGACTGTAATAAGATGAGGGTATTGCCACGCGTAGCGGACTAGCAGGTGTCATGGAGGTGCTCAAATGGTACATGCCATGTCAGATGACCGCAATGGCATTGAACTTTGCCAAGGATGGGACAGAGCATTGATGAAACATTGCGTAAGTGCCAAGACTGTGCACTAGTGCCCCCACATTGGAATACCCCAAAACTGTCAATGGGGATATTTTTCTGGTTTAGGCAAGTTAGGGTTGTTTGGGACTGTCTTTAGCAAGTTGGGTACGCTGAAGTGGGTGGGGGTGGATTACCGGGGATAGTTAAGTTGCAACTGCAGTACAGGCAAGGTATATGACAGGTCAGTGGGCCTATCATTTTGGAGAATGCAATATGGCGGGTACCCTGGATAACCAATCATAGGAAATAGCACAAACTGGCTCCCTAACTAAACTTATTACATGGAATGTGTGGGGACTCAACAATCCTAACAAAATACACCATGTCCTAGCTTATTTGGAAAGGCATAATATCCACGTGGCGTTTCTACAGGAGACCCACCTCACAAAGCACAAAGAGCACAAGGTAGGGAAAAGATGGACGGTGGTTAGGGCAGTGTCGTCATACTCTGCATACTCCAGAGGTGTATTGATATTAGTCAGAAGAGGAACACCTTTTGTCTTGACACACATCGAGGCAGATGATCACGGAAGGCTGCTCCTGATGCAAGGATGCCTGGGTGGGCAGACGATTCTGTTAGTAAACACTTATGGCCCCAACTTAGACCCTGAATTTTATAATGATGTCTGGAGGCGCATAGATAGCCTATCAACGCCATTAGAGATCTGGGGTGAAGATTTAAATGTGTATCTGGACCCACAACTGGATCGCTTGGCCTCTTCTACCACACATGGTAAACAAGCAGCTAAAATAATCAGGAAAAGATGGATGCTGAGGGGCTAGTAGATGTGTGGAGGAGTCAGAACCCAACTACCAGGGAGGGAATCTATATGTCCACAGTCCATGGCTCCTGGTCCAGGTTGGATTACTGGCTTGTTTCAAGGGAAGTGAGCGTTCCGACTGGGGGTGGTCAGGCACCTGGCCAAAACATCATATCATGCTCCGGTGATGCTGGAGTTAGCAATACCAGTTTCAGTTTTTAACGTCTTTATTTCGAACTTTTCTTCATAAAAGACAACAGATAAAATATATACAAAAATGCAACATAGTAAATACAGGTCTTTAAAAAGTACAATGCAGCCAATCATTTCTCTATAAAAAATTCAATTAAATAACATCAAAAGACGTTTTTAGAAGTCGATAAAAGTTTACAATTCACTCATTAAACAACTACAGTAAGTGTGTTCCTACTGTTACAGTTATCTCATTTATCACCTTGTAGGTGCCTAGCTCTGATGGTCCAAGCCCATCCGAGGTATTTCGCCATACCTATGGACATCCACTCTGCTGTATTAGATCTTAAAATTAGCAAAGCTTCTTCACACACCCGTGTATTAACCCTTCTGCACATGGGTTTAAGCCATTTCCGACGTGGTGCGCAGTAAGCTGGACAAGCAAAAAGAAAGTGGCCCATAGTTTCCTTTTGCTCACTACACCAGGGACAGTGCAAAGACGATTGGTTATGCCATTTGTTGGTAAACTCCCTTATTGGCAGCGTGCCAACTCTAAATTGGTGATAGAGTTTCCTGTCTGCACTTTTGGTAATATTGTCCAAATAGGTCTCAGTATGTGGAACCACTTTGTAGAGCAGAAAAATACCTGTCAGGTTGGGAGTCTGTGAAAGCAAAACCAGATCTTCTTTTACAGTAGCCCAAAACAATAGTTTGAATTCTTTTTTCGACGGGAATACCTGATTTCCCGGATCTGACCACTGCATATGAAGACCCAGTCTGAAGAGTGTAGCCTTCACGGTTTTAAACCAAGATAGATTCCCTGACCCTAATATCGATCTCACATCCAGAATCTCATTAGCAAACATAGATAGTTCCGGAGTGGACCAGATACGTCTCCACAAGGCTACCATCCTATATTGTGCCTGATATTTAATGGATTGGCAGCCCATGTCTAACATAAGGGGGAGTGATGGTGTTGATAGTGGGAGACCTACCAGACTACGGAAAAACTTATTCTGGATGTTATCTAGAGGGGCGAGGTCTACATTAGCCCATAGATCCGAGCCATAGAGGATGGCTGAGCTAATTTTTGCATTATAAATTTTTAGCGCTGGCAGAACTCTTTTAGTTTGGGAGCAACGCTGTTCTTTAACAAGGCATTCCAATAAATGGGCACATTTTAAACAGAGTGCCTCGATCTGCTCTTTCCACCGCAGCCTGTAGTCTATAACCACCCCTAGGTAGGTCATCACCCCTACTTGTTCCAAGATGGCACCGTTCATAGTTACTTGACCCCTTAGCGGTTTGTTCTTGGTCAGGACCATAAATTTGGTTTTTGAAACGTTAATTTCAAGGTCATTTATTTTACAAAACTCCACAAACTTGTTTATTGCAGTCTGGAGACCCACCTGTGTTTTTGCCAAAATCAAAGTGTCATCGGCAAAAATTAAAAGGGGGAACCTGGTCCCACCCAAAACTGGCGCATCTGTCGGGGTAGTTGAAAGAAACTGCACTACTTGGTTAATAAAGAGTAAAAACAAAGTTGGTGCCAAGACACACCCTTGTCTTACTCCACGGGTCACTGGGAAGGGCTCCGTCAGCTGGCCCTGGCAGCCCCATCTAACTCTGGCAAAGTTTAATTCATGTAGCCTGATGGTTAGCTCAAGCAATTCAGGCGGCATTCCCATTCTCCTTAGGGCTACCCACATCTTCTCTCTGGGGACCAAGTCGAACGCAGATTTAAGATCCACAAACGCTGCGTATATAGTGCCTTCGCCTAAATGCACTGTCTTCCAATAAATCATAATAATTCTGAGCACTTGGTCGACAGTGCTTGTACTGGCCCTGAAGCCAGCTTGCAGCGGGGACAGGATGTTTTCTTCGCTCATCCAAAACTGAATTCTACCCAGCAACATTCTAGCAATTACTTTCTGCAGGGCATCGATAAGGCTTATAGGGCGGTAGTTCCCCGCATGGGTCTTATCACCTTTTTTATATACAGGGAGGATTTCGGCCCCTTTCCAGGAGTCTGGTACTCTGGCGCCTCTGGCGATAGCATTAGCCAGGGTGGTTATATAAGGAACCCAATTATCCATATCATGTGTAAAGAGATCCGCAGGAAAGCAGTCCATACCGGGTGCTTTGCCAGTTTGGACCAGCTTTAATGCATTCTCTGTCTCGATTTCTTTAAAAACTATGCTCCCACAAATAGCTACAGGAGTGGGAGGCAGGTTACTCTCCCCTACATTATGTCTTCCTGTCACCATGCCACTGAACTGGGCCGAGAAATGCTCAACCCAGTCCTTGGCTGAGACGTGGTTAACTGGGGTTTGCAAGTCCCATGACCCTCCCCACTTCACTACCTGCCCAAATTTAAGCTGGTTGGTGGACAGGCTAGCCTTATAAAGTTCCAGCCAGCGTTGGTCATCCCATGCTGTCCTTGCTTGCTTTAATACTTTCTTGTATTTAGCCCTTTCTACTCTGATATCCAATGTTACCCTAGTTTTAATAACAGCTATCAGGGAACTATGTGCCTTACGGCAGGTCTTGTCATACCATTTGGCACCCAAGAATTTCCTACCAGTTTTCGTCGAGCCACCCGGTTTTGTAAAGAAAGATTTAGGTTTAGCAAAAAGGGACTCATGGATTGAGCTAATTTGCTCCAGTGACCCCACATCATCCAGTAGTGACTTCGCTTTTTTATTCGCTGCTGATACTTATAATGATATTTTTTCGATAGTGCCAGGATCTTCCAGAACCCTACCCCAGCGTACCCTACGACAGTCGTTTATGAGGACTGCCTCGGCTGTGATATAGTTTGTTGCATTTTTTCTGAGCAAGCCACCATCAACTTTCAGGTTTATTGATAGAGGGTTGTGGTCATTTTCTGGTCTTTCAATTATTTCCATATCCCCTAGTAGGGTCCAAAACTCCATTTTAATTAGGAAATAATCTATGCGGCTGGTACTGTAGCCGGTATCGAAGGTGGCATTTCCCGCCAAATCGGACATAGACCTCCTGTTTGCTGCCCTTAAATCCCACTCCAAACATAAACCAAGCCACTGCAAAACGGCCTCAGTAACCTTTTTAACTGGTGATATGGCCAGGCTGGGAATATTCCATAACTGATCTACCTCACCATAGCAACCGTCTTCCAAAGTAGGTAGTGGTTCAAACGTACAGTTTAGATCCCCTGCCACTGTTACACACTTGTCTCTACCAATATTATTCGATGGGAGATCTAAGTCCTCAATAATTTCGGGACTCTTACCTCCTGGTTGCCCCCTTGCATATATATTGATTAAATATAAATCCCGGTAGTTTGCTCTGCTAAGTTTTAGCCCCTGTATATCAGCATTTGGGATAGACAACTCATGGGGCCTATAACATATTGATTGTCTAATACAAATAACAAGCCCCCCAGACGGTCGTCCCTTTGGCCCTTTGTGTGCTGGTTTATTAAAATTCAAATAACCTAGACGAAATACTGCATCGGTTGACCAACTTTCTTGGAATACTACAATTTCATATTGCTCTATAAAGGCCCCCCATTCTGTCTCGTCCATTTTCCCTTTCAGCCCCGCAATGTTCCAGGATAATATCCTAAGTGTGTTTACAAGAACTACTGATTCCTTTCCAAGTGAAGCAACATTCCCCGACTTCTCTCTTGTGATAGGGAGCTACTTTTACATTCATCTACCGAACTTATACCAATAGGGCCATTTCCTAACTGATCCCCCAATAAGACTTATGCGTTGATTCTTGGGCTTTCGGTGCTACTATCCATCACCTGTGTGTATAAGGAATGAGGGGACGTTACTCCAATGGACAATCTGGGCACCCTATTATTGTGTTCCACTAACCCCCTATTGAGTCAGTCAACTCCGTCCAGCACACTTAATGGTGCAAAGCGATTCGAGAGGTGGGGCAAAAACATGGGGTAGGTAGCCACTTCTGGAGGATATCTTCCTCTAAATCTATTGTTTTGGTTGGAATGATTTTGGCGGGAATATTATCTCTCACTAAATTGAATTTAGGGTAGAAATAGTGCAGGGACAGAGTTTGGACGTCACCCATTCTTCCAAATCTTGGTTCCCTGCAGATAAAATCCACTACCCATGGCTCCCTAATACTAATGACCACACAGTCCCCCTCGAGGTCTTTTTTACTAAATCCCACCCAGTCCACTCTCCTGACATTAAGGATTTCTGTTTTAGACATTGGTGGAAGAGGTTGGTTCTTATTTAACCAGAAGTTTACTTTATTATGTAAATCTCTATGTGTTTCCACCTTTCCCTCTCCCAATGGGGCCACTCCAGTTAAGATTATAGTATAGGGCAGTGACTCAGGGGGGAGATTCACACATTGTTTTCTAGGTGGAACTGTTTTCCTAGCCTGATTGTTTTGGTCTATTGGACGGATAGGTTTGGGTAATCCTCTGGGGGTGGGCTGTGAATTGTTAACTAAATCTACCTTATGTGATATGGTCTTCGCAGATGTCTGCTTATTTTTATCGGTAGCAGGCTTCTGCTGGGGGGCTCTCAAGGAAGATGATACAGGTTTGGCCATTTTCCCCTTATCCCTATTACTCGACAGCTTTTGCTGTGTGCAAATTAGTTCTGTCCCCATGGGGGCAGTAGATTGTTGTATCTTTTTCAAAATGCCCACATTTTCTCTTACTAATGTTTCCATGAGGTCCATTTTATCGTTTAATAGCCTAGTACGTTCAAATAGGGGCAAAAGAAGAGATTTAATCAACAGCTCGATTTTATCCAAAAGAATACCTTCTGCATCATTTTCTGTGGTTTTATTATTCACTGGGGGGTTTGGTAGCAGAGCTGATGTGCTATTTGGGGGAGGAGCTGTGTTATTGGTTCTCAGGACCTTTTTATTGCCCCCCTTCTGTGACGAATCTTCCCGTTTCCTTTTACTAGATTTGTGTGTGGTCATGTTTTCCAAGTTTCGAGATCGGGTTTCGGACTCTTGGCTTAGTACAATACTAGAGGAAGCCGTAATATCGGTCTCAATGTTGACTAAGTTGTGATATAAAGAACTACCTTCCGATGTGGAATCTAGGACGATATCAATAGCACCCCCCTTCAACTCCAACTCTTGGTCAACGGGTACAGTATCTGTAGCTGTAACATTACTAACGGTACAAGCCAATTGTGTTAGGGGAACCGGGGAAACAGCCTCACGGATTTTCCCAAGTGAAGAGCGCTTACCCGTGACCAAGTCAAGAGATAAGCGTTTTTCTGCGAGTGCAAATTCTTTTTCTAGAATACAGGTAGTACGTTTAAAGAATTGATTGATAGTGCCTGTGAAAACTGCATTTGAGGTCGATACCTGGACCTGTCTTTCCTTACCAGAACGTAGGGCATTTTGTTGATGTATACTTGCCCACCCTTCTGGCAGACAAAAAAATTAAATAAAACAATATGAAATGAAAACAAACAAACACTATTTACCCAGAGATCTTCCTAGACCGGTCAGCATAGAAGAAAAATGAAAGAGGGGTGGCCCCACCCGACCTCAATCGGCTTCGGACGGCCACAGACGGCCCCGCCCTTGTCCTGGGCTTCTCCCGGTCGCTCCCGCGCACCGGGACTGGGGGAATACAATTATAGGGACTGCGTATGTGGGGAGGAGCAGGCAGGGAGAGCGGCCCAGGTGCTGTAAATTCGGGCTGGCGGGCGCTCCTGGGAATTGTAGTCCCGGACCCGCAGCTCGCTCGCAGCCCTGCTCGCTACACTTACACCCACAAGCAAAGTCCTCAGATGATGTAGAAAAACTCCCTACGAAGCGGGACCCGCGAAGCGGGTTCCACGAGGAGTAGCAGGGGTGTCAAAGAGGAACCAAAAGTACAGAGTCCCAGCGATTTCAAGTGAGTTGCAGCAAAGTGTCCCAATTTGCTTCCAGAGGCTGGGGCTTTTGAGCGCGTAGGTGGGGAGGAGCAGGCAGGGAGAGCGGCCCAGGTGTTGTCGATTCGGGCTTGCGAGCGCTCCTGGGAATTGTAGTCCCGGACCCGCAGCTCGCTCGCAGCCCTGCTCGCTACACTTACACCCACAGTCCGTGTCCTGAGTTCTCCACAAGCAAAGTCCTCAGATGATGTAGAAAAACACCCCACGAAGCGGGACCCGCGAAGCGGGTTCCGCGAGGAGTAGCAGGGGTGTCAAAAAGGAACCAAAAGCACAGAGTCCGAGCGATTTCAAGTGAGTTGCAGCAAAGCAATACCCACATGCACCAGGCCACCATTCCAATGGAGGCTGCAACCATCTTAGCTGATAGACCAGGTATTTCGTACAACTGTGGGACCAGCCATCACAAATTGTTTCTCTGAAAATGAAGGCTCAGTGGAGGGAGTCGGACACTGTGGAAGGCCTTCAAGGTCACCATCAGAGGTGAATGTATGGGGGTACAAGCTGGAATACTGAAATTGCTACGTAATAGATTAAAGGATGTAGAAGGCAAAATACATACACATGAGCAAACATACGAGCAAAACCCCACACATGCCCTGGTGCCCCAGATGAGGAAGCTGGTCTCTGAACATGCTGAACTAGCCCAATAGGAGGTATGTCATAGATCTAGAAGGTGGAGAGCTAGAGCGTATGGGGAAGGAGGCAGGGAAGTAAAATGGTGCAGCCTAGGGAACAGGAACACATAGCTGAGTTGATGGATCATACGCTCAACAAACACTACCCCACACCTGAGATCCTAAAAGTATTCACAGAGTTTTACTCCAGATTATATGGGCGTAGGGCGACGTTTGCGGAAAGTGACATACCCCAATATTTTGAGGATATCAACCTGGGCTGGCTATCATCTGGACAAAGAGAGTATCTAATTCAACCCTAGATAGTAGACAACATCAGGAAAGGTATTATGGTGTTGCCTAACTGCAAGGCGGCAGGAATTGATGGCCTGATAGAGGAATTTTACAAGACATAGGTTGACAGTCTGGCTCCGAAATTGTTGGAGGTGTACATGGAGGCATACAACAGAGGTGTACTGCCACCCTCCTTGAGGGAAGAATAAATAGTGTTGAAGCCAGATAAAGAGGGCAATAGGTGTGACTTGTATAGACCAAAGTCATTAATAAACATAGACACCAAAATCCTTGCCAAAATAATTAAAAACAGACTGTAAACCCTAGTGCCAAATCTGATCCTCCCAGATCAGTTGTGCCTCAAAGATCTTCCAAGCCAATTCTTATACTGGGAAGGAAACAAGCTACCGGGGACTGGTTTCTGCCATTTCAGCCGTCGTCGGCCCGGCTTGCTTGAATCCTGATGGTGCAATGAGCAAGGGACTCACATCTGAGTATACCCTTCCACGCTTATGGTGGACAAAATGATTCAGAAAAGGGGGTGGTGATGAACAGAGTGTCTGAATTAAGCAGACCACTCTTACCCAGTCCAAAGATCAGGGCTTGATCCATCACCGTTTTTTAGCTCACTGCACCATCCCAGCTCAGAACCTGGCTACATGCAAATTAGTCTGTTCCTGTCCCAGTGCATGATGGGAACAGGGCAAACCAAACTACCAATCCAATTCTTATACTGGGAAGGAAACAAGCTACCGGGGACCGGTTTCTGGCATTTCAGCCGTCGTCGGCCCGGCTTGCTTGAATCCTGATGGGGCAATGAGCAAGGGACTCACATCTGAGTATACCCTTCCACGCTTATGGTGGACAAAATGATTCAGAAAAGGGGGTGGTGATGAACAGAGTGTCTGAATTAAGCAGACCACTCCTACCCAGTCCAAAGATCAGGGCTTGATCCATCACCGTTTTTTAGCTCACTGCACCATCCCAGCTCAGAACCTGGCTACATGCAAATTAGTCTGTTCCCGTCCCAGTGCATGATGGGAACAGGGCAAACCAAACTACCGAGCCAATTCTTATACTGGGAAGGAAACAAGCTACCGGGGACCGGTTTCTGGCATTTCAGCCGTCGTCGGCCCGGCTTGCTTGAATCCTGATGGTGCAATGAGCAAAGGACTCACATCTGAGTATACCCTTCCACGCTTATGGTGGACAAAATGATTCAGAAAAGGGGTGTTAATGAACAGAGTGTCTGAATTAAGCAGACCACTCTTACCCAGTCCAAAGATCAGGGCTTGATCCATCACCGTTTTTTTAGCTCACTGCACCATCCCAGCTCAGAACCTGGCTACATGCAAATTAGTCTGTTCCTGTCCCAGTGCATGATGGGAACAGGGCAAACCAAACTACCAAGCCAATTCTTATACTGGGAAGAAAACAAGCTACCGGGGACCGGTTTCTGGCGTTTCAGCCGTCGTCGGCCCGGCTTGCTTGAATCCTGATGGTGCAATGAGCAAGGGACTCACATCTGAGTATACCCTTCCACGTACAGTGCAGCACACATACAAAGTCGTAAATGCAAGGAGAAATGGCATTCCTCCTTTTAACGACTGCTTTATAGTAGCATTCATTTTGGGCGCTAAACCCTATCTACTTACGTTAGAAGAGGGGGTTTAGCGTCAAAAATAATGGGTGGTTGCATGGGAATACACATATACTACCCATGTACTGCCCCGTTGACACAAAGTTATGCAAAGCAGCATTTTGCTCTGCTTTGCATTACTTTTCCATACAAACCAACGCTCATTGATACTAGGGTTGGCTTGTATGGAAAGTAACGCAAAGCAGCATTTTTTAATGCTCCAAAAAAGTTTAGCATCGAGTTTAAGTTAAAAAGACATTCACTTATTTCTTGATATTGCGCCTCTGTTATGTTGCTTATTGTACTATTCTGCCAAGATTATGAACGCAGTGCAGCAGCCAAAAATGCTGCATTGCGTGACAGGGAGAGAGCATGAAAATACTGTATGCACAGACATGTGGCACTCTCCTCGCCTTTCCCTAGCGCCAGCGCGGACTTCAGCTGCCGTGCGCCAGGCACACACCTTAGCGCCGTAGTGCTAGGTTGAGTGCCTGAGCACTTTTTATGGTTATGTCAAATGGTAACCGAATAAAAGTTTTTATGACTGACTGAGTGCCTGAGACTACCATAGAGTCTGTACAGGAACTGTACCCTTCCTGTACAATATGCAGCGGCTCGACACACCTTAGAGCTTTTCCTGTTATGTATGTATGCTGCACGGTGCAGCATGCATGCAAAGTAGGAAAGAAAAGGAGAAATATAAAACAATTCTCCTTTTAACATCTGCTTTCCAACTGGATTAATTTTTGGCGCTAAACCCTGTCTACTCATGTTAGTCGATTGGGTTTAGTGTCAAAAAGCATTGGTGGTTGCATGAGAGCATCCATGTAACGCTCCCTTGACGCAAAGGGCAGCGTTTTGCGCGGCTCTGCATTTTTTCCCCATACAAACCAACGCTGATACCAATTAGAGTTGGTTTGTTAATCTCCAAAAAGGCTCCTAAAAGGTTCAACATCAGGTTAGCTAACCCAGCGCTAAACGTTTGTGAACCTGGGCCTTCCTCTCTTATACCATAAAAGCACGAGTTCACCCTTAGTGAATCTTGCTGCTGAATAACAGCTGTTGATGTTACCCAACTGAATGGTGTTTATTTTAACGGCCTGAGAAGCATTAAAGGCTGGGTGGACATGCAGGGATTTAAACCTATGACTATGTGGTCAAATACAGATTCTTAGAGTGCATACATTAATCTACAGTGTCAAAAGACCAGGATGATAATATTCCATTAACATAAGTTCTTTTCTTCAAATCTAACATTGACTATGTTAATATTTAGAGAGGTCAGGACTGCTCTTTCTCCAGTTCATGCTTCATGGCCACAGGTTGTTGTCTGTGATTGTATTACACACTTTGTTAAATGCTCAGACACACAAAGTTGTAGTCATCGTTCACTCTGTATCAAAATCTACAAGTCAATGAACTGGACACCATGAAAGGATACGTCCATTAGGCAGATCATGTGGCGGCAGGACTCCATGCTGAAGCCGTCTGTCTTCAGGTCCTTGCCTAGGGGGCAGAGGCCAGTGTTAGAGATAGTTCTGCAAACCTTACCTGAGTGTCAGCCTGGCAGAGCTATACTCTGATTACTAAGTGTCGAAGAACTGTACAACAGAAATCAATGAACAAAGACACAGGTTTGGCAAAAATGGTCAATGGCAGTGGAAGATCTTGAGGTTATGAATCATAGAGGGGAACAGAGAGGTATGTACCAGAGAAATGTGGTATTCAGGGGCTAGGAAGGGAAGACACACAAATATGTTGCATTTAGATGGCCATGTGAATAACACTCAATCAAACATTGGCCATTGGATAATGGCAACTCATCCTTTAAACACAGACTTCAATTATATCAATGTTTTGTACAATTTTAAATAGGGTTTTTTGTGGTTTGCTATGGAGATAGTCCCATGACACCCATGCCCAGCTCACTGTACACCAAGACACATGTCTGTTCCTGTTTGCCCTTTCGCCCACTCTCTTCTCCATCTCTCCAATATGTGCTGCTTATCTTCACATCTCGTCATACAATATTTTTCCTCGAAGGCCAAATGCATCCAGTCTCCTATCACTACCCCAACATATGCACACTTACGCACCTAGGATACTGCACCCACTACCTTGTGATCTTGTCATATTCCCCTGTTCTCATCCCTGTCTGTCACATACTTCTGCCCCTTGCCTTACTGTCCAATCACCAATATTTAGCACCCACCTTATCTCGAATTCTGTCTTCCCTCCACTACCATGTGTGCATGTACTGGGACTCATAGGCTGATCTGAATGCTTTAGATTCTTATGGAGAGGAGCTGGACCTCAAGAAAGCCGCAGGGCTCCATACTTACTATTGCTCACAGCATCGTTGAGAATGGTCTGTAGTTCAGAGACACTGATCTCCATGTCCTGCGGGAGAAGCAGAGGAAGGTAAGTGAGTCTTTCTCCCGTCATTGTTCATTGGTCCCTGCTGGTCTGATGTAATTTATAATTCACATCATTGCTGGGTACTTTATTTCATAGTGAACCTCTGTAAGTGCATCGGATATGCCCAGACGGGGTTGCCGTACCTCTCTATAGGTCCCACAGCCGCACTATTCTAATGAGGCACAATAACATTGAAACATGTTTAAGGTCGCCTGCGCTCCCAGTCAGAAGGGCTAAAGCTGGACTGCCCCTATTTTAGTAGGACCACAAGGCTGACATCCATCCGCCTTGGCATAGCAAGCAAGAAAATGGCAAACTGGAACGGATCAATTTTAGATTGATTCAAGCATTCCACACGTCACTTTATAGTTTTTCTCTGTGAAAGGAAGACAGTAACGGGGGTAATTTCTGCTGCCTCAACATTTGAATGGCAAGACCTTCTCAGGAGTGAAGATCTTGTCTACACCACAACACACAGCTGAAGGTGTTCATTGCTTTCCATCAATTCTTGCAGACGGAATCTTCTGCCTGATGATGTTACTGGAAAAAAGCTCAGTTTTCCTGCCTCCTGTCCCAGAAATTGACTACATGAAATGGAGGGTTTCAAACAACCTGTTGAACAATAAAGATCTCCGTTGAAGAGACAGGTTGCTGTGATTGTAACAGCTCTACATTTAAGGTGGTAACATCTTTGTTCTTTTCCAGGGGAATCTGCATCAAAGTCATAAGCACTGAATATTACCGCCTACATGCAGGGACGCCGGAGCACATATTAAATAAATATATATGTATATAGCATAGCAGATGTACGTCGTACTTTAATATATATACATATATATCTAAGCAGCCCTCATTAAGAGCTAAAAGTGACCAATTTACATTGATATTTTCCTTTAATAAGTTTCTTACCAGACTCAAGCATTTCTGTAAATCAGGAAGAGAGAACATAAATTGCAGAACACAGCCTTTATTGTTAGCCAATAGGCTGCATTGAAAGCATAACAAGTGAATACTGGCACTGTGTCTTTAAGACCTACAGTATCCAATCATTACCCAAAGGTGACAGTTAGGTACTTTTTTCCTCACCCCTTTAGTGAGTTCGTGGAGCTCTGGGCTCTTTCTTTTTTCAAAATAATTGCTTAATAAAAAATACGTTTATTTACTACACTCAACATCTTTTACCATCTAGAGTGCAGAGAAATTATTTTCTCACAGGAAATAATATTTTTTCCTGTCACAAATGCCCTATATTTTTGTCAAGTGCTTTGTCTATGGCAAAAAGAAGGCACAGGCTGATCCCCATTCAAGCTGTATCAAATGTCTACCTGACGCATCTGCCTGAATCTGGCCACCATTGCCAGAAACTCTCTAAAAGGACCTTAAAAGATAGAGAGAAAATACATCTCCATGGTCTTCAAGAGAGGGAAAAAACTGAATCAGCATGAGCAATTCTTCCATCTTTCTCCAAGAAGACTACCTCTCTTCACAGGGCTCCTTTCAGGGGGCAGACCTCCTGACAGGTGGAAGAAAAGGAGAACATGATCAGCATTTAGATGTAGGAAAATATCTATTTGTTCCCCGTCAGACTTCGACGTCGAAAGTGCCCTCAACCACGATGCACTCTTCGCTAGCAAGACCTCTGATGTCAAGAAACTCTACACCTGTAAAGTCTTCATCAACGGAAAACCACTATTGCATGCCGCTCGAAGTCCACGCTTTCTTTCAGGGGGAATTCCTGTCAATGGCAGGTCTCCATCGTCCATTGCCATTCGTTGACGGCTGCCCATCGACATTCGGCTTTGAGCCATACTGCAATGAGGACTCCATTGACGATGTCACATTTCCGTTAAACGTCGAGACATACTTCACCAAGACAGTCTCCGTCAGCTGTTACCAGGCACCGTTCGATGTCAAGGCAGACATCTCTGTCGGCAGCAAACAGACGCCGTTCTTTGTCGAGGCAGACATCTCCATCGGCAGAAATTAGGCGCTGCTTGACATCAAGGAAGGCATTTACCACTGTGGCAACCAGACACCAATCAAGGTCGAGGCAGGCATCTCCTCTGCGGTCTCGGTTGATGTCGATGCCTTCCTCACTGGCTAAACATAGTGATTCGTCCTCAACATCCCCATAAATGTCAGCACCTCATCTTATGATGTCGAGCCAACATTTGCCTACTGTTAGGCCTACATTGCATAACTTGTCTTCTAGACAAATATCAAAGGGACAAGCTTTAGCTGCGTCTTCAGAAGCTCCCTCCCACTCCTGTACATGGAGACAAAGATCTTTCCATCAGTCAGAGGCTCGCAGACCCCTATTCGCCGTTCTCCTTGATGGCTAAAAGGGCAAAGGGCCTGTTCCACAGAGTCCAGACTCACAACATTCACAGACATATTCACTTTCATTGCCTCTCCTGCTTACACCCTCTCCGAAGCCACCTCTGCAAGCTAAAACTCTTCTAGCACGCTCTGCATATACCATCCCCCCACCCCCAGGTCCCCAACAAGATGCAGGTTACCTAGGGAGACCATTACTTGGTGCAGAACCAGGCCATGGACATGGAGTAGGTCTCGACGCAGGACCAGAACAAGATCCCGTACACCTCCCCAAAGGTCTCGATCATTCCACAGTGCACACAGATACCCTACATGGTCTACTTCTACGAAATCATCAAAGAGGGATGACTCACCAACACTTCAGACACTCCACCTGTGAGAGTATCCCCAGTAGACAACCTGAAAATGTTTAATGAGGTATTGGTTAGAGGGACTGCTAATCTGAACATTTATATTCCAGCACCCACTACTACCTCATTGATCATTTTCGAGACCTTACATAATAGGTTTACCTCAAGACCATTGCTTCCTGTGGTCTCAGGTCTGCTCCAACCAGTAATGGACATTTTTCTTACTCCACCCTCCCCGCCATTGGCTCCAGCTAGAATTCTAAAGAAATATAAGGCTCCAGATCAAGACCCTTATTTCCGAGAAATGACCATCCACCAGACTCGATCATTATAGCTGCTGCCAAGAAGATGCACACCATTGCAGCTTACTTATCCGACTGTCCGCAAAAGTACAGTAAACAAATGGATTCCTTCGGCAGGAAAATGTGTGGTACATTTGCCTTATTTATGAAGGTGTCTAAAGCTACCACATTAATGAGACGATATGATACGTACCTTTGGCACTCACTGGCCAGATCTTGCAGGAAGGATTGTCTGGTCGCTAATCAGATAATGAGAATGGTGGCAGATGTCTCTGAAATCGCTGCCCACGAAAATGCATGTTTAAAATGTACCAGAAGTTCATCATGGCTTTGCCCTACAGGCCTGAGCTAAAGGCACAGCAACGTTTCCTCAACCTTCGCTTCACTGGCAACTCATTGTTTAGCTCCCACTCAGATGACAAGATGGCAAAAAGGAAAACAGAGCTGGACACACTCAAGGCTCTTGTCCTAGAAAAACAGAGGAAATTACTTCAAGGTACATGCCTTAGGACAGGCGCCTCTACCATCAGAGGTACAAACCCCTCACTGGATTCAACACCAACAAGCCAGATCTTGCTACAAGTTCCCCAAACCAACGCATAGACGAGGAGCTAATTGACAACTACCAGCTTCCTTCAAGACACCAGGCAAAGAATGAGGTGTTGCTTCCCCTGTCGCTGTTACCCACTTCGGTGGGGTGGGGGGGGGGGGGGGGAAGTATCACCACACATTTGCATGAATGGCTTACCATCACCAGCAACAACTGGGAACAGCAAAAATTAGTTTTCAATCTGCTTCACGTACCCTCCTCGGGTGTTTCACCTTCAGAAGCCTCTTGCCATCAGTGGATGCTACAACAGAACAAAGTCTCCGCTCTACATCACAAGGAGGCAATAGAGGAGGTCCCATTTTCTCAAAGGGCCGTAGGAGTATACTCTTGGTATTTCCTTGTTAGGAAAAAAGGGCAAAACAGACAATTCAGGCCCATTCTGGACTTATATCTGCTAAACAAATGCATACGCAAGGAGAAACACAGAATGCTTGCTTTCCCCCAGATGTACCCCCAGCTCCATCAGGGGGAGTGGATGTTTTCCATCAACCTCCAGAATGCCTACTTCCACATCCCAGTCGCTAGGAAGCATCATAAATTCCTATAGTTCAAAGTACCATCCAAGTATTACCAGTACAGGGTGCTACCTTTTGGCCTGAAATCACCCCACCCCCCCATCAACATTCTCATGCATGGCTGTTGTAGCTGCAGCCTTTTAAAGGAAAATAATATTTGTTTACCCATACTTAATCACTGGCTGGAAAAAAGTTCCTCTCAGATCAAATGAAAAAACACTACCTCATCTGCATAGAGACACTTCAATCTTTAGGTCTCCAGGTCAACGTTGAATAATAAGTCCAGATTTGCAACCGTGGTGCCCTCACCAACAAAATATGCTGGTTGATTCCCCTTTTCACCAGGACACTCTGACGCAAACGCTCATAACATATGCTCTCAAGGGCTGGGGTGTTTACATGGATGCCCTACCGGCAAAGGGCCTGTCGTCAGCCAAAGATCAACTATACCATATAAATATGCTGGAGCTGCTGGAGGTCCATATAGCCCTCAAGTCCTTTTATCCATCCTTTCAAACTAGTGTTCTCCTAATCCAAACTTACAACACGACCATGATGCATTATCTAAACAAGCAAGAGGGCACTCTTTCTGGCCATCTATCCATGGAAGTACAGGGCATCTGGAACTGTCTCATTGCGAGGAAGTTGATTCACCTGCCAGAAGTCCTGAACACAAAAGCACACTTGCTCAACTTTACAGAAATGCAGAACTGGATTTAGCAAGACAACGTTGTGCAAGAAATCTTTTGAGAATGGGGGCATCTGCAGATAGACCTGTTTGCAGACAAAAGTAACAAAAAAGGCCCAAACTTCACATCCAGCTTCTACTAACTAGGAACAAAGGGGAATGCCCTTTTAATAAAATGTGATAAACTGGCTCGGACATTTCTGTATGCGTTTCCTCCCATTCCCCTGATACCGACAGTCATCAACAAACTCTACTGAGTCAGGACCAGAATGATCCCACTATCTCCAGAATGGCCTTGCCATTGGTGGTTGCCGGAACGAATGTCTGACATAATATCGACAGACAGAATATCGAAATACAATAATATCGGCACAAAAATATCGAAATCAAAAATATGGGAGTCCTATCTTCATAAAGGTAAGTACAAAAATATCGAAAAATTCATATCGTAGTACAAAAATATCAAAATTAAAAATATCGTTTTTTTAAATGTATTAATAATAATGTAAAAATAATTTTAAAATACATATAATTTTACAAATATTAAATAAAAATATTAAAACAAAATTAAAACTAATACATATACATTTAAAATAAATAAAACACTTAATAATTTAATGTAATTTTATTTTTTTTAATTTCATTTAATTGATTTAATGTAAATTTATTTTATTTTTACCCTGTACGCCTGTACCCCAAAAACCCAAAACTGACCCTGAACCCTAAAAATATCCCTGTACCCCAAAAACCCAAAACTGACCCTGAACCCTAAAAATACCCCTTTACCAAAAAACTGAAAACTGACCCTGAACCCAAAAAATACCCCTTTACCCAAGAACTGAAAACTGACCCTGAACCCAAAAAATACCCCTTTACCCAAGAACTGAAAACTGACCCTGAACCCTAAAAATACCCCTTTACCCAAAAACTGAAAACTGACCCTGAACCCTAAAAATACCCCTTTACCCAAAAACTGAAAACTGACCCTGAACTCTAAAAATACCCCTTTACCCAAGAACTGAAAACTGACCCTGAACCCTAAAAATACCCCTTTACCCAAAAACTGAAAACTGACCCTGAACCCTAAAAATACCCCTTTACCCAAAAACTGAAAACTGACCCTGAACCCTAAAAATACCCCTTTACCCAAGAACTGAAAACTGACCCTGAACCCTAAAAATACTCCTTTACCCAAAATTAATTAATATTATTTAATTACCAATTAATTATTAATTAACAATAACAATAAAGTAAATATATTAGCACATTTGCTGTAAATAATTTAATTTAATAATTAATATTATTCTTTTCCAATTAATTAATTAAGAATAACAAAAAATTATATATAAAAAAATTACTCTAATTAATGTAATTAACTAATAAATATTAATTAATTACCAACTAATTAATAATTAAAAATATGTACAAAATTATATTAATTAATTAACTGATTAATATAAATTAATTACCAATTAATTATTAATTAAAATATTTACAAACATATATTAATTAATTAATTATTATTAAATTACTTCCCACCCTATTCCCCTATAAACCCATAACCCGCTACAGAACATATTTATCAATTAATCAATTAATTAAAATTAATTAAAAATTAATTCTCAATTAATTAATTAATAATTCCTACTAATTAATAATTAATTTAACATAATTAAATTACTTCCCACCCTATTCCCCTATAAACCCACAACCCGCTACAGTACTAAAAGACAATATTTAATTAAATTACATTAAAAATAAATAATAAAACATAATAAATACAATATAATATACACTAAATTTATTTAAAAATTGATATTAGTAACATCGAAATTATTTATTTCGATATTATTGACATCGATATTTAAAACTTCGATATTACTGATATCATACTAATATCGATATTAAGACTGCCGATATTACTTACCTTCTATATTTTGTCCCATCGATATTTAAACTTCGATATAATTGTATATCGAAATTTAAAACTCGATATTTTGTCTGTGTTCCTGCCAGAACTGCTCCACCTATCAGAAAGACCACACAGGAGGAAGCCATGCAGACTGGATCTCCACTACAAGCCTTGAGGGACGATTGTCTACCACAACTTCCCCTTGCTGAGTTCAACAGCATGGCTCCAGCCGACTGGACTACGGCAACTCCCTCTACGCCGGAATCACCGCCAAACTCCAGAAGAGACTCCAGCGGATCCAGAACGCCTCAGCAAGACTCATCCTGGACATCCCCCGTCGTTTTTATCTTGTTATATTGAAATGTTTGAATAAATGAATATGTCTATATGCACTCTAAAACATGAAGTAAATAAAAATAAAAATGATATATTTTTTTATAAATTTGAATGTGTTCTTGTCTGAATCTAATGTGGCACTGATACTTTGGTGAGCGCTAAATGAGTGACTATTGAAAAAAACTGGACTCTTGAAGAGCCTATTATTGATTAAAAACGGGGCAGATCTATCTTTTTCTTCGCACATCCCCCGTCGCAGCCACATCTCCGGACACCTGCGAGACCTGCACTGGCTCCCGGTCAACAAGAGAATCACCTTCCGTCTCCTCACCCACGCACACAAAGCCCTGCACAACCAAGGACCAGGATACCTCAACAGCCGCCTCAACTTCTACGCTCCCAAACGCCAGCTCAGATCGACCGTCCACGCCCTGGCCGCCGTCCCCCGCATACGAAGAGCTATCACAGGGGGAAGGTCCTTCTCCTACCTCGCCGCCAAGACCTGCAACTCCCTCCCGACCCACCTCCGCCTGACCCAGGACAACCTCACCTTCAGGAAGCAGCTCAAGACCTGGCTGTTCGAGCAGTAGCGGACCCCCCTCCCCAAGCGCCTTGAGACCCTGTGGGTGAGTAGTGCGCTATATAAATGCTCTGATTGATTGATTGATTGATTGAATTCCTGCAGTATGGACACTAAGGCGTTTCGCAGGAGTGTGTGGACATTTTTATGGAGTCCAAAAGGCCATTGAGCAGACATTCCTACTCTTTCAAGTGGAAGAGATTTTGCATGTGGTGTGTTCAATGTGAGCTCCATCTAATTCTGGGGCAGGAGGATGTAATAGTATCTAATATTCTCCACTTAGAAAAAATTGGTCTGCAATTCTCATCTATTAACGCCTTATAGGCGGCCGCGATTTTGCCGAAGTGCCAAACGGACGGGGTTGTGTCGGCCATTGGCTGAAAGCAGCACTGGGGAGGTATGCTGCCGTTGGCCAATGGCCGACGGCAGCACAGAACGGGTTGAGGTACATCTCCCAGCCATTACTGCATACCAAAAATCCCCTGAAAAGAGGTCATTCTTCCAAATTCCTGTAGTGAAGCATTTCTTAGAGGGATTTAGGGAGGTGTTCTCTGAGACATTCCCACCTGTACATTCTCCCTCTGCTCCTTGGGAAATGAATGTGGTTCTTTTTAAACTCATGGGTCCCCCTTTCAAACCTATACATAAGGCATCCTTACAACACCTTACCTGGAAAGCTCCTTTTCTGGTGGCTACTAATTTGTCACTCAGAGTCAGTGAGAATCAGCCTCTGTGCCAAAGAGCCTTACACTGTATTCGATGCTAACAGGGTGGTGATGAGAACTCATCCGAGTTTTCTTCCCCAAGGTAGTGCCTGATTTTCACATTAACCAGATGATTTCACTCTCTATCATCCTTCCAAAGCTTTCCACACCAGCAGAAATTGTGTTACACTGTTTAGATCTTAAGAGAGTATTGGCATTTTATTTAGACAAGATCAATGCCAACTGACAATCTGACTGTCTGTGAACTATGGCCCTATGAGGACAGGCATCACCTCTTCCAAGCTGTCCATTTATCGATGGATAGTTTCTTGTATCCTGTTCACCTACCAATTAGACAACAAACAATTACCTGCCCGACCCAAAGCCCACTCTACAAGGGACAAGGTGGCAACAGCAGCCCTACTAAGGAATATTCCCATCTCGAAAATCTGCAAAGCTGCTACTTGGAGATCGGTGCCTACTTTTACAAGGCATTACAGTCTAGATTTAGACATTCAGACACTCAAGTTGGGCAGGCCTCGCTTAACGAAATCAATTTTGAGGATGTTTACAACTGCTTTTGTTTGTTCTTGATTAGTCTGCAGGTAAGTACTCTGTTCAGTACTTATCCCTATTGAGGATGATCCCCTGGAAGAAGAGAAGGATATGTTACCTGTAATCCTAGTTCTCTTCCAGGGGAATCCTCATCAAAGTCATAAGCAACCCGCCCACCTCCCTGGACGAATCTTGAATACGGCAGTTAATACAAGTCTGTGGTCTGTTATTCATGTCACCATAAAATCAAGCATTTACAATGCAATGGTCTCAGCATTGTTAAAGGTAGAGCTATTGGCATTGCTCATGACATTATTTAACATAAATAAATGGCATTGTCATTTACAATGCCAATAGCCTAATCGCTCGCAAATGCAAGACCTATTGCATTTGCACACACACAGAGCCACACACACAGCCACCGACACACACACATACAGAGCCACCCACACAGAGTCATTCACACAAAGCCACCCACACACACACAGAGCCACCTACACACACACAGAGCCACCCTCACACAGACAGACCCACCCACGCATAGAGCCACCTCCAAAAAATGCTACCCACACCGAGCCATACACACACAGAGCCACACACACACACACACACACACAGAGCCACACACACACACACACACAGAGCCACACACACACACACACACACACAGCCACACACGCACACACACACACACACAGAGCCACACACAGACACAGACAGAGCCACACACACACACACAGAGCCACACACACACACACACACACAGAGCCACACACACACACACACACACACAGAGCCACACACAGACACACACACACACACACAGACACACACAGACCCACACACACACAGACACACACAGAGACAGAGCCACACACACGACAGACAGAGCCACACACACAGACAGACAGAGCAACACACAGACAGAGCCACACACACAGACAGACAGAGCCACACACACAGGCAGAGCCACACACACAGAGTCACACACACAGAGCCACCTACACACAGAGCCACATACACACACACAGAGCCAACCTCACACAGACCCACCTACACACACACACACACCGAGCCACCGTCACACAGACCCACCTTAAAAAAAAAGCTACCCACACACAGAGCCCAACACACACACAGAGCCCAACAACCACACACAGAGCCACACATACAGACAGAGCCACACACAAACAAATTCACGTCAGGACGCCTCTGCTTTTTCTCAGGCCCGGCCTCCTCCCGGCTGCAGCACAAGGCCCTGTTTAGCTGTGAAGTGTTAAAGGTTCACATTCTTTTGAAGGCAGCCTTCTGCTTATTTTTTAAATTATGTCTGTAATTGTTTTTACAACTTGTAGGATTTTAAAGCGTTTAAACCTCACAGTTGTGGGGTGCATGGAAAGGAGGATTATTGCAATTTTCAGAGTTTTCACAAGGCAGTGTGAGCGTTTTGCTGTCTGCTCATCGTTGAGGGAGACATAAGGTCTACCTGGTATGTTACATGTCAGGGTTTTCAGGGCCTCTACTTGCGGCCATCAAATAACACATGCCCTTATTATGGAAACCAAAATACACCTGCGATAGCATGTTTTTAAACAAATTTAAGCTATTGGCATTGTAAATAACAATGCGTGTTATTTATGTTTAAAAAAACAAAACCTAACTAAAAGGCATTGTCACTTACAATGCCAATAGCCGAAACTGGTGTAAATACGAGACTTGTTGTATTGCAAATGCTGGTTGTTACTTTTTGTCCTGGCACTCCACTAAGAATGTTTCTTTTTTTTAACGGCTTCCCTGACAATGCTTTATGGGTGACGGCAGATAATTACTGTGCAAGTTGGGAGCTCTGCAGGAGGCACAGTGATTAGAGCTTCCTTGAAAGTTTCCAGAGGCGTCAGAAGCAGACCTGCTGGCTGAGACACACTTGGTTACTCAGAGAGTCTGTTTCAATTTTTGCAACATTTCTTCCGCAGCCTGTTAATTTATAAATGCATGAAGACAAGGGGGAAGGTAAGATTCTTCTTGTTTCTAATGCTATGGCCGGCTCTACTCCTCCCCCTCCTCCAATGTCTGGCCCATGGCTTACAAAACAAACAGGAAGAATCGTACCTTCCCCCTTGTCTTCATGCATTTATAAATTAACAGGCTGGCGGAAGAAACGTTGCAAAAATGAAACAGACTCTCTGAGTAACCAAGGGGGTCTCAGCCAGCAGGTCTGCTTCTGACGCCTCTGGAAAGGACTAACACGATGGGGCTGCTTTCAGCTGCAGTATATATATCCCAGAATACAGAAGACCTCGCCCCTGGCTCCACCCCGCCCCCTCCTCCAATGGCCCCTCCGGCAGAGCCCAACTGAGGAGCAGAGTGTTTGAAAGTAAACATTGCTTTATTGCTCGCCGGGTCTGTGCTGCGGTCGCCTTCATAAACATATTTTAAAACTTCAGACGAAAGGGGGATATTTTTCTAAGAAGCGGAGAGGGGCTGATTAATGCTCTCTTCCCTCAAACAGACTTTTGCAGCATGAGCAATAAATCACCCTCCTTCCGAAAAGACAAAGCTTGGGCGATAGCTGCCCTGTAACCGAGGATGGAATTGTGAAAGAAATGTAACATTTTAATAAATCCCTGTTTTTTTTTTTTATTAATTTTTTGTATTACCTGGTCAGTGCTTTACTTGGGATCAGGCCTTGCGTTTGGAAAACTGAGGCACGCTATCACTCCTTCTTATAAACCTTGTTAAGGGCAGTCATATTCTTCATAATGGGCCTTTCTGTGAGCCGATTTCCTTGTAATTGAGAGATTATGAGCTCCTTCAGAGAAGGATTAGGGAGACAGACCTCACTCGCGATGTTCGTTTCAATTCAATGGGCCGGAGGTGAAAGTCAGGGGTTGGTGAAAGATACATTCAAAAGCGAAAGCATAGCGCGTTATGTAATTTGACCCACGAGGAAAGGAATGCTTCCACCCTACGCGCTGCTTACTCCCGCAAGCCAAAGGCTGCAGGAATGAACATTTGACAACAAGCATTGGCCGCGAGACGGGATCTGGGGGGGGAGAGAAGCGGGAGCTCTGTGCACGCAGCTTTTGCAGTCGATTTATAGCAGATGCTACCATGAGCAATGTGAGTGATGTGCATGTTATCCAACATGGGAGTATGGCGGACTAAGCCTGCTATTCCTAGGAGGTCCTGCGCAGGAGGTGGAGGGAGCGGTGGGGAGGCTGGTGTTGGTGCTGTCTCAAGCGGCAAATGGGGCACTGCGGGTCACTCTCCGGGCCCGACCTAGGGGTGCGTTTCCAAAACAATAGCGCCTCGGAGGTGGTGGCCGTGGAGGGTGTGAAGGGGGGGCCTCTCACTGGACGGCTATGGCGCGGGCTATAGGTCATGCTGATGGTGCGGGCAATGGGGTACCACAGAATATTAGTACTGGTTGCTCCCCCCTCCACACACACACACCACCACCCTTGACAAATTGTGATGAAGGGCCTCTGAGCATCCAATAATCTCACTGACATTCCCAGGCCGTAGACATGTACAGGCCTTGGGCTGAAAGCGCGCGGGGGGCTCTCTGCGTACTGGCTGGGTTAAAGCTAGAGGTGACAATACTTAAAATGCAAGGATTAAGGTGCACTAACGCAAAGCCCTTGAAATGTTTTTGGCTGAGGTGCAATGTAACTGTTACAGCTAGGGTCTGGGGTGATGGAGGGCAGTCACGGCTGGACCAGTCGTGGGTAACTGCTTTCTGTTGTCCTCGGTAGGCACCGACTTCCGTCAGCCATGGCACAGCCGAGCGCGAGCTCACCTCCCCCGTGACCTCCCCATGCACAAGGGTCCACCCTGAGAAACAAAACCACACCGACAGCGCGGAAGCCGAGCACTTGCCAACAAACAAAGGATGCAGGAAGGAGGCCTCTATGTGTTTACAGATCCCAGCTTTGAACCGATCCCACGGGGCGAGTCATACGCACTGGCAGAGACAGGCCTTGGCAGACGCTGCACAAACTACCACTAAGGTCTGTGTATCACTTAGGCGCCCGGGGGAAGCTCCACAGCGCCCAGGAAGTGCGAGAGGTGGCGAGGGAGGCGGGAGGATGCTGCAAGCCGTCAGGAGGACAGCCGAACACCACCACATTTCTCCGAGGCGAGGCAGAAATGCCTCGGAGAAAGCATCGTCTTTTTCAGACTCTGGGGCGTGGTTTTCGTTCCCTCCTCTTCCCATTGGCTGGAAGGGAAAATTCCAGCCAATGGGAAGAGGAGAGAACGAAAACAAGAAAGAAGCGAAAAAACACGCCCCCAAATCTGAAAAAGACGGGGCTTGAACAGAGTGATGCCCCTCTCCTCCAATGGCTGGCCTCCGTTTAGGAAGCCAGCCAATTGAGAAGAGGGGCGGGTTCAAGCCCCACTCTAGAGAACATTAATTCTCTGAACGAGACTGCGCAAGCGCAGCCTACGGTCCTCAACCTAAAGTACTGACCTAACTGTCACCTTTGGGGAATGAGGGGATACAGGAGGTCCTGGAGGTCTTAAAGGCACAGTGCCAGCATTCAATTATTATATGCTTTTAATGTGGCCTATTGGCTAACAATGCATTTCCGTTCAGGTGGAATCCTGGAGCACATAATGAGCTTGTGAATTGTTTGTGAGCGGGATGCTGCATTCCTCACTCTGTAATATGAGTTCTTGGATCCCTCAGCAACATTTCCCAGACACAGAGGCACGTTGATGCCAATATAAACACAAAATAAAAATACACAAGTTTGCCATATGACCTGCAGCTTTGCCAGTCGAACACATGATATTGAAAGAGACTAGAGCATTAGATTAAGTGTTGCCTATACTGATTATCAATTTCCGGTGCGATGGTACCATCTCCGAAAAGATAAGTCCTTCCTATGTCAATACTATAAACACTTTTTATTATCCACTAGCAGCCCGTCCCGACGTTGTCCGGGTATGAATTGCTGCCGGCCAGTAGTATATTGTTTTGTAGGATTTTGTTTAGATAGCATTTCTTATCTGTGACAGGCCTGTGAAACGCTTTGATTCACAGTGCACTGCTGATGCACTTAAGAGTGCGCGTTCATTAGTGTGTGAACTCGAGTTTCCCTACTTTATTTTTCCTTGCAATATTATATAGCGCGAACTCCACAACATGGCATGAGCACAATTTACATTACAGAAGAACACATTCATTTGTGGTAGGCACGGGGAGACAAAGCGATTTGCCTGGAATCACAGGATGTTGAGCTGATGCCGAGATTCGAACGTAGCTCCCCAGCTCTAAAGTTCGCAATTCTAGAACTTGTGGCGGGAGGTGTGTCTAAAAGTGTATGTCGGTGCTGGCCATCAATGAGAGAGACCTGTGCATTTTTCAAATGGGTGGAAAAAAAATAGGAGTATGTTGCTGGAGATGGTGGCCGCCGTGCCATCAATGTACTTACCGGGGGAGGGTAAACACCCATTATTCCGCAACTTTCTTTCCTCATACCATCACTCCGCATACTTTCATTACGAAAGTACCATGACTCTGCAATGCCATTATGACGCATGCCATTACATTTTATATGCTTTTACCACACATACATTTACAACGAAATTCGTTGTAAATGCATGAATGGTAAAAGCATGTTTTTTTTTAAAATGTTTGGATAAGGTAAGTATGGGTATAGGGGTATATGTTTTTGGGTACTGAGGTATATGTTTTGGGGTGTTTGGGTATTTTAAGGGTTCAGATATAGTTTTGGGTTATGGGGTACAGGGGTAGTTTTAGGGTTTAGGGATATGTATGGGTTTTGGGGTACAAGGGTATTTTAGGGTTCCGGGCTAGGTTTGGATTTTGGGGTATAGGGGTATTTTTAGGGTTCAGGGGTAGGTTTGGGTTTTGGGGTACAGGGGTATTTTAAGGGTTCAGAGCCTGGTTTGGGTTTTGGGGTACAGGGGTATTTTTGGGGTTCAGGGCTAGGTTTGGGGTACAGTGGTATTTTAGGGTTCAGGGCTAGCTTTGTGTTTTGGGGATTCAGGTTTTTTTTAGGGGTTCAGGGCTAGGTTTGGGTTTTGCGGTACAGTGTTATTTTTAGGGTTCAGGGCTAGGTTTGGGTTTTGGGGTACAGGGGTATTTTTAGGGTTCAGGGATAGGTTTGGGTTTTGAGGTACAGGGGTATTTGTAGGGTTCAGAGCTAGGTTAGGGTTTTGGGGTACAGGGGTATTTTTAGGGTTGAGGGATAGATTTGAGTTTTGGGGTACAGGGTATATTTATAGGGTTAAGATGGGTAAGTGTTTAAGGGTGTTGGGGTATTTTAAGGAACATGGGTGGTTTATGATTATGGGGTGCGGGGGTATTTAAAGGGAGCAGGGTGGGATTAGTACACGATATGAGACATGGCATGAAGGGCGGAACGTACCACTCGCCCCCAGCGTTTGTCACGCCCACGGCACAACGCAGACACGCCCACAAGAGACTACTTTGCTGGCATGGTTCTTTTACCTTTTGAATGTATATGGTGGGCGTCTGCATAGCCTATGTCCTTCTGCTGCAACTGCGCTTTCCAACGCTGTATTGGGTGTTGTGATTGGTGCTGTGGTTCCTGAGATTACCCGCCTCAAAGGTTTGGCCTCTCTCTTTATTATATTAGTATAGATATCCTTTTCAAAATTTAGTATATGAAGTGTGCTTTTTTAGACTTTGTCGGAAAAGAATTCATATTTGAGTTAAAAATGTAAATCTATCATTATATTCTATATTTTGCAGACGTTTTTTGTGTGTTCCAAAAAATGTCAGGTTATTATGTAAAACGTTTCGAAAAACATCAGAAAACGAGGCAATTTCAAGATGGCTGCGTTGTTGGGGTATGTAGAAGGGCTCTTTTTCTTTCTTATCTTCTGTTTGCCTTTATGGTTGGCAGCCCAGTGGATGCGCAGATTATGGGGCTCAATGAGACCTGAAGCAGTGCGTGGAAACCAAGCGTTTTGCTTTCAAGATCCGTAGATAAGGAAATGACTAACCTGAAGAAAATGCGCCTTAAGAAGAACCCCTACATAGTTCTGCTTGACCATTGAGCGCTTGACACATATTTCTATGTAACAGACCAGCTACATCAAAAAGTTTAGGTAGATTTACGTTAAAAAACGTTAAACATGTTAAACATCTGGCCCATGGTGTGCTTTTAAGTCCCACCTGGCGTTAGCAGTGCCAATGCTCTGCTCTCGCCTTGCGAGGGCTTCTTGGAATCGATACGATTCCAGAAGCTCGCTTTCTGCTCCGCCCGTGTTTTGCATTGGTGTGTGTCATTTGCGTCACCAATTATGCAAAACCGGGTGTTATGATTGTCCAGGAGGGTTTTTAGTCCCTCCTGGTTACCACCCTGTCCGCTTTTGGCCCCTCTCACCGGGATTGCATCTTTTACTGGCGGCGGGAGACAGTGTCTCCTAATTAGGCGCTACACACTTTTTTGTTCTCATTCGGCTTTGGCAAAGGCAGCCGCTTGTTTATTTTTAAAGCTCGATGCAATTATAAACCAATGGCGGCCTTTGGCAATGCAGAGAGCTTGTTTTTAATGTAATTTAACCCATTCTTCCGACATAGGCCGGGCATCGGCATGGACATCAGGAGAGTCAGCGTGCTTTCATTCCTCAGTTGGTTTCATTTAGCTGAAACTTGTTTTCTCTTGCTGCAGTGAGCGCCTGTTCTCAGACTCAGTTCCTAGAAGCCCTCAATGTTATTGGCTGGGAGAGGATGGGTCATTACAGAGATGCTTACTTTGGAACTAGGCAATCAGACTCGAGTCCTGGCGTCGGCTCAGCACCCTGTGATTCCAGGCAAATTGCTTCACCTTCCATTGTTCACAATGTGAATGCGTCCCTCGGTTATGTAACTGGTGCTCGTGTAAAGCGCTCCCTCGGGTTTGTTTTCTCTTGCTGTGGTAAACGCTGCCTGTGTTCAGACTCAGTGCCTAGAAGCCCTCGATTGTATTGGCTGGGAGAGGATGGGTCATTACAGAGATGCTGACTTTGGAACTAGGCAATCAGACTTGAGTCCCGGCGTCGGCTCAGCACCCTGTGATGCCAGGAAAAAAGCTTCACCTTCCCTTGTTCACAATATGAATGCCTCCCTGTGTTATGTAACTGGTGCTCGTGTAAAGCGCTCCCTCTTGTTTGTTTTTTCTTGCTGTGGTGAGCGCTGCCTGTGCTCAGACTCGGTGCCTAGAAGCCCTCGATGTTATTGGCTGGTAGAGGATGGGTCATTACAGAGATGCTGACTTTGGAACTAGGCAATCAGACTCGAGTCCCGGCGTCGGCTCAGCACCCTGTGATTCCAGGCAAATCGCTTCAACTTCCCTTGTTCATAATATGAATGCCTCCCTGTGTTATGTAACTGGTGCTCGTGTAAAGCGCTCCCTCTTGTTTGTTTTGTTCTTGCTGTGGTGAGCGCTGCCTGTGCTCAGACTCGGTGCCTAGAAGCCCTCGATGTTATTGGCTGGGAGAGGATGGGCCATTACAGAGATGCTGACTTTGGAACTAGGCAATCAGACTCGAGTCCAGGCGTCGGCTCAGCACCCTGTGATTCCAGGCAAATCGCTTCACCTTCTCTTGATCACAATATGAATGCGTCCCTGTGTTATGTAACTGGTGCTCGTGTAAAGTGGAATACCTGAATCCTTTTGCCGTCGGACAGGCGCTGCCTGTATCTTGCCCTGGGACTCTCTTCAAGACCCTGCCAGCCCGCCCGCCTCCCGCCTCTCGCCGTGGGACCCCTTCTGCCATCTAGGGAGTCCGGCTGACGAGCGGAGTGTGGGCGTGGTCCAGGCATAGGACCACAACACCCAGCAGGCCTAGCGGGACATACCGCGAGATTTCGGCGCCAGGAGGCGCATAAATTAACCGTCATCCCGGTCGAGGGGGTGACCCATCAGTGGAATACCTGAATCCTTTTGCCGTCGGACAGGCGCTGCCTGTATCTTGCCCTGGGACTCTCTTCAAGACCCTGCCAGCCCGCCCGCCTCCCGCCTCTCGCCGTGGGACCCCTTCTGCCATCTAGGGAGTCCGGCTGACGAGCGGAGTGTGGGCGTGGTCCAGGCATAGGACCACAACACCCAGCAGGCCTAGCGGGACATACCGCGAGATTTCGGCGCCAGGAGGCGCATAAATTAACCGTCATCCCGGTCGAGGGGGTGACCCATCAGTGGAATACCTGAATCCTTTTGCCGTCGGACAGGCGCTGCCTGTATCTTGCCCTGGGACTCTCTTCAAGACCCTGCCAGCCCGCCCGCCTCCCGCCTCTCGCCGTGGGACCCCTTCTGCCATCTAGGGAGTCCGGCTGACGAGCGGAGTGTGGGCGTGGTCCAGGCATAGGACCACAACACCCAGCAGGCCTAGCGGGACATACCGCGAGATTTCGGCGCCAGGAGGCGCATAAATTAACCGTCATCCCGGTCGAGGGGGTGACCCATCAGTGGAATACCTGAATCCTTTTGCCGTCGGACAGGCGCTGCCTGTATCTTGCCCTGGGACTCTCTTCAAGACCCTGCCAGCCCGCCCGCCTCCCGCCTCTCGCCGTGGGACCCCTTCTGCCATCTAGGGAGTCCGGCTGACGAGCGGAGTGTGGGCGTGGTCCAGGCATAGGACCACAACACCCAGCAGGCCTAGCGGGACATACCGCGAGATTTCGGCGCCAGGAGGCGCATAAATTAACCGTCATCCCGGTCGAGGGGGTGACCCATCAGTGGAATACCTGAATCCTTTTGCCGTCGGACAGGCGCTGCCTGTATCTTGCCCTGGGACTCTCTTCAAGACCCTGCCAGCCCGCCCGCCTCCCCCCTCTCGCCGTGGGACCCCTTCTGCCATCTAGGGAGTCCGGCTGACGAGCGGAGTGTGGGCGTGGTCCAGGCATAGGACCACAACACCCAGCAGGCCTAGCGGGACATACCGCGAGATTTCGGCGCCAGGAGGCGCATAAATTAACCGTCATCCCGGTCGAGGGGGTGACCCATCAGTGGAATACCTGAATCCTTTTGCCGTCGGACAGGCGCTGCCTGTATCTTGCCCTGGGACTCTCTTCAAGACCCTGCCAGCCCGCCCGCCTCCCGCCTCTCGCCGTGGGACCCCTTCTGCCATCTAGGGAGTCCGGCTGACGAGCGGAGTGTGGGCGTGGTCCAGGCATAAGACCACAACACCCAGCAGGCCTAGCGGGACATACCGCGAGATTTCGGCGCCAGGAGGCGCATAAATTAACCGTCATCCCGGTCGAGGGGGTGACCCATCAGTGGAATACCTGAATCCTTTTGCCGTCGGACAGGCGCTGCCTGTATCTTGCCCTGGGACTCTCTTCAAGACCCTGCCAGCCCGCCCGCCTCCCGCCTCTCGCCGTGGGACCCCTTCTGCCATCTAGGGAGTCCGGCTGACGAGCGGAGTGTGGGCGTGGTCCAGGCATAGGACCACAACACCCAGCAGGCCTAGCGGGACATACCGCGAGATTTCGGCGCCAGGAGGCGCATAAATTAACCGTCATCCCCGTCTCGCGGGACGCCGGGCGAAGCCCGGGCCAAGGGCGGGCCCGTTTAATCCCGTTCAAGCCCGGGTAAGACTGGACTGGGCCACTCCCTTGAAAATTCACTTTATTTAAGCATCACTGTGCTTCTTTTTCACTACCAACATCTAGTTGCTGTTTCATTGTATTTATTTTACTGTGCCCTCCTGTAATCTACTACAATGTCACCCAGAATTACTAGAAACACTAAGCTCACACATGCTGCTCAGGTCATAGGGCCTATCGACCAATTCATCGCCAAGGCGAACAATGCTATTAACCAAGGAGTCCTCCTTTTAGAAAGGAGGGTCTCGCAGGTCTTAGCGGCAGCAAGGCGTTCTTCACTGGGACTACTCGCATCCGCCGTAACTCCTCAACGTACCCTCGGCTCTGGTACCCAACAAGAGACCCCAACAGCCCTTGGGACTGTAGACCTGTCTGTGTCCATTGACCTATCCACAACTCAAATATCTCAAACCTCTGTATCTCACCTTCCCCCTTCACTTGAGCGAACCCCGACCCTGTTTACAAACCCCCCAGAGGAGGACCTTCCATCCCCCTCTACGAGGGGCCAGAGAGAAGGTGCTATCCCGAAAAAAAGCAAGGGAAAAAGAAAAGGAAATAAGAACTCCCCCCAAAATACCAGCAAAGCACGACAGGATCTTTTGATACAATCAGATAAAAATTCCTCCTCATCAGCAGCTTCAAATCACTCGGCCATGTTCCAACAGCCAATTGCTATACCTGCTTCAGAAACCATTAATCTCTCATCTGACACCCACAACCTGCTTTCGAGTGGCAATATGTGCACTGGGCAGGACATAGTTTTACATGATACCAACCTGCTAAACTCAATCGAGGCACTAATAAAGTATCACCTTCAACCTTTCATGGTATCATTAACTAAGATTGAAAAATCCTTAGCTACACTAACCTCCGACCTTAAATCCAAGAAAAACTTACCTTCTACGCACCCACTACCTGCAGTCTTAACTTGTAACTCAAAACAAAAAACTGCCGGGGGAACAAATCCTACACAAACACACAAAGCACCCAAAGCGGCTAATGCTACAACGGTGGTCCAACAGAAAATAGTGACCCAACAAAAATCAGCAAACTCAATACACACTAATTCGCAGCAACCATCAGTCACTACATCTGCAAACAAACCTACTACCTCTGCCTCTTCTTCCCTTCCTGTTCCACCTGTACTAGAGGGCCAATCTACCAACCACCTCTCTACCCCAATTCCAGCAAAGACACCAGCCCCTAAAAAGACGACTGTACCCAACAAGACACCCGCTACAAAGAACGCAGCATATAATACTAGACGCAATGGTGCGCGCCCAGCTTACCTTCCACCAGAAGCAACACCTTATGTCATTATTATGACTGGGGTCCCGGAGCTACATATTAATTCCGATGAGCCCGGCTGGTCCTTAAAAAACAAGGTTCTTCACTGGTTGTCAATGAATCGTCCACTTCCCCCCTACGCAAACAACAGAGTTGTATCGGTCCGTAGAGTTCCGTGGGTAGGGAAGGAGCCAAAACAGATCCCAGGGGATTGCATAATAATAAACTTTGAAGACCCCCAAACCGTGGAACTTATTTCCTCATGGAGGCCTCAAACTTCCCCTGAAGGAATTTCAACAAAAAGATTAGCTTTTTTCTACCCGCCAGCCAAGCCCCTACTACCAGGACACGAATGGAACTGGACCCAGGTTGGCAACTGGAATAATAAAACGAACTGGTCAACTTGGCAAGGACAAGGAGGCAGGGAAACTACGTCATTTCCGGACTGGAGGGGTGTCTCCACCTACAACAGGTTTGACGGCCTGGAGATGGTGGACTGACCATCAGCAGTACAGGGTCTGGAAAATGAGATCTTATCTCTATTTGATCTACCATCCTCAACCCCAGCAAATCTCTCCCAATCCCGATGTCCGCAGCTTAATAGGATGCTTTTATCTCCCACAGTAGATAAAATTGCAACAGATATAAACATTATTGAGGCGGAAGGTTCACTCCACCCAGTCCCGTCTCGGTGTTCTACCAATGTAATCAATGTTATTAACCCCAGCAACGGTGTTTCCCAGTTCTCCCCCCTCTTAAGAACATCAACCGTGCATCTCTGGATCCATCTGCACAGATAAGAAGCCCTGTATCTATTAATGAAACGGAGTCGTTCCAGCTAGTATCAATATTGTTCTGGAACGTGGCAGGTCTCCGAACCAAGATCTTATCTACTGCTTGGCTGGACTTTGTTACAGCACATCAGATACTCTGCTTCCAAGAGACTTGGGCAATTGTCCCACTGCATATACAGGGTTACCTAACGTTTCATTCACCGGCCTGCCCATCAACTCACGGTAGACCGATGGGGGGCCTTGTTATATATATTTCAAATAAACTTGAAGTAAGAAAACTTTTAATAAAACGTACTTCTTCGAATTATCAAATTCTTGTGATCATTTTTAAAAACGGTACATCATATAGTATAATCAACTTTTACAATAACCTATCTCCGCTAAACTGTATGAAAATTGTGTCAGAAATTACTATGTCTATAAGTGAACAACGTGCTAAACATTCACCCACATTGTGTAATGTAATATGGGGTGGCGATTTCAATGTACAATTGTGCCCAAAACATAGGACAACTGATTGTGGCCTTTCAGATGAAAACGACTGCCCACTGACACATTTTACTCATTCTGCGCTAGGAGACTCTATTAACGAAAGTTTAATGTTTTTAGAACTGTTGTATGCCAACGAACTAGTTGACCCCCTAGTGGAATTTAAACCTACGTTCCACGGTAGGGGCTGTTTTAGTACTATTGATTTTATTTTGTGTTCATATTCTTTAAAGGGTACTCTTATTGAATTCACTACAGGAACAGAAGTATCTAGTGATCACTTTTCCAATAGCATTGCACTGAAACTACCTACTAATACTCCCCACCCTTCACTGAAGAGTTTATTGACCCAAAATGCACTAACTATGGATAGAACCAATGGTTATTCAGTGAAATGGTCCCGGGTAGACCCCCAAATAACATCAACTAAAATTGTAACCAAAGCACTCCCCTGGATAAATTCATGCCTTGATGAGGATTCTACCCCCGAGCAAATTATTTCCAGTTTTGGTGAAATCCTCAAAACTATCCAGAGTGAATTAGTCCGAACTCACAAAACAGCTACCCACCCAGGTCCAAAATGGTTCAACACGGCATGCCGAAAAGCATTAAATGCCCTAAAGAAAGAACTCCACAATCCAGTCAGAGATAATGCCAAAATAGCTAAGCTAAGATCTGAATATAAGCAGGCCCAAATTAGTTGTAAAAAAGAGACCAAGGTAAAACTATGGGCACAGCTACATGAGAGCTGCCTAATAAAGGACAGTTCCCAGTTCTGGAAAGTTTTAAAATCTCCTTTCTTGCTTGAGGCCAATTCTCACCAATACCTAGATGTAGCAGTGTCCGCGGATGAGTGGGTGACTCACTTTTCTAAAATCTTTAGTGACTTCCCCTCGGACAGTGCGGCACAATGCAATCAAGAACCTGGATCCCCTAGAAAAGGAGTGTATCCAATTGATCTATCCTTCACCCTGGGGGAGGTCATAAGCGTACTATCTTCCTCAAAAACTGGAAAGGCTCCCGGCCCGGATGGCGTCCCATTAGATATATTTGTCTCCAATATTGACCTATGGTCTCCAATTATCACCCAGCTAATGAAAGCAGTTCTTAGCACTGGCCTTCTGGATTCTTGGTCCTCCTCCATACTTCTTCCTATTTTTAAAAAAGGGGATAGAAACAACCCTGCCTGCTACAGGCCCATCTCCCTCCTGGATTCATTGGGAAAAGTCGCGGGTCGCCTAATCCTTGACCGTTTGCAGGATTGGGCGGCTGAGAATAACATCTTTACCGACCTCCAATATGGATTCCGGGAGGGACTGGGCACTGTCGAACAGGCTTTAAATCTGACACTTTTAATGGGGAAGTATGTGGGAGCTAAACGGGGAAACCTATACATGGTCTACGTCGACCTTAGTGCGGCGTTTGACTGTGTAATTCACGCCAAGCTATGGCCCATCCTGGAGAAACTGGGGGTTGATCCGCCGCTAATCAAATTCTTGCGCGAGCTTTACTCTGAAGCTTCGGCACGCGTAAGGTTTGGCACAGGTGGCGAACTAACATCTTCCTTCCAAATAACACGCGGAGTTAGGCAGGGCTGTGTCCTGGCTCCCTTCTTGTTTAATTTATACACCAATGGTTTGGAAGCAGCCATGCTTGAAGGGAGCCAGGATTTACCTACCATTAACCACCGCCCTATCCCAGCATTGCTCTATGCTGATGATTCAGTTATTTTTGCTAGATCTCTGGTACAACTGCAGAAACAACTGGACAAATACTGCAACTTTATGCTTTCCCTGGGGCTAAAGGTGAATAAGACCAAGACCTTTGTCATGCAATCGGGGCCCAAGGTGACAAGCTCGAAGCACCTTTCCATCGAGCAATCAAAATTAGAACGAGTCAGGGAATACCCTTATTTGGGTATATTAATAGATGACCAGCTAACATGGAAAAGGGCACTGGTAACTAGAAAATTGCTGTACCAACGTGCTACATCTGCCCTAATCTCATTTTCTAGAAAACTGGGTAAGCCATCTCCCACCCCACTACTTAAAATCCATCAAGCTAAGTGCCAGAGCATTGCCACATATGGGGCTGGTGTATGGGGTTATGTAAATACGGCCGAACTCCAAAAAATTCAAAATGGCTTCGTAAAATATTTGTTGGCCCTTCCCCAGAGTGCCCCCACATACGGATGCCATACTGAGCTTGGGATTGACTACCTAGCTGATTACATCAAATGTCAACCAATGCTCCTATGGCACCGTATCTGGTCTAAGCCTGAATGTCACCTTACCCGTGCCCTGATTTCGGACTGTCTGGGGCTGACCTCTTGGAAAAAGATCCCTTGGTTGGCATACGTTGTCAAATTCCTGGAAGATTTGGATTTTAACCAATACATAACGGAGCCGTCATTAATCAGTGAGCTTACTAGAAAAACCTTTAAGTACCATTGCCTTAACCATCTTAGGGAACTTCGTTTGAGCAGCGAACTACCCAAGCAATCTAATGCTCATGTCATGATGGTACAAGTATCTCCAGGCTTACAGCCTTATCTCACTTATTATTTGACTAACTACGAAAAATACCTCCTAACTAGGTTTCGTTTTAATTTGTTTTTCCGATTGATAACCTTTCCAAATCCATTGAATTGGTCCCACAATCTAGAGAAATGCCCATGCGATAAGGTCTCATCCCAAACCACCATACATATAGCTTTTTTCTGCTTTTATTATGCCACACCCCGTAAACGCTGGGTATTGCCCGTGTTGCGTCAGATGGGGTTGAGGACCTGTCGACCAGCGCTTCTTGCACTGCAACAGCTAAACTCACAACACGAGGCTAAAAGCCTGGCAATGTATTTGAAATCATGTATAATAATGCGTAAAGCAATAAGGAATGAGGAACTAACACATTGAAACATTGAGCAAGGTAGTTGATTGAAAGTGTATTTTTCCCTTTTCTTATTTTTTTCTTGTGTAACGTTACAGGCGTTTTAAATTGTATTATAACATTGTAATAATATTATATGTCTTGTATTCATGTGAATATGTATTCTTAAAATTATGATGTACTTTTTATGGTTAACTAACTGTCTAACCGAATAAAAGAATTTGATATGATATAAGTGCTCCCTCGGGTCGGTTTCGCGTTAAATAAAACTGCTCTGATGAGCTGTTGGAACCCACCAATCCGAAGGCAGAACAGCAACGAGTCATCACTCACCATGTGGATCTTGGCTTCTGTCCTTTCGTGCTCCCGTCTGATCCTTTTCACAGTGCTTAAAAGCCCCCGTCACTTGCCCTGGCTGCAGACTACAAAGAGGTGTCTGGACTGGGGTGTCACCCCCAATCCCAGTTACTTTTTTTTTTAAAACCCATTAATATGTACTGTATCAGTTTGTCACACCTCTGTGGCATAACAACCTGCCTATAAGAAATATCTTATTGTTTGAGAATGCACCAGGCCTTCACAAAACTTTGAATAAACAGGACGTTTTCCTTTTGATCACGATAAAGACGACCGACCCATGCCTCTCTTCTGTCTGAATAGCATGTTTTGAATCTCAGTCAAACATCTCGCCGTGTGTTCAGTTAGCAAAACAATCATAGTGCTATACGTCTGTACGTTTTTTAAGTGCCAACTACATTTTGGAGCATTTTGGAAAACACTTTCTTTTTGAAGCTTAACATCTCAGTGGTGTCGGTAAATAGGTTTAAAAGTTTTCATTTAGCTGAAAGGTGTGTTTCTTTTTTACGTGCTGTACTTACCACACTTACGTACATGTCAATTCAATCTCTATTCATCGCAGTCTCATCATATTTTGTGCTGGCTATATGATCTGCTCACACCTTAAGCTATAGCATACCAAATAATCCTGTATTAAAAAGTATATAACAAGCATTTGCAATGCAATAGGTCTCGCATTTACGCAAGTTTGAGCTATTGACATTGTAAATGACAATGCGTTGTATTTATGCTTCAAAAACTAAAACATAAATAAAAGGCATTGCCATTTACAATGCTGATAGCTCAAACTTGCGTAAATGCGAGACCTGTTGCTTTGCAAATGCTTGTTTATTATGTCAGAGGGTGCTACTTTTTGTCATTTGTCTGAGACATGCTTCTCGTTGACATGTTAAGGACACATAGCTGTCAAGGTTTCAGATTGCTCATGTGTGACATTTTCATATTTTCAGTGTAATTATGAGTGACATTTGAACACTATGAGTGACCCTTTTTTGTGTGCAAAATGAAGCAATGAAGATGAATAAATCATATAAATGTCAGAAATTATATTTGAGCAAAGAGAAACTCTAAGAAGATCTTAAAACTGCTGCAATTGACCTATGACTCTGCTGTAACTTAATATTTGTGCCTGCTGTAATTTCTACTTTAAAGCTTTTTGTTTGTTGTAAATGGCTGAACACCATTGCTTAGTATCATTTATATGTCTTTTATCATCTATTCCATTTGTAAAGCACTCCAAAATCTTAGGGTCCCTCTCTCACAAACAGTGTATTTGTTTTATAGTGCTGTTCATACCAGTGCAGGGTGTCAGAGCACTTTACATCACATACACACAGTATACAGAAGTGCGATTTCATTTGTGGGGAATCCAGTCTAACAAATTTTATTCTGTAGCACATCTCCCCTGACAACAGCTGAAGTGTTTTTATAGAAGGTAGTACATGCATCCAGCAATAGTGTGGGTTGAAATTGAAGTACTTAGTGTTCACAAGCATACTGCCTGGTGTACTGTAAGAACTCCAGCAGAAGTATGAAATATGGGGGTCTTTCATTGTGTTAACTTAAGCACACAGAGGCTGGCACTTACTTTGTCTGGGGCCGGCAGCAGAGTCCGAAGGAGTGTGGCAGTGACGCTCCAATAATTGCTGAGGCAGTGTCTCTCTGCAGGGCAGTGGCTTCTGGCTCAATCAGGCCATAAGCCACCACAGGCCAATGAAATTTGGGTTTGCCGGCCCACCTCAGTGATAGTCACTTTCCTGGCTGGCTGGCCAGTGAGACCTGGGAGCGGCCGTCCAGTGACACATAGACATTGTCATGGTGTTCGCTGCAACCCGAGTCACTCACTCCACTCTGACTCCCTCTGCTCTGTGTTTATTTAATTGTGGGGGGTGGGGTCATTCTGGTGTCAATGGTTCTCTGCAACTGGGTGCGAGGCTCAGGCTGGGAGTCAACACTTGCGGCAATCATTTCGGTTTCAGGCTGCCTTTGAGTCCTGTATCTGTCCTGAGTCCTTGCAGGCTGCCGCACTGTAAGGGGTCAGTGTGACACATTCAGTCATGACTCGGACGACATCCACTTCACTCTCCCTAGGGCCGGTGGGGCTCTGCTCAGAAACATTGCATATTGGCCATATATAAGCACCAAGTGCTGGCAGTCTAGCCGGGCCGCTGCAAGCATTAGAGTCAGCAGCTCTGCGAGCCAAGCAGCATGATTTCCAACCTGCGCCACCCGTAAACCAGTCAGCTGCCGGCTTCCTCACAAACTCCCCACCCTTTGACCTAATGTATCAAACAACGTGAGTGGCTTCAGCTTTCTCTGCAGTAGCAATTAGGCACTACCTGATCAGCCGTGATCTCAGGCTGTCTCACTCAGAGTCGCGCGGTGCAGTGGGAACTATTATTAAAGATACATTGTAGCATTCTTAGCCAGCCAGCCCAGTGCTTTAACTCAGGTGGAGCGCAGGCCCCAAGCCTGCAGTGGGAGCGGGGCACGCAGCCACAGGTGTCGCTCTGCCACCTGCCACACTCTCAGTTCCAATGCTACAGTGACAGTTGAGACCAATGCATGTATGTGTGACAATGCATTTCAGTGCAGTGATGCGGAGCACCACACGGAAATGCGTTAGTCTAATGCCTGATGCGTGGTTCTTGGCAGGACTGGTGACATGTTCATTGGTCAGAAACACCGTTTTTTTTTTGCCCTTGGCTCCGAGGTGTTGTGTGAATTCTGTCTCTTGATTCCCAGCCTCCTGAACGGGAGGAAGTGGGCCTGCTCCCCACATTGCTGCCATCTTGTTGGGAGCCTCTCTGTTTGGGGCCTTGGGGCAGCATCCTTAAACTACATCTTTGAGTAGGGGTGGAGGATGGTGATCGCGGGAGGAGGCTAGGCAGTCCCTGTCACCAAACACTTTGCTGACCAGAGCATCTCCGTTAATTGCTCATCTGAAATTAAGAGGGCCTGTGTATTTCATATGTTATCATTTTCATTAGAGCCAAATCGTAGATCACACCTGTTTCCGTCTTCTGCCTCATCATTGGCTGAATTCATGGTATGCGCTCACTTCGGTACTCTATCAAACACGTTTGGTTTCTCTTCCATTTCTCCAGCCCACTTCATGTCCTCGTCCATTTTCTTGTTTCTGCTATTGTTGTTTGTGCAGTTAACAAACAGAGTAATTTTCTAGTCTTGTAATATTTATATTCTGCTTTCTCTATCAGTTGGTTCATATTATTTTGCGCACGAGCACCTAATGCCTGGTTGAAGAAGAGGTTGGCTTCAGAGAGCTGGTGTTCACACTAGGCAATGAGAGGTCTCAACTTTAACATGTTTTTTTGATTTATTTTTCATTTATCCCAGATTTGTACTTGTGTGTGCTCCGCCTCTTCAGCGCCTGCCTTCTGTAGTCACTTCTCATGTAAAGCCTGCATCTACTCTTCACCAGCTACCATCTTCAGTGTAGAGACTCCTCTCGGTCGCCTCGTTTCGGGGGCATGTTTTGGTGCTGTGTGATATAGAAGGTGTTGGAAATGGGACTTCTGGTTGGCTAGGGCAAGCGCCTAAGCCAGGCAGAAACCCCCACTGTAGTCAAGTCAAGGGAGTTACACACCGTAGATAACCCCTGCTCACCCCCTTGGTAGCTGGGCACGAGCAGTCAGGCTTATCCCAGAGGCAATGTGTAAAGCATTTGCGCAACACTCTCACACAGCAGCGACACACTAGGCACACCACAAAAGAAACTCCACACAAGGTTATGTAAAAATAGCCTTTGTAATATTCTTAAAACACATTAGAATCATAATCACAAATATACCCTGTGCCAACCGGCAGTAGGCAATTATTTTACAGGGGGATTATATACATGACAGGGCTAATCGGGCCACTGTCAGAACCATTAGATCTCACTTAGTAGTGAAAAGAAAACAACCAGTAACTACCGGCAACACAGCACTTAGTATATGCAGAACATTTTAGGCATAACGATCATATCTCACATTTGGAGGAAACAACCAGTAATCAATGGCAAAGGTACAGCTAGCATAAACATATTATGCATCATCACATCAGGCATGAACACATTATGCATAATTGCTGGGCATAAACACATTATGCATCACATTGCGGCCTTGCGCCCTACCAGCACCTCAGTTGGTACAAAAGGGGGTGGTGATTGACGGAGCATCGGAATCAATCAAGCACTCACACCCAGTCAAAAGATCTGGGTTTAATCTATCACCGTTCTTTAGCCCACTATACCACCCCAGTTCAACTCAGGTGCTCACAGGCCAACTGGCCTTCCTCTGCAGCCCACCTGGGACTTCCCTGCCATGCCTATGTCCAAATAGTCAGGGCTCCAAGCTGCCACTGCAGAATAGGGGTGCAAGGGTGTAACCCACCCTGGTCTCTCTTGAGACCCAAAATGCCTCCAACACTGCAGCTGCCGCGAACTGGCGGTACAGCTGTGTACAAAATACTAGGCACCCACAGTGCCTTGGGAGCCCCTCCTTCCCGGGACTCCTTTCCTCACGAGGCCTACATCGGCCCATCCTCCCCTGGGGGATGCAAAATAGATACCCCGTCGTTGCTGCTGCCAGTAACCACGTGGTGCAGCTGTGAAAATCAGCACTGGCACCAACAGTGCCTTGAGAGCCCCCTTCACTGGAGCTCTTCTGGTGCCACTCAAAGGCACCAACAATGCTCAATTTCAGCCCAACTCACTGGGGCTGTCCTCCTTTCGCCGGCCCAAATGAGGGGATGTCACTGCCTGGAGCCCGCAAGGCTCCGATCCGTTCTTCAGCATGGGGGCAACCGGCGAGGCTCCGTCTACCTCCGGCCGGCGCGGTTGGCTGGCCTCAGCACACGGGAGCCCCGCCCACACTCAGGCACAAGACGCATGACTTCCTGTCTTGTGCTGCTTCTTCCCGCTGTCTCCGGCAAGGCTCCACCCACATCCAGGAAGTCCGCCTGACTTCTGGGATGCGTTTGCTTGACCGAGGGATCCCCCACGTCGGGATTCTTTCTCAGGGGAATTCAGTGATGGGGCGGACTGCGCAACTCAGAGCTTTTTTTCACTTTAACTCCTGTCACATTCCTCGCGCCTTGGCGGTGCGAGCCTACACCTGGGGCTCCAACAAAACGCGATCAGAAGCGCTAGCCCTGCACCAGCAAGCAAGAGCCCACTTCTAGGACTCAAAGGGCAAGGAAGACAAAGCGCTCACCACGCGCTTGCTGCAGATCACCCCCTAAGGTCTGAGGGGCAGAGCTGGGCCCAGACAGGCCAGCTCACAGGGCCCTCCAGCAGAGGGGCAATCTCTCATGGCGGTTCCTCCTGGTGCCCAACAGTCCAAGCAGGCACACTGCTTTAAGTAAGCCCCAAAGCACTCAGACATAGGGTCACAGCCCCAATATTTATACCATGCTTGTCTTTGTTCTCTCCCCCTGGCACACTCCTAGACCCGGTCCACACTAGTTCTGTGGGCACTCCAACCTTTGTTTACAGGGCACGAACATCCTCATTGTCAGAGTAGGTCCTGGCCCCAGACACACCACAGGGGGGCGGAACCAGCACTATACAAGGCAGGCACAGATCCATTCAGGGTCCGGGACTACTCCTCCCACTACTCCAAATGCAGATCTGCCCATTCAGCCTAGCGCTGACTCACCCAGCCCCTCTGGAGACTCATACCTCAACAGCCCCTGTCACTCCAGAACCAGACATGCAATCCACAACAGGCAAGCACAAAGACACACAGCACACAGAAATGCCCACTTCTAACAGTGGCATTTCTAAAATAGTGATAATAAATCTGTGCACACCATTATGCAGCAATTAACATTACTATTCCACTCCACACCACATACACCCACTACACTCCAAAGCAAAACATGTGGTTACAAACATTCTTGTTTACAATGCCAATAGCTCTAACTGTCCCAAATGTGAGACCTATTACATTGCATGAGCTTTTCTAAGTAATGTTTATATTTAAGCTATGTGTTACAAGTAGCATCTAACAATGCAATGTCAGGTGACGTGATGTAAAAGGGAAGTATCCTGACAGCAGGAAGGGTAGAGCACTATGACAATATAACCACTGGCCATTAGTGGCTGCAGTGAGTCATTATACCCGATAACCATGAAAGCACTAGAAACAACATCCAACATTCTCACGCTGCGTCTCTGTCTAGGAGAAGTCCCTATCCGGACAGACAACGCCACGGGTACTTTGTGACGCAGTCTGCAGAGGTAGGACATCATCTCCTGGGCTTTGACTACACACATTGAGAGGCTGGTCATCACATAGATACAGCAGACATGCACTGGCATAAGATACTTTCTAGTTTCCCTACGAGGAATAGCTGGAAGTGTTCACTTTTCAGTTGGCTGATGGCAGAGTCCTGTAAAAATATAACAGGAGAAAAGTCTTTCCCGTGGGTGTAAAAGTTTCATTGTGGACTGTTTCAGAAGTTATTGTTTGCAGTGAAATCTCTTTCTCCTAACTTTTGTACTGTGCCTCTACTGAAAAGCAACCGAGCACCCACATCGAGAATATGAGTATGCCAACAAGAAAAACAAAGTGCCTCCTCCCTCAAGCTTCAGTCGAGGTGTAAGAACTAGCAACCAACTCACCTGTCCTGCCTTAGCTTCAAATATTTTGCGAACGGAAACCTCCACATCTTTAGTAGAAATTTCTTTCTGTGAGAAAATAAGAAAGGTTATGTGACTTCTCAAACTCATCATTAGAGAAATTGTAGAGGACATCCCTGTGGTTGGCATAAGAGCTGGGCGATCAGGTGGCATTTAGCGAGTGCCCTATTGACTGTGGTGTCCTGCCCAGTAGGATGTCCTAATCAGTGCCCCTTCAATGGCCCTGTGAACATACACGTATAAACACAGATCATACTTTTTACAGAAAAAAAGTCTCTAAAAGCTGCATTATTTTTCAGGCAGTAGCACTTTCTTTATACGGACATATTTCACTGCTTGGACTTACAACTTTCATTGTCTTTCGATGACCTTCCTGTCTTGAAATATGACTGCCTGCCACTGGAACCTTCCACTGAATCTAAATCAACCCTCCCAATAAATACTACTGTCTCTTTTTAGATCCTTTTTATGACATACCGAAGCCCCTCTCGAAGTCATCCTGCAGAATACCTCTGTCCCACTTGAAACCTCCTATGGAATACCACTAGCACTCTCTGGAACATCTTAGGAAATACCATTGCCCCCCTCTGGAATCTCCTATGAAATATCATTGCCCCTCTTCTGGACCTCTTATGAAATACCACTGCCCGCTCTGGAACCTCCCATGAAATACCACTGCCCGCTCTGGAACCTCCCATGAAATACCACTGCCCGCTCCGGAACCTCTTATGAAAGACCACTGCCCCGCTCTGGAACCTCTCATGAAAGACCACTCCCCCTCTTCTGGACCTCCTATGAAATACCACTGCCCGCTCTGGAACCTCCCATGAAATACCACTGCCCGCTCTGGAACCTCCCATGAAATACCACTGCCCGCTCTGGAACCTCTTATGAAAGACCACTGCCCTGCTCTGGAACCTCTCATGAAAGACCACTGCCCCTCTTCTGGACCTCCTATGAAATACCACTGCCCCTCTCCGGAACCTCCTATGAAATACCTCTGCCCGCTCCGGAATCTCCTATGAAATACCACTGACCCGCTCCGGAACCTCCCATGAAATACCACTGCCCCGCTCCGGAACCTCCCATGAAATACCACTGCCCCGCTCCGGAACCTCTCATGAAATACCACTGCCCGCTCTGTAACCTCTAATGAAATACCACTGCCCCGCACCGGAACCTCCCATGAAATACCACTGCCCCGCTCCGGAACCTCTCATGAAATACCACTGCCCGCTCCGGAACCTCTTATGAAAGACCACTGCCCCGCTCTGGAACCTCTCATGAAAGACCACTGCCCCTCTTCTGGACCTCCTATGAAATACCACTGCCCCTCCCCGGAACCTCCTATGAAATACGACTGCCCGCTCCGGAATCTCCTATGAAATACCACTGCCCCGCTCTGGAACCTCTCATGAAATACCTCTGCCCCGCTCTGGAACCTCTCATGAAATGCCACTGCCCCGCTCCGGAACCTCCCATGAAATACCACTGCCCCGCTCCGGAACCTCCCATGAAATATCACTGCCCCGCTCCGGAACCTCTCATGAAATACCACTGCCCGCTCTGTAACCTCTCATGAAATACCACTGCCCCGCTCCGGAACCTCCCATGAAATACCACTGCCCCGCTCTGGAACCTCTCATGAAATACCACTGCCCCGCTCTGGAACCTCTCATGAAATACCACTGCCCGCTCTGGAACCTCTCATGAAATACCACTGCCCGCTCCGGAAACTCTCATAAAATACCACTGCCCGCTCCGGAACCTCTTATGAAAGACCACTGCCCCGCTCTGGAACCTCTCATGAAAGACCACTGCCCCTCTTCTGGACCTCCTATGAAAGACCGCGGCCCCTCTTCTGGACCTCCTATGAAAGACCACTGCCCTTCTTCTGGACCTCCTATGAAAGACCACGGCCCCTCTTCTGGACCTCCTATGAAATACCACGGCCCCTCTTCTAGACCTCTTATGAAAGACCACTGCCCTGCTCTGGAACCTCTCATGAAATACCACTGCCCTGCTCTGGAACCTCTCATGAAATACAGCTGCCCCGCTCTGGAACCTCGCATGAAATACCACTGCCCGCTCCGGAACCTCCCATGAAATACCACTGCCCCGCTCCGGAACCTCCCATGAAATACCACTGCCCCGCTCCAGAACCTCTCATGAAATACCACTGCCCCGCTCTGGAACCTCTCATGAAATACCACTGCCCTGCTCTGGAACCTCTCAGGAAATACCACTGCCCCGCTCTGGAACCTCCTATTAAAGACCACTGCTCCGCTCTGGAACCTCTCATGAAATACCATTGCCCCGCTCTGGAACCTCTCATGAAATACCACTGCCCCGCTCTGGAACCTCCTATGAAAGACCACTGCCCCTCTTCTGGACCTCCTGTGATATAGCACCTGCCCCATACTGGAATCTCATATGAAATACCACTTCCTTTCTATACCAGTCATATGCAGCACCATTGCCCTTCTGCCTCTCTCAGAAACCTCTTATGAAATACCCCTGCCCATCTCCAGAACCTCCTATGAAATACCAGTGCCCTGCTCTGGAACCTCCTATGAAAGACCACGGCCCCTCTTCTGGACCTCCTGTGATATAGCACCTGCCCCACACTGGAACCTCCTATGAAATACCACTGCCCTGCTCTGGAACCTCTCATGAAATACCACTGCCCCGCTCTGGAACCTCTCATGAAATACCACTGCTCCGCTCCGTAAAATCCAATGAAATACCACTGCCCCGCTCTGGAACCTCTCACGAAATACCACTGCCCCGCTCTGGAACCTCTCATGAAATACCACTGCCCCGCTATGGAACCTCTCATGAAATACCACTGCCCCGCTCTGGAACCTCCTATGAAAGACCACTGCCCCGCTCTGGAACCTCTCATGAAATACCACTGCCCCGCTCTGGAACCTCTCATGAAATACCACTGCCCCGCTCTGGAACCTCTCATGAAATACCACTGCCCCGCTCTGGAACCTCCTATGAAAGACTACGGCCCCTCTTCTGGACCTCCTGTGATATAGCACCTGCCCCACACTGGAACCTCCTATGAAATACCACTTCCTTTCTATACCACTCCTATGCAGCACCACTGCCCTTCTGCCCCTCTCAGAAACCTATGAAATCCCACTGCTTCTCTCCGTAACCCCATAAGAATAACCACTGCCCCTTTCTGCCACTCATGTGCAGTGCCACTGCCCTTTGAACATGCTGTGGAGCACTATTACCTCACTGCCTCTCCTCAGTACTTCACAATGATTTAATGTGACGCCCCTTTCCTAATAAGACTCTTTACTCAAACACCTATAATACAAATCCACATTCCAGGGTGTCCCCATGAACGTAGCAGGAGGATTTTACCTTCCAGCAGGTGCCTCTTATGTCACCAAAAAATGTTAATCCTGCAGTTAGAACAGGAAATTACCCAAGTCCTAGAATAAGTGGAAATGACTTTTTACATAGATTGTTTAGATGTTCACAGTTCAAATATGTCAAAACAAGAAATGAGACTCCCTCTGGACCTATATTACTTTAGTTTGATTCAGAACGAATTCAAAAGTGCAGCAGGACACTTAGAGACAGGCCATTTCCTGAACCGTTTTCCGTTTATTTTTGACAGAATACAGGAATTAAAAAAAAACCTTTGGCACATCGGAGTATACCAATTACGTTTCAGTGGAGAAGAATCATTAGTAAGTTTCCAAACAGAACATTTCTGTTCTAGTTTATAGCACTTGATGTTCAGATAGGTGGTTTTAATTAATATTTGTTAGTGTGGTATCTTTGGTTGTCTGTACTATGTCCTTGTGTTTTTATGATAAATTGGTGGTGGTGATAGAGTTAATGGAATACTTTGTTTACTCATTTTTAGCCCTTAGTAATTAGGGGCTAGATGAGCACACGGTCTCTTGGTGATGGTGATTGGCACATTATTATTGGTATAGATTGTGGTATCTCAACATGTGTTCTATCAGAATGAAATTAAAATACATGTACACTGTATATTTAGTGTAAAGTCCAATCAATATAACTTTGTCAAAAAATAAATGTATGTGGGCTGTACTCTCACTATACGTGTACTCTTGTAGGTTCCCCCCGGGTTGAGCGACCTTGGTCTGATATCTGGCAGGTCCTGAGGAAGGTGGCGCCGAATTACACTACAAGCCACTGAAAAACCTCGACCATTGCACGTCAGAAAGTTGATTCTATCTCTAAGCAATGGTGCCTTTAAAAAAAAGAGGATTTTTAAAGTCTATAAAACTTTAACCTAAACTATTCTAAGCCATTTAAAGATAATTTGTGAGGGGAGGACGGCATAAACTTAACACTTGCCACCTTAGCTGAAAACGTTTCACACATTTACAAAGAATTTTGAAGGCACTCCTATCATCACTTACTTTCACACATGAAAATTAATAGATTTATATTTTTATCTAGTCAGCATGATAATATAGATGGTATCTAAAGTAGACATTTGTATGGTCGGTCTGGGACAGTAAATAGGCCCAGGCACCAAAGTAAAAATGCCCCCCTGCCCCCTACAACTAATGAATTAGATCGTTAAAAAAGTGATCTATGTTTGCAAATTGGGGCAGTTTTGAAGCTGTAAAAAAGTGTATAGTTGTCTAGCAAGGTATGGAAGAGTGCATGGATTTGACCTTGCTGCAGGCAGTTTGTTTTAATATCTGTGAAATCAACTGTAAAAACTGGCTCAACAGACCATAACATAGGCCCAAAACAGCACAAAGAACCGCCTACACACTGACCTGTCAGACTAGCCCGTCAGGCAATACCTGATTGCCCTCTAGGCCAGTTCAACCCTGGAACTCAGTTAGTGTTGTGATGTTCTACTAATTATGCAGTGTTTGAACTGGAGTCTCCAGTTAGCAATGGCGTGCACCATTGTCAAATAGGGACCCTTGCTTCTAGTCAGGGTAAGGGGGCTACACTCCTTAAATAACCCCTGTTCAACCCTGTGGTAACTTGGCACGAGCAGCAAGGCTTGTCTCAGAGGCAGTGTGTAAAGCATTTCTGAACACATACTGTAATACAGTGAAAACACTACAGATGGACACAACACAGGTTTTATAAAAATAAATATTCTTTATATAGATTTAATACAAGACCCAAACAACAAAAAATACACAATACAGTATTAAGAAAATTAGCTTAAGATGATGGTAATATCTCAGTTCACTTTAGATGGTAAGTGCAACACGTTTCTCACAAAGTACCTTTAGATGCATAATGCAAAATAAACAAATGTTTCGCAGGGAGAACAAAGCGGTGGGTCCTTGCTTCCCGGGAGGCGATGCGTCTGTTCCTCAGTGCTTGCGCAAAGTAGGCAATGCGTCTGTTCCTTACCGGAGAGGAGGTGATGCAACGATCTCGTGGTGTGTCCCGGTTACTATGCGACAAGATGGCGCCTCAATGTTATGCGACGATCCGGTGCGATGCGAGAAGATGGCGCCCTCTATGCGATGAGATGACGTGAAGACGATTTGTGCGCGCCAGTCAGCTGTGCGGCAACTCTGTAACTTTGGAGCCGCAACAGGCCCTGCGACACACTTCTCCGGTGATTCCACAGCGACCCTTGCGGTGGCAATACGCTTCTCCGGGGATGCAACAACCAACAGCTGCGATGGTGACACGCTTCTCCTGTAATGCGACGGCGACCCTTGCATTGGCAACACGCTTCTCAGATGATGCAAAGGCAACAGCTGCGGATGCAACACTCTTTTTCTCGTCGAGTCGCGCTTCCAGCTCCCAACAACACGCAGGCTTCTGCAGACAGAATTCCTTGTATCCCTGAGACTTCAGCAGGAGGCAAGCTCAGTTCAAGCCCTTGGAGATTCTTCTTCAAGATGATGAAAGTTGCAAATAAAAAAAAGTATTTCTTCTTTCCTGGGCAATAAATAAACCACTGCAGGCCAAGACTAGCAATTACACACTAGCACAGGGGTAGTCAAAAACTCCTGGATTCTCTGGTTCTTCCCCTTGGCAAAAGGTCATCTTGATGTCCAGAAATGATCTAAAGTTCTGGGGTCCGGGTCCCCCTTTTTATACAGACAAATACTTTGTCTCTGAAGGCAGAGTGTGTCTTTACCTAGTCCAAACCAGTTCTGGGTGCATTCTGCCAGTGCACAACGTCTTCCTTTGTCAGTGTAGGCCAGGGTCACCAGTTGCACCACAGGAGGTGGAGCCAGCATTGTGGAAGGCAGGCACATCCCTATTCAGGACAAGGTGCTACTCCTCCCACCATTCCCAATGCAGATAGGTCTATTCAGCCTAGTGCTGACTCACCCTGTCTCCCCAGCCCCTGTCACTCACAAACGAGACATGCAATATACAACCTAGCAGAGGCAGGCTGGATGGTTAGGCAAGAAAATGAATGTTAAAACCAACTTCACTCAAATATGTATTTTATCATTCTGAGTTCAGGCATACTAAATGTGTTGTTCTACCATGTTCCCTGGGTCATTTAGGATTATAAGATGTTATAATCAAACTGCCCATTCTGGCCTATGGGGACAGGTAGCCTTGCAATAGTGAAAAAACGAAAATGGCTGTAATTCACCATCAGGACATGCCACACATGCAGCCTTCGATACGGTGCCCCACCAATTCCTTCTCACTCGACATTGGCATCGTTGGCCCCGTCTGGGATTGGCAGAAATCTTTTTTGGAAGAACGCACCCAGCAGGTCTGGATGACACCTTTTTTATCGGTTGCTAGGAAAATATCTACGGGAGTCCCACATGGTTCTACTTTGAGCCCTTTGCTTTTCAATATCTACCTGACTCCGCTGATTATTGTGGCAGAGGAGCTGGGAGCAAAAATATTAGCTTATGCTGACGATACCCAGCCCCTATTTACCTGGAAAGACTCTGATCTGTCGACCGAAATGGCCCAGAAATGTCTTGCGTCTGTGTTTCAGTGGCTTGCACTTGCCCAACTGAAGTGCAACAAGGACAAGTCAGAGGTCCTTCTGTATGGTCAGTTCCTGCTTGCCTTTAGAAAATCTCTATGGCTACCTGACTTCCCTCAACCCAACTCTGTGGGTGCCCCAATCAAGAACTTGGGGTATGGTTTGGAGAAGACCTTCGGTTCTCGGTGCAAATTAAGAAACTCACCGGAGTGTGCTTCGGCACTCTTAAACCACTAAGACAATTCTTCCCCCTACTTCCCAGGCCAGCTAAGGAAATGGTCGCTCAGGCTCTTATTTTTTCTCACATTGACTACCCCAATGCCCTGTACATTAGCATTCCGGGCTATCTGGTAAAAAAAATTGCAGACCATACAGAATGCCGCGGCTAGACTTCTGTTCAACATCTCCAGAAGATCAAGCGTAAGACAGCACCTTCGGGATCTACACTAGCTTCCTGTGGCCCATGGAGTGCAATTCAAAGCCCTCACTCTGGTCCTCAGAGCCCTGCACGGTCTTGGACCAATGTACCTTATGAAGCGTTTTGCTTTCTATGCTCCTAGCAGCTCTCTGCGCTCAGCCACCCAACGCCGGTTGGTGATTCCCAGATTCCGTAGGATGCGGCTTGAAGGTCAGTCTCTCTCCGTGAAAGCAGGTACAGCATGGAACTCCCTTCCCTTTGAATTACGTTATATTCAGGACTCTAGGCTGTTTAAAAAACAACTTAAAACTTTCCTCTTTAACCAGCTGGTTTAACTCCTTGCTCCGTCAGGTCACGGTAACTCTGCGCGCCAGGATACTCACGAGTAATTGTGCGCGATATAAAATAACTATAGCATAACATACCGTAACATAACACCCTCATCAGGGCATGTCCTACCTTTCACATACAATGCACCCTGCCCTACGGCCTACCTTATAGTTGGTTAACATGAAGAAAAGGGAAGTTTTGGGATTGGTAAGTGGGTGCACTTACCAAGTCGAATGTCAGTACTAGACTGCACACAGGCTCTGCAATGGCAGGCCTGAGACACACTTTACAAGCTGCTTCTGTGGGTGACACAATCAGTGCTGCAAGCCCACTAGCAGCATTTGATCTACAGGCCCTCAGCACACATGATGCACTGTACTAGGGCCTGACAGGTAAATCAAATAAGGCAATCATGGAGTCACTAAACCATTACAGTAATTTACAATAGGGAGCACTTGCACTGTGGCACTGAATGGCAGTGGCACAGTGCCCAAAGCATCTAAAACCAGCAAAACATATCAAAAACAGAGGAGATAACAGCAAACAAATGGAAGGGAGACTCACGCCAATGGTACCAGGTCTAACATGTGCCCCCCCCCCCAGCTTAAATGTGGGGAGAACTACCCATCCTCTTGGCAGTTCTTTCACTAGGGTGGAAAAATCTGGACAGATCATCAGCATTGGTGTGTTCTGTACCAGGGTGGTGTTCCACCGTAAAGTCCATACCCTGTAGAGAAATGGACCACCTCAACAACTTTGGCTTCTCACCCCTCATCCGCATCAACCATTTGAGGGGCATGTGGTCTGAACCTGGAAATGAGTCCCAAAAAAGTATGGTCTCAACTTCTTCAGTGCCCAGACCACAGCAAATGCCTCACGCTCAATTGCATTCCACCTCTGTTCCAGAGGAAGTAACCTCCTACTGATGAAGGCTGCAGGTTAGTCTAGGCCCTCGTCATATACCTGTGAAAGAACAGCCCCCACACCATGCTCTGAAGCATCTGTTTGGACAATGAATTCCTTTGAGAAGTTGGGTGCCTGAAGTACGGGTGCTGTGCACATAGCAGTCTTCAGGGCGTCAAAAGTTTTCTGACTGGTGTCAGTCCAGTTTACCTTCTTGGGCTGCTTCCTGGAAGTCAGCTCAGTCAAGGGTGTAACAATGTGCTCAAACCCCTTGACAAACCTCCTGTAGTACCCTGTGAGTCCTAAAAAGGCTCTCACCTGTGTCTGGGTTTTGGGGGTTCCCATGCCAGGATGGTATCAATCTTGGGTTTTAGGGGTGCCACCTGTCGCTTCCTACCTGGTACCCCAAGTACACCACAGAACCCTGCCCGATCTGGCACTTACTCGCCTTGATCGCGAGGCCTGCTCTGCGCAGTGCCATCACTTCCCAGAAGTGGCGCAGATGTTCTTTTCAACTGGTGCTGTACACTGCAATGTCATCCAGATAGTCAGCACTGAAATCTTCCAGCCCAGCCAACACCTGCTTGACCAACCTTTGAAAGGTGGCAGGGGCATTCTTCATCCCAAAGGGCATAGCCCGTAATTGTTAGTGCCCGTCAGGTGTGGAGAATGCTGACCTCTCTTTGGCCCCATCAGTCAAGACAATCTGTCAGTATCAGACGCCAAATCAAACGTACTGAGGTACCGTGCAGCCCCTAGCCGATCAATGAGCTCATCAGCTCTGGTGATGGGGTGCGCGTCAGTCCTGGTGACTGAATTGAGTTCTCGGTAGTCTACACAGAACCGGAGTTCAGGTGTGGCACCAGCCTTTGGGACCAAGACCACTGGTCTGGCCCAAGGGCTGTTGGAAGACTCAAACACCCCTAAGGCAAACATCTCAGAGACCTCCTTCTTGATGTAAGCTCTGACCCTGTCAGTCACTCTGTAAGCCATGTGCTTAACAGGAGGACTGTCCCCAGTGTCTACATCATGGATGCACCACTCAGTGACACCTGGAACCAGGGAGAACAAATCAGAGACTTGCCCCAACAGTTGGCGACATTCAATCTGCTGTTCAGGTGTCAGGGTGGAAGAGAGGCTGACTCCATCCACTGACCCATCTAGCTCTGTTGCAGACAGGAGGTCAGGAAGAAGCTCGGTCTCCTCCTCCATTCCAGCATCTGTCGCTAAGACTATGCCCACTTCGGACCTTTCTAAGTGGGGCTTCAGACGGTTGACATGTAGGACCCACAAAGGGTTCCTGGGAAATCGCAAGTCCACCAAGTAGGTGACATTACTTTTGCGCTCCACCACCTCAAATGGACTGGTCCACTTATCCTGAGCACAGAGGTCTCCACTGGGGCCATGACCCAAACTTTCTGACCAGGCTGAAGCTCAATCAGAGTGGCATTCTGATCGTACCACCGCTTCATCTCTTTCTGGCTGGCTTCAAGATTCGCCTGAGCGAGTTGTCTGAATCGCCTAGTCTTGTTCCTGGAGGCCAGCATGTAACTATACACATCCTGGGGAGATTTCGTGGAAACTTTGTCCCAGCCTTCCTTAACCAGACTCCGAGGTCCTCTTACCGGGTGTCCATACATCAGTTCAAAGGGACTGAACCCTCACGGTAAGCAAATAGAAGGCATGGCAAGATGACGTCCCACTTAGGCCTCATAGGTTCTTCAAGACCCATAATCATGTCTTTGAGGGCCCGGTTGCATCTCTCAACCAGCTCATTACCTTGGGGGAGGTAAGGAGTGGTGAACGTATAAGTTACTCCAGACTCATGCCACAGGGACTTCATATACTTAGAAATGAAGTTTGTACCACGGTCTGACACCACGTCTCGGGGAACCCAATAGGGGAGAAAATCCCTATCAATGCACGTCCCACCATGGGGGCCGTCACTGTTCTGAGAGGGATGGCTTCCTAGTACCGGGTAGCATGGTCCACCAAGACGAGGATAAACCTGTTGCCCATGGCTGTCTTGGGGTCCAGAGGCTCCACAATGTCACTGCCCACCCTTTCAAAGGGGGTGCTGACCACAGGGAAGGGCTGGAGAGGAGCCTTGTGCTTCCTTTCCACTTGCCAGGCAAGTTTGACAAGTCCTACAATGAGTATCTGAACTCTTGCGCATCTGGGGCCAATAAAAGTAGGTGAGAAGCCTTTCAAAGGTCTTGTCCTGCCCCAAATGTTCAGCTAAAGGTATATCATGAGCCAAACCCAGAAGGAAGGCTCTGAAGCACTGGGCTACCACCAGCACAAGGGTTGAACCAGGCTCAGCAGCCTTAGGCTCGCTTTACAGGAGGTCATTCTACTAGTAGATCCAATGTGATCCAGACTGATCACTTGCTACCTGGTTTGTGGCCTGTTGCCACAAGAGAAGGGCACTCCTTCTGCTCTTTACAAAATTCCTCCCTGGCTGGAGGGTCCTCGTTCTTGCTGCCAATGGGTCTGCTCAGGCAGGTCCCCCAGTTCAGCAACTTGCTCCCCTGTAGGTTCCAGGGCATCCCCCTCAAGGTCTGCCTCTTCCTGGACTGTGGTAACTGTGGGGGCTAGTTTCCTGCGCCCCCTACCTCTTCTCTTTAGGGCAGGTACCTAGGCCATACTTTCAGACTCCAGGACCTCTTGAACACTCTTACTGGCTGCCATAGACCGAGTGGTCAGACACGCCCACTCAGGCAGACCCAACATCTCTAAATGAGACTGCTTCTCCGCCTTAGCCCAAGGAAATCGTTGCCCAACAGACAATCCACAGCCATGGCTGGCCTCACAGCTACTTGGAGAGTACCTGAGACCGCCCCACTCAAAGGGAACCTGAGCCACCTCACACTGGCTCCCTGAATTGTCTGTGGCAATCACAGGGAAGAATGCATGGGGATCACCAGCTCCTGAGACACCAGCCGACAACTGACAGCTGTCACACTTGCACCGGTGTCTCTCAGAGCATCCAACCTATGGCCATTGATGGTCACCCACTGCCTGTATTTTTTAGTATTATCAAGCAGCTGGGTCCTGGAGACCATCTCACAATCTCCTAAAGAGACAAGGGACATTTCTGCTGGACCCTACCTACCTTGGGTACCCATCTCCTCCCCTCCCAGGGCTACACTTGCCAACTGACGGGTGGTGCTCGGGGTGGTGCATTGCGGTCCTTCTGGGGACACTGGGGATCATGCCAACGGTGTCGTACTTGCTTACACTGAAAGTATGTAGGTGGCCCAGTGTGAACAGGTTTACCTGTTGGGGGCTCTGACTTCTTCTCAGGGAGAGGCTGGGAACCCTTACCTTGGTTCCCTTGGGAATTACTTTGGGGCCCTTCCTGGAACTCTCTCTGTTTACCCTTGTCCCCCGCATTCTTTTGCTGTGGACCTTGCCCACCCTTGGCGGAGTCTCCCACATGACCCCTGTACCCTTGTGTACCCGGGTTCTCACCCAGCGGTCCGCCTCCTCATCAAGCAATCTAGGGTTAGTTAGCTTGCTATCAATAAGGTTTTGGCGTAGCTCTGGAAAACAATTACCAGACAAGTGCCCCCATGCAAACAAATAATAGAGCTTCTCAAAAGTAATCACTTTCCTACCCTTCACCCAACCATCCATAGCTCTGCAAAAGAAATACATATTCTACCCATGTGGTTGCCTCCAGCTTTTTACAATACCCGAACCTCTGTCTATAGAGTTCTGGGGTCAACCCACACCTGGTTATCAGGGCTTCCTTCATGTGGGCATAAAGCATCCTACTCTCACTGGGCAGGTCTAACAATGTATCTCTCCCATCACTAACAAAGCGGCTCCACAAGACCCGCTCCCCAATCATTCTCAGGGACCTGGTGGGCTAACATTGCCATTTCATAGGCTGCAAACCACTGCCCAATATCTTCATGCTTATGGAAATCTTTGATGACATCGTTGGGGAAATATACCCTGCCTTCTGCAGGCACAGATGGTGCGCTGCCAACAGAGGGACTATTTTCTAAACCGTTAGCCTTTAACTCCAATTCCCTTAAAAAATCTCTCATGTGCTAATTTCTCTTTCCATTTCAAAAGCTATTTTGTTATTCTCAAGCTCCAGTTTCTTACTCTCTAGGTCCTTTGACCCTCCAACAAGAGCTTGGCCAACTCCATTCTATGCAATCTATTTCTCCCCCTGTCCTCCAGCTCTCCTGGGGACAGGCCCTTGGAAGAAACACTGCTGCCTAAGGGGGAAGACACTCTCTCCCTGGCTGGACCTAATAGCCTATCTAGCTCACCTGCTGCATTCTCAGCCTCCTCAGCAGGCTCTTCCACCTGCTCAGAGGCATTTCTTGCTTCTACCAAGGCCTCTGCCTTGAGTGGTTCGCTCCCCTGTGTCTCTGCCGAGACTCGGTATCGTACTTGCTTTGCTGCTTTGTTCATAACTGTGCCTTTGTTTATTCATGTTCGCCTGATATTTAATTAGCGCTTGCCTGCCTGTACCATCTCCGCTCCGCAATTTGTTTGTAGCGCGATATACCCCCGGCGCCCTGCTCTGGTGTGCTGCTCTGATTATAAGTGTGCCATTGTTCATTTTTGCTTGCCTGTTATTTAATTAGCGCTTGCCTGCCTGTACCATCTCCGCTCCGCAAATAGATTCTAGCGCGATATACCCCCGGCGCCCTGCTCTGCTCCCCCCTCCATTTTGTCCCTGTTGTTGTTGTTGTGCTTGCTGAGCCCGCCCCGCCTCCCAGCTGAACAGCCCTCCCACTACCTATTTACGGCGCTCCTGGTCCTCGCAGCGCTGTGACCCCTCTCTGCCTCTGCCTTGAGTGGTTCGCTCCCCTGTGTCTCTGCCGAGACTCGGTATCGTACTTGCTTTGCTGCTTTGTTCATAACTGTGCCTTTGTTTATTCATGTTCGCCTGATATTTAATTAGCGCTTGCCTGCCTGTACCATCTCCGCTCCGCAATTTGTTTGTAGCGCGATATACCCCCGGCGCCCTGCTCTGGTGTGCTGCTCTGATTATAAGTGTGCCATTGTTCATTTTTGTTTGCCTGTTATTTAATTAGCGCTTGCCTGCCTGTACCATCTCCGCTCCGCAAATAGATTCTAGCGCGATATACCCCCGGCGCCCTGCTCTGCTCCCCCCTCCATTTTGTCCCTGTTGTTGTTGTTGTGCTTGCTGAGCCCGCCCCATCCTCCCAGCTGAACAGCCCTCGCCCCTCCCCCTCCCACTATCCATATATGACAGGAGTCCCCGCGCGCAGCGTTCACGCGCAGCGACCGTGCCCAACCCGCGCCGAAGGTGCGCCAAAGGTAAGCCCGTCTACGCCCGTCCGCGCCTGGACCGCGCCCAGCGCCAGACCCCCTGCCCCTCGCACTGCCCAGCCCCCCCGCGTTACCTACGATGCCGCCACCCTCCTAGCCCTTAACCCCGGTCGCGCCCCCAACTGCATCCAAGCCGCTCCAGGACGCACCCATGGACCGTTCTCCTGCCTCTCCTGCAAATTCAGCGGCACCGTCAACATCTCCGCTCCGACCACACCACAGATTCCCGACCCCAACCACCTAGAATGCATCCTTCTCAACACCCGCTCGGTCCACAGGCACGCCATTGACCTTTGGAACCTACTAGACACCATCTCTCCAGACGTCGCCTTCCTAACGGAAACATGGATGAACGCCTCCTCCGCCCCTGACATCGCCATCGCTATCCCTGACGACTATAAGATTACACGCAAAGACCGCACCGACCAAACAGGAGGAGGAATCGCTATCGTCCACAAGAAATCAATCCGCATCTCAACCAGCTCTGACGCCAACCTCGCCAACTCCGAACACCTCCACTTCCAGATCCACATCGACCCCAAGACCACACTCAGAGGCACCCTCCTCTACAGACCACCAGGACCCCGCGCAAAATTCAGTGAAGACATCACGGACTTCATCACCCCACACGCGCTCCCCTCCAAAGACTACATCCTCCTGGGAGACCTCAACTTCCACCTTGAGAAGATCAACGACCGCAACACCGCCACCCTCTTAGACAACCTCGCCAACCTCGGACTTAAACAACTGGTCACTTCCCCCACCCACATCGCAGGTCACACACTCGACCCCATCTTCACCTCTAGCAACCATGTCTCTTTCAACCACACTACGGAGCTCCTCTGGACTGACCACAGCTGCGTCCACTTCACCTACAACAAGCCGAAACCCATCATCCACCTCCAACCAACTCTACAAAGAAACTGGAACAGAATCACCACGGAACAGATCTCCTCATCGCTCCTTCAAACCTCCCCAGCCCTCTCTTCTAACGCCAACGAAGCCGCCTCCAACCTCACCCTTTGGTTATCCAACACCGCAGACACCTTAGCACCACTGAAAAAACGCCAACACAAAATCAAGAAGGCCTCATGGTTCAACGAGGACCTCAAGAAATCCAAGAAACTATGCCGCTCCCTTGAAAAGGCCTGGAAAAAAGACTCATCCACCAGCAACAAGGACGCCTTCAAAAACGCCATCCGTACTCACCACCAACTGATCCGAAAAGCCAAAAAAACAGCATTCAAGGATCGACTCGACAACAACGCCCACAACAGCAAGGAACTTTTCAACATCGTCAAGGAATTTTCCAACCCCTCGGCCAACTCCAACGACATCACCCCCTCTCAAACTCTCTGCGACTCCCTAGCCTCTTTTTTCCACAACAAGATTGCTGACATCCACAACAGCTTTGACAACCAACCCGGAAGCCAACCCACCCTACCATCAGCTGACTATCTTCCCCCCGTTAACACCCTCAACGCCTGGAACCCAATCACCACTGAGGACACCATCCGCCTGATGAATTCCATCCACTCTGGATCCCCCACAGACCCATGCCCTCACCACATCTTCAACAAAGCAGACTCCGTCATAGCTCCGCACCTCCGAGACGTCATCAACTGCTCCTTCAACTCCGCTACCTTCCCAGAAGACTGGAAACACGCTGAACTCACCGCCCTTCTGAAAAAACCAACAGCAGACCCCACCGAACTCAAAAACTACCGCCCCATCTCGCTTCTTCCATTCCCGGCCAAAGTCATCGAGAAAGCTGTCAACAACCAGCTCGCCGCCTTCCTCGAGGCCAACAAATCCCTCGACTCCTCACAATCTGGCTTCCGAGCAAAGCACAGCACTGAGACCGCCCTCATCGCAGCAACAGACGACATTCGAACTCTACTGGACAATGGAGACACAGTCGCCCTCATCCTCCTCGACCTCTCCGCAGCCTTCGACACAGTCTGCCACAGCACCCTTTTACAGCGCCTCAGAAACATCGGAATCCAAGGAAAGGCACTGGAATGGATCACCTCGTTCCTCTCCGGAAGAACCCAGAGAGTCCGCCTCCCACCATTCAAGTCCGAGGCCTCTGAAATCATCTGCGGCGTACCACAAGGATCCTCACTCAGCCCCACCCTCTTCAACGTATACATGAGCCCCCTCGCGACCATCGCCCGCCAACACAACCTCAACATCATCTCTTACGCGGATGACACTCAACTGATCCTTTCTCTCACCAAGGACCCCAGCACCGCCAAAACTAACCTACACGAAGGAATGAAAGAAGTCGCCGAATGGATGAAACAAAGCCGTCTGAAACTGAACTCAGACAAAACAGAAGTCCTCATCTTAGGTAAATCCCCCTCTGCATGGGACGACTCCTGGTGGCCGGAAGCCCTCGGAAAAGCACCCATCCCGACAGACCACGCACGGAACCTTGGCGTCATCCTGGACTCTTCACTTTCAATGAACAGACAAGTCAGCGCCGTATCCTCATCCTGCTTCAACATCCTTCGCATGCTCAGAAAAACATTTCGCTGGATCCCCACCGAAACAAGGAAAACAGTCACCCATGCTCTGGTCACGAGCCGACTGGACTACGGAAACACCCTCTACGCAGGTACCACCGCCAATCTACAGAAGAAACTACAACGAATCCAAAACGCCTCAGCCAGGCTCATATTAGACATCCCACGCAACGAACACATCTCTGGTCACCTTAAAGACCTCCACTGGCTACCCGTCAATAAGAGGATTACTTTCCGACTGCTTACCCACGCACACAAATCACTCTACGACATCGGACCAGATTGCCTCAACTCTCGACTGTCCTTCTACACCCCCTCCCGCCAACTTCGATCTTCCAGCCAAGCATTCGCCACTGTCCCTCGCATCAACAAAACCACCATGGGAGGCAGATCCTTCTCATACCTGGCTGCCAAAACATGGAACTCACTCCCCGCTTACCTTCGCCTCACCCAGAATCACCTAGCGTTCAGAAAACAACTTAAAACGTGGATATTTGACAAATAATCCCCCTCCCCTCCCCAAGCGCCTTGAAACCCTCTGGGTATGTAGTGCGCTATATAAATTTTATGACTTGACTTGACTTGACTTTTGGAACTCATCCTTCTTGGTGAGGCCTGGAGTAGCAACTTTAAATTTTCTACAGAAGGCTTTCAGCTGTTTCACATTGTAGGCCTCCAACCTTTCTTCCTCAATATCTAGAGCCAAAGATGAGTTGGATGCTGCTTTACTCATGGCAATAAGAACTGGCAGTCTTTAGCAAAAATAACAGTTCCAAGTGAAAACAAATTCTACCAAAAAATGTATGTGGTTATGCTTGGTCTGCACTCACTAGTAGTGTACACCAATCACTGTATAAGAGTCACAAATGCAAGTCCAAATCCTCACCACTGACCACCACTGTTAGAACTGGGGGTCTCAAGTTGGCAATGGCTTGCACCGTTGTCCAAATAGGGACCCTTGCTTCTAGTCAGGGTAAGGGGCTATACTCCTAAAATAACCTGTGCTCCACCCTGTGGTAGCTTGCCACAAGCAGGAAGGCCTATCTCAGAGGCAGTGTGTAAAGCATTTGTGAACACATACAGTAATACAGTGAAAACACTACAGATGGACACAACACAAGTTTTATGAAAATAAGTATTCTTTATATAGCCTTAACACAAGACCCGATCGACAAAAAAAACACAATACAGTAGTTAGAAAATGACCTTAAAATGGTGGAAATACCTCTGTTTACTTTACATGGTAAATGCGACACGTTTCTCACAACATACCTTTGGATGAGCCACGCAAGATAAACAAAAGGTACACAGTGAGAATGGTGTGTTGGTTCCTTGCTTTGGGGGAGGCGATGCGTCTGTTCCTCAGTGCTTGCGCAAAGTAGGCGATGCATCTGTTCCTTATGGGAGGAGAAGTGATGAGACGATCTCGTGGTGCGTCCCGGTTGCAATGCGACAAGATGGCGCCTAGATACGACGATCCGGTGCGATGCGAGAAGATGGCGCCCTTGATGCGATGAGATGACGTGAAGACGATGCGTGAACGCACAATGCGGCGACTCTGAACTTTAGAGCCGCAACAGGCCCTGCTACACGCTTCTCCAGTGATGCGACGGCGACCCTTGCGATGGCAACACGCTTCTCCGAGGATGCGATGACCAACAGCTGCAATGGAGACACGCTTCTCCTGTGATGCAACTGCAACCCTTGCGGTGGCGACAAGCTTCTCCGATGATGCGACAGCAACAGCTGCGGATGTGGCATGTTTCTTCTCATTGAGTCGTGCTTCCAGCTCCCAACAACACGCAGGCTCCTGCAGACAGAATTCCCAGCAAGGTAATTCAGGGGGGAGCTGGTGGTGAATTCTTGTATCCCTGAGACTTCATCAGGAGGCAAGCACAGTTCAAGCCCTTGGAGATTCTTCTTCAAGATGATGAAAGTTGCAAATAAAAACAAGTCTTTCTCCTTTCCTTGGCAATAAAGAAACCACTGCAAGCCAAGCTCAGAAATTACATAGGGGTAGTCAAAAACTCCTTCAGATTCTCTGGTTCTTCTTCTTGGCAAAAGGTCAGTCTTGATGTCCAGAAGTGATCTAAAGTTCTGGGGTCTGGTTCCCCCTTTTTATACACACAAATCCTTGTCTCTGAAGGCAGAGAGTGTCTATGCCTAGTCCAAACCAGTTCTGGGTGCATTCTGCCAGTGCACAACTGCTTCCTTTGTCAGTGTGGGCCAGGGTCATCAGACACACTACAGATGGCGGAGCCAGCATTGTGGAACAGGCTCAGCCCTAGTCAGGCTTAGATGCTACTCCTCCCTCTACTTCCAATGCAGATATGTCTATTCAGCCTAGTGCTGACTCACCCTGCCTCCTCGAGCCACTCCAGCCCCTGTCACTCACAAACCAGACATGCAATACACAACCTAGCAGAGGCATGCTGGATGGTTAGGCAAGAAAATACCTACTTTCTAAAAGTGGCATTTTCAAACACAGAAAGTTAAAACCAACTTCACTAAAAGATGTATTTTATCAATCTGAGTTCAGGCATACTAAATTTGTTTTAAGGTCTCACCTAGCCTTGGAGCGCGCATGCGCTCCTCGCTCTGTAAGGTGTATAATAATCAATAACATTTCACAAGGGAACTTGTAGCCACGCCCATCATTTGGATTGGTTTGTGTAATCGTGTATAGTAAATGCAAGATTCCGATTGAAAAGGAGGCTTCTTAATCCCTCCTTGTTACCGTCCTGTCTCCTTTTGGAATGCCCTTCCTGACTGGATCTTTTACTCAGCCTGTTACATAGTGGACTTTATCTGGTGGGTCAGCACTATTTTGAAAGTGCACAGTGATGAAGACAATGGCGGCTGCAGCGCTATGCGCTCTAAATTGTAAGCTTTTCATTATTATTACTTTAAGGAGCGCAGCCCCTGCAAGGTACACAGTGCTCACTTTAAATTGTATGCTTTTCATTAATATTACATTAAGGAGCGCGGCGCTCGCAAAGGACACCGCGCTCACTTTATTTATTTATATTTATTATTGATGTTGAGCGCGGCGTCCACTTCAGGGACACCATGCTCTGTTTTTTGCTTTTTTTACATTAACACTGAGCGTGGGGCTCGCCTCAAGGACACCGCGCTCTGTGTTAAAGTTAATTAAAAAAAAAAGAAACTGAGCGCGGTGGCCTTGAAGCGACGCCGCGCACAGTGTTAAACTGCTGCACTCTATGAAGTAGATAGGACTGTTATGTGCACATCCTAAAATCCATTTATCAGTTGAGGTGTTCCACACCATCGTTTCTTACTGTGCAAAGCAGGTAGGAGTGAAAACATTGGAAAAATAATTGTAGTAAGTTGTTTTGTTACAATTCTTTTTTAAGTCCTGCTTTGTTTTTGGCAAAATCGAGGAGGGACTGTATTCGAGATATAGGGTGCAAATTTGTTCCCCCAGTATTCTTAAGGATTTCTGTTGTCAAGTGCTGTCGTCCCCAGCACTCTGTTAGACCTTTGATTTTGCCTTTGCTTCCATAAGGCTTGCTATCCCGCATATTGTCTATTTCTGTCTCCATTACGTCTTTGTGGAGGCTCACCCACAGGTCCTGTTACAACTTTCAGATAAAGATACATTTCCTTATGCTATGACATGGGATCTCCTCCCGAATGACTTTCTATCCTGCCGCTGGCCCTCTACTTCAAATTTCTGTCTTCATCTTACAACGCTTTCCACCTTCTCTCTAGTTGGGCCCTTGTACTCTCTCGCTTTTCTGTAGGCGTTCTTCCTGCTCCTTTGTCTCCTTATATCATTCTGTTTTTCCTTCCCTTCATCTCCTTAATTCTGTGAAGCATTTACAATACATTAGGTATCACATTTACGTGAGTTTAAGCTATTGGCATTGTAAATGACAATGCCTTTTATTTATGTTTAAAAAAAAAAAATTAGAGGCATTGTCATTTGCAATGTCAATAACTCAAACTTGAGTAAATGCGAGATCTATTGTATTGCAAATGCTTGTTCTACCATGTTCCCTGGGTCAGTTAGGATTATAAGATGTTATAATCAAAACTGCCCATTCTGGCTTATGGGAACAGGTAGCCTTGCAATAGTAAAAACGAAATTGGCTGTATTACCTTTCACATACAATGCACCCTGCCCTAAGGCCTACCTTAGGGGTGGCTAACATGTAGAAAGGCTGTCAGACCTGGTCTCTACATCTGCGGCAATAACATGCGGAGTGCCTCAAGGATCTGCCCTCTCACCGCTCCTTTTTAATATATACCTACAGCCACTGATTTCTGCTCTAAATCAAATGAAGTGTCAAATTTTTAACTACGCTGATGACACACAGATTATCATACAAATTGAAGAGTCATCTGATACCCAGGCTAGGTTACATAACATCTTAAAATACACGACTAACTGGATGTCCACCAACTCCTTGAAGATTAATCCAGAGAAGACCGAAGTATTGCCTATTACCACCTCAAGCAATCCTTGGAAAGATCTTCTCTGGCCTCAGGAGTTGGGTAGGACACCGGCACCTGCAAAAGTGGTGAAAAGCCTGGGTATCCATATAGATGGTAATCTATCTATGAAAAATCAAGTGTCTTCGGTGGTTGGCACATGCGTTGGCCTCCTAAGGCAACTCCGAAAATTTTTCCCAATGCTCTCTTTTTCCACGGACGGTGGTGTCCGCAATGATTCTAGGACGTCTCGATTATGGGAAGGCCCTCTATATTGGGCTTCCCCAGCAGCAACTTGCGAGACTACAAATCGTGATGAACGATGCAGCCAGACTGATTTTTGGAAATCCTAGATATACTCACGCCTCTCCTCTCTTACGCCAATTACATTGGCTTCCGATTAGGCAGAGGATCCTATTTAAAGGTCCGTGCATCGCTCACAAATCGGTTTATGGCAATTCACCCAATTATATTAAAGCCAGGTTGGTGCAATACACACCCAGTAGAACCTTACGGTCATCTGAAGACGCTCTTTTAGTGAACCCGCGCTATCGTCGGACCACTTTGGGTGGACGGGCTTTTTCTACTACTCTCCCCTTAGCCTGGAATAAGCTACCATCAAGTCTTAGGAAGGAACCAAATCTAATGCCTTTTAGGCGATCCTTAAAAACAGTGCTTTTTCGAGAAGCATGGGGTATGATATAACTGGGGTGTCTACTCTCTAAATGGTCCAGGTCTTTTTCAAGTACAAGCGCTTAGAGACCAATCGGTGATAATGCGCTATACAAATAGAATAAACAAACAAATAGAAAGGGGAAGGTTTAGGGACTGGTCAGTGGGTGCACTTACCAAGTCATATGGCAGTACTAGACTGCACACAGGCTCTGCAATGGCAGACCTGGGACACACTTTACAAGCTGCTTCTGTGGGTGGCACAATCAGTGCTGCAAGCCCACTAGCAGCATTTGATCTACAGGCCCTGGGCACACATGGTGCACTGTACTAGGGCCTGACAGGTAAATCAAATAAGCCAATCATGGAGTCACTAATCCATTACAGTAATTTACATACTCCAGTATTAGGGTGTCTTTCATAGATTCACATGCTTGAATATTACCCGTCGTCGGAGTGGGAGTCCCACGGTAAATAAAATAGCAATAACATAGTCATATATGTATATGTAAAAACATAACACATGAAATATACATTAGAAAAGAGGCACAAAATGCCTAAACATAATTTCACGTAGGAACACATGGAGAGAGAAAAAACACTTGTAGTCTATCCTTGTCAATATGTTGGTCCAAACTGCAGCCAATCAGGCGTCAGCAACCCTCTAGAACCTTCTCCTCAGAGCTCAGTACCTCAGATTTTCTACAGCACGTCGTGTGAAAGGGAGTCTCCCTGAGCTCTGCTCAGTTTTCTCAACTCTTCAGGTTTTCCTGTGTTTTCTCAGCATGTCTTCAAGTAAGTAGTTTCTTTTTCGAGCTTGCTCTTCTTGTGGAAAGCTACACCTTTATTCAGAAGATCCACACAGTAAGTGTATTTACTGTCTTTACCCCGACCATGAGGTGAGTAAATGTAAGTTCTGTAGAACCTTTTCTACAAAGACTTTAAAGGACAGGGAAGGCTGTCTCCTGCAGTAGCTTCAGAGACTTAAAGATAAAGATACTGCACTTTCTGATGCTGAAAGTCTTATTTCTGGCCGTTCCCAAGCAGCCTCTAAACGTTGTAGTGTGCAGGAGTTGCCCTCTCCATTCATGAAGAAGAGGATATTGTCTCTTTCTTTGGCCCCTGTGGTGTCTTCACCTCTTCCTACTACTTCCACGCCCACGAGACCTGGCTCTTAAGCGAATGCTGCATCTTCTTCTCCTATTTCTGTGAGGAAAACTGTTTCATCGTTGACGGCAGTGTCGACGGACGTTCTGACGACGAGATCTGCTGTCTCTGGCTCGTTGACGACAACAGTGACGACGACGTTTGCTTCAGGATCGTCGACAGCCCTTTCGTCGACGTCATCGTCGTTGACGAAGGTAACTCTCAGTTTCAAGATTGTGCCTTCTGTTATTCCTATTGCTTCATCGTCGACGAAGAAAACTCCTCCGTCGACGACGAAATCATCGTCGACGAAAAGTGCTAAGGATACAGCTTTGTCGACGTCCTCGTCGACAAGTGTTCCGTCGACGACCGCTCCGTCGACGACAGGCCCATCGACGAAGAAGAAGTCATCTTCGGCGTCGTCTTCGTCGACAAAAATACCGTCGACGGCACCATTGCCATCGACGACGACACCGTCGACGACCGCACCGTCAACGAAGAAATCATCGTCGTCGTCTCCATCGACGAAAATACTGTCGACTGAGCCATTGCCATCGACAACGTTACCGTTGACGACGGATTCTCCGATTTTGGTACAAACAACTACATTGTCGTCGTCGGCTCCGTCGACGACTACTTCAACATTTGCCTCTCTGCCTTTGCTGCCACTGTTGTCCACCGGCTCAGCCACTGTCGACATGCTTCACCAACACCGCAAGGTCCCTATTGACCAGATTTCAATCACTAGTGATCCACAGCCTCCTTCGCCCTTGTTTGCTATGGACTCAGATCAGGATTCGGAAGAAGATGTACATCAGTCTTTCAGAGCGGCACGGAGTCCATCTGATTTAGACATTTGGGGGGTCATTATGATGGCGGATTCCCCGCATACTCCGGGCCGGCGGAAGCCACCGCCGGCCCGGAGTATGCGGGGAATCCACCGAGGAGGCCTGAAAGACCCACCGCCAAATTAGGATGGCTGGTGGGCCTCACAATCTGTCCTCCACTTTTCCGCCGCGGTCGGAAGGCGACCACGGCGGAAAAGCACTAACATGGCTGGCGGTGTCTATCAGACACCGCCAGCCATATTAGGATGTAGGGAAAGTAATGCTTTTCCACGGCGGCTTTTCCGCCGTGGAAAAGCATACGGACATTCACTTCGGGGGCCCGTTGTGGGCCCCCTGGGTGAAGGTTGCGTGGGGGGTGCACATGGGGGGTACCTATGGTACCCCCCTGCCTTTGCGTGCACGAAGCGGCAGGCACCGCGCGGTGCCTAACGCTTTGTGCATGCAAATGCACTGCTTTCATTTTTTACATTGTGGCGGGTGCTGCTTGAAGCAGCACCCGCCGCAATGTAAAACATACAGGATCTGACCGCCAGGGTGGCGGTCACATCCTAATTGCAATGGAGGGACCGCCGCTGCCCATGCGGACGGTCCCTCCTACTCAGGGGTGGCGGACGGACGCAAGTCCGTCCGCCATCTTAATCGACCCCTAAATGCCAAGATTATAGTAATGATGATGAAGAACAATATTACCAACAAGAGGAAATGCCTGTTCAGGTTCCTTCTGCGACTTTGCCTGTGTCGCTCATTTCAAATCTCCAACACATGTTGGACGACTATATTTCCAATTTCCAATTTAAAACATTTATAGAGCGCAGAGTGCACCGTACGGTTTCTTGGCGCTAGTAGAGAGTTCGGCAACTGAGGCAAAATAAGCCCTGTCGTGGAGAAGAAGGGAAGTTACACGGGGAAGGCCTGCTTGAAAAGGAACGTTTTTAGATCCTTACGGAAAGAAAGATAATGAGTGGCAGAACGAAGGTGAACGGGGAGAGAGTTCCAGAAAGTGGGAGCCAAGGTAGAAAAAGTGGTTCCACCCCACTTTTTGCGTTTGAAACGTGGAATTTGAAGGAGAGACTTGGAGGAAGATCGAAGCTCTCTAGTGGGGATGTAGTCTTTTATTAGCGAGGAAATGAAGGCGGGGGCAGTGCCTTGACGGGCCTGGAAGACCATGCAGCCGGTCTTAAAAAAGGAACGTTCCTTGACAGGAAGCCAGTGAAGCTCCCTAAGGAGGGGAGTGGAGTGATGGTAACGTGAGAGACCATAGACCAACCGGGCCGCCTTGTTCTGGACCAACTGGAGCCTCCGCAGGCTGTATGCTGGGATGCCGTTGTAAAGGGCGTTGGCATAGTCCAGCCGCGATATCACCAGTGCGGCCATGATCAACTTAAGTGCCTGGGGGGAAAAGAAACGGGAGACAGTGCGGATGGTTCGGAGGATGAGGAAACAAGAGGAGACTACAGAGCTGATTTGTGAATGAAGGGTGAGCTGGTTGTTAATTTTAACACCCAGTGTTTTGACCGTGGTTGATGGAGTGGGGGAGGGACCAAGAGTGGGGGGCCAGAAGAGAGAGTTCCAGGGACTGGAAGAACCACCTGTGAGAACCAACTCGGTTTTATCCGGGTTCAATTTGAGATGGTTGTGGTTCATCCAGTCCCTGATGAATGTCATGGTGGACTGGAAATTAGAAACAGAGAGGGAAGAAGAGGATAGATCAAAGACGAGCTGGAGGTCATCCGCATAATTGTACACGGCGACCTCCAGCTGCTGAAGCGCGAAAATGAGAGGAAAGATATAGAGATTGAATAGTAAGGGGGAAAGAGAGGAGCCCTGGGGAACACCACAGGTGACAGGGAGTGGGGTGGTCGTAAAGTCTCCTAGCCGGACCGCCTGGGTGCGGTCCCTCAGGAAGGAGGAAAGCCAGATCAGGGCTGAACCCTCAATTCCAGCCGCCTTGACACGGGACAGTAAGATGGTATGGTCCACCGTGTCAAAGGCGGCGGAGAGATCGAGGAGCACCAGCGCCTGGTGTTTGTTATTATCCATACCCTTCCTGAGGTTATCCAGGACCGAGACCACAACTGATTCGGTCGAGTGCCTGGGACGGAAGCCGGCTTGGCGGGAGGCCAGTCCCCCATTGACCTCTACATGGGCGCTGAGTACCGCGGTGACATGGCGTTCCAGCACCTTGCCCAAATAGGGCAGCAGGGAAATGGGGCGGTAGTTGGCTGAGATGGACGGGTCAGCGCCAGGCTTCTTTAAAATAGGCACTATGGTGGCTGATTTAAGCGCAGGGGTCACTACTCCCTGTGTAAGGGAGCTGTTGAGGAAAGTGATGGGGGGTTCAGGGCAAGAGGAATATATTTGTTGCAGGATGCGTGCTGGACAGATGTCTGCCGGAGAACCCGACTTTACTTTAGGGAGTGTCGCCAGGAATATTGCCTCAGTGAGGGGGGGAATGGAGGTAAGATGACATTGAACAGTGGGAGGGGAGGGATCAATAAAGGCAGATGAAGGGGGGGGGGATGTTGGCCTTGATAGTAACAATCTTATCCACAAAATAAATGTTGAGTTGGTCGCATAATGACTGGGATGGAGGGATTTGGGGTGAAGCTCTATCGGAATAGGCCAGGTCCTTCACTATACCGAAAATTTCCCTCGGTTTGTTTTCGGCTGACAATATTTTTGTTGAGAAGTAGGTAGTTTTGGCGGAGAGCATTGCAGTTTTGTATTCGGTAAGTGATGTGAGGTAGATGGTTTTTAGTGAGGGGCAGTAATTTTTCCTCCACTGTCTCTCTGCCTGTCGGGTGGTCAGTTTCAGCTTTTTTAGGTGGTCATTGAACCATCTGTTGAAGTCCTTGGGTCGCCGTGTGGAGATGCGACGCAGGGGAGCCACTGAGTCTCAACCTCCAGCCAGCCAGGTATTAATAGCGTTGGCTTGAGAGTCGGATGAGAGACCAGAAAGGGTTGGAGTGGAGTTCCGAAGCAGGGAGGACAGGGAAGGAAGATCAACTCTGTTCCAATTCCGCGCCCAGGTGTTTTTGGCGTGTGGGGCTTTGGACACAGGGTTGAGAGAGATGGAGAAAGAGATAAGGGCATGGTCGGACCAGGGACAAGGAGATACAGTCACCGAGGAGACTGGCAGGTTGAGGGACCAGACCTGGTCGAGTATGTGACCGTGGGAATGAGTAGGGACAGTTATGTGCGGGACAAAGTTCAGAGAAAGAAGGGATTCTGTGAACTCTTTCGAAGCGGTGCATTCAAAGGGGTCCGAGGGCCAGTAGTTAAAATCCCCAAGCACCAAGACCGAAGCGTAGTTGACCACCAAATTGGCCAGCAGGTCTTGAAATGCCGGTAGGAAAAGAGACGAAGACTGGGGTGGACGATACATTAGAAGGCAAGTAATAGGGGGGGAGAAAAAGAGGGAGCGGACTACAAGGGACTCAGTGAGGGGGATGGGGAGAGAGGGAAGGGCTTGAAAATTCAAATCAGACCGAGCGATCAACGCCACACCACCGCCAACCCTGCCCGCCGGGCGATCGGCGCGTAAGGCAACGTAGGAAGGGGGGAGGGTAGCCAAGAGGACGGGGAGGGAAGAATCACAGAACCAGGTCTCGGTCAAGAGCAGTAAGTCAGGCTTCTCAGTATCGAGTAGGACAAACAGCTCGTGATGGTGTTTCCCACCATCGCCACAGGTGCCTACAGTTCCTTCTGTCCTAACGCCTGTTGCAGAGCCTCCGCCGGCCCCTCTGTCGCCTCCGCCAACTTCTGTTCCTCAAAGGCACACTTCAGTTCAAATACACACTACGGTGTATGCCGACGAAGACGATGTGAATCCTCCAGACCGCGAAGATGGTGAGGTTCGAGATGATGATGACGATATGGCGGAGTGGGATGACTATCAGGTTCAAACATCGTCCCCATCTCCGGTAACGCCAGGAGATTCTCCTCCTGTGGATATTGCTAGTTTCCATCAGCTAATGGACAGGGCGACTCAACGTTTCAAGTTACCAAGAGACCAAAGGGAAGAGGACTGTTTCCTCTATGATTTTAAAAACCAACCATTCAAACAAGTCCATACTGTTCCTATTATTGACTTTATCTGGGCTGAAGGGGTGAACTTGATGCAAACTCTGAATTCCTTACCAGCACAATTACCCCGGTTGGTAAAGAAATATATGGCGCCTGTTGGCTCTCCAGCGTGCCTCATTGGGCAGCCCAAACCAGATTCAGTACTTACGCAGGCAGCTCAGCGTCGTTCCCGGAATCCTGCTTCTGCTATTACTGCACCACCAGATTGTGAGGGCCGTCGTCTGGACGCTATAGGCCGCAAGTTCTCTACAATGTCCTCCACTACTGTGAGAGCTGCCAATGCTTTGGCCATTTTGGGGCGCTACGACCACCAGATATGGGCAGACATGACTGCTTTTGTGGCTTTGGTTCCAGATGCTTCCAAGGTGGAAGCCTTAAAACTTCTCCAAGAAGGGGAAAGAACATCGGAAGAAATTATTGATTGTGCATTGGATATTGCCTGTACTGGTTTCCGGCAGCTCGCTTGAGCGGCTGTTTTACGAAGGCAAGGTTGGTTGCGTTCCACATCTTTCCGCCAAGAAGTTCAGGCGAAGATCCTGGATATGCCGTATGACGGCGAGTCACTTTTTGGAGCACATGTTGATGAAGCATTACAGTCCATCAAAAAAGACACGGACACTGCTTGTTCTTTAGGAACCTTACAATTTAGGAAACAGCCCTTTTGGGGTGCACACGGACGCGGCACCTCTTCTAATTTTAGAGGAGAAAGCAATCAGTATCGCTCCTACAGCCAGGGCAACCAACGCTATTCCAACAACCAACAACTGTCTTTTCATCAACAGTCTTCTAAGACCTATAGAGGGAAATCTTCGTACAGAGGATCTACTCCCAAGAGGCAATGACTTGCCTTTACCCCAAGAGGTTGGAGGTCGAATCTCCCTGTTTTGTTCTCAATGGTCCTCCATCACTTCAGACTGTTGGGTTCTAGACATTGTAGAGAAGGGCCATGCATTAGAATTCATCAAAATTCCTCCTCCCACTCCAACTTCCGGCCCACCACCACTCTTCCATCAAGTTCGACTTATGTTACAGAAGGATGCCGTGGACGTGGTGCCAAAGTCTCAAAGAGAGAAGGGATTTTATTCCCGTTTTTTCCTTATCATCAAGAAGAACGGGGATTGGCGGCCGATATTGGACTTGCGAGCACTCAACAAGTATCTCCAGAGCCAATCCTTCCGCATGCTAACGCTGGTGGAGATCTTGCGCTTACTCTCAATGGGAGATTTCATGGCAACTATCGACCTCCAAGACGCCTACTTCCATGTCCCTATTCTCCCACAACATCGAAAGTTCTTACGCTTCGCGTGGGGCGGAAGGACTTCCAGTTCAAAGTACTGCCTTTCGGCCTACGCTCCGCCCCTCAAGTCTTTACGAAGGTGTTAGCTCCTGTAGTAGCTTACCTGCGCCTTCAGGGTGTCCAAATATTTCCATACCTGGACGACTGCCTCCTGAAATCACAGTCTTGCACGCAGCTGCTTCAGGATACACTCCTTTGTCAGGAGGTGTTTCGATCCTTAGGACTTTCTATAAACACAGAAAAGTCCCAATTACATCCTGCTCCCTGCAATGATTTTCTAGGAGCCACATTGAATACAACTCTTGCAAAAGCATTTGTGTCCCAGGAGCGTCAACAAAGGATTCTTCGTTTGGTGTCCCTTCACTACGAACAAAACAGTCAGTTTCAGTCCGACTATTAAGGTAATTTCTAGGGATGGCATCATCGTGCATCGCACTGATCCCACATTGCAGACCACGGACACCCCCCATTCGGGAAGAATTGGTCAGACAGTGGCGTCAAGTCACCGGTTCCTTCAACGGCACAGTGTGTGTCACAGGTCGCATGAAGACGGCGCTCAAATGGTAGGCACAGCCATCCAATCTTTCGGCGGGGACTTCGTTCCTCTCTACCACTCCAGACCTGACGCTAACAAGGGACGCCTCATTGGAGGGATGGGGTGCACATCTTCAAGGCCTGTCCATAAAGGGAAAATGGACTCTACCTCAGAGAGCCTGGCACATCAACAGGCTAGAGCTCATGGCTAGTTTTCTAGCGCTCAAGTCATTCCATCCCTTGATTCAAGGAGAGTCAGTCCTTATACAGACGGACAACACAACCAGCATGCATTATATTAACAAGCAGGGTGGAACAAAATCTCCAATCTTGTCTCAACTGGTGCAGTCAATCTGGGACTGGTCTCTCAGTCACCACATCACAATCACCGCAGTCCATCTTTCAGGGGTTTCCAATATTCTAGCGGATTCCCTCAGCAGGTCCACGTCGTCGACCCACGAGTGGGAGCTACATCAACCAACACTCGAGCTGAAATTTCGGCTATGGGGTCGTCCTTCACTGGATCTCTTTGCCACACCAGAGAACCAGAAATGCCCATCTTACGCAAGCTGGCATCCCCACCGAGGGTCCCAGGGCAATGCCCTTTTGATGAACTGGTGCAATCTGTTTGCTTACACCTTTCCTCCAATCCCTCTGGTGCCTCGTGTACTGTGGAAGATGTGGAGACAGCCTTGCCACATTCTTCTAATTGCTCCCAGATGGCCTTGACAGGCATGGTTCTCGGAGTTACTTCTTCTATCCCAGTGCGAGCCCATCCTTCTACATCCTCGGATAGACCTCCTCACGATGGACAAGGGTCAAATTTGCCATCCGGACCCCTCTTCTCTGAGTTTGTCAGCCTAGAACCTGAGCACTGTGAATTTGCCCATCTAACCATCCCGCCAGACAGTAGGGACATCCTTGCTCAGGCCAGGGCTCCTTCCACTGTTGAAACCTACAAGTTGAAATGGAAAAGATTCTGCCATTGGTGTGCTGCTGCTGGTGTTCATCCCATTCGTTAAACGCCTGCGCAGCTCCTTCCGTTCTTTTTACAACTGGATCAGTCTGGACTTTCTCATGCAACTTTGAAAGTTTTTCTGGCGGCAATTCCCCACTTCCGCCAAGATGGCTCCACCTCCCTCTGCTCTTCAAGGATAATGTGTCAATTTTTCAAAGGATTGTTTCACAAATTCCCACCTGTTCGGCGCCCTCCTCCTTCTTGGCGCCCTAACATCGTGTTAAACAACAGTTGATGGACAGAATGCAGAACAATGTCATACATTCACCCCGGGACAGAGATATGGGCCTTAATCCATCGTTTTTTTACACTCCACACCACCCCAGCTCAGACAAGGCCATATGCAAATCAGCCTTGACCCTGTGTCTCATGGGAACAGTCCAGCTCGAACTGCCAAACCATGTATTTCCTGGACCGGAATCAAGCATCCTAGGACCGGTTTCTGCCTATCAGCCGTCTTCCTCCAGGATAGCTTGACTCCAGTGGTGTTGAGAGCATGGGACTCACGTCTGAGCATACCCATCCCACTCGGGGTGACAAATGCAAAACAACAGTTGATGGACAGAATGCAGAACAATGTCATACATTCACCCCAGTACAGAGATCTGGGCCTTAATCCATCGTTTTTTTGCACTCCACACCACCCCAGTTCAGACATGGCCATATGCAAATCAGCCTTGACCCTGTGCCTCATGGGAACAGTCCAGCCCGAACTGCCAAGCCATGTTTCCTGGACCGGAATCAAGCATCCTAGGACCGGTTTCTGGCTATCAGCCGTCTTCAGCCAGGATAGCTTGACTCCAGTGGTGTGGAGAGCATGGGACTCACGTCTGAGCATACCCATCCCACTCGGGGTGATAAATGCAAAACAACAGTTGATGGACAGAATGCAGAACAATGTCATACATTCACCCCAGTACAGAGATCTGGGCCTTAAGACTCCATAGACACAGGTGGATACACTGAAGAGAAGGGAGGGGAACATGTCCTCCACAAATCGCAGGGGGGGGGGCGCACCATCCCTGAACTGTTGTCTAAAGGGACTCCCAAGGGGGACCAGAGTCCAGACAAACCGACGCCATCGAGCCAGCCAAAGGACTAGGAGAGAGATGAGGGTGAAGCTCCAGCAACAAAATCATTTATGGAGGTCCTGTTCACGTCTCTCAGAGAGGATATTCAAACCCTCCGGCAAGACATGGCGGGAGGTTATAAAGAATTGCGCCAAGACATAGACGATATAGGGGAAAGAGTGGCGGCAGTTAAAAACACGGAGCAGGCCAGGAGTGAAGAGGTAGAGCATCTGCAGCAAGAAATCATCAGGCTACACGAACAACAAACGGACCTCCAGGCCCACGGGGAGGACCTTGAGAATCGTTCCAGACGGAACAACATACGGGTGCGTAATGTGCCATCCAAAGCGGAGGGGGGAGACATCTCAGCCTACCTGCAAGATCTGTTCCTTGAGGTACTAGGGGAAAATGAGGACTTCGAGATCCGAATAGATAGGGCCCACAAGGTGGGCCTAGCACGCAAGTCCCCGCCCCCCCCCCCCCTCCGGATATCCTGGCCTTCTTGCCCGACTATCCCCTTAAGGAGCACATTTTGAAGGCGGCGCGCCAAAAACAACCCATTCGATTAAGAGATCATGCAATAGAACTCTTCCAGGACCTGTCCACGATCACTCTACAGAAGAGACGAGCGTTCAAAGTGGCAACCACCTTCCTACGGGACAATGGAGTCCCATACTCCTGGGGTCATCCCTTTAGACTGATTTTCAAATGGAAAGGGGCACTCCATCAACTTAGGTCCTTGAGAGACACATGCACCGTACTAGGCATTCCCCAGGAAAGGGAGGCACCAGACGACGGCTCCGGACAACAACCCTCACAGTCAAGGTCTTCACAATCGATGAGAGACGGGTGGCAGAAGGTGAGAAACAGACGCACGCCTAGGAAAGGGTTCAAGCCGGATCCGAGACCGTGGCAATCGAGCATGCAGCGGCGATTCAAGAGGTCACCAAGGACACGAATGCCAGACCATGAGAGGGAATGAGCGGGAGTGTTTGTTCGCATTGCCGCAGCTTTGCCGTGGGGAGGCGGGACGGGGGCTTCAGGTCCGCCACAGACACGCTTCCCTTTCACCAGACACTATACCACAGGCCTGGACTGTCGTTGGATAGGCCTTGGACAATGTTCACCAGTTGGGGTTTCAATGTTGGGGTTCGGGTGAGGGGGGCGGGAGGGAGTGGGGCAGGGGGTTCGGTGTGTTCGATTTGATCAGGCAACAGGTATGAGACCGGGAGGTGACTCCGGACCGAGACAGGAGCGGACAGGGCACGCACTGCCTTATGGCTGACGAACCCATCCGGGTCCTCAACCTTAACGTAAAAGAGCTCAATAATCCAGTTAAGACGAGGGCGGTCCTTTCATTCCTAGAACACTCTGGGGCCGAAATTTGTCTGCTCCAGGAGACACACTTATTAGCGAAAGACTGGCACTGCATGAAATCTAGGTCCTTCCCCCATCAATTTTACTCCGCCACCACCGAGAAGAAAGCAGGGGTGGCCCTTTTAATAGCCAGACACTTCAAGGGGCGGGTAGGGGGCAAAGTGGCCGAAATCAAAGGTAGACTCCTGGCCCACACTATCCTCATAGGTAATTTGACGCTTATAGTGGGATATATCTATGCACCCAACACCAAACAAGAGGCCTTCCTAAAGGGGGCGCTATCAGATGTACTGGCCGGTGACGCAAGACAAATCTTGATAGGAGGGGATATTAATCTGGTAATGGATAATGAGGTGGACAGGTCAGGCGGAGATTTGGAGATTCTGGGGCACTATCCACAGCGGGGAAGCAATGGCTGACTGACAGGGGGCTGGTAGACGAATGGCGAGAGATGCACCGCACCGCCCCGGGGTACACTTTCTATTCTCACGTGCAACGCACATACGCCAGGATTGACCACTTTTTGGGCTCCGCGGACCTGACCCCTATGGTACGGGACGTGGACATCACCCCAGTGGCACTGTCAGACCACGACGCGGTGGTCCTTCAGTTGACGGTTCCACACACACTTTCACACAGGGGTAGATGGCGACTTAGAGAAAGCCTACTTTCCAGCAAAGGGGTTGCGCAGCAATTATCCCAGAGTATTACTGATTATCTAAGTCGAAACGACACAGGGGAGGTGGCCCTGTCAACTGTTTGGGGGGCGCTAAAGGCGGTTCTCTGAGGCGAAATCATGGCGGTCGCAGCTTCGGACAATAGAGAGCGGAAGGAGAGGCGCCAGGGGTTGGAGGAGCAAGTGCTAGAACTAGAGAGGGTTCATTGTCCAACCGGGGCCCCCAGAATATGGCGCAAGTTGAAGGCGGCCAGGGCACAGCTCGCAAGCCTGGATCTGGACAGGGCGGAATACGTGGCACTCCACCTCCGCCACACGTACTATGTGGGGGGGACAAAACCGGCCGCCTGTTGGCCAGTAAGCTTAAAGCAAAAACTGTTCAATCCAAGATTCCTGTCATCCGCAAGGAGGGAGGGGACGACATCCAGGAAGACGACCGCATTGCAGAGGCATTTAGAGCTTTTTATGCGAAACTCTACGCGGCGGACCCGGCCTTAGATGGCGAGGCGGGAAAAGCATACTTAGAGACCATGGAGGTCACGGCGCTTGACAAGGCGAATGCCCTAGCATTAGATGCCCCCGTTCGACTGGAGGAGGTGATTTCAGCAATTGCTAGACTCAAACCTCTAAAAGCCATGTGGCCAGACGGCTTCTCGGCAGGCTTTTATAAAACATTCTGCCCCCTCTTGGCGCCCATATCAACAAAATTATTTAACTCCTTCAAGGGCCCAGGCTCGATCCCACAGGAGATGCTGGAGGCAGAAGTCATAGTCCTACCGAAACCAGGCAAAGACCCGACTCGATGTGCAGCATACAGGCCGATCTCGCTCCTCAACCTAGACCTAAAGTTATTCACAGGCATCCTGGCCGCGCGACTAGGCCCGTGTCTATAATGGATAAAAAGAGCCAGATCAGGCAGGCTTTGTGCCCACCCGGCAAAGTGCAGACAACACTAAACGCCTGATGCACGTCATCGACAAGGCACACTTCAACGCCTCAGATGCGGCCTTGCTGTCGGTAGACGCCGAAAAAGCGTTCAACAGTGTTGACTGGAAGTATTTGGACAACCCACTGGCAAAATTCGGCATGGGGGACGGGTTCTGGGCCTGGGTGGCCAGTTGCTACGCGTCACCACAGGCGACGATCAAAGTGAACGGGGTCAGCTCTAGACCTTTCGACATTCAACGGGGCACACGGCTGGGCTGCCCGCTCTCGCCGCTATTATTCGCCCTCTATCTCGAACCATTTTCCCAACACGTTCGAGACAACAAGGACATCACAGGCATCAAGTTCGGGGGGGAAGAGCAGACCTTAAGTCTATACGCGGACGACATACTAGTCGCCGTAGACAGCCCCAGGGTACCGATACCAGCATTCCTGACAGAGATGGAAAAGTTTGGGGCAGTATCAGGCTTCAAAATGAAAGTAGGGAAGTCCGTGGTTCTTCCCTTAGGTAGCAACACCTGTCAGGCCAATAGTGGGACGCTACACATTGAGGGGCTGGCCATTCGAACAGCATTACAATACCTGGGGATTGAACTGACGCCCACTACGGCCCAGACAGTCGACTTAAACTATACCAAACTCCTGACGCACATCCAAAGTGACATTTCGAGATGGAGACAACAACCGCTTTCATGGCTGGGCAGCATGGCAGCCGTCAAGATGTCCCTCTTGCCGAAGGTACTATACCTGTTCCAGACCATCCCCGTCACTCCCCCCTTGGGTATGCTTAAGAAGCTTCAGGACACCCTGCTACAGTACGTCTGGGCAGGTAAACGCCCTCGACTACGACGTTATTTGGTCACACGTGTAACGGCACCGAGGGGGGGGGCAGTTTGGATGGGGGAGGGTCTCAGGGGAGGTTTGTATATAGGGGTTCTAGCTTGCATTTAATGGTCTGGTTCTCATCTTACGAGCTTACATGGACACATGAAATTCCTCCCCAATGCTCAACTGTCTGGGGGGCAGGAGGCAAGCGGGATGGGAAGCCCACGCAATGCTAAGTTTGTCCAAATGCTGTACTGTTTTGCTTTGCTAAACTCAATCAAAATAAATGTTATAAAAAAGAAAAAAGGCAAAAGAACCGTGCCAGCAAAGTAGTCCCTTGTGGGCGTGTCTGCGTTGTGCTGTGGGTGTGTGCTGGGGGCATGACAAACGCTGGGGACGTGTGGTACGTTCCGCCCTTCATGCCATGTCTCATATTGTGTGCTAATCCCACCCTGCTCCCTTTAAATACCCCTGCACCCCATAATCATAACCCACCTTTACTCCTTAAAATACCCCAACACCCTTAAACACTAACCCATCTTAACCCTATAAATATACCCTGTACCCCAAAACCCAAACCTATCCCTAAACTCTAAATATACCCTGTACCCCAAAACCCAAACCTACCCCTGAATCCTAAAACTACCCCTGTACCCCAAAACCCAAACCTAGCCCTGAACCCTAAAATTACAGCTGTACCCCAAAACCCAAACCAACCCCTGAACCCTAAAATACCCCTGTACCCCAAAACCCAAACCTAGCCCTAATCCCTTAAAATACCGCTGTACCCCAAAACCCAAACCTATCCATGAACCCTAAAAATACCCCTGTACCCCAAAACCCGAACCTAGCGCTGAACCCTAAAAATAACCCTGTACCCCAAAACTCAAACCTACCCCTGAACCCTAAAATAGCCCTGTACCCCAAAACCCAAACCTATCCCCGAACCCTAAAAATACCCCTGTACCCCAAAGCCCAAACCTAGCCCTGAACCCTAAAAATAACCCTGTACCCCAAAACCCAAACCTACCCCTGAACGCTAAAATACCCCTGTACCCCAAATCCCATTATATAAAAAAACAGGACGGAACAAAATTTCCAATCTTGTCTCAACTGGCGCAGTCAATCTGGGACTGGCCTCTCAGTCACCACATCACAATCACCGCAGTCCATCTTCCAGGGGTTTCCAACATTCTAGCGGATTCCCTCAGCAGGTCCACGTCATCGACCCACGAGTGGGAGCTACATCAACCAACACTCGAGCTGAAATTTCGGCTATGGGGTCGTCCGTCAATGGATCTCTTTGCCACACCAGAGAACCAGAAGTGCCCATCTTACGCAAGCTGGCATCTCCACCGAGGGTCACAGGGCAATGCCCTTTTGATAAACTGGTGCAATCTGTTTGCTTAAACCTTTCCTCCAATCCCTCTGGTGCCTCGTGTGCTGTGGAAGATGTGGAGACAGCCTTGCCACATTCTTCTCATTGCTCCCAGATGGCCTCGACAGGCATGGTTCTCGGAGTTACTTCTTCTATCCCAGTGCAAGCCCATCCTTCTACATCTTCGGATAGACCTCCTCACGATGGACAAGGGTCAAATTTGCCATCCGGACCCCTCTTCTCTGAGTTTGTCAGCCTGGAACCTGAGCACTGTGAATTTGCCCATCTAACCACCCCGCCAGACAGTAGGGACATCCTTGCTCAGGCCAGGGCTCCTTCCACTGTTGAAACCTACAAGTTGAAATGGAAAAGATTCTGCCATTGGTGTGCTGCTGCTGGTGTTCATCCCATTCGTTCAACGCCTGCGCAGCTCCTTCCGTTCTTTTTACAACTGGCTCAGTCCGGACTTTCTCATGCAACATTGAAAGTTTTTCTGGCGGCAATTTCCCGCTTCCGTCAAGATGGCTCCACCTCCCTCTGCTCTTCAAGGATAATGTGTCAATTTTTCAAAGGATTGTTTCGCAAATTCCCACCTGTTCGGCGCCCTCCTCCTTCTTGGCGCCTTAACATTGTGTTAAACAACAGTTGATGGACAGAATGCAGAACAATGTCATACATTCATCCCAGTATAGAGATCTGGGCCTTAATCCATCGTTTTTTTGCACTCCACACCACCCCAGTTCAGACAAGGCCATATGCAAATCAGCCTTGACCCTGTGCCTCATGGGAACAGTCCAGCCCGAACTGCCGAGCCATGTCTTTCCTGGACCGGAATCAAGCATCCTAGGACCGGTGTCTGGCTATCAGCCGTCTTCCGCCAGGATAGCTTGACTCCAGTGGTGTGGAGAGCATGGGACTCACGTCTGAGCATACCCATCCCACTCGGGGTGACAAATGAAAAACAACAGTTGATGGACAGAATGCAGAACAATGTCATACATTCACCCCAGTACAGAGATCTGGGCCTTAATCCATCGTTTTTTTGCACTCCACACCACCCCAGTTTAGACATGGCCATATACAAATCAGCCTTGACCCTGTGCCTCATGGGAACAGTCCAGCCCGAACTGCCAAGACATGTCTTTCCTGGACCAGAATCAAGCATACTAGGACCGGTTTCTGGCTATCAGCCGTCTTCAGCCAGGATAGCTTGACTCCAGTGGTGTGGAGAGCATGGGACTCACGTCTGAGCATACCCATCCCACTCGGGGTGATAAATGCAAAACAACAGTTGATGGACAGAATGCAGAACAATGTCATACATTCACCCCAGTACAGAGATCTGGGCCTTAAGACTCCATAGACACAGGTGGATCCACCCGAAGAGAAGGGAGGGGAACATATCCTCCACAAATCGCAGGGGGGGGCGCACCATCCCTGAACTGTTGGCTAAAGGGACTTCCAAGGGGGACAAGAGTCCAGACAAACCGACGCCATCAAGCCAACCGAAGGACAAGGAGAGGGATGAGGGTGAAGCTCCAGCAACAAAATCATTTATGGAGGCCCTGTTCACGTCTCTCAGAGAGGATATTCAAACCCTCCGGCAAGACATGGTGGAAGGTTATAAAGAATTGCGCCAAGACATAGACGATATAGGGGAAAGAGTGGCGGCAGTTAAAAACACGGAGCAGGCCTGGAGTGAAGAGGTAGAGCATCTGCAGCAAGAAATAATCAGGCTACACAAACAACAAACGGACCTCCAGGCCCACGGGGAGGACCTTGAGAATCGTTCCAGACGGAACAACATACGGGTGCGTAATGTGCCATCCAAAGCGGATTGGGGAGACATCTCAGCCTACCTGCAAGATCTGTTCCTTGAGGTACTAGGGGAAAATGAGGACTTCGAGATCCGAATAGATAGGGCCCACAGGGTGGGCCTAGCACGCAAGTCACTGCCCCCCCCCCCTCCGGATATCCTGGCCTTCTTGCCCGACTATCCTCTTAAGGAGCACATTTTGAAGTTGGCGCGCCAAAAACAACCCATTCGATTAAGAGATCATGCAATAGAACTCTTCCAGGACCTGTCCACGATCACTCTACAGAAGAGACGGGCGTTCAAAGTGGCAACCACCTTCCTACGGGACAATGGAGTCCCATACTCCTGGGGTCATCCCTTTAGACTGATTTTCAAATGGAAAGGGGCACTCCATCAACTTAGGTCCTTGAGAGACACATGCACCGTACTAGGCATTCCCCAGGAAAGGGAGGCACCAGATGACGGCTCCGGACAACAACCCTCACAGTCAAGGTCTTCACAATCGATGAGAGACGGGTGGCAGAAGGTGAGAAACAGACGCACGCCTAGGAAAGGGTTCAAGCCGGATCCCGAGACCGTGGCAATCGAGCATGCAGCGGCGATTCAAGAGGTCACTAAGGAAACGAATGCCAGACCATGAGAGGGAATGAGCGGGAGTGTTTGTTCGCATTGCCGCAGCTTTGCCGTGGGGAGGCGGGACGGGGACTTCAGGTCCGCCATAGACACGCTTCCCTTTCACCAGACACTATACCACAGGCCTGGACTGTCGTTGGATAGGCCTTGGACAATGTTCACAAGTTGGGGTTTCAATGTTGGGGTTCGGGTGAGGGTGGGGGGGAGGGAGGGAGTGGGGCAGGGGGTTCGGTGTGTTCGATTCGATCAGGCAACAGGTATGAGACTGGGAGGTGACTCCGGACCGAGACAGGAGCGGACAGGGCACGCAGTGCCTTATGGCTGACGAACCCATCCGGGTCCTCACCCTTAACGTAAAAGGGCTCAATAATCCAGTTAAGACGAGGGCGGTCCTTTCATTCCTAGAACACTCTGGGGCCGAAATTTGTCTGCTCCAGGAGACACACTTATTAGTGAAAGACTGGCACTGCATGAAATCTAGGTCCTTCCCCCATCAATTTCACTCCGCCACCACCGAGAAGAAAGCAGGGGTGGCCCTTTTAATAGCCAGACACTTCAAGGGGCGGGTAGGGGGCAAAGTGGCCGAAATCAAAGGTAGACTCCTGGCCCACACTATCCTCATAGGTAATTTGACGCTTATAGTGGGATATATCTATGCACCCAACACCAAACAAGAGGCCTTCCTAAAGGGGGCGCTATCAGATGTACTGGCCGGTGACGCAAGACACATCTTGATAGGAGGGGATATTAATCTGGTAATGGATAATGAGGTGGACAGGTCAGGCGGAGATTTGGAGATTCTGGGGCACTATCCACAGCGGGGAAGCAATGGCTGACTGACAGGGGGCTGGTAGACGAATGGCGAGAGATGCACCGCACCGCCCCGGGGTACACTTTCTATTCTCACGTGCAACGCACATACGCCAGGATTGACCACTTTTTGGGCTCCGCGGACCTGACCCCTATGGTACGGGACGTGGACATCACCCCAGTGGCACTGTCAGACCACGACGCGGTGGTCCTTCAGTTGACGGTTCCACACACACTTCCACACAGGGGTAGATGGCGACTTAAAGAAAGCTCACTTTCCCGCAAAGGGGTTGCACAGCAATTATCCCAGAGTATTACTGATTATCTAAGTCGAAACGACACAGGGGAGGTGGCCCTGTCAACTGTTTGGGGGGCGCTAAAGGCAGTTCTCTGAGGCAAAATCATGGCGGTCGCAGCGGCGGACAATAGAGAGCGGAAGGAGAGGTGCCAGGGGTTGGAGGAGCAAGTGCTAGAACTAGAGAGGGTTCATTGTCGAACCGGGCCCCCAGAATATGGCGCAAGTTGAAGGCGGCCAGAGCACAGCTCGCAAGCCTGGATCTGGACAGGGCGGAATACGTGGCACTCCACCTCCGCCACACGTACTATGTGGGGGGGGACAAAACTGGCCGCCTGTTGGCCAGTAAGCTTAAACCAAAAACTGTTCGATCCAAGATTCCTGTCATCCGCAAGGAGGGAGGGGATGACATCCAGGAAGACGACCGCATTGCGGAGGCATTCAGAGCTTTTTATGCGAAACTCTACGCGGCGGACCCGGCCTTAGATGGCGAGGCAGGAAACGCATACTTAGAGACCATGGAGGTCACGGCGCTTAACGAGGCGAATGCCCTAGCATTAGATGCCCCCATTCGACTGGAGGAGGTGATTTCAGCAATCGCCAAACTCAAACCTCTAAAAGCCCCGTGCCCAGACGGCTTCTCTGCAGGCTTTTATAAAACATTCTGCCCCCTCTTGGTGCCCATACTAACAAAATATTTAACTCCTTCAAGGGCCCAGGCTCGATCCCACAGGAGATGCTGGAGGCAGAAGTCATAGTCCTACCGAAAACAGGCAAAGACCCGACTCGATGTGCGGCATACAGGCCGATCTCGCTCCTCAACCTAGACCTAAAGTTATTCACAGGCATCCTGGCCGCGCGACTAGGCCCGTGTCTACCAGGCATAATAGAGCCAGATCAGGCAGGCTTTGTGCCCACCCGGCAAAGTGCGGACCACACTAAACGCCTGATGCACGTCATCTACAAGGCACACTTCAACGCCTCAGATGCGGCCTTGCTGTCGGTAGACGCCGAAAAAGCGTTCAACAGGGTTGACTGGAAGTATTTGGACAACCCACTGGCAAAATTCGGCATGGGGGACGAGTTCCGGGCCTGGGTGGCCAGTTGCTGCGCGTCACCACAGGCGACGATCAAAGTGAACGGGTCAGCTCTAGACCTTTCAACATTCGACGGGGCACACGGCTGGGCTGCCCGCTCTCGCCGCTACTATTCGCTCTCTATCTCGAACCATTTGCCCAACGCGTTTGAGACAACAAGGACATCACGGGCATCAAGTTCGGGGGGGAAGAGCAGACCTTAAGTCTATACGCTTACGACATACTAGTCGCCGTAGACAGCCCCAGGGTATCGATACCAGCATTCCTGACAGAGATGGAAAAGTTTGGGGCAGTGTCAGGCTTCAAAATGAACGCAGGGAAGTCCGTGGTTCTTCCCTTAGGTAGCAACACCTGTCAGGCCAATAGTGGGACGCTACACATTGAGGGGCTGGCCGTTCGAACAGCATTACAATACCTGGGGATTGAACTGACGCCCACTACGGCCCAGACAGTCGACTTAAACTACACCAAACTCCTGACGCGCATCCAAAGTGACATTTCGAGATGGAGACAACAACCGCTCTCATGGCTGGGCCGCATGGCAGCCGTCAAGATGTCCCTCTTGCCGAAGGTACTATACCTGTTCCAGACCATCCCCGTCACTCCTCCCTTGGGTATGCTTAAGAAGCTGCAGGACACCCTGCTACAGTACGTCTGGGCTGGTAAACGCCCTCGACTATGACGTGATTTGGTCACACGTGTAACGGCGGAGGGAGGGTTAGGAGTGCCCGACTTACGGCGATATTTCCAAGCGGCACAGATGCGATATCTATTAGAATGGTCCCGGCCTCTTTCCGAAAAACACTGGCTATTTCAGGATAGGGCTATGGCAGGCATAAAGTCAGAAAGTTCCTTTTCTGGCGAGACCGGACAGGCCGGCTTACCTCAAGAAGTCGCCCATCACCAGGACGCTTCTCCAGGTGTGGGACGCAACTGCGGTCCCAAAAGGCCTAACGACCTTTCCATCACCAATGACGCCCCTGCTGGACAACCCAGCGTTCCCACCAGGGCTGCCTCCAGGCTTCTTTCCCCAATGGCGACAGACTGAATGCCGCTCCGCGGGCCATTTATTTGACCCACAGGGCTTCCTGACGTGGGACACGGTAATAGAGGACTATGCACTTGACAGACCGCAACGCTTCCAGTACTTTCAGCTTAGGCACTGGCTTACACACAAAGACGTTGCGCCACTTGCCAGCCGTCCTCTCACACCATATGAGAGATGGGGCTTATCACTAAATTCTCTGACTAGCGGTCAATCACGGAACTCTATAAACTGCTATCCCCCCCACCGCCCACGACAAGGTCCGCCGGTCAGAAAAGATGGGAGAGGGAGCTGGGACGCACGCTCTCAGACAAAGAATGGCAAGACATCTTTTATAGAGCACTCCACACTGCTAGAAACACGGCCAGCACAGAATCGGAGGTGAAAGTGGCCTATTATTGGCACTTTACACCGGAACGCTTGCATCAGGGAAACCCACGTAGAGACCCCACATGTTGGAGGGGATGCAGGCACACTGGGACCATGCTACACATACTCTGGGAATGTATGGAGGTACAGGAATACTGGAAGGGAGTACTCAAAGACATAGACACCTACTTTGAGACAGAAATCCCCTGCTTCCCAGCGTATGCGATCCTCGGGCTCCCCAATAGACTCATGTTCCCACGCAAATCAATACAGGGGAAACAGATGGGAATGGCGTTAGGGGCTGCAACACAACACATCCTCTCACTATGGGGCACGTCGAGAAAACCCACGCACACGGGATGGCTACACAGGCTGTGGTATATCATGGGGATGGAGAGGATACAAGCTTCACTCACACAAACGTCCGACACTTTCAAAGAAATTTGGCAGCCTCTAGTTTCCCTGCTGTCCCAAGAACTTAATGAGCTTACTTGCCCTAAATTCCTAAGGGTCCTAAAGTTATCGGATGAATTTCACGATAAGACGCCTAAGGAGGCACGTGAGGTCTAGCACAGGTCCTTTTAGTCACCTTCTGACGACGCACCAGAACACACCTAGGGGAGGGGGGAAGGGGGATAAGGGGCACTGAGGGAGGGGGGCAGTTTGGATGGGGGAGGGTCTCAGGGGAGGTTTGTATATAGGAGTTCTAGCTTGCATTGAATGGTCTGGTTCTCATTTTACGAGCTTACATGGACACATGAAATTCCTCCCCAATGCTCAACTGTCTGGGGGGCAGGAGGTAAGCGGGATGGGAAGCCCACGCAATGCTAAATTTGTCCAAATGCTGTACTGTTTTGCTTTGCTGAACTCAATAAAAATAAACGTTATTAAAAAAAAAGGTAAAAGAACCGTGCCAGCAAAGTAGTCCCTTGTGGGCGTGTCTGCCTTGTGCTGTGGGCGTGTGCTGGGGGCATGACAAACGCTGGGGGCGTGTCGTACGTTCCGCCCTTCATGCCGTGTCTCATATTGTGTGCTAATCCCACCCTGCTCCCTTTAAATACCCTTGCACCCCATAATCATAACCCACCTTTACTCCTTAAAATACCCCAACACCCTTAAACACTAACCCATCTTAACCCTATAAATATACCCTGTACCCCAAAACCCAAACCTATCCCTAAACTCTAAATATACCCCTGTACCCCAAAACCCAAACCTAGCCCTGAACCCTATAAATACCCCTGTACCTCAAAACCCAAACCTACCCCAGAATCCTAAAAATACCCCTGTACCCCAAAACCCAAACCAACCCCTGAACCCTAAAATACCCCTGTACCCCAAAACCCAAACCTAGCCCTAATCCCTTAAAATACCGCTGTACCCCAAAACCCAAACCTACCCCTGAACCCTAAAAATACCCCTGTACCCCAAAACCCAAACCTAGCCCTGAACCCTAAAAATAACCCTGTACCCCAAAACCCAAACCTACCCCTGAACCCTAAAATACCCCTGTACCCCAAAACCCAAACCTAGCCCGAAGCCTAAAAATACCCCTGTAACCCAAAGCCCAAACCTAGCCCTGAACCCTAAAAATAACCCTGTACCCCAAAACCCAAACCTACCCCTGAACCCTAAAATACCCCTGTACCCCAAAACCCAAACCTAGCCCTGAACCCTAAAAATACCCCTATACCCCAAATCCCAAACCTAGCCCTGAACTCTAAAAATACCCCTGTACCCCAAAACCCATACCTATCCCTAAACCCTAAAACTACCCCTGTACCCCATAACCCAAAACTATATCTGAACCCTTAAAATACCCAAACACCCCAAAATGTATACCTCAGTACCCCAAAACATATACCCCTATACCCATACTTACCTTATCCAAACAAAAAACATGCTTTTACCATTCACGCATTTACAACGAATTTCGTTGCAAATGCACGAGTGGTAAAAACATATAAAATGTAATGCTATGTGTTGTAATGGCATTGCGGAGTCATGGTACATTCGTAATGAAAGTATGCGGAGTGATGGTATGCGGAAAGAAAGTTGCGGAATAATGGGTGTTTACCCTCCCCCGGTAAGTATATTGGTGGCATGGCGGCCCACATCTCCAGCAACATACTCATATTTTTTCACCACCCATTTGAAAAATGCACAGGTCTCTCTCATTGATGGCCAGCACCGACATACACTTTTAGACACACCTCCCGCCAAAAGTTCTAGAAGTGCGAACTTTAGAGCTGGGGAGCTACGTTCGAATCTCTGCATCAGCTCAACATCCTGGGATTACAGGCAAATCGCTTTGTCTCCCCGTGCCTACCACAAATGAATGTGTTCTTCTGTATTGTAAATTGTGCTCATGCCATGTTGTCGAGTTCGCGCTATATAATATTGCAAGGAAAAATAAAGTAGAGAAACTCGAGTTCACACACTACTAAACGCGTACTCTTAAGTGCATCAGCAGTGCACTGTGAATCAGAGCGTTTCACAGGCCTGTCACAGATAAGAAATGCTATCAAAACGAATTCCTACAAAACAATATACTACTGGCCGGCAGCAATTCATGCCCGGACAACGTCGGGACGGGCTGCTAGTATATATACATATATTGATTCTTAAGTCTGTTCATATGTATTATGACTATGGAAACCTTATCCGGTTATTACTGCTATCTATTCTATATTCAAGCATGTGAATCTACGAAAGACACCCTAATACTGGAGAAGAACAATTGTTACTTACCTGTAAACAGGTGGTTCTCCAGTATTTGTGTCTTTCATAGATTCACATGCAACCCTCCCTTCTCCCCTCAGAGGCTCTCTTCTCCTCATAGACTCTATGGTCTCTCTTGTGCTACGAAAATCTGAGGTACTGAGCTCTGAGGACAAGGTTCTAGAGGGTTGCTGACGCCTGAATGGCTGCAGTTTGGACCAACATAATGACAAGGATAGACTATAAGTGTTTTTTCTCTCTCCATGTATTCCTATGTGGAATTATGTTTAGTCATTTTGTGCCTCTTTTCTAATGTATATTTCATGTGTTATGTTTTTACATATACATATATGAGTATGCTATAGCTATTTTATTTACAGTGGGACTCCCACTCCAACGACAGGGAATATTCAAGCATGTGAATCTATGAAAGACACCAAAACTGGAGAACCACCTGTTTACAGGTAAGTAACAATTGTTCATAGAAAGCATTTGCACTGTGGCACTGAATAGCAGTGGCACAGTGCCCAAAGCATCTAAAACCAGCAATACATATCAAAAACAGAGTAGACTCATGCCAATGGTACCAGATCTAACATGCAGTTACTGTAGAACTCCAGCAGTATGAATTGTTGTAATCTTAGGGTCATGAGACATGCCTTCCTGGGAAATATCAGGGTCAAGAGTCAAATGATGTCACTTCCTGTGATTTCATTAATGTCAAACCCGTGGCATTTTGGTGAATCGACGCGACGCTGATGGCAGAGAGGTGCACTGCACTAGTCCCTGAACTTTCAGAGTAGTGCACGGTGTGTGCTATTCACCTGCAAGTTGCACATCTTGTACCACCAGCCCTGACGGATGCCTTGAATTAAAACTGCTGATTTACACATGACACATCTTACAGCACCAGGTTAGCAGAATCCTCATGTAATAAACTGCCACACGGGTCAACACTGAGTAAAACCCCAAGTACATATTCCACATTAGTAGGTGATCCATCCATTTTTAGGTAGGACACAAAGAGTGGTGAGGAAGCAACAAGGGGCTTTGGAGGGCTATGGAGTAGAACCTGAACATTGTAATATCTGTGATAAAATACAAGTGTCTCGTTCTGAAAAAAGAAATCAATATTTAGGATGATATCCACAAAGAATGCCTATAGTGGAGATGAATAACTGTCCGTCAGTAAGGTTATTGACCATTTGTGCACTTGAGAAACCATCTAAAGAAGATGACGATGACATCTTTCTTGTGATAATAAAATGGTATTATATTCTTTGGGGGCTTCCATCTTATCCCACTAATGACACTGTTGGACACAATGGTTACTTAACATATGCACAAGTCTCAGAAGCTGAAATCAGATCTTAGCTGACACAGATGGGCTTCCTTCAAGGAAGATTGTGACAGAGGGCCTGAGGTTAGGGGTCATACTCCCAAGGGCCTATTCACGAAGGCATGTAGAAGTATGTAAAGCAGTATGCATGTAAAGCAGTACTCCTGAATTACTCTTTTTATGTACCCTCACACAACCTTGTGAATTGGCTCAAAACATCTAAAACTGGACTATCCAGGTAATGTTCATATACATGCAGTGCACACTGAATAGACTGTACCCACTCTTCACTTTTACTAATAGGGAGTTGGATGTTTTGGATTGGATTCACAAAGTTATGGATGAGTACGTAAACTAGTACTCAGGTGGTGCTTCTTTCCATAATCATATATACTTCTGTGAAACAGGCCTGCTGTGTATTGGGAACATATGCAGAACCCGGTCTGAGCCAGATCCCATTCCAAGAAACACCAACGCTAAGTAGAAGTGTCAGCTCAGAGATGGACATAGATGTGCCCAAATTATCCCTAAAAAAACTGGAAATAATGCCACACTCCTGGGATATTGTGGTAGCCAAACAATTTAATACTGGTGGACAAGTATGGAATATTCTGAAAATCGAATTATCAGCTTATTGGAGGAGGCTAGTGAACAAAGCTGACTACTGCTATTGTCATGAGCGAACTCTTGGAGAGCAATACAACGAAGAAGAGCTTATATATACTTTTTAAACAGTTGAAGCACTCAGAGCTGGAGAATTACCTGAAGGATTCAACTTTCTGTTGATGTACAAGAGAATTTCTGTCTTTCACAACTGGGTAAATACAATTATTTCAGACATGGATGTTTTGAAAATTAATTGTTGGCTCTCTATGGCTCCAGAAATTCATCACATGTCAAAACACAACTCATTTAGACGTGTTCGCCGAAACACATTAATAAAAACATATGGCATACAAGACAAGAAGGGCAATTGCTCTGTTATTCCTCGTAAAATGGGATAATCAATGGGCACAGGCTGCAGTCATGAGATTGCCAGTGAATTAGGGAAATGCATTCAAATGATCCCCATCTTACGTGAGTGGATTAAGTTATATCAGTTGATGTTATGCTTTCCTTGGCCCAAATCCTTTTGTTTATAGGTTTCTGCTGTACATATACAAACTCAGCATATCCCAAATTGCGGTCTACCTTGTTTTAGTAACTTTTTGGATTTTTCTATGCATTGGTGCGAATTAATTAATGACTAAATGCGTTTCTTACCTCATCTGGAAGATTTACAGTGACTTCATCATCCATCTCTCTAATAATACACAAGAAAAATCCAGTCAGAATTGTGGCCCCAAGAAATTACAGCTATTCCTGCTTTTAGCTCACATTTTACGTTTTTGACACGTATTTTTCAATATCTGACGAACATAACTCTCCTCTCAGCCTATTAACCACATTGTTACATATCATGGTCATATGAATTCAGGTTAGATACCATTGGCCAACTCAGACCTGCCATTTTTCTGTTTCTTTCTGTCCCTTTCTCAAGTTTCCAAGCATGAAATTCATCTCTTCCTGAGTCTTCCTTAGTCATCAACTATCTTCTTTCCATTGGTTTGAGATTAGCCACCAAACATCAACACCAGACATCAACCTGAGATCAACCAAAGCGCATATAAACCTCAGATCAGTCACTAGGTTCAGCTTCAGACACTTTATACTCCAATAGCAGCATTAGGCCTCGTCCTTCGAAATACCACCAAATATCAACCTCCGAACATCCATGGATTAACCGTAATAAACCTTGGGTGAGGTGTAAATTATAAGCCTCGGATCAGCTCCCAAGTATCAGCCTTAGAGCTTTGCTCAGCTCATTGACGTCACACTTCAGACTCAGATTAATCATGCAATAGTACCAGAAACCTGAGATATTCTTTCAAACATTTGTTTAAATCAGCCTCCGATCAGCTGTCAAATGTTAGCTTCAAACTGCCTCGGAAAAACCCTATCCATCTCAGGCATCCGCCTCAGATTCACCGTCATCAAGCAGCCCTTATTACTCTCAGGTTTGACATCATCCTCAGATATGGTTTACTAAACACCCTCAGATCAGCCAATGGCATGAATCTCAAAATAGATACTCCAAAAATACTTCCATCATAAATACGCCTTCAAAAACCCTTGTCTGCCATCATCCTGATATCAGCTATTCTCCACAAGGTATTTGACATTTTCCATTAACATGTCAGCCACATAACATCAGCCTCAGGCATAATTCTCCTATCAGACATGAGGCAACATCTACAATACTACCATGCATTCATTAACCCCTTCAACACTCATGACGAGCTCAGATCGTCATGAGTTAGGGTTCTCGTACGCTCATGACGAGCTGAGCTCGTCATGTAACGCGGGTTTTTAAAAACCTCAGCGCACAGCGGGAAAACCGCTAGCGCGCATGGGGTTAATCAAAGACTTGGTGCTGTGAATCTTACTTCAGTGCTATCCCTTCTATATATGCAAACTGCAAATACCCAAAATATAAATGTTTGTGGAATAAAAGGCTACACATCCTACATACAACAAAAGGGGGTCCACCTTCTTTCGTCTTCTTGTGGCATTGACACCTCCTCTTCGCAGGTCACTAGTACAATCTTTACTCTAACACATCTGGGTTTCTTTTCTATATTGCACATGTTTGCGGACAGGTTATGTGAAGTAAATCAAAGATAGAAAGACACGAAAAATCCCAGAAAAAGTCTAGTGTTAAGGCAATGACACAATGAAAACTTCATTTATTGTAAGAGGATTGTTGTCCAGATTTGTGAATCAGAAATCTGGCACATGCAGAGAAATAGTCTGATATCCCCACTACTGAGTCACCCAGATGCAGATTTCACATTAATGAACCTCAAATGCAGTTAAGGACATCTCACTCACTCTGTGTTGGAGAGTTTCTCTGTGAAGACACGCAGGACAAAGTCTGCTTCTTTATTGGCTTCTGTGATATAGGGGACCACCATGTACTCTCCAGGCGGCAGGCGGATTTGGGTGCAGACTTCTCGAAGGGGGTAGGGGGTCTCGGCATGAGCACAGGGTTCATGATGGAGGAAGAAGTCTTTCGTAAGCTGAACGCTTTTGCTACCTTTGAACTGAAGAGAGTCCAACATGACAATCACCAACAACAGCAAAACAATGCAGACAATACACACAAACAAGCACATGGTATTCTACCTGCTTTAGAGCATTGGAACAATAAGCACCTAATTGTAAACATCCAAAACGTTTCCTACTAAATCCTAACTTTATGCGGGATCCAGAAGGTACATCCTAAATCTAAACCCTAATCCAAAAGATAACCTAAAATCCTAACAATATCCCTACATTTATACTTAAAACTTAACTTTAATCACTTTCCGAGTCTTTACTTTTTCTGCATTCCCTATGTGCAAATTCTAGTGGATTAAGTTTTCTGGGGTTTAAATAAAATTTCTATGTTCCCTATTTGCAAATTTTGGTGGATTACATTTTCGTGGCTTAAATTAAATTTTTTATGTTCCCTATTTTTACATTTTGGTGGATTACATTTTCTGTCGCTTAAATAAAAATTTCGGTGTTCCCCATTCGTACATTTTGGTGGATTATATTGTCTGTAGTTTAAATTACATTTTCTCCGTTCCCTATTTGTACATTTTGGTAGATCACATTTTCTGTGTTTAGATTAGGCCCTTCGAAAGATGTCTCACTCAGAAGCGAACAGCAAAACAACAACGATACACACAATCAGCTTTAAAGAAACACCCTATAACACCTGATCTGTCATGTACGCCTGGTTGTGGGGCTGCTTTGTAAGCTGAACCTTAAAAGAAGATTTTGATGTGCACAATATTGTCCCACAAGGGCAAACCCTATGTTGGACTTTCGGGATAGCAATGTGGAACAATTGTTCCAAACTTTCATGGAAATAATTTAAAGTTTCAATGGAGCTCTTAAAACCCTGCCATGGATCTGGCATTCACGGGCAAACATCCTCTACCCTATCCTTAAAAGAACCTCTGCTTGAATGAAGTGCTTGCAGCAGCGGACGCTGCAGTGCCAGAGAAGTGCTGCACCTTGGAGCTCCGTCCATTTATTTTGGTGTTTGATACAGTGCTGTAGTAGCTCCCAGGGGCAATGAAGTGTTTGACAGAGAACATAAAAACAAGAGAACACCTGATTGGGATGAGGATCGAAGCAGTCATTAGAACATTGGTCTCCGGCTACAGGAGGATGCAGCTCAGCTTCTAGAGTACATCTCCCCATCTTTCCAGAAAAGGCATGCCACAAACCTCTCTAACTTTATCAGTTTTACTTTGGGCACAGTTTACTATATTTTAGTGTCAGAATTAGGAATAAGGTACAGATTGTGGGAATATGTACACCAATGCAAAAGTAGGAGCTATGACCTCAGGTCTCAGGCCTGGGAATCCAAGGAAAAGCATTTTCCAGGCAGTTTGCCAAGCATGATTCCATCTGGCGCATCAAGGAAGGGCTTGGCTGCAACCAGGCACACAAACGCCCTTTGTGCGTCTCTTCCTCATGTTAATTTCACCTTATCTCCTGACTGTGCAGGGAAACACAGCAACATGATCCTCTACAGTACAAAGGCCTCCGAAGGACCCCGTCAATTGCGATTCTCCTATTAACATGACCAGAGAATCTGGATTTCATTAAAGACACGGTGGCTAACATTATGCATTAATCCTTTAATGCAACTCACAAACAGCCGCTTACATCATTAAGAAAGAATAAGAATGTGATGACAGCATAGCAACAATATAAGGCATGAGCAAGAGTAGAGCTGTCTCTTTTAAATGCAATGAAACTAGCAGAAAGTCATTAAAATCAAGCTGCAACTTGGAGTAAGGGTGCTGCAAAAGCTGAAAACTAAGGAAGGAAGCGAAGGTAAATCCATCGAGATCCGTCAGTTCGAATTATCTGAAAATAAAGTGAAGAAGGTCAAAGATTAAATTTCTTTTTGGGAAGTAAAAGGAGACATCTGGAGGTGTCCACAGTGAAACCTAGGAACTCTAGAGATTTGGAAGGGGAAAGAATGGATTTTTCCTGCTTTATAATGAAGCCAAAGTCCTCTATGAGATTCATGGAGATCCTGAGATCTTCCAAGAGTTGGGAATGAGTTTGTGACATGATGATAATGTCGTCTAGGTAGATAATGAGCAGAATACCATTCGCTCTCAGGAGGGAGACAATTGTTCTCATGACCTTCGTGAAACACCAAGGGGTAGATGAAATGCCGAAAGGAAGGGCCTGAAATTGAAAGAGGTGGCCATCCCATATAAATTGAAGAAAGGGTTGATGTTCTACTGCCATAGGGATGGTAAAATAGGCATCTTTTAAATCCAATTTGACCAACCAATCTCCTCGTAGAAGAAGGTCTCTGAGAAGATGGATGCCCTCCATCTTGAAATGTTGGTAAACCAGGTATTTGTTTATTTCCCGAAGATTTATCACCGGTCTCCAACCTTTGTCCTTCTTCTCGACTAAGAAGAGCGTGCTCACAAATTTTCTTTGAGACCAAGGGGCCTCGATGATAGCACCTTTCTGGAGCATAGAGGAAATTTCCTCTTTGATAATTTTTAGATGTTCTAAAGGAAGAACCAAAGGTTTGGGGGCAACACTCTGACAAGGAACATCTAGAAAATCTATTCGGAACCCCCGAACAGTCTCGAGAACCCGCGGGTCTTGAGTCAAGAATTTCCAAACATGATAGAAGTGTCTGAGCCTTCCCCTGACCCTGGGAGGGGAGGAAGAAAGAGAAGCACTTACTTTGAGAGTTGTTGTTGGAAGCTCCACGGGAAGGGAAGCCTCTGCCGCGAGAACCTCTTCCTCTTTAGGGGTACAATTGTCGATTGGAGGGGTAGAAGCCTCTGCCAGTGGCACCTCTTCCTCTTCAGGATGAGAAGGGCCTGAAGTTTCCGCGGCCGGAAGAACGGCCCCTTCTTCCGGCCTGTCCAAAAAGGTTATTTGAGAAGACGCGTCTCATATTATTTTGTGCCTTATCGAGAGCGGTGAAAGTTGCAACGTACTTTCCAATGGTCTTAATCATATCTTCGCCGAAGAGAAGACCCTTGGGTTTATTAGAAGGTTCCTTCTCGGCAAGGTCACCTAGTTTAGGGTTAATCCTATTGAGGATAGTCTTCCTCCTTTTGATATTAAGTCCAGAGTTAGCATTACCGAGAAGGACTATCGCTCTCTGGCTTCAGTCCCAAAGTAAGTTAGTGTCGAGGGGTAAATTTGAGATATGGGATTCCTCGGCCAGGTTGAGGATTTTAGTGAGGGGGCCGAGAACATCAAGAAGGTGATCCTGACAAGCCTTAAGGGCCTGCTCGAGGCCCTTTCTAGGGTCTTTACCTAGTTTGAATAAAAATTTAATGAGGTCAGGATCTAGATTGGGGGTCTGGAAGACCTTGTCTTCGATGCATGGCCTAGGACATTCTGATCTCATGGTACTGCGTGTTTCTCTCTCTCTCTCTCTCTCTCTCTCTCTCTCTCTAGAGAGAGAGAGAGAGAGAGAATTTCTCAGCCATTTAGTAATAAATTTGGCGACATGGTCATGTGGGAAAAAAGCGTCAAAAGCGAACTCGTCGTAAGGGTCATTGAAGACCTCGTCTTCGTCTGAGTTAGAGTCTATGTCAACACGTGCACAATCAACAATTGTGCCGCTGAGGGTACCCGCCAAATCTGTGCCATTAGGGACACCAATCCTGGTTGTGCTGCGAGGGGCACCATTACCTTTTGAGGCGCAAGGGCCTCCCATAGTGTGTGAGGTGCTGGGACCTCCCAGGTCATGTGAGGTAGCGCGACCTCCAATAGGGCTTTCACGTTGTTTCACCTTTTTAGAGGGCTTAGAGTATGCAGTTTCAGCATCACGAGGAGTGTCGCCGTCGTTTAGCATGGACCTCTTATGCGACATGACCTGTTTCAGCGTGTCCAGCATACATGATCTCATCTCCTTCTGTAGGAAGGTTTTAAAGGAATCACTAGTGTGGTTAGGGGAGATAGCGACAGTGTCATCTGACTCCACGTCAGACATGACGGGTAGCAATAATAAGGTAAGACAATACTAAATTAGGTATAGACAACAAATTAGGTATTAGGAACACTAAGGTATAGATAAATTATATACATTTTTTTTTCTTTTATTTATATATATTACATAAATTAGATATAAAGCAATCTAACCCCCATTTTTTTTTTAGGTTAAGAGATTGTGAAATAGCTTACTAAGGGTTACTAAGTTGGGGGAAACAGAGAGATCTGATATATATGGCACGAAAAAGAAACGAGGAGGCAGGAGAGGCCAAAACAGCTGATCGGCAGGCAGGAGAAGCCAAAACAGCTGATCGGTAAACCAGGAGCGGCTGAGGAGCGCAACCGACGCTCAGGAGACAGCCGTTCAGTCGCTCTCGGAAAACTAGAGGAATGGAACCTTAGGAGGCGGGGGCGTAGCGCCGCCGCTGCTGAGGTCCATTCCTCTACATGAGATGCGCCCGCGATGAAGAACAAGTGGAGTTAAAGTTGCCGAAGTAGCGCACCGGTAATTTAAGAAGGGGGGGGGGGGTTCTTTTTAAAATGTAGCGCGGAAGATATTTACATCCTCGCGCAGCCCCATTTTAAAGGAGAGTCACCCTTAGGAAAGGAGAAGGGAATGCCTCGAGGACGGGGGAAGTCCAAAGAAAGGAGAAGCTCACACATCGGGAGGGCGGAGGGCGGGCGACGAGAAGATAACAGGGAAGATAACCAAGGGAAACAAGCAGACAGAGAAGGTATAATAAAGCAGCAAACTGGCTAAAGAGCGCAGTAGTAGCAAGTAACATAGCAGTAAATAACAATCAGCATCAATAATGTCAATATCAATATCTAAATAGTATCAAGTAAGAAGAGAAAGGAGAGCAACTTATCTGTTTGCGAGCCGCATTTAAAAGAGGCAGCTCTACTCTTGCTCATGCCTTATATTGTTGCTATGTGGTCATCACATTCTTATTCTTTCTTTATGATGTAAGCAGCTGTTTGTGAGTTGCATTAAAGGATTAATGCATAATGTAGCCGCCTTGTCTTGTAATGAAATCTTCAGGAAATATTGGCATAATAGGATATATAGGACATGATGGATTTTCAAAAACAATCAATTCATCTACAGGAATCTGATGTGATGCCTGTACAGGTACCATTATGCATTGTAAAATATGTTTTTTTAGACTGGTTTCTTTAGACTGTTTTGATTATACATGTTTAATATGCATTATATCATGGTTTATGCAGTTTAGAACTTTTTACATGCATAGGCATAAATGTCATGGCTATCCAGTAAATGTGCATCTTTGAATTTAAAATGTGATTAATTGACAGATTACTATTGGATTATACAAATGAATGTAGGAAGACATTTTTTGTGAAATGCAGTAATTACATAAATTGACTGCTTGGAATATGTATATATTTTTTAAATTAGTTTTTTCTGATGTTAAAGTCCGGGTGATATGTTTGTGATTAAAATGTATAAAATATATAGCTGTCTATATTTAAGACACTAAAAAGTATGAATATTAATTGATATTTTACACAACTTTTAGGAGTCATCTTGTATATCTTTTCTGTCCTGAAGATGGTCTTGGCAATTCTTGTTAGAGACCGAAACGTCGTGCTACGCTCTTTATTCCGGGATTTAAGATATCAAATTTCATTATAGAAGAAAAGCGTTTACAACGGTTACAATGAAGTTGTTTGATTTCTGATACATGCACTTCTTGTATTCCTGTTGATATACTTTCAGTACCCTATTTATGATTTACAATACATATAAAATACAACTTTTTACATACACCCGTGTTTTTTCTGTTCTTTGTGCTTGGATCACATAGTGTGACCATATCGAATTGATTAATTTGACAAAAGTTATTTAATTTATTTACAGACTGTCATTTGTGTGGGTCTTAGATTTAAATCATTAAAAAATATCTAAATTCCATAATCAAAATTCCTTGAAGGTACTTCTACCCTTTCATCTCTCTGCCCAAACCCTCAAGGGTATATTGGCTTGCTCATTGTGTTACATTACAGTAGGAAGCTGACACCTGGGCCAGGACAGCTGCAACTCCAGTAGAAAGAAGACACCAGGACAGCTGCAACTACAGAAGGAATGTGACACCCTGAACAGAACAGCTGCTACTACTGTAGGAGGGTGACTCCTGGAACCAGGACAACTGCAAATACTGTAGAAAGGTGACATCAAACCAGCTGCAACTACTGTAAGAAGGTGACATCTGAACCAGGACAGCTGCTGCTATAGTAGGAAGGCGACATCTGGACCAGGACAGCTGTTACTTATCCAGTATTATGGGTGTCTTTCATAGATTCACATGCCTGAATCATCCGTCAGGATGGGAGTCCCCGGTACATAAATAAGTATTGTCCTATAGACATATAGAGAATAGTAGGCCTAAAGGCCTCACCTTAGTAACATATCCATGTCCTTTTGTAAAAAGGACCAAACTCTAGAGAAGAGCCAATCAGCTGTCACCTCCCTCTAGAACCCTCCTGGCATGAGCCTCAGTCCCTCAGATGTTCTACCGCACGTTGTGCTAAGGGAGTGTCCCCTGAGTTCTGCTCAGGTTTGTTTATTCACAGCTTTTTTCTTCAACATTTGGAATATTTTCCTCAAGTGAAAGCTATATACTATGGCTGACACTCCAAAGAAAGGTCTCTTTAGAGCCTGTGGCTCTTGTGGAAAGAAAATACTTCACATAGATGACCAACATAAGGACTGCCTGTACTGCCTGTACCCTGATCATTCAGCTAAGGACTGCAAGGTATGTGGAACCTTTTCAACCAAAACTCTCAAAGACCGAGAAGGACGCCTTTTAATCTGGCTCCAAAGGCTTAAAGATAGAGATAATTTGGATTCCTCTGAGGAAAGTGAGGACTCTTCGGTCTCCTCAAAAATATCTCTAAAAAGGCCAAGGGTAGCTTCCCCTAGCCCCCTGGACGCTCCTCAAAAGAAGACACCAAGAAAATCTTCAGAGGCTATGTCAAAATCAGCTTCTGGAGAAGTGTGGCTCACTGGTTAGAGCAGGCAGACCCTGAAGCAGAGGTCATACCCGGGACCAGGGTTCAATTCCCGACGCGGCAGGGTCTTGAGCTCAAATGTCCACGGACTCGATAATTCTCACTTCGGTGCCTGACCTAATCATGGGTTCACACTCTGCAACTCTGGGCATTAAGCTTGCTTAATCTTCACAACGGCCCCCCGCGGCGGGATTCCTGGCTTTCACCTTGGGGAGGCTATCTCACAGGGAAAAGCCAGGATGGGTTCCCTAGGCAAGCGCTTAGAGACCCCTGGGTGATAAGCGCTATATAAATCCAATATACAATACAATACAATTCTGAGAAAGACGTTCACACCTTCAAGAAGCCTGCGCCGTCGACGACGACGATATCTTCAACGACATCTTCAGCGTTCAAGAAAGCAGTGTCTCCTGTTTATGTCTCTACGTCGATGATGACAGTCTCGACGGCATCGTCATCATTATCTTCATCGACGACGACGACCCCATCGTCGACGGCAGGTAAGGCTTTATCGTCGACGATAATAATTAAGAGATCATCGTCGACGTCCAAGATCCCGCCGACGATTGCCTCGCCGACGACAGCGTCGACGACGAGATCATCACTGTCGACATCGACACCGTTGGCGAAGGCCTCATCGTCGAAGACACCGTTGTCGAAGGCATCGTCGACGAAGACACCGTCGACGAAGACACTGTCGACGGCAGCATCTATGCCATCGACGACGACACTGTCGACGGTACCATCTATACCGTCGAAGACGACGACCCCGTCGACCACAGATTCACAGACTATGGCAACTGTCGGCACTACTCTGTCGGCAATCACACCGTCGACGGGCCCGTTGATGCTGAGTGATTCTGGATGTCAAACAGCTTCTGTGCGTCTGAAGATCACCAGAAAGACGCTGACGCCAGAGTTAACTTCTCCTAGCCATGTGCAACTTTTACCACCAGCATGTCTCCTCAAGATGAGGATTCTGATGACCGGGATATGTTTCAAGCAACTAGCGCCTCAGAACTGCATGTTAAATGCCAGAGCTCGGATGAGGAGGATGTTCAGGAGGAGGTAGTTCATCCGCCTATTACACCTACGGTCTGTCTTCCAGCATCCCTGGTTACAGATCTGCGATACCTCATCCAGGATTACAAGCAGAGATTCCCAGACTCTCCAGCTCCTCCAACTACCACAGCAGCGCCATCACCAAGACTGCGACCGCCGCCCTCATCTATTCAGAAAGAAAGGGTGAATTTGCCAAGTCCTCAATCTTCTGATGAAGAAGAAGAGGAGGAACAACAAGAGGAAGGTGAATTGCAGGACGATCAATCTGTCCATGAGGACTGGGAGGATTACGTTATACCTTCCCCAGCATCTCCAGTACCCGCAACCTTGGATTCTCCACCGGTTGACATAGGTGGTTTCCATAATGTGGTGGAAAGGGCCGCTAAGCGCTTCCAAATTACAATAGATTCCCGGGAGCAGTACTGCTTCCTGTACGATTTCAAGGAACATCTTAAGAAATCAACGAGGTCAATTCCTAATATTGATTATCTTTGGACACAGGGGGTTCAATTTATGCAGAATCCCGCCTCGGTTTCACCAGTGGTCCCTCGTTTGGACAAAAAATTGAAAGCTCCAAATATGGCACCGGCCTGTCTGACAGGTCATCCTAAACCTGATTCGGTGGTGACACAGGCAGCACAGAAGAATTCCAGAAATCCCTCATCTCCTTTATCGGTGCCGCCAGATAAAGAGGGAAGGAAGTTGGACAACATCGGAAAACGATTTTCCACAATGTCGGCAATGACTGTCAGAGCTGCAAATGCCCTAGCGCTTCTTTGGCGTTATAATAGACAATTGTGGGCGGATATAGCCCCATACCTGTCTGAATTGCCTGATGCATTCAAGGAGGAGATAAAAACGATACTTCTGGAGGGTGAAACATCAGCATCAGAAATGATAGACTGTGCAATGGACGTGGCGATGACAGCATTCCGCCAACTAGCTGGGGCAGCGGTTTTGAGGCGTCAAGGATGGTTGAAAGCGGGGCAGCGGCTGGGGCAGCAGTTTTGAGGCATCAAGGATGGTTGAAAGCAACCTCATTTCGTCCTGAGGTGCAGTCAAAGGTTCTGGATATGCCATAGGACGGCCAACTACTGTTTGGCTCCAAAATTGACGAGGCTCTACAAAATATCAAAAAGGACACTGACACTGCAAGGGCACTGGGCACGCTCCAGTATAAAAATCAGTCCTTTCGAGGAAACAGAGGAAGAGGTCAATCTTCCTACAAGGGAGGTTACCAATACAGGTCATCTTACTCTTCCAACCAGAGTAGACCACAGTACCAGCAGCGCCAACAACAAGGCCAACAATGGAAAGTCATCCTTTCGGGGCAAAGGACAAAAGAGAAATAACGGACGAAGACAATGACTTGTTTATTCAGCCAGTCCAGACCTTATCTCACGTACCCACTTTCTACAAAATTGGAGGAGAATTACTACGGAACACTCCTCCTCAAACTCCACCTCGCCCAATGCATCACAAGAACTTACGGCTGCTTCTACGAGAAATCTCTGCCATGCTACAGAAGGGAGCAATAGAGAAGGTACCACCATCACAGAGGGGAAAAGGATTTTATTCCCGATTCTTTCTGATCCATAAAAAAGAAAAGAAGTGGAGGCCAATCCCAGACCTCAGGGCACTCAACAAATTCCTGAAGAAGCAGTCGTTTTGCATGGTCACGATACAAGAAGTCTTGCATCTTCTGGAGGAGGGAGATTTCATGGCGTCACTGGATTTACAGGACGCTTATTTTCATATACCAATTCACAAAAATCACAAAAAGTACTTGAGATTTGCAGTAGCCGGCAGGCATTTCCAGTTCCTTGTCCTGCCCTTTGGACTCAAGTCTGCGCCCCGCCTCTTCGCAAAATGTCTTTCCCCAGTGGCGGCATACCTCAGGCCGCACAGTCACCAAGTCTTCCCATATCTGGACGACTGGCTGATCAAGGCACCATCCTTCGAAGACGCTTCCAGGTCTTCCAACACCTGTCTAAGTCTCTTCAATCATCTGGATCTCACACTCAACCAAGAGAAGTCGACCCTGCAACCTTCTCAAACCATCACCTCTCTAGGTGCAACCCTGGATACATGTTCGGCAAGAGCGTTCCCATCGCAGGAGAGAAAACACAAACTCCTAGCACTAGCGTCTGGAGTGGCCTCGAAAAAAGTGTTGACGGTCCGTCTCTTCAAGTCCCTTTTGGGGATGATGTCATCGTGCATCCTGTTGATCCCTCATTGCCGTCTAAAGATGCGTCCTCTGCAGGAGGCACTTTCCAAGCAATGGGTCCAATGCACGGGGTCATTCGACGACCGCATAAAGGTGACTTTTCAAATGGTCAAAGCTTTGCGATGGTGGATGTCGTCAAGAAACCTATCTCAAGGATTGACATTCCTACTTCCTGCAGCTCCCCATGTTATTACAACGGACGCCTCCTTGGAAGGTTGGGGGGCCTTTCTGCAGGAGCTGCAGATAAGCGGAAAATGGTCAACTGCAGAGAAAAAACTCCATATCAATCTGCTCGAGCTGAGAGCGGTCTTCCTGGCCCTGCAGTTTTTCCTGCCAAGGATCAAAAAATATTTCCCAGGCACAGACAATGTACTCGCTGACTCGTGAGCAGGCAGAAAACATCATCACACGAGTGGGAGCTAGATCAGAAGATTCTCAACCAAATCTTCTCCAAATGGGGCACCCCACGGATTGATCTCTTTGCGACGAGGATGAACGCCAAATGCCCACATCTCGCAAGTTGGCATCCCCAGTCAGGGTCTCTAGGGAATGCATTTTCCATCGCATGGCGCAACATCTTTGCGTACACCTTTCCGCCATTCCCGATGCTTCCCAGAGTACTAAGGAAGATGAAGGTGGAGCCTTGTACTCGAATTCTAATAGCCCCAACTTGGCCGAGGGAACATTGGTTTACAGAACTCCACCGTCTATCCCTGAGACCGCCGATCCGTCTGAAGCATTGTCTGTCTCTGCTCACAATGAATGACAGACAAGTTCAACATCCGGATCTGAAATCTCTCAGGTTAGCCGCCTGGCTCCTGAGTTCCGAGAGTTCCGAAATTTGAATATTCCACAAGACTGTAGAAACATTCTGGCCAGAGCACAGGTGGTTAGAACTACCAAAACATATTCCCTGAAATGGCAGCGGTTTTGTGTTTGGTGTGCAGATCAAGGGATACGCCCTTTCTCTTCCTCACCAGAGCAAGTCTTACCTTACCTGTTACATCTGGCACAGTTAGGCCTAGCCCACTGCTCCATTAAAGTACACTTGGCGGCGATATCCCTTTATAAGAAAACTTCAACGGGTTATACAGGTCTTTCCCGCCAGTAAGGATGTTACCACCTACCTGGCATCTGAATGTAGTTCTTAATCAGCTCATGAAACATCCATTCGAGCCAGTGCACAGAGCTGACCTAAAATACATCTCTTGGAAAACAGCGGTCCTACTTGTGCTCACCTCTGCAAGGAGGGTGAGGGAGCTGCAGGGGTTTTCAATCCAGGATCCTTTTCTACAGTTTAAAAACGACAGGGTGATCCTGAGGACCAATCGGAGGTTTATCCTGAAGGTTCCGTCGAATTTCCACCTTAATGAGCCTGTGGTTTTGCGTTCCTTCTTTCCAAATCCAAGCACAGCAGCTGAGAGATTGTTACATTCATTGGATCTCAAAGGTTGCTTGAAATTTTACATCGACAAAACAAAAGCATTCAGAAAGTCGAACCAGCTGTTTGTGGCTTACAGCAGTCCTAGGAAGGTCTCCCACTTACTAAGCAGAGCATCTCGCGATGGATTTCTGCGGCCATCTCTTTCTATCATGAACAAGCAGGACAGCCACTACGCTCTAAAGTGAGAGCTCACTCCATTAGAGCTATGTCCACTTCCATGGCACTCTTTGCAGGGGTGCCACTCATTGACATTTGCAGAGCGGCCACATGGAAGTCGCCGCATACCTTCACTAGCCATTACTGCCTGGACACGGAGCTGATAAAAGATGCAGCGGTGGGACAAGCAGTATTGCGCCATCTATTTCACTGAGGTGAGCCTTCTTTTGTCCCTCCATCCTTCCCTAGTATGCACATTTCTTTACAGATGCTTGTTATTGATGTCTATTGGCTGTTACTAGTCGCATGATATGTTATTATCGAATGACTTGTATATACTGTACCATCAGAAATCTGCACTCTGATTTGCTTGGTACTCTGATTCAGACATGCGAATATATGAAAGACACCCATAATACTGGATAAGGAATGCGTTACTTACTTGTAACTGCAGTTATCCAGTATTGGTGTCTTTCATAGATTCACATGCAACCCTCCCACCTCCCCTTGAAGAACTCACCTAATTCTCTCAGTAACACGCCTACTTAGCTTAGTGCGTATGAAAATCTGAGGGATTGAGGCTCCTGCCAGGAGGGTTCTAGAGGAAAGTGACAGCTGTTCGGCTCTTCTCTAGAGTTTGGACCTTTTTATAAAAGGACATGGATATGTTACTAAGGTGAGGCCTTTAGACCTACTATTCTCTATATGTTTATAGGACACTAGCATTCCGCCCCAGCGTTGCCTGGGGCAGAAAGGGGCTGGGGGCAGCATTTGAGGCTTGTGTGCACTCCCGCCCCGGCCCCCGCCCGCCACAACATTGTCTGTGTCCCGGAGCCTGCGCCTTACCTCAGCCACCGTTGTTCAGGGCCAACCTCCCGCCCCCCTCCCCCTCCCGCCCCGCTACGGCCCGGCCCCCTCCCGCCCGGCCCGGCCCCCTCCCGCCCGTGTCCCGGAGAGCCTGATCCTTACCTCAGCCGCCGGTCCCGATCCAGGCGCCCCGCCCGCATAGGCCGCCACTTCGCCCAGCAGCAAGCAGGGCCGCGGCAGTCCTCCCAGCAGATCGCGATCCTCGCCGCCATTTCAGGAAGTGTTCAGGAAGTGTTGGGAGCGCAAATGATGTCATCACGCAGACGTCGCGGCCGGCGCTACTTGCAAGGGACTACTTTATTTTTATTTCTAAATTTTTTAAACAACGTATGTTTTTTATTTTTAATAGCCTATGTCCTTCAGCTTGCCCTGAGGTTTTCAAAGATGTCTTGGGTGTTTTGATTGGTGGTGTACTTTTCGAGTTTACCTGGCTCAAAGGACACAGTTCTCTCTTTATAATAGTAGTATAGATTACTTATTTATGTACCGGGGACTCCCATCCCGATGACGGGGAATGATTCAGGCATGTGAATCTATAAAAGACACCAATACTAGAACAGCTGCTACTACTGTAGGTATTTGACTCCTGAAACAGTACAGATACAAATACTGTAGAAAGGTGACATCAGAACAGCTGCAACTACAGTAGGAAGGTGACAGCTGGACTAGGACAAATACAGCTAGTGCAGGGATGGGATACTGGGGTCAAGAAAGGTTCACCTGCGGTAGGAAGTGATACCAGATTCAGGACAGCTGCACCTACTGCAGGAAGGTGATACCCAGGTCAGCCTACGACTGCTGTGAGTAACCATCAGTTAATACAGAGCATTACTCAATGAAATGTCATGAACTCATGCAGTTATTTGCAGTGCAGTGTTTCTAATTAATGCTAACCTTGGGGCTAGGAAGACGAGGAGCAGATGTAACTAACAAGCTATAAATGTACCAGAGAATGGTGTGAGCAGCCCCTGGGAGTAGAGGCGCTGCCACTACGGTGGTAAGTTACTTGTCCGTGCATTTCGCAGCCCGTGATATTCTGTCAAGAGCTCAGGTCGTTTACCCTCACAAACAGTATCAGACTCTTAACAAAGAGTAATTGACAGCATGGTGGCAGCCATACAACCCACATACAATCATGGCTGCAGGCTCCAAAGAATGCTGCCTTCCAGGTCTTTTATGTATCACAGCGACCATCCAAAGTAAAACGTGCTTCCTTTCCTAAACGCAGAACAATCTAGCTACTCTGAAAGATTAAGAATTAGCAAATTAATACTTCCTTTAATCTGCTCTCCCAAAAATAAGTCAACAAACATAAAAACAACAGTAGCATCTGCACATGCTCTTTTCAGTAGAACCCAGAGCTTAAGCACCAGGCATCATCAGAATCCAGGGAACCCGAATCCATAAATGCATTAGCGTGGGTTAGGAAGAGGCGTGTGCTGCCGGGGTGTAGTTCTGCAAAAATACAATTTCACCCGGAAGCCATCACAGCCACATTTTTGCTTCCCCGACCATGGCAGGGCTGATGTACACAGAGTCTACAGCTTTGAAGCTCAGTGCTGGAGCATTCCAGGATGACGTACCTCATCGGGAACCTGTGGGATAAAGCACGAAGAGCCGTTATCAAGAAGGACTGACTAAAGTCTGATACAGCAGGCAGTAGCATTCACAGCAATACACCACAATAAAACTGTTGTGTGCCTGATTTAAGTGCGGCAGAAAGGGTACTTCATCACAACAGCGGCAGAGTATACTTTGGATGTATTTAGGGTGCGCCCGCTTCATTTTGTCAAGTGCACGTTCTGTATGTCAGCAGTGGAGACTACTAGGTCTCAGCCACTGACATACACCTCCGATAGTCCAAGGGACTGAGGCCCATCGGAAGTTTTGCCATTTGACTTGCCATCCTACTTAAAATGGGCAAAGAAATAGCATGTTTTTACTTTCACACACCAGCATCCAATAGGTGGTGGTAAGCGAAAGTAACAACATTATAATGACCTCCACTCCATGGAAGAAAACTCCTTCCTTGGGATTTTCTTTTTGAAAATAAAAAAAGTTATTTAAAGTGGGCCATACGGCTCCATCGTGTTAACAAAATGGCCCTGCATGGAACATTTTCATTGAAAGATGTCTGCTGGGCCAATATTATGGAATACCCTAGGTGTGGCGCTTGCACAGTACTCCAACATGCTGATGCAATGCAGCCTGTCTGCTGCACTCGAACCAGGCCCTAAAGGTGGCCTTACTCCAAAGGATGCGCTGATTTTGTCCTTGGAGCCTCACTGAGACCATACCCCAGACAGAAGAGCCCATAAAAACATTCATAACGAGGCTCAGCATTTCTAGATCACCCAGGTAATCTAAACATCGCAGGTACACATATTTTGGTGTTCTAAATACGCTGAAGTATCATTGTCACACGCATATTTAAATATCATTTAAAGAACTCTGGGTCTGAGTTAGTTTGGTTGATGGACACTCAGTCACAAATGCTCCTGATATTCAGTCCCACCATATTATAAGTGCCATAGAATGTAATGCACCTGTAATAAGGCAGACAGGATGTCCTTAAGTTTGTAATGGAGCACCACATCTGCCAAACTGTACATCAAGCCCGATATATCTACAGCAGCAGTTCTTAACCTTCTGACTTAGGTGGACACCCAGTGAAACACTACAAGAAGCTGGGAACCACAACCTATGTAATGTCTACATTTGAATTTCAAAACAGTACAGAAAATTCACAAACAAGTAGAGATCTAACAAACACACAAATTATAGGATATTTTATTTCATTCATGAACAAAAGAATATATAAAAACTGAAACTTTAATGCAAAGGCTGGAGCTTATCAAAAATGTTTTACTTCTAATAGATAATGTGGTATACTAGACTCTAGTATGACGCATTCTTTTTTAGGTCTCGGCAGACAGCGCATGTGCCGTCTCGAAGGGACATGTTTGTATTCAATCTGTGGGCTCCCGCCTGCTCATAGGCTTAGCATTTGCTTGCTCCTTCATCGCTCTCATTTTCTTTGTTCCTATTTGTCAATGGTATGAATGCGTCATACCTCTTCTGGTGTTTAGCCCTCCCCTGGAGCATGGACCAAGTACTTTTCTCTATCCATTGCTCCAGTTTTTGGAGCTACTTTTTTCTTTTCATTTTAGCACTCCACATGAGTGCTTGTGTTTAATATAGCTTGCTCATTTGCGAAATAATTTTCGTCTTCCCTGCACCACAACGCTAAATATTGCGGTTCATCATCTATTTTTGCCTCCCTTCCTCACCCGCACCACTGTTGCTCTCCCTACCATGTGTGGTTAGTGAATGTCTTTCTTTCATTTTTGTGAACACTCCTCCCCTCCTTCCATGTCGCTCAAAAACACTGTGTGCTTCTCGGCACCCCAGCATGAAAATGCTACAGTTCCCATCTATTTTGTCCCCCTCTGTCACCCGTGCCGCTATTCATTTCTCCAGCCTTTGTGCTTCTCGATGCCCAGCTCGCTCTATTCCTGGCTCGCACTCACAGAGTGCAGCTGGCAGAATACAAAGTATTTTTATTTCAAATAGTTTTTATTAGATTTTAACAAGAATGTACAAAAGGAAAAATAAATCATAATAAAAGAAGATCACAGAAAAGATTTCGCTTCCAACAGTACAGGTAGAAGGATGATGTTTGGTTATCAGGTCTTACAGTTGACATATATTGATAAAACATATGTGTTTAAACCTTACATTTGGCATCTTCAAGATCTTTGCTAGATTGTAGGATAGTTAAGTGAAATAATCCATTTAGTTCAGGCAATAACAAGACCTTGGGTGTAGGCGTGGGCGGAAAATCCGTTCCGCTCGCGGATTTTGCGGATTTTCGGGAAATCCGCAATCCGCGAGATTTGCGAATTTCCCGCAAAATCCGCAAATCCGCGAGCAGCGGATTTTGCTCGCACTGCTCGCACTGTTCGCGTGAGTTCGCGCCCCGCGAATAAGTGCAAAATTGCAGAAATACGATCTTAGCAAAACTGAAAGTAACTACTTACCAGGTTCAAAAGTTCAGGCTCATCATTAGTAGCCATTTCCTGGAGTGCTTCCTGAGGGGCCCCTCCAGAGTTCAGTTGCCAGTTGAAACTATTATGTGACCCTGCTCTGAACCTCAGAATAGTTACACATATGCCACAAAGGTCCTGAATTACAGCTAAGGGAGACAAGCAGGAGCCAGGCTGGAAGTTAAAATCCATTAATCAGCCCCTAATTCATTATTGTCAGTTGGGGCAGGGCAGGTGTTGTAACTAATTTTGCAACAATGAAAGCACTTAGCAAGTGCAAAAGATCACTAATCAGGGCGCACTAAGGAAGCAGGTGCCAGCTAAAAAAATATTCTGTGACACATGAATCAGCCCCAAATTAATTCAGGTCACTTGAGGCAGGGAAGGTGTGCTTTGCTTTGCCGAAAATAATGTACACTGGACAACCAGAGGGTGTGGTGATGAAACAGAGGGTGGCATGGGTGGGCCAGAGGGTGGCATGAGTAGTCAGAGAGTGGCAGTGGTGACAGAGAGTGGCAGTGATGAAGAAGAGTGTCCCAAACAGGCTGGACACGTAGAAACAACAAGTTCGCGAAACTTGCGACCCGACAGGTAAGTTCGCAATTTGCGAAAGTGTACAAAACCCTCGCGAACTGGCAGAAACACGGGCGAACACAAAAAAAAAAAAAATCCGCAAATTCGCGGGAATTCGCGGATTTTGCGGATTGCGAATCCGCAAATCCGCAAAATTCGCGAACGCGAGATCCGCAAAATTCGCTCATGCTTACTTGGGTGCTGTTGCGACTGTTAACTCCTACCTTTGTAATGTTAAACCAGAGAAATAGTAGATTAAGTGTAAAAAGGAATGATAACTAGAGTAAAGAAATCCTAAACAGATTCAAGGGTGTACTAGTAGCACCAGTAAGTAAGCTGTATCAATAATCGGGGAATAATGTTGAAGTTATGAGGGATATGAAGGTCCACAACTGACAATTCACACGAGAATCTTACAGGCCCCATCTGGGTGGAGTGATAGATTCAGATTTTCAGGGGGGCTTAAACGCCAGTGAGGCGGAGTCTAAAGATTCTCACATTTTCCTACGTCTCAATTGCCTTGGAGAGGATTGAAGAGCTGTGTTATCTGCTCCCCTCAGAAAGGTAAGCCCTTCTTGCCATATTTTGAGGGATATTTTGTTAATCTGTTTCCAGTTACATAGAATTATTTTACACACCAACTTCAGCATTAGGTCAAGCAAGAAACAGTCACCGTCCTTTTTTAGCTCTGGATCATGAGATCCCATTAGGATATACAATAGCTCTTTGGGTGGAGCGATATGTGGTGTCTGGGAGATGCACTCAAAGATCCTGTCCGAAAAGTTTTTGTAGCATCGGACAAAGAAGAAGCTTGTGTGGTAGGTCCCCTATTTGTGAATTACAATTCCAGCATTGTGGAGATTGGATAAGATTACGTTTATGTAGTCTTGTTGGGATCCAGTAGTTCCTATTTATAATCATGTACTTTGTGTGGGACAATATGCGAGTTATTTTATTATTGAATGACATCAGATGGATTTGCTCCCAGTCGAGCTTTAGTGCCTTACTATATGGTTCAGATTACCATTTCATGTCAGAGAGCATCTGGGTTTTACATGGTTCAGAGAATAAGATCCTATGAATTCTTGATACCATATGTCCCGCCTTTGATAAGTGGCTCAGTTTGATAGGAAGCCAGGGGTGAGTAGTTTTGGGAGATAATTTAGAAATCTGTACTTTAAATTTCAAGAAATGATAAAAGTCTATGTCCCCTAATCCTCTCAGCTTTTTAAGAACCAAGAAGGGTATGGGGATGTTATCCTCATACAGATCGTTGATCAGGTTAATACCTCTTAGTGACCACTCTCGCAAGTATATTTTCTGTTTATCTGTTTTTATATTGGGATCGTACCAGATAACCTTCATGTTTGATGCACCAATTTTTGTGCAGGAGTGTAAGTCTAGACAGGCCAAGACTTTTTTTAGTGTTCTGAATAATGTATTAAGAGTGAGGCGAAGTTGAAGTGTGCATTGTCATGATAGCTGAAAGTGGAATGCTTTTATCAAATTCTTTTGTACCTCTAGCCACTGGAGTTTGTACTCAAATTGTTCCTGAAACGATGCAGCACCTTGTTTATATAGAAAGGCCATTTGGTAGTTCTTAACATTTTGTAGGCCTACTCCTCCTTTATTCTTGACTAGTCTGAGTTTTCCTAATGGGATCCTAGGTTTCTTCCCTTGCCATAGAAAGCTGTTAAGGACCTTATCGATTTTCTTTAGGAAATTTTCAGATAGTATCATAGGTAACATACTAATGAGGTAGTTTATAAGAGGCGTTATCTTCATTTTAACTGTTTCCACTCTTGCCCACCAGGTTAGAAATGTTGGTGACCATCCATTCAGTGTTTTTTTTTTGTAAATAATATTTTTTTTGTCTTCTAGGGTAGTGATAAGATCATTTGAGAATTCTATGCCTAGGTATCTGATCGTACCTGTCTATCACCTCAAACCAGAATCAACCAATATTCCTCTACTGCCGCATAGATTGAGTAATTTAACTTCTGTTTTGTCCTCGTTAAGGGTGTATCCTGAAACCTCTGCAAATTCATGAATAGATCTCATGAGTGCCGGTATAGCTGTGATTGCTTCTTTTGATATCACTAGTCTGTCTTCCTCCGAATATGCTGCTACTTTAAAGTTAGTTGTCCTGAAGTTTATACCTGGGATGTTCTAGTTTTTCCTTAGATACTGGAGAAACGATTTTACTGCTAATAGGAAAAGCAAGAGAGGCAGGGGACAACCTTCTATGGTACCTTGTTTTAATGGAAAAGTAGAAGAGATAGCTCCTCCTGCTCTAACACCTGCTTTTGGGTTGTGATATAATGCGATGATCATGAGTATTAAGGTGTCTCCTAAGTTAAATTTCTTAAGTGTCGTGAGTAGAAAGGACCAATCAACTTTATCGAATGATTTTTCTGCATTGAGTGTTATGGCGACAGTCGGGGAGTTCAGCAGTTTTGATTTTTCAAATCCTGGTGTTATCGCTAGATAGCCTTTGTTTTAGGAAACCTGTTTGACAAGAGTTAATACGTTTGGCAATGTGTTTTTATAATCGGTTAGCTAAAATCATGGCATATATTTCACAGTAAAGATTCTTCATGGAGATTGACCTACAGTTCTTAGTTTGTAGCGTATCTTTACCTTCTTTTGGAGTGACTGTTATTATAGGTTGATATTTGTCTAGAGGACCCAAAATGAACGTGTAGGTGTCGTAGTAGTTTCGTTAGATGTATGGCGAACGTTTTATAAAAGGTGGCGTTATAACCGTCTAGGCCAAGGTCTTTGCCTGTTTTGAGGTTTTTAATGGCGGATTCTAGTTCTTCCATAGTGATTGGGCCATTAATAGAGTCCCTCTCCTGATCATTTAAGGAGTTGAGTGAGATCCTGTCGAGGTATTGCTTGACGTTCTGATAATTCACGCTTGGGTTGGTATCATATAAGTTATGGTAAAAGTCTTTAAATGTGTCGCCATTCATGTGTTGGTTGGTATGGATATTGCCCGAGCCGTCCTTAATCGCATTGATAGCATATTTCTGATTTTTAAATTTTAAGTAAAAGCCAAGCGTCTTCCCTGCTTTATTGACCTCACAGAGTCAAAGTCTTTTCTGTTTATTTATCCATATACCTGCTCTAGGGCTAAAAATTGTATTGTATTCTTATTTTTTATTTAAGATTTTCTTTAAGGTTTCTGGTTAATTTTTTTAAATGTGTAGTTTCTCTAGATTGGAAATATCCTTCTCTAATTTTAGTACTTGTGAGTTTGCTCCCTTGTTCATATTTGATTTAATTTTTATAATGAATGCACTAACGGTGGGTTTTAACGCTTCCCATCTTACTAGATGTGATGTCTCATTTTCTTTTATTTTCAAGCAAAATTTAAAATTGCATCCTCAATTATTTTTTCATTCTGCGCAGAGGAGAGGACATCATGATTAAATCTCCAGAGTGGTTCTTTATGCACAGTGGATGAGTCTGTGAGTGTTAGTGTAATGCAGGAGTGATCAGATACCACTCTCGGCTCAATTGTTGTTTGGTGTATCCTGCTTGTTGCATTCCCAGATATTAAAAAGTAATCTATACTAGAGTATGAATTGTGTGGATAAGAGTAAAACGTATAGTCTCTTTCAGTCGGATTCTGAAGTCTCCATGCATCTTCATGTTAAATCTAATACAGAAGTTTTTGAGAGCTTTGTGTGATTTGTTTGGTTTGAATTGGCAAGAGGAATTCCTGTCAATACTAGAGTCGAGTGGGAGATTAAAATCACCGGCAATCATTGAGGTTGAAGTTGAAGATATATATGAATTAAAAACACGCATAAACAGTTAACATAATAAACAATTAATGTAAACCAAAATAAAACCAACCCACACCTTCCCATCCCTCTAGCCCACCCTTCTTCTCCCCTAAGTGAAGAGTAGGTTTCGTGATAACAATAAGACAACGCATCGTTCTCCAGGACAACTACCTAGAAAGAGAGGTCTATTATTATTGTAGTAGTAAACTAAGCAAGGTCATAACATATGTGCTTTAACATAACTATAAATTCTTATCAGCATGACGTATATTCTTGTTTATTGTCAGGATTCGGTTGTGTAGTAGCCCTAAACACATCATATTATCTGTTCTTATGGATCCCTAAGGGGTCTATGTATTGGACCTATGCGCAGCTCAACGGTGACGTACATAGGAGCAAGTAACAAGTGGTTGGAAAATATTCCTTCATTTAATTTGGAAGAAACTACGTTTTATCTATAATTGTCAGCCTAAGCCTGTGTAGCACTCTGAGAACTGTATGTATATGAGCATTATAAATAGTGCTAGGGAATAGTGAAACACGAGAGGTTGTGAACCGAGCTTGTAGGGCACAGTTGGTAATCCTATCTAACTTGTATAAGTATGTAAACTTGTTTAAGTAACTTTTAACCATAGTGCTGTATGAATATCCATCCAATCATCTGAGATATCTTTCTATAATACCATTCTAAATCTTAGGCATGTCACGCTAGAAGTAAGATGCTTATTTTTCCTCATCCAGTCTTTTGTTGACATCTAAGTATCATAGGGTCCAACAAGGCATTGGTTATTTACCTTATCCAGTTTGTTGTTGTTTTTTTTTTTTAAACTTTATTGTGCAAAAATAGCATTACAGGTATGGGCCTACAACCACAAGGGCCGGCCGCTAGAACAGGTGAGGCATTTATGTGATTCACAAAGCAGCGACCGCTCTTTCGTGGTCCAATTTAACACAGGATACCTTTTCGGCAACACAGGATGTAGGCAGGATATAGAAATGTTTAATTTTTTAAAAAATAAAACGAGAAAAGAAACAAAGAAAAAAAGACTCAAGGCGAAAGACGTTATAGACCATGTCAAGCTCCGATGGGGGTGGACCCACAGTACCCAATAACGAATCAGGAGGGCATGAAAGATAATCGGGGGGAAGGCAGTTGGGAAGTCAGACAATAGGAGAAAAGGAATAGATTGTTCCGGGAACCTCCGGATCAGAGTGAAGGTGGAATGTCCAAAGTGTTTTCAAGGGGGGGGTGTGCAAATGTTCCCTCGGTAGGCGTTCCACTGACCCCAGATTTTACTCCACGCCCTAGGCTTGCCCCTAGCCAGATATACCGTCTTCTCTCTAAACATGCACCAGTCCATATTCTCCTTCCATGCCGACACGGTGGGAGGCCGTGGGGAACCCCACAATTGCGCAATATCTCTTTTTGCAATCATGTTCCCCAGTGCCGCCCACCGGGCCTGGGCAATGTTGTAATCAATCGGCTCCCACACATTCAACAGACATCTACGAGCTTCAGGCAGCAGAGCGGCCCCGGTAACACACTCAATGACCGCATGCGCCCGCTGCCAATACGCCGCCACCTCCCGGCACTCACAAAGGATGTGGAGAAAGGTAGCACTCATACCACATTCACGCCTACACAACCCATCCAAGGAAAAACCCATCGCAACCAAACGAGGACCGGTAACATATACACGATGGAGTATCTTGAGCTGGACGAGACGGAGACGGGCCGGAATGGCTTCTTTTGGGGAGGATAAGGCGGCCTGCCAGTCCTCGTTGTCCAACTCCAACCCGTCTCCGGACCAAACCCCCCTGAGACGCACAAGAAGGTCTGCCAAATTGTTGATTAGTTTCTTATAGATCAAGGAGATCGTACTATCGGGCAGATGACCATCAACTATACGCTCCTCGAGTGGGGATAATTCAGGAACCGAATCACCAGCTGTGATGACAGACAGCAAAGCGTGGCGAACCTGCACATACCTGAAGAACTCTCGATCCCCCAACTCGTACTCACTTTGAAGCATCGCAAAGGTCTTCACCGCGCCTTTCACCCAAAGATTACCCACTCTGGTGATAACAATCATGTCCCATTTCTCAAAACCTCTTGTTGTCCAGAGGCATCCCAATTGTTCCGATGCATACCATGGGGTCGCTTGCGTCAATCGATCATTCCATCCCATAGCCGCATTTGCATCTTTCCACACACGCACCGCAATCTTAGTGGGTCCCGTGAGGTTTCTCCCCGCGGTCCGAGAGTAGAGTGCTCTATTGAAGTTACCACCGGGCAACTGATGTTTGTCCATCTCGAATGCAGGAGCCGGACCGGGTCCATACGTGGCATGGCTGATGGCGGACAACTGAGAGGCCCAGTAATACCTCCTGATGTCCGGGAGCGCGATGCCCCCGTCATACCAGGGGAGAGTGAGCCTTGCAAGAGCGATGCGAGCACGACCGTCCCAAACGAGCCTCCTCTGCAAACCTTCCACTTCCCGAAAGTACGCAGCCGGAATAGCGTCGAAAGAATTTTGAAGTGCATAGAGAAAGCGAGGCAGAGACAGAGACAGGCAGAGTGCCGCTCGACTAAGTGGCGACAACGGCAGTTTACGCCACCGAGCCACGTCCACCTTCAATCGTAGGAGAGGAGGGAGGAGATTGTGCTCATAGCGGGCAACCGGGTCCAACGATATATAGACTCCCAAGTACTTGAAGCCTGATTGCGAGACTTGAATGGGAAACCTACTCGGTAAGGGGGGAAGGCCACCCGAGATGACATACACAAACGATTTGGACCAATTGATAATCAGGCCGGAGTTCTTGCCAAAAGAAGTGAGAATATCGAACAGGACGTTAAGGGATTTACGAGGGGAGGTAAGGTATAAAAGGATGTCGTCGGCGTACAACGAAACACGATCTTCAAAATCGGAGGACCACTGGATGCCCTTTATCAACGGCTCCCAACGGAGCCAGGCTGCGAGCGGTTCGAGAGCAAGAGCAAAAAGCAAGGGGGACAGCGGGCATCCCTGCCGCGTACCCCTCCCGAGAGCAAAGGACCGGGACACTCTGCCATTGACGAGGACCTGAGCTAACGGATCCGAATACAAAAGCTTAACCCAACTAATAAAGTCCGCACCGAAACCGAATTTCGCCAGAGTGGCCCAAAGATATGGCCATTCAATCGTATCAAAGGCCATCGTGGCGTCCAAGGAAGCCAAGATGGCCGGCTCCGATAGAGATTCCGCCCTAGCGAGAACACCGTGCAGGCGCCGCAGGTTAAGAGCAGTGTTTCGGTGCGGAATGAAACCGGATTGATCCTGGTGGATCAGGTCACAAATTACAGTGATTAAGCGATTGGGAAGGACCTTGGCAAGGATCTTAGGCTCTGCATTAAGTAGGGAAATAGGCCGATAAAACGCACAGCGATCACGAGGCTTGCCCTCCTTAGGAATCACAACTATAGTAGCCAGACGCTGATCATAAGGGATGGCGCCGAGCTCACGTGACTCCCTGAACATTGTGCGAAGGTAGGGCGCAACTATGTCCGGGCGCAGTTTATACAGTTTGACAGGAAGGCCATTAGGGCCCATGGCCTTACCAAAACGGAGGGATCGGATTGCGGTAGCAATCTCATCAACCGACAACGGGGCCTCCATGCGCTCTCGGTCCTCCTCAGACAGACAAGGCAAAGCAATGTCCCTCAGCAGCAAACGATAGTCATCTTCATCTCTGTCAGACACCGGGGAGTAAACCACACTAAAATAATCGGCAAAGCATTCCACAATCTCGCCAGGGTCAGTCACGCACACACCATCCGAAGTCAGTATCACGGGAACCACACGATTCGCTCTTTCCTTTCTATCAAGCCATGCGATCAATTTGCCCGCCTTATCACCAACGTCGTACAATCTACCCTGCTGTTCCCTGAACATTGTCTTGGCGGCATCTGTGACATGGGATTTATAATCAAACTGCTTCAAACTAAGGGCATGGAGTTTCTCCCGGGTGACGCCTAATTCCAGGTCGGCCTCCAACTCAAGTATTTCTGCCTCCAGACTCTCAACCTCCATATTTCGAGCCTTCTTGGTCTCAGCTATTAAGGATAGGGCCTAACCATGAATGACACTTTTGAATGCCTCCCACAGGGATACAGAAGACGAGACAGACCCCTCATTTTCCAGGAAGTAAGAATCTAGGGACTTTATCAGGCTACTACGAGTCTTGGGGTTGCGCAAATACCATGGATTGATAGGGGCGATCGGCCCCGCAGCGTGTATCCCCGTGTCAAAACTAAGCCACAAAGGAGAATGATCAGAAATGCCTCGGGCCAAATGTCTGATCTCCCTGATGTAGGAAGACTGGACCTCGGGCATAAGGACATAATCGAGCCTGGATAGACTCCCATGAGCCCCAGAGTGAAAAGTGTACTGACATTGCGTCGGGTGCATTTACCTCCAACTGTCCACCTGGCCAAAAGTGTCTATGAACCCCCCGAGCCAAGATTGGGAAGTGGGAAGTGTCCTGGGGGGGTGGCGATCCGTACTGCCAGAAAGAACAGAATTAAAATCCCCACCCATAAGGAGGAGACGGTCAGGGAGGCCCAGCATCATCCGGCCAACATCAGAGAAAGTAGAGGTCTGGAGACCCGGTGGAATGTATACAGTAATCAAGGAAAGAGTTTTACCCTCCCACCTACCAGTGATAGCGGCGTAGCGCCCTCTATCATCAAGGATGACATTATCTATCTCAATAGGGAGAGAAGACCGGATCAAAATACCAACCCCTCTGGAACCAGTGGTAAACCCCGAGTGAGCAACCAGTCGATAACCCCACCTGTTTAAAGCATGACACACGTTTCCCACCAAATGCGTTTCCTGCAAGAGTACCACATCAGGAGACAAACGACGTAAATATTGCAACACAACACCCCGTTTGATACGATCCCCCAATCCATTGACGTTCCATGATACCAACCTCAACCACTACCCCCCACCCCCACAAGTAATGCATAGATCACCCCACCAAGAGCCGGACACCTGAAGCAAGGAAAAGACCAATTTGTCGCCTTGAGAGAAAAAAACACACACCCGAACACCCCATCCCACCCCCCAACCCACACCCTTTACAACTCCCCCCTCCCTGCACCCCTGCAGTAGGCCAAAAAGCCACCCCAACGTGCAGTGTGCTTGTCACCCTAAAAACCCCACTCTACAAAAAGACCCCGGAGGAGGAAAGAGGCCCGTCGCCACCCGCCACCCAGACGTGGACCGCAATGAAACATATTGGGAAAAGAAATAGACCCCAGCTGAGAAATGTCTAATGTTCGAAGGTCAGGGACAGAAAAGTCACTTCTGCGTAGGCTCACCATCTTCGGCACCGCCAGGGTGTTCCGTCCGATCACCTCAGCCAGGTAGGGTGTCCAGCCTGTCACTTACATTGTCCGGCCAATCAAAAAAGAAAGTCCGCTCCTCATACTCCACTCGAAGCCTAGTAGGGAAAAGCATCGCATACTTCAAACCAAGGTCCCGAAGACGTCGTTTTACCCCCTGGAAAGCCATCCTTTGTCTCTGGACATGCTGAGTAAAGTCCGGGAAGAAGTTGACAGAGGAGTTCTCAAAGTTTACCGGGCCATGTACTCTCGAAGCCTGCAGGATAGCATCTCGATCTCTGAAGTGGAAGAGTTTCGCAATGATGGGCCGCGGAGGAGCGCCTGGCTTGGGCTTTCCACTCGGCACACGATGTGCACGCTCCACTGCAAAAAACTTGCCGAGTCCAGAGGGAGAAAGATGTTTCAGGACAAGATCCTCGACCAGGAGATCTACCGAGTGAGGCTCGGGATTTTCTGCCACACCTATGGCGCAAATGTTGTTGCGTCGCGCCCTGTTCTCAAAATCCTCCAGCTGATGGGACATCAAGTCATTGGCAGATTTCAAGTTACCAACCTCTGTCTGAAGTTCCGACACATCGGTCGTGAGGCTGGAAGTCTTTAGATCCAATGACTTCACTTTCTCATTGGTCTTGGACAATTCAGCCCTGATCAAGGTGACATCAATGGCCACCGTGTCAATTTTACGAGCCAGTGCCTCATATTGCTGACCGATGGTCTCCTTCATATTGGAGATGGCGCCCATAATGTCCTGCAGGGACAGATCAACAGGAGCGGATGGGTCCTCTTTGGCATCCTCTGGGGTACGACTGGAGAGTCCGGGGGATCCATTAGGCTGAGTGTAGCGATTGATGACATTTGTCTGGACCAGTCCCCCACGAAGAGGTGCCTTTGTCTTTCGCTTTTCAGCGTCACCTTTACCAGCCATGTTGGAAGATGTGCCCCAGAGGGGCCCGCGAGACCTGGTGAAAATGGCCGCCGTCAGGCCGGGCACCAATAAACCACAAAAGCCGGCTCGTAGTGCCAAAACAAAAGCACAAGAGCGATCCAAATGACTGCGGAGTTAAGGCAGTGGTTCCATTAGATGGAGGCTGGAATGGCCCCAAGCCGAGGTATACAGTCTCACAATCAAACCGTGTCGGGATCCAGAAACGAAACCGAAAGTAGTGATGGGGCTACTGAGGAGACCCCACTGCCGTTGTTGTTCGACTCCGTCCCGGATCCATGAGTCGCCCAGTCCCCGGCTCGCCTCCAGGTGGACCCAAGAAGTTCAGATCGACGCAGTTTCGGTTGCCCAAGTCCGGTTTTAGTTCTGAAAAGAGTTATGAACTCAGCCGAGGTTCATCTCAAAGAATCCGTCCGAGAAATCAGGATAACTTCAGGATAGATTGCGAAGGGTGGCGAGGGTCCGGGGAGCCCTGTGCTCACGCGTCCATCTTGGATGCGCGCTAAGCTCCTCCTATCCAGTTTGTTGTTGACTTCTAAATATAAGGTCCAACCAGACATTGGTTTTACCAACAAGGTCCAGCTAGGCATTGTTTATGTTAACAATCAAATTCAATTCCCCAATTCAATTTCAACAATTATTACAGAGATTATTACAACAACTACTGTATTTGTGTCTAGAAATATCTGTTCTGTGGTACATGTAGAGTGGCTGTCGGGCATCAGGAGTGAGCCTTAATCCTAGGTGCATCCGGAGTAGAAAATCCCATACAAGGACTTCATAGTGTAGTTATATCTGTATAATGGTCACACAGAACCAATATTTGGGGATTCAGCTCTGTCTGTTAGCAATAGGGTCAACTTGAGCAAAAGTATCCAAAGGCAAGCATGTCTTTCGGTGACCCGGCCGCAAACAGCACCACGGACCCTGGCTCTTCGACCACCCACCACTACGACTCAACTGACATCCAGGCACTCAACCCCGGAAGGAACAACTAGCTAGCTGTCTATGCCGAACCCCACCCAGGGCCAGTTCTTTTGCCAACAATCCTACACCCTCCTCCGCACCACTGCGGCTGCCACGCCCCCGAAGCCCTGCGGTGCTTCCTCCTCAACCTGCGCTTCCTGTCCAGACATGCTCGCCTACAGACCGCCTAGGTCTCAAACCTCGTTCACCACTACCATCGCTGACCTTATTGCGCCCCACGCCATTTACCTCCATGGACTACATACTCATCAGAGACCTCAACGTCCACCTCGACAACCTCAGCGTCCCCAACTCCGCCTCTCTCTTGGACAACCTCACCAACCTTGGACTGAAACAGCTTGTCACCATACCCACCCACAAGGCAGGACACACCTTTGACCCCATCTTCGCAGGACGTAACAACATCCACTTCAGCCACACCACGCAACCCACCTGGACGGGACCACCACTGAGTACACTTCTCTTTCGACAAAGCAAATGCCCCAAACCTACACCATGCCCGCCGCGAAGGATCTGAAGCAAGGTCACTGAGGAGCCCCTCAACTCCACCTTCATCCACATCCCCCACCCACCCCGACGGATGCCAACTTCGCAGACAAAGAACTTCTCAGATGGATCACCAACTGTGCAGACAAGCTCACCCCCGTCCTCAACCCTGACAGACAGTGCCCCAGTAAGGCCACCTGGATTCACCGCCGACCTCAAAGAATCCAGACGCACCTGAAAATGTTTCAAGAAGCCATGGAGAAACAGTAACACCTCAGAAAAACGTACCACCTACAAGAACGCCATAACAAGATACCACCAACTCATCAGATACACTAAAAGGACCTTCAACCAAAACAAAATCCACGCCAACGCCAGCAACTCCAAGGAACTTTTCAGCATCATTCAGGAATTCACCAAGCCCCCCCACCGATGCCACGGATATCACTCCCTCCCAAAACCTCTGAAATAAACTTGGCTCCTATTTCCACCTGAAGATAAGATCCCTCTATGACAACTTCAACAGACTGTGGACACCAAACCCCTTCCTCTCCCCAGCAATGACAGCCAGCCTACCATCTCCTCCGGGACCCCAGTCACCACGAATACACCGCATCAACCATGAATGGCATTCGCTCAGGAGCCCCCATGAACCTCTGCCCTCTGCACATCTTCCACAGAGCCGCCACCGCCATAGCACCTGAGCATCGGCACACCATCATCGCCACCTTTGAAGCAGGCACATTCCTCAATGACTACAAACGCGCTGTCAAGCCCCTCCTCAAGAGACCCTCATCATCTCCGACGGACCTCAAGAACTACCAACCCATCTCTCTCCTCCCTTTCATAGCCAAAGTCACAGAGAATATAGTCAACGCCCAACCAACAAACCTCATTGAAGAGCACTCCATTCTTGACCCCTCCCAATCAAGATTCTATAGCAAGCACTGCACTGAGACTGTCCTACTCGCCACCACAGATGAGATTGCACCCTCCTCAACCAAGGTCACACCGCAGCCCTGATGCTGCTTGACTTCTCTGCAGCCTTCAACACCATCTCCCACCGCACTTTCGGAGCCAGACTCCACAACACAGGCATGCAGGGAGCTTTCCTCGACTGGCTCCACTCCTTCACCGCCAGAACCCAAAGAATCAGACTCATACCCTTCCTCTCCGGACCCACAGAGATCAACTGCAGAGTGCCCCAGGGATCGTCGCACAGCCCCACGCTCTTCAAAATCTACATGGCCCCCCTCGCTGCCATTGTCAGACAGCAGGGACTCAGCAAAGTATCCGCTGCCGATGACACCCAGTTCATCCTTTCCCTCACCAAGAACCCCCACACCACCAGACCCAGCTTCCAGAAGGAATAAAGGACGTTGCAACCTGGATGAGCAGCAGCTGCCTAAAGCTCAAATTGGAGAAGACAGAAGTCTTCATCCTCTGACCCTCCCCTTCTGCATGGGACAACACATGGTGGTCCACCACCCTCAGTAACCCGCCTCCACCCTCACGGACCTACGCCCAGAACCTCTGCATCATACTCGACTCCTCCCTCGCTATGAATTGACAAATCAACGCCGTCGCTGCCAACTGTTTTAACACCCTCTGCATCCTTCGCAAGACCTTCAACTGGATCCCCCCCCGAATCCAGGAAGACCGTCACCTTCGCACATAACCAGCAGACTGGACTATGGAAATGCCCTCTATGCCGGAATCAACAAATCCCTGCTTGGCAAGCTCCAGACCATACAGAAAGCCGCAGCCAGACTCATCCTCTGCATCCCTCAACATGAACACATCACCCAACACCTACAACACCTCCACTGGCTCCCCGTCAAGAAGAGAGTAAGCTTCAAGATACTCACCCACGCCTACAAATGCCTCCACAACACCGGAGCCCAATATCCCCCCTCCCCCAGTGCCTTGAGACACTCAAGGGTGAGTAGCACGCTTCACAATTCCCTGTTTGAAGTACCCATCTTTGGGTCCTCATAGTTGTCTTGAATTACTTTAAGAGGTATTCCATCAGTGAACAGATGAGAGGTACCATGGGCAACCACACAATGTCTTTTTGGTCCTGGAAAAGAGTATTGGAAACCCATTTCTTTCATCCTAGATCAGAGGGCCAGAAAGCTTTTCCTTGTGTCGACTATAGATAGTCTTGAGAAATATAAATCTTGTTTCTCTTCCACAGTAAGTGATTTTGTTTCCTCATAAACGAAAGGATGAGATCGACATGTTGGTATCTCAGTGGTTTACCCACAATGAGTCTATTGTGTGGGATGTCAGATTGATGAAGATTTCTGCAAGTAGGTGTCCTGTTGAGACGGAGCTGAGAGCTGACACCGCCATCTTCTTTGATCTTCAAGCCACGCCCCACGGAATACAGTCTTAACAGCATTCTTTCAGCTTCAAAAAACCTGTCAGCAGCTGAAAGAGGTTGGGAGAAGAGCACCAGCATGTTGCAGGGACTGAAGCAGCCCTATCAACAAACCTGGGTTCATGGAGGACAGTTTACAGCCAGATGTTTCCTGTTAGGCCCATTCCTGCTGTACCTTTAGTTGACACTCTAACAGCTCTAGTCTCCACAACACCCTCTCTTCTAAACATCTGCTGGCCTGGCAAAGCAAGTCAACCATGCAGCATGGAAACTTGAGAGCTTTGATATATATTTTCAGATGCTTATTTAAGTGTATTGGCAAAGCCAATATCTCTCTAATCGCCGAGACTGATTGGCTTTGCCGATACTTGTGCTATTCCTCTTTGTGTCTGCATGTAACCACAATGCTCCAATTGAGGGTATCAACTCTCCATACTAACTGGGTTTGCTGTACTTGTGCTGCTCTCACAAATCAAACTAAGCATTCCAACTTAACATTTACTGAGTATTTTGAAATGTTAATTTTATTTAGCTTTTTATGTATATATACTTAATTAATGTGCTAATATTATTTAGATTTGTGAACAGTCGCAGAACCCATGAGTAAGTATCTCGGAAAGTGCACATTTCCTGTCCCCCTTCCAAACTCAAGTTGACAGCAATAGATTAAATATGGGCGAATTTTGCAAATTCGCGCTTCACGAATTTGGGTATTCACGAATTCGCAATCCGCAAAATCCGCAAACTTTCGCGAATTTGCGGATTTTTTCTTTTTTTTGTGTTCGCAAGGTTTTCTGCCAGTTCGCGAGGGTTTTGTACCAGTTCGAAAACGCGAACTTACTTGTCGGGTCGCAACGGTCACGATTATGTTGTTTCTACGTCTGGTTCATCACAGCACCCTCTGTTTCACCACTGCCACCCTCTGTCTCACCCATGCCGCCCTCTGGTACATCACTGCCACCCTCTGGTTCATCACTGTAGATTATGGGGGGAAAAGCACACCTGCCCTGCCTCAACTGGCATGAATTAATTTGGGGCTGATTAATGTGTCACTGAATTTGAGCTGGCACCTGCCCCCTTAGCTGTAAGTACTTCCTGATTAATGATGAGCTTGAACTTTTGCACCTGCTAAGTGCTTTCAGTTTTGCAAAATTCGTTAGCACACCTGCCCTGCCTCAACTGACATGAATGAATTAGGGGTTGATTAATGTGTCACTGAATTTGAACTTCCAGTATGGCACCTGCTTCCTTATCTGTAATTGCTTTCTGTTGCAGTGTAATTTTTTTTAACAGGACATTTGTGGCATACTTGTAGCTATTCTCTGAGCTGGCTATGAGGGTCAGAGCAGGGTCATAGAATAGTTGCAAGTAGGCAACTGAACTCTGGAGGGGGCCCTCAGGAAGCACTACAGGGAATGGTTACTAATGATGAGCTTGAACTTTTGCACCTGCTGAGTGCTTTCAGTTTCGCAAAAATCGTTTTTCTGCAATATCACGGTATTCGCGGGGCGCGAATTTGCACGAGATCGAATTCGGAAGCCGTGAATTCGTGCGAATATGCGATTTGTTTTTTTGCGGCATGTTAGTTTGCGTGTTTTTTTGTGTTTTCGCAAGCCGCTGGTAGTGCAACGAGGCGAAGTTACCCTAGAGGTCGTAATTGGGCGTGGCCATCTTGTTTGTGTGACGTATTTCCGTTTCCGGGCGCTATGTGTAATCCCGCAAAGTGTGCGGCTCGCTAGTACAAGTTCGCGTGTGATCGCGGGGGAAATCTGGCGCGAACTTACCCACACGGTCGTGAACGGGCGCAGCCATCTTGTTTTTCATTCATTGCTATGGTTCTGGGCATGCGTTGTTAATATACCCCGCACCATGGCGCCTCTTTTGTTCTGCCGCTGCGTCATAAAAGTCATGCAACAACGGAGCAAAAGAGCCGCAAGGGGCTTGTAAATCTGCCCCTACAGACTCAAGCCCAGTCCTTCCTTTGTACACCTGGCAATAAGAAGAAATAGTGGTGGTGGATTGATAGTTTGAGTATTTTAATGACTGGTTAATGTAGTAGGAAACTTTTTAGTGTTGTCACTGATCTGCAAACACAATGGTCTGTCACTTTGCGTGCTGCGGACTGCTGCCTGCCAGTCCTAGGCGAACCTTTTTAGTAGTTTGTTTAGTGAGTTACATAACTTTCCAAGTCGACGGTCCGCAAATCAAGCAATACTAATATCGTATTAGACCACATGAGATAGGTCAATATATCCTGTGGAAGAGTTGTCTATTTGCTATTTCGCCAAAATATTTTGTTATTGTTCTTTTGAAATATTTCATTTGGTTGACAACAATCATCCATGTTTTCGGGTCTTTCTTTCTTTCATGTTGTACATCAGCTCCCCCCAGGGGCAGGACGACAGAGGGGGAGGCTGCTGCTGCTGTACAAGGCCAGGATCGGTCAGGCGAGGGCTCCTTTGCTGGCCCCGGTAAGTTTTAATTTTAATATAGGGTACCTATTTTTTCCTAGCGTTCCTCATTCGATTTTTTCTAAATCATCTTTGATCTTCTTGTAGACTGTATCTAAATTCTTATCCTGCCTCTACTATGACTCCCTGTGGTATTACTAGATTATTCTTATTAGTCTGTCTGTGTAGCTAACTAAGATTGCACATTTGGCAAAAGGTGTTAAACGAAACTCCCATTCTAGTCAGCAATAGCTCTGTGCACTGAGTGCAGTCCTCTGGGATTGTTTATGCTTTGACAATTCCCAAAAATAAAATGTGAATGACCACCAAGAAAGAATAAGATACTTTTGGTTTGGATAGGAGGACAATCCATACTACTACTGTTGCAGGGACAAATCTGCACAAACAGAACTATGGACACTAAATAGTGCATTGGTTATCAATTATAATAGGCGCAGGTAGAATTTCCACATACCTCAGTGATATCAGACTTTGAAGAACCCCCAATCTCCTTACTGACTAGATAGTGTGGCAGAGTGAGGGCGTGGCTTGGACGCCGATCGGGATGGCGGCGTGAGCTTGCAGCTCCGCGCAGGGTCCCGCTAATTCTGCTGAATTCAGCATCCGGAGCGACCCCTGGTCGAAGTGACTGGCCTACGAAGAGTTAGGGAGCCACTGGGGAGCGGCGGAAAGCACTTTGGGGTTCGCTGGCCCCGTGGAGACCTCGTAAGACGACGGCCGAGGTGTTGCTGGGAGTGTGAAGAAAATGGCGGCGGCGCGGGCCGATGGCTCCGGACACCGACACTGAGCGGCATTGGCATCGACTGGCGGGGTGGCCCGCTGCTGCGAGATCGGTGCTGTGAGAGCTGTGGATGCGGTCCTGACGGCGGGGAGTTTGGAACCCAGCATTGATCGGGTGCTGGGGACGATTGCTCGTCTCTACTCCTTCTCCCCCTCCCCCTCCCCCCGGACCTGGCGGCGGCGAGGCGGAAGGCGCTGGCCCTTATGATCCTTGGAGTTGCGGGCATTGTGGTGGCACTTTATCGCGATCATTGCTGAGACGCACGTCCCACTACCCAGTGGTTGTTGGGACTTGGCGAGACCCTTTGCCCGTGACGAAGCAACCCAAGATGGCGGCTACAGGGGGAGCGACCTCCATGGAGCGGGGACAGGAGGATGTGGCTGCACTGTCCCAGGTTGGCGAGGCCCCCCCGCCGATGATGGACCAGGAGCAGAGGCTGCATCGGCGCTTGGATGCCATACTGGACGCTATCACCTCGACCAAGGAGGCATTGCAGCAGGACATTGCGCAGGTCGCCACGGGGCTGGGGCTCCTGCGGGCGGATCATGCAAAGTTGGCGGATAAGGTTAAGGACCATGAACAGCTCTTATTGGACCTGAAACCGGCGGTGGTGACCACGGAACATAAGATAACGGACATCCTGACCCGGCTGGACATGCTGGAACGACGAGCGGAGGATGCCGAAAGTCGCAACAGAAGGAACAACGTAGGCCTGCCGGAACAAATTGAGGGGGAGGATGCGGTGGCCTACATGGAGGAATGGTTCCGAACTGTGGTGGCACCGGAGGGGCTTACTCCTTTCTTTACACTGGAACGGGCTCACAGGGTGCCGGCTCGCCCGCCAGCGCTTGGCCGCCCCCCCCCTCCCTCCCCCCCCCCCCCCGACCGATGGTGGTGAGGCTCCTTCATTATAAGGACCGGGACCTCCTAATCCAGAGAGCTCGAGCTTCGGGCCCATATGAGGTGGAAAACAACAGGGTCACGATCTTTCCGGACTACACTCAGGCGGTCCAGAAGAACAGGGCATCGTTTCTGGCAGTGAAAAAAGAACTGAGGGAGGAGGGCATCCAGTACTCCTTGCTCTTCCCGGCCAAGCTGCGGATAATCCTGGATGGGGCCACGCACTTTTTTCAGACCCCGGATGAAGCGTGGCAGTGGCTGGAATCGTACCGAGCTGGCATGGACAGGACTCACAAAAGTCGACGAGATCGGCCTAAACCGCCTCAGGTCCGGCAGTCACAAAGGATCCGCTCCCGCAATAGGCGTCAGCGGGAGAAACGGGAGGCCCAAATGGCTGCAGACAAGAGAGAGGCGCTTGCAGCGACGGCGGCCATCATGGGATCGCAGCCGGAGAGTGAACTGGCAGAGACGGACTCTGGAGACGAAGGCGGCAGGACCGGAGAGGAACTTTCGGAGGCGGAGAGCTTGAAGGGGCCGGTGGTCACCCCCCAGACTTCCGACGGGATTTTTCATGGCTGATTCTTCATTGGGACTTGGACACGGTTCTTGGTAGGGTCACATCCTGCTGGAGCTGGGTGGGTCGCCGGGTAGGGTGCCGTGTTGGCATGATGGGATGGAGGGCGCGGGGCGCGGGCTCCGCTTGCCGGGAACGGCGATAACTCACCCCCCCAGGGCCCTTAAGGCCTTCTGTGGTGGCGACCACAGGTTAGTCGGATGTGTGTTTGGTTTAAGGTTTGGATCGGGGCTGACACTGGGTTTGTGGGCTCTGTCCTGGGGAGTGGGGTTCGGGGTGTTTTCTTTCCTAAAGTTTGTTTTGGGGGGAGCAACTGCTATGGTGTGGATATTGACTGGCTGCATTTGAATTGGATCACTTTATGCTGGTATGGGGACGTTACCTAACTTGAAATGCCTGACGTGGAATGTCCGAGGGCTGCGAACTATGGTCAAGCGCCACAAAGTACATGCGTATTTGGTGAGGAGGGGGGTTCAGGTTGCCATGTTGCAGGAGACTCATTTAACGAATCAGGAATGTACGGCACTACAGAAGAGATGGCGGGGTCAGGTATTTGGCACCACTTACTCAGCGTTTGCTAGAGGGGTACTGATATGGGTGAGAGCGGGGATACCGTTTCAGGTGCTGAATCAATTGGTGGATCCTGAGGGCAGATATGTGGCGGTGGAGGGGAGGTTATATGGTCGGGATGTGGTTCTCTACTGTGTGTATGCTCCAAATGTTGATCAGGCCCGCTTTTTCGATGGTTTATCCAGGTCCTTGGCCTCCTTCCTAGCGGGCCCAGTGATACTGGGGGGGGGGACTTTAATTCTATCACGGATGTGGCCTTAGACAGATCTCACCCCCCCCTTGTTGACTCTCCGGTACGTAAGCTAGCCTTGCATAGGAAGGATTGGCAGGATAGGTGGGGGCTACTAGATGCATGGCGGGAACAACACAGGGATGCTAGGGACTACTCCTTTTTCTCAGCACTCCATGCTCTCCACGTAAGAATTGACTCGGTGCTGTGTAGCGGGTCCCTGGCCCCACTGATCTCTCATACGGAGTATCTGGCTAGAACCATCTCGGACCACAATCCTCTGCTGGTGCATGTCCAATGGCAGTGGGAACGTTCCGCGATTCCAACATGGCGGCTCCGGCCCGACACGCTGGAGGACTCAGTGTTCAGTGAGGCGGTCCAACAGGGCATCGATCAGTATTTCAGTGAGAATGAGGGTACAGCTACATGTAGGTCCACTGAATGGGATGCAATGAAAGTGGTGGTGAGAGGTGTGTGCCGGGGTAGGTTTTTGAATGCTCGATTGTCAGTGCTGAATGCGCTTGCCAGTGCGGAGGAGAAACTGAGGGAATTGGAGCGGCGCAGACCGACCCGACCGGACTTGCAGGCCCGGTTGCTGGAGGCAAAGGAGGTGGTAGCCACCGAAACGGAACGGTTACGGAGCTATGACTACAGACAATACGCCATTAGAGCGCATGCCGAAAGGGATAAGGTGGGTACGCTCCTGGCCAGGCTTGCTAATCCTGAACTTAGAGGCTGCCCGGTCCCTAGCATCAACAATGCACTGGGGGAAACTGTGTATTCCCAATCGGCGGTGCTGGAGTGCTTTCGGGCTTATTACGCGGAGCTGTACGAGAGTCAGTTGGGAGTAGAGGCCCACGAAATCGCGGCGTATCTGGAGTCGAGGCAGCTTCCGGTCCTTGACGATGACGATGCGAAAACCTTAGGTGGGCCGATCACGCTGGCCGAGATCAGGACGGCCATTAAGCACATGGCGCGGAATAAAACGCCCGGGGTGGATGGTTTACCGATAGAGTTCTACCAGAAGTACGTAGATAGTTTGGCGCCCAGACTGCTGGTGGTGTATACGGAGGCTTACAGGTTGGGGGGTCTGCCCGGATCAATGAGGGAAGCATTGATAGTGCCATTGCTAAAACCCGGCAGGGAAGCGACGGATGTGAGGTCCTATAGACCATTGTCCATGCTGACGGTGGACTACAAGATATTGAGCCGGATCTTGGCCACCAGGTTGGCCCCACACATGACTGACCTGGTGCACATGGATCAGGCGGGGTTTATCCCCACGAGGAGCACGGCGTTAAATATTCGTCGCCTGGTTGGGATACTGGACGGTGCACTGGATGCGGACGGTGCCCAGGCGGTGTTGTCTGTAGACATTGAGAAGGCTTTTGATAGTTTGGAATGGGTCTATCTGGATGAAGTGCTAGTGAGGTTTGGTATTGGTGAAGGGTTCCGCAGGTGGACGAAGGTGCTGTATTCCTCGGCAACGGCGCGAGTACGCCTGGGCAGTTTGGTGTCCGCGGCTTACCCGGTCGGTAGGGGAACGCGACAGGGGTGCTCCCTTTCCCCTCTTTTGTTCGCACTGGCGATGGAACCCTTGGCGGTGCATGCCAGGTCGGGAGACGGATATGCAGGGATTGCAAGCGGTGGGCAGTTGCACCACATCTCGCTGTACGCGGATGATCTGCTGCTGTATATGGAGGACACGGAACGGGCTTTGGAAGGGGCGATGGAAATACTGTCAGAGTTTGGCCGGTTGTCGGGCCTCAGGGTTAACTGGGCGAAGACCTGTGTCTTCCCGCTTCGAGCGGATGCACCCTGCCCTGCACGTGATTTGGGGGTGGTCTGGGAGCCATCTTGCTTTACTTATTTGGAAGTCCGTATCTACCACGAGGCCGCGACCCCATTAGAGGGCAATATTGGACGGTGTGTACGGGCGCTGAGAGGTTGTATGTCCTTTTGGGCATCCCTTCCCCTGACGGTGTTGGGTAGGATTGCTCTTTTGAAAATGGTAGCGCTTCCACGACTCCTGTATTATTTCCGGACGCTGCCCATCTGGATTCCTCAGAGGATCTTTAGGGACTTGCGGACGATGGTTATTGATTTCCTTTGGGGGCATGGCCGCCGTAGAGTGGCACTGAGCACGTTGCTGCGCCCTAAGATTGAGGGGGGGATGGCCGTCCCCGACTTTGAATTGTATTACTTGGCGGCGCAGCTTCAGGTTCTTACACAGCATGTGGCTAGGCTGTTCAGGGGGCCGGAGTGCGACCGAGAGTTGGGGATACAACGCCATGTACTGGCCTATATCGTTATGTAGCAGAAACTGGAGTTGCGAGGCCTCACTATGGAGGAGCGGACGCTCAGGTTATGTTGGCAGAGGAGTCTGAGGAGGGCGAAGGCGACTCGACCATATGCACCGGAGATACCGATCGGCATGTTGACAGCTCTGCCGCATGGGGGCAATTGATCCCCACTGTCGGAATGGGAGGAGTCGGGACTGCAAGTAGTAGGGGACCTATATGTTGACGGGACCTTGGTGCCCTTTGGGGTGCTACAGGAACAGTTTGGGCTGCCGGAGGGGGGCTTCCTCTTGCATGCGGCAGTGGTGGCGGCCATACAGAAACACTGGAGGGGGGGCTCATCGAACCGGACACGACCATGGCATGCCAGTACGTAGTGATGCCCGCTGGCACCTTTAAGGAGGTGACCTGCCTCCATAATAGGATGCTGAACGAGGGGCTGGAACCGCTCCTGGGGCTGAAAGCGACATGGGAGGCGAGAATAGGTAGGCCCATTCCGGACACGGTGTGTAGCCACCTTCTTCAGCGTACGTGGAAGGGCACGAGGAACGCGCGCTTCCAGCAGGTGCACTTCTTCGTATTACATAGGGCCTACTTGACTCCGGAGAAGATCAGACGGTACTTCCAGGTACAGGACGCACGGTGTCCGAGGTGCTTGGAGTCGGGGCGGATATGGATCACCTGTTCTGGGGCTGTCCGAACTTGGAGGCTTACTGGGCGGAGGTGGGGGAACTTCTCAATGCAGTGACCGACAGGGAGGTGGAGTTTGATATGGCGGTGTGTCTGTTGCTCTGGTTCCCACACACCAAACACACTAAGGTGACAAGTAAGTTTATTGACCTAGGGCTGATACTGGCGCAGAGAGAGATTACCTGGCACTGGAAGTCCAGGGAAGGACCGTCTGTGAGGAGGTGGACGAATGACTTGCTGAGGTGGTCCGAGTGCGAGAGTGTGCTACGAATGAGGCAGGCTGTCAAGCTTGATAATGAGAAGACCTTAGAATCAGCGCATGCATGGGAATTGATAGTGCAGGCCTTGCGCGATTCATTAGTGGAGGATGAGGACTGAATGGATAGGACTCGAGGACACCGCGAGGCTTATGAGTACTGAGATATCATTGGATCTGTAGCGGGACCCATGCAAGAGTCAGGAACATGGCACACACCATTAGCGGTTGCTGGGGGGGTGGGACTAGGGGTTGTTTTGGGGCTGTTCGGGGTGGGCTAGGAGCCGGGAAGCCGATTAGCTACGGCAGCGATTCTGGATTGGGACTGATGACTGGGTCTGTGGAGCGTGGGTGGATGGCGGGAAGCGGCAGGGGCGCACGGGACGGACATGATGAGGGCCTCATAGGGTACGGGGAACGGAATGGCAGCGGCTCTGTAGCACTGGAATGTTAGCATAAGATGGCTGATGTTGGGGACAGGTTATGGTTGGGGGGGTAAAATGCGGATACGTAAAAAGATTTCGACCATTGTCCCTCAGGGACGCTCACCATGATGTCTTGCTACTAAATTGGGACGCTGTGCCGCCCGGCCTCCGGGATGCGGGCTGAATGGCTGTGTATGATATACGCTCTTACGATTGATGCGGGGGGACACCATGAGTGGACTGGTTGAGCAATTGTATGCTATGGTTTCTAATTCTGCAATGAAAACAAATTAAAAAAAAATAGTGTGGCAGAGTCATTTGACTCCCGAATTCATTGATGATTGATCCCCAATGATGATTATCCAACGCAGGACAAGAGTACGGAGTCAGAGTCCAGAAGTGTCAGAGACACGGACTCATGCTTGCAAATTGCAAAACCTTTTGCTCAGTCACTCTTGACCAAAAACCACAGAGTCTATTTCAGTTTTAAAGCTTTATTAAAAGTAAAAACATTTATTAAAATTAAGCTTGTCATAAAACATAAACAGTTGATTAAAAATGGAAAAGTGCTTAGTGATTTATTTCACACATTTATTGTGGGCGAGCCGAGCCCTCACCTGGTTTGCACTTTAATTTTTCTTTTTGGTGCTGAATCGTTGGTCACTCCGTCCTAGTGATGATGATCTGATCTTGCTCTTGTTCTTAGAAGTGAAGCTTCTGTCTGTTATGAGAAAAATGGTGCGTGTTAAAAACCAAGCATTCAGAGTAGACAGTCACAAATTATTAGATTGGTTTCTGTATTCACATTTCTTCATTCCTAGACAAAATACTAGTGAGTGGTGTATGTCTATGACATGTAACATTCTTAAATGTACTTTGTAGGTGGAACATCTGTTGCCGGGCCCAGCGCGGAGGTGGAGAAGGACACTTCTGGGGAGGAGGCGGTGCAAGTGCCGGAGGAAACTGCTATGCGGGTTGCCACGGTAGTGGTGGGCAGTGGTAAGCTCTTCTATTCCTTACTTATTTAGATTGCAGACTGCAGAGTGTGCTCTCTGCACGGGTGTAGTATATATGTTCAACAGTTAAGTTACTATACTGTTAAGCAGACTTTCAAATTTAGAACAAAGTAGCCTCCTCTAAATTTACTTCAACTCAGCGGTGATTTTTTTTTCGAGAATCCAAATCAGATCTGAGATAAACTTGATGGATGAGATGAAAGAAAAGCGAAAGAAGGGTGTAAGTAAGTGTGGAAGGACGAGCAAGTTAAAAGTATTGATGACTGACAAAGAAGAATGATACCTGTTTGATTGGTGCCCGAGGTGGCTGGGAAGGAATATGATGCATGGCTGGGGGAAGGATGAAGCAAGGATGGGTCGAAGGAGAACAGCCTGGGTGGGTGAACCACAAACTGTATGTGTGCGCAATATATCCTTTGGTTGAAATTCAAATGCAAGTCAAGCACGGATGTATGGCTTGCGGTTTCCCAAACAAAATGAAAAGGTTGTTTTCCACTGAGAAAACGTAAGGTTTGTCCAGATGAGAGACATGAAGAAGAATGATTGACATATAGTTTGAATGGATGGATGCCTGGATCATGGTACTATCTGACTCTTAGATAGCATATGTGTATGTAGAGAGAGTAGACGGTCACTGGATGAACTAAGTGTTACTTTGAAGAGCTAGTAACACTGCACCCGCACGTCCGTCCCAGTGTAGGAAAGGCAAGGAAAAGAAGTTTTAAATTAATTTTGTCCGAATACTACCATGAATAGTAGAAGTAGTTTGTATTGCAAGCAATCAATCAATCAATCAAAGCATTTATATAGCGCGCAACTCACCCAGAGGGTCTGAAGGCGCTTGGGGAGGGGGGGTCCGCTACTGCTCGAACAGCCAGGTCTTGAGCTGCTTCCTGAATGCGAGGTGGTCTTGGGTCAGGCGGAGGTGGGTCGGGAGGGAGTTCCACATCTTGGCGGCCAGGTAGGAGAAGGACCTTCCTCCTGTGGTGGCTCTTCGGATGCGGGGAACGGCGGCGAGGGCGTGGCTGGTCAATCGAAGCTGGTGTGTGGGAGTGTAGAAGTTGAGGCGGTTGTTGAGGTATCCTGGTCCTTGGTTGTGCAGGGCTTTGTGTGCGTGGGTGAGGAGTCGGAACGTGATTCTCTTGTCGACCGGGAGCCAGTGCAGGTTTCTCAGGTGTCCAGAGATGGGGCTGTGTCGGGGGATGTCCAGGATGAGTCTTGCTGAGGCGTTCTGGATCCGCTGGAGTCTCTTCTGGAGTTTGGCAGTGGTTCCGGCATAGAGGGAGTTGCCGTAGTCCAGTCGGCTGGTGACGAGGGCCTGGGTGACCGTCTTCCTGGTCTCGGTGGGGATCCACCGGAAGATCTTACGTAGCATGCGCAGGATGTTAAAGCATGACGAGGAGACGGCGTTGACTTGTCTGGTCATGGAGAGGGAGGAGTCCAGGATGAAGCCCAGGTTGCGTGCGTGGTCCGTTGGTTTGGGTGCGCTGCCCAGGGCAGTGGGCCACCAGGAGTCGTCCCAGGCGGAGGGCGAAGACCCCAGGATGAGGACTTCCATCTTGTCTGAGTTCAGTTTCAGGCGGCTGTTCATCATCCACTCGGCTACGTCTTTCATCCCTTCATGTAGGTTGGTTCTGGCGGTGGCGGGGTCGTTGGTGAGGGAGAGCATCAGCTGGGTGTCGTCGGCGTAAGAGATGATGTTGAGGTTGTGTTGGCGTGCGATGGCCGCAAGGGGGCTCATGTAGACATTGAAGAGGGTGGGGCTGAGCGAGGAGCCTTGAGGAACGCCGCAGATGACTTTGGTGGCTTCTTATCTGAACGGAGGGAGGCGGACTCTCTGTGTCCTTCCGGCAAGGAAGGAGATGATCCATTCTAGTGCCTTCTCTTGGATTCCGACGTTGTTGAGTCGCCGCACTAGGGTGCGGTGGCAGACAGTGTCGAATGCCGCGGAGAGGTCCAGGAGGATGAGGGCCGCTGTTTCCCCGTTATCGAGCAGGGCTCCGATGTCGTCAGTGGCTGCAATGAGGGTGGTCTCGGTGCTGTGGTTGGCCCCGAACTGTACCCTGTCTTCCTTTTCCTTTTTTCCTTGGCCTTCCCCAACCCTGAGGTTCCTTTCTGGTGGTCTGTGGTGCTTGCAGGATTCACGTTGACCTCTGCACTCGGTCCAGGTGCATCCATTGTGCCACTCAGTTTCTTTTTTTTCGTTCTGCTTGTATGGTGCATTTTCCCGCATAAGGCATGGGAATTGCAGGCCTGGCCCTGGTTATCGCAAATTTTTGTGCCGCGATTGGCCTCCTCACCACTTTTTTCGCGTTCGTGTTTTGCATTTTTGTGTTGTCACGTTGATTTTAACGAGGTCATTTGACGCGTTGTCGTGAGACTATCGCATGGTACTGTTGTGTTGAGAATACAACATTAACACTGTTGTAGAGCATTTTAGGACCCTAGTGTAATTTTCCAGATTCCTGCCCATATATAGGTATAAATCACCATTTCCTTATATAGGCATAGAAATCATAACCATATTTAGACTTATTCCATGCAGTCCAAATACGGCATGGCTACTTCCACTAGTTCCGAATATCCACAACAATTTCTTGGAAAACTCGCCTTCAGCAGCTAGGAACTTCCCCCTGCTTGAATATTGATTTATCCAAGAACTCATGGAGTTTTCAAAGAACTGAGATTCTTTGATGACACTATTATGTCCAACTTAATGTCAAACTCGGCACCTTCAAGGTATAAATATGCCCTCACTTGTCCTAGCAAACACACAGTGGTTTGGAGCAGTTCGACTATCTACTTGCCCGACGCAGCTCGCTACAGCAAGTGCCGAAGGAAACCGACCCTCCAGCAGACGCACTGAGAAAGACGCTGTCTTTTCTCCTGCCGAGAAATCCAGCTCCAGTATTTCCAAGCTCCCCTTGCGGGGTGTCGGGAAATCGAGGCCTGAGAGAGAGATACCAGACCTCCTTCATTCTAAACCAAGGTACGGAGCTGATTAGACCCGTAGAGAATTCTTGGATAAGATTCTTGGCAATGAATACTAAAACTAAGCTACACCTCACTTACTTCTTCCCTCGTACTAAAACTAAGGTTAGGTACACCAGGGTAGGCGTATTTTAGAAGCACCAGTTGAGTAATTTTTAGTCATTGTTATTTATGTATGTTATTTTATATGGCTTAGAAACCATACCACGCTTTTACAGTATTATTTTATAATACTCTTCGTACTATATGCATTGTACTTTGCAACCAGTATTACGATTGTAGCAGTTAATTTCTTCTGCATGAGAAAGCAGACTGTTCAATAAATACTTTTATTGAAAACGCCTGTCTCTCTATTTCTCTGCACCTCTGGTGAAACGAAGCATGCACGATTGACTGCGTGAAATATCTATCTATTGTTTCCGCGACTCTAGAGATTCATTTCTTATTCTTGGGAAACAAAGTTGCCATGTTTATTCGGTTGTCAGAAACTAATCCCTTCGTGTTTATTCGAGAAAGTTTCTAGTGACCTCTGAGCTAGCTGGCTCTCACAATTAAGTCTAATATATTCGATAGAGACCTAATCGACCTAAGTCCTACGTCAATACTATAGGATATATTATTCCAATGCGCAGAGCCTATTGGGAACATTGGAACTACACTACAACACAGCGTTATTTTCCCGCGATGGACTGCGATGTGAAGAGTTGCGTTAAGCGAATTTTGCGATAATTATCACACGTTGAGAATATCCCCCTAAAATGTTTGATGAATACATATTGCTAACGTGCAGATTTTAGTTACACTTCACTGTTGTTTAAGAAATCTTTGATAAAAGGCGTAACACATTGTTTTTCAGTAACGTAACAGATATCTCAACAGCATCAAATTAGCGAGAAGCGTGGGCTACCTGTGCACTCTCCTATGCAGTGTTACCCTAGCTGGAAGCAAGTTGATACTTTCAGTGATATGCAGAAGTTGGATTTCAATACATTTTCTTCACTCTCCTGCCCTAATCAGAGGCATTAAAAATGAATCCAGTGCCCAAACAGCCATCCCTCAACCTTCTAATTTATAGTGCATTCTTAAGATGTATGCGAGGAAGCATGAACTGCTCTCAATATGCTTTAACTGCTGCTTGTATGAAAAACAACGTCAGGCATTACAATCTCTTTACAAGGCACCAATGTTTAAATATGCTCCGTACCTCATAAACATCAAAGCCAATGTTGAGATTGTGCTCCTTTAATTCTCGAAGTTTTCGCCGGTTCTTCTGCATGAGGGCAACAAGGAGGCTGCACAGAACTTTGTTGTCTTTGGGGTCATCATCTTCCTCCAAGAGTGTGACCTTGTACTGGGGGTTGATCCGGAACAAGTCTGAACAAACAGTAAAGAAGGAATTGCAAAGGAGCAATTTACAGAGGAAAAATGTGAGAAAGAGCAAACAAACTGGTTCAGCCTACAAAGGGGAGGGCCAATACGAAAGGGAGAGACCAAAAAGGAGCAGTTTACAAAGTGTAATGTGAGAAGGCTTGAATAAAGAGGATAACTTAAAAAGGGGCACTACATGAAGGAGTGAATAGAAAAAAAGCTACTTACCAGGGCCAATGTGAAAAGGAGTCAACAGAGAAGAACAATTTACAAGGATCGGGAGGTTTCTTCAGGACCTATGTAAAGTGCTAGGATACCATTTCTCAGCACCCTGTCAAGGCAGGTAATTAACACACCCTTCGTCTTTGTGACAGGTCAATAGTACCTATAATTTATCGTTCCCGATTTGGGCTTCCTCAGAGGACCGGTGGGCTCTGTAACCTAAAGTTGCAGGTTATCTAGCTTGTGCTCCCTCCGATTACGGTGACCGGGGCAGAGATAAGGGCTGAAACATGTTGACTTCTCACATGGACAACAAGGTGCTATAGAACAGTAACATTTCTATTAGCGCACCGCCCTCCTTTTTTTTTAACCTTGCCGCCTCTCCTACCGACTAAAGTTTGTTTGTAAAGGAGTGGGAAGCAATTTTAAATTCACTTCACTCTAGTTCAACTATCACTGATCACTACTGCTATCGCCAGTTGGTCTACCTCCAGGTGGAGGAAAGCACATTATCAAAAAGACCCAATGATGATGCTTTCAGGTTCTAAGACAAGCGGAGAACCAAGATATACCGCTCTACCTCTCCTGTACGTGAATGAGGGTTTTTAAGTTGTTTACCACACCTGACCCTAGTAATACAGCTACAAGTGATCTATTCTTGCCTTGATTTTTTACCTTTGACAGGAAGCCCAATGGCTTCTTCCTCCCTCCTATGAATAATTCTTTTTTTAAATACATTTTTATTGGTTTTAGCCTTCAAACATTGTACAATACTCCGGGCCAATGTTACATTTCGTATGTAGGTTTACATAAAACTATCACATCATCCCTCCTATGATTATATACTGCTGGTCTTCATTGCCATTTTTTCTTTTTCCCTTTCTCACCCTTCACCTGTTTTTATTATTCTCCCCATTTGTATCAAGCCCTTACTCATTATGTGGATTGCTGATTGTTATTGAATGCAAAATTTTCCATCCTAAATGCCAATCAAGTTGTTTTTTAAACTATTGATCGGAGTGAGCTAAAATAATGTTTCAAGGGCTTCAAAGATCGGTAATGATAAATCCAACAACTTGCCACTGTTGGATTTATCATAACTACTACAGAACAGAAGTAATAGAACTTTCTTTTCTGTGAGCCAAGATTCAGCCTTGTAGCAGCCTCTCCTGATTGGCCAGCCTTAACAGATTCAGCCAAACTGCTTTGATGAGGTGAAAAGTAGCCTGCATAGAGGCAGAGGTTATCTGATGGGATGAGCCCTGCAGAGAACAGTCCACATAGGGGGCTGGGTAGATCAAATTGGGCTTCAAAGAACAGGACTGTAATGAGTGCTAGCCAGGCCTACCCTCTCTTCCCTAACCCCCCAGCCAGATAACAGCCCCAAGAGTGGAATTTGCAGGAGGTCCGGAAAGGGTATTGTTGAACCTGGCCCTTTTTTGCAGGGTTATCCTCAAACATTTTGCTTTCTTCCTATACTTTATCTGACCTGTTTTTCTTTGCTTTAGGAATCTGGGCACTTTACCACTGCTATTCAGTGCTAACATGCATGTGCTATCTCCTTTAAACATGATGTGATTGGTCTACACCTGTTTGTCATATTTAATCTACTTGTAAGTCCCTTGTTACTTTGTAGTGGAGAAGTGTGGCTCAATGGTAAGAGCGGCAGACCCTAATGCAGAGGTCTGGCCGGGACCAGGGTTCAATTCCCGACACAGCAGGGTCTTGGGCTCAATGTCCACAGACTTGATAATTCTCGCCTCGGTGCCTACTCTAATCATGGGTCCCCACTCTGCAACTCTGGGCAATAGCTTGCTAAATCTCCACAACGGCCCTAAAGCGCTGGGATGCTTGGTTTCACCTTGGGGGTGCCCAGTAGGGAGCATCTCACAGGGAAAGCCAGGACGGGTTCCACAGCGGTATACAGCGCCAAGATGCCTGTCAGGTGATAGTGCGCTTTACTAGTATACATACATTATCACATATACCCAGGGGCCTGTAAATTAAATGCTACTAGTGGGCCTGTAGTGCTGCTTGCGCTACTAACAGAAGAAGCCTTTCAACCCTGTTTCAGGCCTGCCACTGCAGGGCCTGCGTGCGCAGTTTACTCTCACCTTGACTTGGCATTTAAAAATACCTGACAAGTCTGAAACTTTTACTACAAACAGGTCACCCCTAAGGTAGGTCCTAGGTAGCCCTATGTGCAGTGTGCTGTATAGCTAAAAGGAAGGAAATGTGCCTTTATTGTGTGGAGTGCCCTGGTAGTGACAAACAGCCTATTTGATTTCTCACTGCTGGCAGAGCTGCTCTTCACATAGGCTAGTATTGGGAATTCCCTTATACGTTTGGAAGTGGTAATTTCTGATCTGAAAGGAGTAGAGTTGCCATGGTTGGTATGTTTGGAATAGTGATGATATATCTTGCTTGTTGGTGTAGATGGATTTTCATTACTGTGGTAGAAATGCCACTTTTAGAAAGTGGGCATTTCACTATGCCTATGTCTCTTGTGCTTTGCAGCCTGACTCCAATCCACGTCTAGGGTAGAGTGACAGCTGGGCTTTGTGCACACTTTCCAGACAGCCATGATACAGGATGGGTTGGGTGTAACAGAGTTGCAGCTACATTCATCTGCATACTGAATGGTCTTCCTGGGCTGGGAGACAGGGAGGTGGGGCAGACTTACGTTTGTATAGGCTGGGCCCTGCCCTTACACAAAGGCACCCAAAGGGCTTGTTTACCCTCTACAGATAAGACATGGATAAGGTTGGGTAGCCATTTCTATTTGCCCAACATGACTGTCAAAGTGAAGGAGTTTTGGCAGCTCCTGTGCACCCTGTCAGACAGGCCAGTGGCAAGATTGGGCAAGCCTAAGGCTCCCTAGATACCACTGCAAGTGGTTGGGACTCTGTGGGGATGGACTTTGTTGGTCCTCTAGACCCAATAACGGCAGAAGGGAGCAAGTATATCTTGGTGGTAGTAGACCATGCCACAAGATACCCTGATGCAATACCCTTCAGAACAGTCACTGTTCCTTTGGTGGTTAGGGCCCTACTGGGTGTGTTCACCACAGCAGGTTTCCCAAAGAAGGCTGTTTCAGAGAGGGGCTTGAATATCATGTCCAGCTATCTGAAGGTGATGTGGGAAGAATGCGGTGTTACTTAGAAGTTTCTAATAAAAGAGAGAGGGACCCCACAACCAAAGGGATGGAGTACCACAATAGACTTTCGTCAAACAAATATTCCCTTTGGGACACCTTACTATTGGAACATATATTCTCAAGACACATGTACACAAACAACAAATATTGACGCAGGTCAGGGCCTTCCTTGGTCTGACCGGGTATTATAAAGCAGTAGCAGCACCCCCTCGCCTCAGCCGCTTGAGACCCTCACGGGTGAGTAGCGCGCTTTACAAGTGATTGATTGATTGATAAAAGATTTGTTCAGAAATATGGAACCATTGTGGCTCCCCTGACAGAACTCACTACTAAAAAGTGGCCAAAGAAGGTTATGTGGACTCCTGAGTGTCAGAAGGCCTTTAACACTCTGAAAGAGACTATGTGTGCAGCCCCTGACTACACAGATTAATTTGTGGTTTAGACAGATGCTTCAGAATAAGGGATTGGGCCAGTGTGGGCACAAGTAAATAAGGAGGGCCTTGCCTTCATTAGGGGGCGGCTTGTCTCCAGCGAACAGAGGTGGATGGACATTGAGACGAAAGCCTTTGCGGTGGTTTGGTCCCTAAAAATGCTGAGACAGTACCTGTTTTGTACTCACTTCTGTGTTAAAACCAACCACAGACCTCGCTATTGAGGTGGTCCAATTCTCTACAGGTGATGGGCTTGCCCATGCCAATGCCGGTGGACTTTTCAGGTTTTTCTACCGAGGACTACCAGGGTGTAGGTTAGATACCCATCACCTTTTGTTTAGGGTGGGGGCATGTGAGAAAGTCATCCTTTTTGCCCTGATCATCCTCATTTTCTGACTGATACTGGTGGTAACTGACTCTACATATGCCCCTGTCTCTGCTCATCAGGCCCAGTGTTCTGATTAAACATGTATCTGGTAATCCTACCTGTAGGTCCCTAGTAAATGGTAGGGCATGTAGATGTAGAGACCCAGCAGCTTTGAGACACTTAAGTGTACAATGCGGTGTTGACTGCTGTCATTTGGAAAATCAGTCCTGCTTTGCAAGCTGCTTTTAAATTGAAATTACATTCATATTCGAGTTTGGATTTAACGGTACTTCCAAAGAATTAAAATGTCTTATTTTTACATATAAGTCAGGCCTGTGTGCCCCCAGAGTAGGGTGCCATGTAAAGATAAGTAGGGACATTTTAAAAGATGTTTTATATGCCTTGTGAGGGAAAAAGTACATTATATTTTGCTCCATAGTAGCACTTTTGCTCCTTCGGCTAACATGGGGATTCTGTAATACAGTATAGCTATTGATAGGAGACTGTTTTTCTGAGAGCAAAAATCCAGCTTTCTAGCAGCCTCTCCTGATTGGCCAACTTTAACAACCTTAGGCAACCTGCTTTGATGAGTTGATAAGTGGCCTGCATGGAGGCAGAGGTTATCTAATAGGGGGCTGTCTGCAGACAACAGGCCAGGACAGAGGTTGAGTAAATCAAACTGGGATTCAAATATTGCAGAACAGTAAGAAATGCCAGTCAGGCCTACCCACTCTTCCTGTAGCACCCAGCCAGATGGCAGCCCCAAGAGTGAAAAGGGGATGTTAAGGAAAATGAGACACACCATTGGGTTGACTCAGCCAGGTCTTACTCCCAAGGAGAGGAATTCTCCATCTTTAATTGTAATGTGCAGTGCTTTGTGGGACATGAATATGCAGCACTTTGGAGGAAGCTGTCATGCTTCTGGGCAGCAACCTGTACCCCATTGGTCAGGGTAGCCCCCTGTTTGTCACCCCAGAACACTGAATAAAATATGTGTGAGCTGTGCAGCAGCTCATATCTGCTGCCTGAAGCTACAAGGAGAAGAAAAACTGCCCTGCTGGAACCCTGTTCTGCATCCAAAAGGATTGCACTCTGAAGGGCTGCCCCTGCTGTGCACTGGGAACTACAGCCCTGGGGACTTTGCCTTGCTTCCAAAAGGATTAAACAGTGGACTTCCTGAAAGCAACAAGTTAACAGAGCTCACCTGCACCATCTCCCCCAAGATGTCCCCAGCCTGGATGTGTCCAGGTGCATTGTGGTAGTTGTAGTCCTAAACTTCAAATGACCATCTCAGAGCTTCTGGAGCCTTGAATTTGTGTTTTGGACACTTTGAACCCAGAAGTTTGGAGCAACTTTTGGAATAAGCTCAACAAGGTGACCGACCGGTCTGCGTGAGTCAGGCCGCCAATGTCGAACCGTGACCCTGCCTGGATGTCACGTTCGTCCTGCTGAAACCTCCAGAGCTCAAGGCTACCAAATTTCACCAAGTGCTCACGCTGAGTCAAGCCACCATTATTGACTCTGATCCCAACCTGAAGATGAGCCTCACTCGACAGAGAGAAAATTCTCCAGAAAAGTGCGAAGGTAAACACCTGCTTAGTGTATCCTACCAGGGTTCCATCCAGGTCGGCCTCCGTCCCAGTCAAGCGCGACCAGATGTCTCAAGTTGGCACTATATGTTTTTAAGCACTAGAAAGGGTTTATTCTTTAAAACTCCATATCCCTATTGGATTTTCGTCGTGTGGGTGTAATTTTAACAATAAAAATATTTCCAATTTTTATAAATTGGTGGTGGATTTTTTGTGTTTGTTGTGTCTTACTCATTCAATGTATTGGTGTTCTTAAATGCTTCACACACTTCCTTCTGCTTCGACACTGCGTGAGGGGGCGGGCAGAGTTGCAGGGAGGAGTGGTAGTACACTCATGTGCGCAGTGACAGTTTGGTCGCCCCTCTCGGGCCGCCCAAAACAGTTGTGCGCACATCCCTGTTCTCCAGGCTGCTTTGTCACAGCGCTCAGACCAATGACAACGCTGCATTGCACGACTGTGATTGGCTTAGGAGTGGGAGCCTGGCTGCCTGCGTCCTGTTCCGACCTGGATCCAGACACGGGCGAGCAGGAGAGAAGAGGCATGACCCAGCGGCAGAAAGGTATGTTTTATTTTTATTTTTTAAAAGCAGACCGACCCATCACACCCGCCGGCGCCTGCACCCTTACCCACGAGCTGTGCCGGCTGCCCCTGCAATCCACCTTCCAACAATAAGGAGCATTCATGACAGAGCATTTAATGAAAAAAACATTTCCCAGGCGCAAACAAAAAGGAGCAAAAAGGAGTAGGCAGCAATGTCCCTCTTTAAACTGGGTATGTTACATGTAAAGCATTAGAGTAAGAAAAATGATAGCCAAAAGAGGCTTACAAGAGATCAATCTTCTTTCGTATCATCAGAGCAATCCAGCAGTATGGAACACAGTCTCACTGTCCAGATGGTAAACCTTCAGTGAGGCTACAGTGGTTGAGCTACTTTTTGGAAGTCCTTCGGTGTGATGGCCTGCAGACTCTGACAGAAGACTCACTTTTAAATTCCCTATTCCTTCCCCTAATCTCTTGAAAGAGACTCATCTCGGACCAATCACGGTCGGCACAGCTAACCGCGGCAGGGTGCGGGGGAAGTCAACAGACGGAATAGGGAAAATTAAATAAATTAATAAAAAAATCCAATTCTGTCGTCTGTCGACCTCCCCTCATCTCCATCCCCCCTCACCGCCCCACCTTGGTTACGTGGGCCAGTCGCGCCTATCTGGGACGTTACTGTGGCATTCTGAGTTGTCATGCCTTTTTCACCGACAGGATACCTTACAACACGTGATTTGCACTGAGGATTTCGAACAATAGGGATATTCACACTCCCAATGCACTGGAATAGAGATCATCCTTCAAACAAAGGGGCCTAATAGGATGGCGGACGGACCAGCGCCCGTCCTCCACTCCCGAGGTGGAGGGACCGTCCGCAGGGGCAGCGGCGGTCCCACCGTGCGAATTAGGATGTGACCGCCATCCTAGCAGTCACATCCTGTATATTTAACCTTGCGGCCGGTGCTGCTTGAAGCAGCACCCGCCGCAAGTTAAATATGCATGTTTTACATCGGCCCCCAAACGGCAAAGACCACATGCTTTTCCACGGCGGGAAAACCCGCTGTGGAAAAGCATGTTTCTGCATGCATCCTAATATGGCTGGCGGTGTCCGATAGACACCGCCACCATATTGGAGCTTTTCCGCCGCGGTCTTCACCTCCGCGGATGACCCCCCTGCCATCCTAATCTGGCGGGGGTCTTTCCTATCACCGCAGCGGTGAATCCGCATCCTCCGGGCCGGCGGTGGCTTCCGCCGGCCCGGAGGATGCGGATTCACCGCAATCCTAATCGGCCCCCAAATCGGCTTTTATTTCATATTCTGAGATTGTTGTTAACTTGTAAAATTCAGATTTGAATACCAACCGATTCCCAAATGACAGCCTTTTCTGATTTTAACAAGACTGCTCTGAATATTGTTTCATATTCAGAACTAAAGCTATTTATTTCTTTTTACTGCTACATGGTGGGCTCCTGGTAGAGTATGTAGTACCCGGTTTCTAACAATCCATGACCAAAGCCAGCTATGATTTTTAAAGGAAATCTAGATTATGACAAACGGCATTCCCCATCCTAGATACAGGACAGAGCCATCTTATGTCAGCCTTGACCAGGAGGTGCCATGCATCACATTCCATAGCGACTTAGCACACAAATTGCTATTATTTTTACTGGACATTTGCATAGCACACAATTTGCTATTACTGTAGCCTCACAATGCTTGTATAAAACCTTTACAACAAGCATTTGCAAAGCCAATATATCTTGCTTTATTGTGCCAACGCATGTGAACACTTGCATTCACGAATGCTGTTTACATGCATTGACAAACAAATGTTATTTATAACACTAAAGCCTGCACTGTTGGTTTTCCAAGTGATAGTAAAAAGTAGCAAAATATAATGGCTTTCTGTATAGAATGCAAATAGGAGTTGGAGACTTCAATGTGGGAAACAGTGTGATGATTGAGTGCAATTTCCAGGTCAAAAATAATTTTTCATACATTACGATGAAAGCACTTCCTGTGGAGTGGAATGATACACCAAATAGCCAATAGCATGAAGTGAGAAGCTAAACCTCTGGATGGAGCCACAGCCCACACAGTGCCTATTTTAAACATTTGGTTACAATATGTTTTGCAGGCAGCTGCACTGTCAAGACAGACCTAAAACTAGTTCTGATAGACCAGAGTTTGACCCAGAATATGCAAATGCACAAAGGAATGTGTGAGACGACTTTAAAGGATAGGTTAAGGTTAGACATATGTCATTGTACTATGGAAGACTCCTTCCAAAACTAGCTTTGGGACAGAAACAGTGTGGTATAGCCTCTACAGAAGTTTGATCCTGTCTATTGCATTTGCACCGTATGTGTTGTCTCACTTACCAGGGTTTTTTCTGTTTCCACCAGCCGAGCTACCTCGACGCCAGGTGCCATCAAACATCGTGGTGTGCCACTTGCTGACGTCTTTCTTGGTAAGAGCATCTGGAGTCAAATTGCAGATCTCAAGTATGGTAAACTGTTGCAGGAAGTCCTTGAAGGACATCCTAAGGGGTACAAAGTGATGGGGGCACAGAGAGAGATAGAGAGGTTGTGATACAAACTTCAGGTGAAGGTGAGATGAGTAGCTTTTGGGATAAGGTGATATATTTCAACTAAATCATATCAACCACTGAATTATTACAGTGAGAGAGTAAAATACAAGTTTTTGTATGTGTTAATAAATGGTAAATGAGCAACAAGCACAAACATAGGAAAGCTAGAAAAATAATCCTTTAGACTGCAAACATCAGCATAATGGTAAAGTGCGGGTTAAAGGCATATAGTGCTCTGTGTCCTTCATGAAAGTTCATCTGTGGAATCCAGTGATACTAATTGAGGAACCACAATATAATTAAGAAACAAGTTAAATTGTTTTCAGACCTGGTTCAATCAAATCGAGTTGGAATGGACAGCACGGAATCTTGCGACCAGCCCACTTCTACATTGCAAGACCTCTTGCTCTACTAATGTTACATGGCCCCATGATCATCATGCCCAGCTCCTGCTCTGGTGCAAGAACAATCCATGAACCAATGTATAAGGATTCAATACATTATTACAACCGGCTCACCGCTGTGATGCAAGAATCATTCTGCACCAATGCATAAGGACCCTATTGTATCAATGCATCCGTAGTCGCAAGCCCCCTGGATGTGCTTGATTTTTATGCAAGAGACGAGTTTTAAAACAATCCAGCAAAAAGGCAAAACATAAAATGCACAGAAGACTACCCATGTTCTGGCAGTGGAAACAAATCAACTATTCCGGTCTCAAGTTTCATGCTTCATGCAGTCTCTCTCGCTTAGGGTCTAGTGCAAGCAAAGAAAATGGGGCATGTTGCCTACGAGTGGACAATAAACAACAGCCATAACTGGGGTGAAGATGGAACCTTACACAATGGGGCGCTGGTGGTACTGCACCGACTGCACAAATGACAGCCACACCCCTAGACAACTGTGAAGTGAAGTGCCCCCTTAAGTTTTGCATCTACTCATGGGACAATGTAATCACCCATACTAGGACTCCAAGGACTCACTCCAGCTGGAATAAATCCCTCACTGCTGTTAACGCTTACTTCCTGTGAAGATCCTTTTATACAGCACCCATCAACATGAGTGATGCTCAACTTCTATTTCCCATCAGTGTGAAAGGGTACACTTTCTGCAAGCATATTACCAGAAGTGTGTGGGACAAGGACACTTTTCATCCTCCTAAGAGTCGGTAAATTAGCATTTACTACAGAGTTCCTGGGTTATAGTGATGTCCCTTGGTCTCAAGCTATGGAGTGTTTGTTGTATGTCTGCAGTGGCATCACCTTGCCCAAATCCCTGTTCCATGAAAAGTAGATCACCACTCAGCTAAACAGTACGCATTTCACAAAGGCAAGATTATCTGTGTGCGTGTCTAGCCCCATCACCACTCTTCACGCAATACAGTGACCCGTGACTTCTCATTGGAATGGGGTGATCCTCCGAGCTCTTGCAAAGGCTGAGTAATAGGCATGAAACTCTAGCATGGTTGCTTGACATACTGAATGCTCCTCAAGAAAGTGCCTTATATGCATAGAGATCAGTTCAAAAGAAGGAAAGATCACTCAGTAGATTTAACTATTTTTTTTCAGCAATAGTCACACAACCTCCAGTGTCACCTCACAAGCTCAACTGACAGAAAGGTTGTAACTGTCAGTGACAAATGAACGTCCCCTGTGGGGAAGGTGAGGGAAGGGATGCTTGGTAGTGGAAGAGACCAAATTCTGTTAAGGGAAGAAATGGGGAGTACACTAAATTATAAGATAAAACATTCTCACAACTCACTAATGAGATTAGATATTATGTATATAATATAAAATATAACATCTTCTTCTTATGTAAAATTTAGAACATTATATTTTTTATTTATTTATTTATTACTTTATTTCGGCCAATTTGGCCATAAAAGTCACATACATACATAGAAAATCAAGCAGTAAGCATGGCAGCAATTAAGAAAATGGTACATGGAGAAAGAATAGCTTTTACAATTCATTTTTTTAAAAAACACGCAATATATTTCATTTCAATTTTAAAAATATATAAAAATATTAAAAAAATAAGAGTTATGTAAACATATACACCTTTCAAACTCAAAGTACCTGTCCTTGTTTCTTGCGGGTTATGTAAGCAGAATATAGGAATTTACTTATGCTAAATACAATGTACTGGGTTGAATTACTTTTCATGATCCTATAGGCTATTGAGCAGGACCTAGTTCCCAAGAGGTTACACATTGGTTTTAGCCATTTCTTTCTAGCATTCATGTATGCGCTACAAACAAAAAACATGTGAACCTCATTCTCAGAACAGACATTGGAACACATAGGGCAACACCCCGTTTTAACATTCGATTCTCCCAGTCTTTTTTGTGCCCATCTTTCGGTATTGTAATTCAGCATAAGTATCCCGTATCTGAACTTTAAGTAAAGGGTTTTTGCAATGGGTGGCTCTATCTCGTCCAGGAATGATTCAAAACGGAACTCATCCTTAAATGACAGAAAAACCTGGACTGCGGAACCAACACTACTTCCATCCACTAATTTTCCACTCATGTGGGTCCAAAAGGCTCGCTTAACTATTAGTTTGGAAGAGGTGGACATTTTGTCGGGAGTCTCCCACATTGAATATAAGCCCAGGAGTGTAAACCATTTTTTAATATGCACTAGCCATTGGATGTTATTAAAAGAATCAAGAGTCATCAGTTCATGCAGACCATTTCTGTATTCTATCAGCTCCGGGGTGGTCCAAAGCCTAACCCAGAATATTAATGGTCTTAGGATAGCTAGGTGGTCTGTTCTCCTAAAGTTCAGGTCAAGTTGGAGAGGTAAAAGAGATGTACTATTAGGAACCCTTACAGAAGCACGCATTAATTTATTGTCCAGATTTTGAAAACTATTCTTTGCCCATGGGCCCCATATCTCTGCTCCATATAGCACAGCAGATTGTATTTTAAATTTAAAAAGTTCTAAAACCGGGGTTACACTTTTGCTTGTGCTAGTATTCATTTTGCATAAAATTGGTTTGACATTTTGGGCATGTGATATCTTACTTTTCTCGATTTGGGCTTTCCAACTTAGTTTGGAATCGAGTACAACACCCAAATAGGAAAAGTTTTCCACAGTGCCTAATTTTTGGCTATTCAAGGTCAGGAGCCCTCTATCTGGCATACTGGGATTTAGTGACATACATTTTGTTTTATCAGCATTGATTTCCAAGCCCTTTGTCTGACAATAGCAGCTGAAGGAATTAAGGAGTGCCTGGAGGCCCTTTTTTGTTTGAGATATAAGTATTGTGTCGTCTGCGAAGAGCAACGCAGGCACCCTTTCACCATTGAGCTGCGGCGAATCATTAACACAAGCATTCAAATATTCGGGGACATCATTAATAAACAGAGAGAACAAGGTAGGGGCCAGGACACATCCCTGGCGAACCCCGCGTTCAATAGGAATATTGCGTGTCAACTCGCCATTAGGGCCCCACCTGATGTTTGCAAAGTTGTCAGCATGCAGCTCGACTATTTGGGCTAGGAGGCATCCCGGTAGACCTGTTTCTCTTAAAGTTTTCCAAAGTAGACTGCGTGGGACAAGATCGAATGCAGCCCTCAGGTCAACGAAGGCTACATACAGGTGACCTTTTTTAATGTGCACATATTTCCAAATCAAACAACAAAATCGAAAAATTTGGTCTATAGTGCTGGTCTTACTCCTAAAACCAGCTTGGAATTTGGAAATTATGTTCGAATCTTCCAGCCAGTCGTTGATCCTGAATAGCAAGTGTTTAGCATATAATTTTTGGAGCGTGTCCATCAGACTAATAGGTCTGTAGTTAGAGGGTATCAGTCTGTCCCCCTTTTTAAATATTAACACAACCTCCGCTGCACGCCAACTATCTGGAAAATTGCAGTTTGAGGATAAGACATTAAACAGGCGGTTCACATAAGGGGCCCAGACGTCAACTTCGTGTTTGTAAAGATCCCCCGGTATTTTATCCGGGCCAGGGGCTTTGGTGTTTTTAAGTTCGTTGATCGCCCTTACTGTCTCATCCAATGTAAAGTTGAGGGGTTCAATAGGGGGGGGGGGACCATAGGCTCCCTTTACTGTCACCATCGTATTGTTTATAGAGATTTGTAAAGTGAGTTACCCAGGTCATCTCATCCAGGAATACATCTTTCACAGCTCTCCCAGCATGCCCCCCATTAGCCATCAGCCTCCAGAAGCCAACGTTATCATTAATTTTTGCAGCAGCTAGCATTTCAGCCCAAATTGATTCCTCCCATAGTTTTTTGGATGTTTTTAGTATACGTTTGTATTCCACCCTTGCAAGTTCAACTTCTTCTTTTGCCTTATTTTTAATGGCAAGCAATAAGTTTCTTTTAGCAATCCTGCACGAGTGGTCATACCATAACTTTCCGTGATTGGCCACTCTTATGTTTTGTTGCTTCTTTCTCGGCATTTTTGATAGATACGTTTTTAGTTCTGAAAAGAAGACTTTGTGCAGATCAACGAAATGATCAAAGTGTTCAGGTAAGAAGGCATGGTCAACTATATGTGCAAACGTTTGCTCAAAAAGAGAGTACACCAACGCTAAGGCCTTACCATCCGCCAAAACACGTGGCCATCTTACTGCACGTCTGTTGTTGTTTGTGTGGACGTCCTCACACATGCTTACATGGGTATTCTCAGTTGATGTTGTGATGGTGTCAGGGCCGGCCCTAGGCATGTGCAAACTGTGCACCTGCACAGGGCCGCCAAACCCCAGGGGCCGCCACGTCTCCAGTCGATGAAGGGGGCCCCTCAGCTGAGCTCCCCGGTAGAGAGCTGTGTCTCTCTCTCTAAAGCAGCTGCTGCTGCCTGCAGCCTGCTCCTCTCCTCGCACTGCTGACCTTTGACTGAAGAGAAACAAAGTATCAACTTCCAATGTTTCTCTTCAGTCAAAGCCACGAGCCAGGCCCGGAAAGAGGAGGGGGTGGGGGCCCTGAGATAGTGCATTCTCCTCAGGGCACTACTCCTTTGAGAAGGGAGGAGGCCAGGGCTGTGAGGGGTGAGGGGTGGGGGGGGGGGTGGTTCAGGGTTTGGGGGGCTGCATGGGCTGGGGACCTCTTAATGTGATTGTGGCACCCTTAAAAAACTGCTTCCCTGCCACCCCCTACAAGTTATCTAAAGACACAATTACAATGCTGAAGCTGGCTCTGTGTTTCCACATCAGCATTTTAAAAGCATGCTCACCTTTTCTGGGTGATTTCAGCCAGCTCGACTACGCATGTCTAACATTGCGAAAGTGAAAGCGATTTGCACACCCCTCTTGAGTGGGCCTCGGTAAATGTGGAGAGCTGGCATGCTGGCATGTGGCGAAGATGCAGTGTTCTGCTATGTGATTGTGCACAGGTTGGCCCATGGTGAATTATAATTATTAGAAAGAACGCTCCAGATGCAGAAGCACTTCCTCAGCCACCAAGTTTGGGACAAGGAACGAGACAGTGAGTAAGTGTATTTTTATTGTTGAAAGGTGAAACAGAGGTCTCGGTGGAATGGGATAACGGGCCTGCAAGTAGGTCCTTTCTCCAACATACGTGCCTGTGTAATATAGTTTGTAATCACTCTGACATTTTTAGGAACTTTTATACATAATAGAAACTGTTTTCCGACAAGTCATGGTTCTTTTAAACAAAATACAATTTTAATTGCTTTCTTTATCGTAGTCCGTTTCACGCTCACCCTGACATCTGTTTAAGTCCTCCGAGTCATTTGTTATTCTCTCGGTGTACCAAGTCAACCTTCCCTCTGAGTTCGGTAAGCTGAGTTACAGTGACAATCGTTATGTACAGCACATAGAGGTGTCAAAATGGCATTTGTACAAACATTAATTTTATTGTGAGAGAAAAGCAGCCTCATTAAAACATGAATGCATGTGAGGGTGATGTGCTCTCTGCCCACCCTTGTTTGGGCGATATATTGTTGGTAGTTCTTAGTATTTAGTGTGTATCCTTGGCTTGGGATGGTGGCACTTTCCTAGTATGGCCAGAGTACATATGGATGCTGGATGGAAACTGCAAACTGATAGTAGAGCACCTGCCATGCATTTACTAAAAATAAAAAGCTTGTTGTTAGACGGACCGGGAGGGTCGGCCGAGATTACGGGGAGAGGTCTCCAGGGAGAGCCGTCTCCAACGACTGTACAGACAAGTAACTTCCCCCCCACAGACGGACACCACACAAGATTGAAGGTTAACGAGACTTTATATGCAATTCTTAGGTTACGTTGGTATGATACAAGGAGGTCTGGACTCAGGGGTCCCCTCGGTTCTAGTCTTTGGTTGAGGAAAGGGGTAGCGGGACAGTCTTAGTTACCAATGAGTACAAAAATAGCTCTCAATCCTCGAGCTCGGCGTTCTGGATGATCGGGCCGTGGAGGAGCCAAGCAGGTCCCGAGATGGATGAAGGAAGGACAACGGTCCGCGGCGGAGCCTGCAGGTCCCGGTGAAAGATGACGGTTACAACGGTCCGCGGCCACGCCAGCAGATCCCGACGACGAACTTCTCAGTTGATCCGCTCTCTTTAGTTGTCATTGTGGTTCGTTGTGGGGTGAGCTACTCTCTGTACGTTATGCGGTGATTCGGATCGCGCCGCTGGCCACCAATGTTAGACGGACCGGGAGGGTCGGCCGAGATTACGGGGAGAGGTCTCCAGGGAGAGCCGTCTCCAACGACTGTACAGACAAGTAACTTCCCCCCCACAGACGGACACCACACAAGATTGAAGGTTAACGAGACTTTATATGCAATTCTTAGGTTACGTTGGTATGATACAAGGAGGTCTGGACTCAGGGGTCCCCTCGGTTCTAGTCTTTGGTTGAGGAAAGGGGTAGCGGGACAGTCTTAGTTACCAATGAGTACAAAAATAGCTCTCAATCCTCGAGCTCGGCGTTCTGGATGATCGGGCCGTGGAGGAGCCAAGCAGGTCCCGAGATGGATGAAGGAAGGACAACGGTCCGCGGCGGAGCCTGCAGGTCCCGGTGAAAGATGACGGTTACAACGGTCCGCGGCCACGCCAGCAGATCCCGACGACGATGAAGGATGAAGGTTACGACGGCTGTGGCAGCGCCAACAGGCAGGACGATGGTGCACAGGACAGAGCTACGGCAGCGCCAGTAGTCCGTCCAGGATGAGTTCCTCTTTACGTCTCTCGACTCCAAGATACAACTGCCTTCCTGCTCTGGAGCTGCCCCAGTTATAGGGCTGGTGTGCTTTGATGTCCGGACCCTCGCACTTGGAGGTCGGGAGGTCCGGGATGAGGGAGTCCAGACACCCAGCAGGGGGGTGGAGCCAGCGCTCGGGGAGGCGATGGGCGAGCGGCACTTGGCGGGGGAGAGCCATCGGCACCTCTTCCTCCCATTGACTTGCCAAGTAGCCCGCTCACCTCCTGGGTGGAGGGTGGTGCCGGAATGTCTGAGGCCGGGCTAGGCCCAGGGTTGAGGTCGATCGGGGGCCAGGCGGCCTCGTGGTGAAGTGTCCAAGATGGCGGCCCGGGCTGGGCGCGCGGGCCGGCAGTGAATCGGATCCACGAGGTTAACGTGCTCGGGGGCAGGGGTCCCTGAGGGGACGGAGGACGTGCAATGGTGGTGTGTGGTACTTGCGTGACCGGGCTCGGGCCTGGTCGGGCCGGGGGAGAGCGGCCCTTCATGTGGCCTGTCCAACACTTGTCTATTAGGTCAAAATTATTTTGTTTGAAGAAAGTGATCAGCTTACGTTTTGGAGTCCAGGCGGAGGGGGAGAAGGGTGCAAGGCAGAGGGGAGAAGGGTGCAAGGCAGAGGGGAGAAGGGCGGAAGGCAGAGAGGAGAAGGGCGCAAGGCAGAGAGGAGAAGGGTGCACGGCAGAGAGGAGAAGGGTGCAAGGCAGAGGGGAGAAAGGTGGAAGGCAGAGAGGAGAAGGGTGCAAGGTAGAGAAGGGTGCAAGGTAGAGAAGGGTGCAAAGTAGAGAAGGGTGCAAGGCAGAGGGGAGAAGGGTGCAAGGCAGAGAGTAGAAAGGGTGCACGGTAGAGAAGGGTGCAAGGCAGAGGGGAGAAGGTTGCAAGGCAGAGGGGAGAAGGGTGCAAGGCAGAGAGGAGAAGGGTGCAAGGCAGAGGGGAGAAGGGTGCAAGGCAGAGAGGAGAAGGGTGCAAGGCAGAGGGGAGAAAGGTGGAAGGCAGAGAGGAGAAGGGTGCAAGGTAGAGAAGGGTGCAAGGTAGAGAAGGGTGCAAAGTAGAGAAGGGAGCAAGGCGGAGGGGAGAAGGGTGCAAGGCAGAGGGGAGAAGGGTGCAAGGCAGAGAGTAGAAAGGGTGCACGGTAGAGAAGGGTGCAAGGCAGAGGGGAGAAGGTTGCAAGGCAGAGGGTAGAAGGTTGCAAGGCAGAGAGGAGAAGGGTGCAAGGCAGAGAAGAGAAAGGTGCAAGGCAGAGGGGAGTAGGATGCAAGACAGAGAGGAGAAGGGTGCAAGGCGGAGGGGAGAAGGGTGCAAGGCAGAGGGGAGAAGGGTGCAAGGCAGAGAGGAGAAGGGTGCAAGGCAGAGGGGAGAAGGTGCAAGGCAGAGGGGAGAAGGGTGCAAGGCAGAGAGGAGAAGGGTGCAAGGCAGAGGGGAGACGGGTGCAAGGAAGAGGGGAGAATGGTGCAACGGGGAGGGGGAGAAGGGTGCAAGGCGGAGGGGAGAAGGGTGCAAGGCAGAGGGGAGAAGGGTGCAAGGCAGAGAGGAGAAGGGTGCAAGGCAGAGGGGAGAAGGGTGCAAGGCAGAGAGGAGAAGGGTGCAAGGCAGAGGGAAGAAGGGCGCAAGGCAGAGAGGAGAAGGGCGCAAGGCAGAGAGGAGAAGGGCGCAAGGCGGAGGGGAGAAGGGTGCAAGGCAGAGGGGAGAAGGGTGCAAGGCAGAGAGGAGAAGGGTGCAAGGTGGAGAGGAGAAGGGTGCAAGGAAGAGGGGAGAATGGTGCAACGGGGAGGGGGAGAAGGGTGCAAGGCGGAGGGGAGAAGGGTGCAAGGTGGAGAGGAGAAGGGTGCCACGGGGAGGTGAGAAGGGTGCAAGGAAGAGAGGAGAAGGGTGCAAGGCAGAGAGGAGAAGGGTGCACGGTAGAGAAGGCTGCAAGGCAGAGAGGAGAAGGGTGCAAGGCAGAGGGGAGAAGGGTGCAAGGCAGAGGGGAGAAGTGTGCAAGGCAGAGAGGAGAAGGGTGCAAGGCAGAGGGGAGAAGGGTGCAAGGCAGAGGGGAGAAGGGTGCAAGGCAGAGGGGAGAAGGGTGCAAGGCAGAGAGGAGAAGGGTGCAAGGCAGAGGGGAGAAGGGTGCAAGGCAGAGGGGAGAATGGTGCAAGGTAGAAAAGGGTGCAAGGCGGAGGTGGAGAAGGGTGCAAGGGGGAGGGGGAGAAGGGTGCAAGGGGGAGGGCGAGAAGGGTGCTGCAAGGCAGAGGGGAGACGGGTGCAAGGAAGAGGGGAGAATGGTGCAAGGCAGAGAGGAGAAGGGTGCAAGGCAGAGGGGAGAAAGGTGGAAGGCAGAGAGGAGAAGGGTGCAAGGTAGAGAAGGGTGCAAGGTAGAGAAGGGTGCAAGGTAGAGAAGGGTGCAAAGTAGAGAAGGGAGCAAGGCGGAGGGGAGAAGGGTGCAAGGCAGAGGGGAGAAGGGTGCAAGGCAGAGAGTAGAAAGGGTGCACGGTAGAGAAGGGTGCAAGGCAGAGGGGAGAAGGGTGCAAGGCAGAGAGGAGAAGGGTGCAAGGCAGAGGGGAGAAGGTGCAAGGCAGAGGGGAGAAGGGTGCAAGGCAGAGAGGAGAAGGGTGCAAGGCAGAGGGGAGACGGGTGCAAGGAAGAGGGGAGAATGGTGCAACGGGGAGGGGGAGAAGGGTGCAAGGCGGAGGGGAGAAGGGTGCAAGGCAGAGGGGAGAAGGGTGCAAGGCAGAGAGGAGAAGGGTGCAAGGCAGAGGGGAGAAGGGTGCAAGGCAGAGAGGAGAAGGGTGCAAGGCAGAGGGAAGAAGGGCGCAAGGCAGAGAGGAGAAGGGCGCAAGGCAGAGAGGAGAAGGGCGCAAGGCGGAGGGGAGAAGGGTGCAAGGCAGAGGGGAGAAGGGTGCAAGGCAGAGAGGAGAAGGGTGCAAGGTGGAGAGGAGAAGGGTGCAAGGAAGAGGGGAGAATGGTGCAACGGGGAGGGGGAGAAGGGTGCAAGGCGGAGGGGAGAAGGGTGCAAGGTGGAGAGGAGAAGGGTGCCACGGGGAGGTGAGAAGGGTGCAAGGAAGAGAGGAGAAGGGTGCAAGGCAGAGAGGAGAAGGGTGCACGGTAGAGAAGGCTGCAAGGCAGAGAGGAGAAGGGTGCAAGGCAGAGGGGAGAAGGGTGCAAGGCAGAGGGGAGAAGTGTGCAAGGCAGAGAGGAGAAGGGTGCAAGGCAGAGGGGAGAAGGGTGCAAGGCAGAGGGGAGAAGGGTGCAAGGCAGAGGGGAGAAGGGTGCAAGGCAGAGAGGAGAAGGGTGCAAGGCAGAGGGGAGAAGGGTGCAAGGCAGAGGGGAGAATGGTGCAAGGTAGAAAAGGGTGCAAGGCGGAGGTGGAGAAGGGTGCAAGGGGGAGGGGGAGAAGGGTGCAAGGGGGAGGGCGAGAAGGGTGCTGCAAGGCAGAGGGGAGAAGGGTGCTAGGCAGAGGGGAGAAGGGTGCAAGGCCGAGAGGAGAAGGGTGCAAGGCAGAGGGGAGAAGGGTGCAAGGCAGAGGGGAGAATGGTGCAAGGTAGAAAAGGGTGCAGGGCGGAGGTGGAGAAGGGTGCAAGGGGGAGGGGGAGAAGGGTGAGGGCGAGAAGGGTGCTGCAAGGCAGAGGGGAGAAGGGTGCAAGGGGGAGGGCGAGAAGGGTGCTGCAAGGCAGAGGGGAGAAGGGTGCTAGGCAGAGGGGAGAAGGGTGCAAGGCAGAGAGGAGAAGGGTGCAAGGCAGAGGGGAGAAGGGTGCAAGGCAGAGGGGAGAATGGTGCAAGGTAGAAAAGGGTGCAGGGCGGAGGTGGAGAAGGGTGCAAGGGGGAGGGGGAGAAGGGTGAGGGCGAGAAGGGTGCTGCAAGGCAGAGGGGAGAAGGGTGCAAGGGGGATGGAGATGAAGTTAAAAATGTGCCCCCCCCGGAAACATTTCTGCGGATGCCCATGGAACGCACACTACTTTGTGAGAGAGAGTGGGAGAGAGTGGAGAGAGAGAGAGTGGAGAGAGAGAGTGGAGAGCGAGAGTAGAGAGCGAGAGTAGAGAGCGAGAGTAGAGAGAGAGAGTGGAGAGAGAGTGAGGGTGGAGAGAGAGGGTGGAGAGAGAGAGTGGAGAGAGAGTGGAGAACGAGTGGAGTGAGGCAGTGGAGAGAGAGTATAGAGAGAGTGGAGAGAGAGAGTAGCGAGAGAGTAGCGAGAGAGAGTCAGTGGAGAGAGAGTAGAGAGAGTGGGGAGAAAGACAGTGGAGAGAGAGTAGAGAGAGAGTGGAGAGAGAGAGTGGAGAGAGAGAGTGGAGAGAGAGCGTGGAGAGAGAATAGAGAGAGAGAGTGGAGAGAGAGTAGAGAGATAGAGTGGAGAGAGAGTGGAGCTAGACAGTGGAGAGAGAGAGAGTGGAGAGAGCATGGAGACAGTGGAGAGAGTGAGCAAGAGAGTGGAGAGAGAGAGAGTGGAGGGAGACAGTGGAGAGAGAGTGGAGAGAGAGTGGAGAGAAAGACAGTGGAGAGAGAGTGGAGAGAGAGTGGAGAGAGAGTAGAGAGCGAGAGTGGAGGGAGAGAGAGTGGAGGGAGAGAGAGTGGAGGGAGAGAGAGTGGAGAGAGAGAGTGGAGAGAGAGTAGAGAGAGAGAGTGGAGAAAGAGTGGAGAGAGAGTCGAGAGAAAGTGGAGCTAGACAGTGGATAGAGAGTGGAGAGAGAGAGAGAAAGTGGTGAGAAAGACAGTGAAGAGAGAGAGTGGAGAGAGAGAGAGTGAGAGAGAGAGAGAGAGAGAGAGTGGAGGGAGTGGAGCTAGACAGTGGAGAGAGAGAGAGAAAGTGGAGAGAGAGACAGTGGAGAGAGAGAGTGGAGAGTGGAGAGTGGAGAGAGAGAGAGGAGATAGAGAGTGGAGAGAGAGTGGAGAGAGAGTGGAGAGAGAGTGGAGGGAGACAGTGGAGGAGACAGTGGAGAGACAGATAGAAGAGAGAGAGAGTGGAGAGAGAGAGAGAAGAGAGAGAGGAGAGAGAGTGCATAGAGAGTGGAGGGAGAGTGGAGGGAGAGAGTGGAGGGAGACAGTGGAGGGAGACAGTGGAGGAGACAGTGCAGAGAGAGAGTGTGGAGAGAGTGGAGAGAGAGTGGAGAGGGAGTGGAGAGAGAGTAGAAAGAGGGTGGAGAGAGTAGATAGAGGGTGGAAAGAGAGTGAGACAGAGAGTGAGAGAGAGAGTGAGAGAGTGGAGTGAGAGAGTGGAGAGAGAGAGGGAGAGAGAGAGCGGAGAGAAAGAGAGAGTGGAGAGAAAGTAGAGAGAGAGTGTGAAGGGAGAGAGGGTGGAGAGAGTGGAGAGAGAGAGTGGGGAGAGAGTGGGGGGAGAGTGGAGAGAGAGTAGAGAGAGTGGAGGGAGACAGTGGAGGGAGATAGTGGAGAGAGAGTGGAGAGAGAGTAGAGAGAGAGAAAGTGGAGAGAGAGACAGTGGAGAGAGAGTGGAGAGACAGTGGAGATGGAGTGGACAGAGTTGAGAGAGAGAATGGAGAGAGAGAGAGAGTTGAGAGAGAGAGAGACTGACTGACTGACTGACTCAGACTGAATACTGACTGACTGAGAGACTGACTGGCTAGGAAACTGACAGAGAGAGAGAGCAAGATTGGCTGACTAAGAGAGTGACTGACTGACTAACAGAGAGAGAGAGACTGATTGAGAGTGAGACTGACTGGCAGAGAGAGAGACTGACTGAGGTAGAGAGATACTGACTGACAGAGAGAGAGACAGAGAGAGAGGCAGAGACTGACTGACTGAGAGAAATAGACTGATTGACTGCGAGAGAGACTGACTGACTGAGAGAGACTGACTGACTGAGAGAGACTGACAGAGAGAGAGAGAGTCTGATTGAGAGGGGGACTGACAGGGAGAGAGAGAGAGAGACTGACTGAGGTAGAGAGAGAATGACTGACTGAGAGAGACTGACTGACTAGGAGAGAGAGAGACTGACTGGGAGAGAGCGAGACTGGCTGACAGAGAGAGAGAGACTAAGAGAGAGAGAGAGAGAGACTGGGAGACTTACTGGCTGAGAGAGAGACTGTCAGAGAGAGATAGACTGACAGAGAGAGAGACTGACAGAGAGAGAGACTGACTGAGAGAGAGATTGACTGACAGAGACTGACAGAGAGAGAGAGACTGACTGACAGAGAGAACAGAAACTAAAGAGGGCCCATGGAGCTTTGTTTACTTTTCTGTTGTCTCCATTTCTTGCTCTTTCCATAACACCTCAAGCAGTAAATAAGAGGCCGTCGAAAGTCCAAGGTTAGACACACCTGTGATGTCACTGGGTGTGAAAGGGAGTGACATGTCGCTTTTGTCACCCATAACGTTTTGGCGAATCGATGTCCGTGAGGGTCCGGACCCCCTCTTCCGGGGCCCCCACCTACGCTCCCTGCACAGGGCCACCATGAGCCTAGAGCCGGCCCTGATGGTGTCACTAACCATATTCGTGTTGATGTAAAGTTCCAGAGGATAGTGATCACTTTCCCCCCTACTTATTACTTTCAGATCAATCAGAAAGTGCCAGATGCTAAGGGAAACAAGTACAAAGTCTAGATTGCTTTTAGCTTTGGAGAAGGTTGGTTGTTTTTGCAAGTCCGACGGGAGACGGCCATTGCCTGCTCTAAGGCCGTGATCTGCGGTGAGTCTTAATAGTTGGCTGGCCAATGTAGAGTATTTAACAGATTTTGTGGTTTCAAGCTGGGGAATGTTATACGCTTGGTCCTCATCTTCAAACACATCAGAGATGCCCGGGACAGGTTCGAAATGACAATTTAGGTCTCCTCCCAAGATAACCGGGGTGTCTCCAACTACGTTTTTCAAGAGGAGATCCAGGGCTTCAAGTGTTGGTGAAACCTTGGAGTGGCCGATCAGTCTGTTGTAAACATTGACGATGTAACATTCGTTTCCACAGGGTGGAGTGACCCTTAGGGCCAGAATATCAGGAGAGCCTGTATCAACAAGATCAACCTGCATGACCAAGGTGATTTTTAGCCAAATTATTAGGCCCCCTGATGGTCTTCCTCTGTCGGACTGGACTGCCTCGATACCATAAGTTTTATATCCTACCCGGTGTGGAACTTCTGTAGCCCAGGTTTCTTGTAGCAGACAAATGTCACAGGTGTCAATATAGTCTGCCCAGTCAGGGTCTTTTAGGTTCTTGCAAACACCTGCGATGTTCCACGATAGAATAAGTAAGCGAGGTGATAGGCTCTGAGTGTCAGGGGAAGGATTGGCTACACACTGTTTAGATACGCTGCCTAGCTGTAGGTTTGGCATATCTTTCTCTGCATCCCTGGCTCTTTCTCTAACTACAGTGTTAAATTCCCCATCCGGACCACCCTTAGCTATACTATAGCATACATTTCCGGCTTTATAAGATAATTCAATTTTCTGGGGATTTGAGATGGTCCTATGCATCCTATCCTTAGTGATCTGATCATCATCATGCAATTGTAGGACATTTTTAAGATTGGGATTACCTTTGTCCATGCTACAGAAGGTGTCATATAACTCAGAGATACAGTCAGGCATAGTGCCAAGTCAATCGACAGCATCTAGGCAACTGAATCTATTGAAGGTGGGAATGCCAGACCACATATTATAATCACCATGTCTAGCCAAATTGGGAGCACTGCCATAATACTGGTTGACAGGGTTCCACTTGGGGCCATGATGAATGGGTCTAGGTGGAGGGTAAAAGAATGATAGGGGTCTAGCTTCAATGGGAGGATTCGCACCGTACGATTTCCAATTGCAGATTTGTTCAGCACTTTGGGGTTCTTCAAAGGATATGACAATACAGTCACCCGTGGTTGATTTGGCCGTTGGCCCTACCCATGCTACCCTCCTAACCATGAGGATCTTACTTTTCATCTGGTTAGGAATGGGTTTATATTTGTTTAGCCAAAAAATCACTTTGTTTTTTAAAGATTGGAAGTTTTCTTCATATTGGCTATCCAATTCTGGCACCCCTGTGAGAACAGCTACAAATGGACTAGCGTCTGGTGGCAGATCTATATACCCTCCTCTAAAATTGCTATACGTGTGGCTAGACTGATGGTTTGACTTATGGGTGGTATTTATAAAAGATTTATCAGGCAAGGATTGATTACTTGCAGGAGTAATATAAGGGTATGCAGGCGGATTGAATTGGGGTTTATTTGGGACTAATACACTCTGGTTGGAAGAGTGGGTAGAGGGAGGAATTGGCAATTGAGAAGTGTTACTATGTACCTGATTTTTCTGTGAAGGTTTACTAGTAATATTTACAGCTGTAGAAGTTGAGGGAGTTGGATTCGATTTTTCTTTAGTGCTAGTTGGTTGTTTAACATTTGTATTTCTTACTATCCCCTCCTTTTTTTGCTGCACATTCGATGGATTTGTATTTATAGTTAAGACCGGGGCGGGGACTGGAGCTTGCTGAGTGGCTCTAGGCACTTCAGTACAGTTAAGGCTTAAACTTGACAGGGTGATGACACTTTTCTCAACTTCAAGTAGCTGGTTCTCAATGCCAGTTAGCCTGATTTCTAGTGGTTTAAGTAGTCTCTTAAGCGTCTCCCACACTAATTTTAAAAATTCTTCCCTTCCACCATCTTGTTCTGCCATATCAGACGAGACTCTTTGCCCCTCACTGACTGAATGATCAGACATGACGATAGAGATTTGTTCATCTATATTGGCATTAGTATTTTCTACAGTTACTGGCGCTACATCGTCTACAGTGTTATCAGTTGTTACAGTAGGCATACTTGGTGTTCCCCCCGTGATATTGTGGCTAAGTGCTACTTTTGCTTTTTTCCTAGCGAAAGCGGTTAGGTGTTTGCGCTTTCTTTTATGCTTTGATGGTGCCTTGGCGGGTGACTTGCTTTTATTAGACTCTGTCTCAACTGGTAGCTGACAGGACGCCCCATTTGCAATATCCTCAGCACTCTCCTTTGAAAGATTCAGCGGTGATAGTCTTTCGGATTCGGCTCTAACGGAAGGCCCAGGAGGTTCATGATTAATAGGAGGGGTTGTTTCCTCTACTGTTGAATAAACCTCGGCCAAAGTTATAATTGGTTTTGGGCCAGTAATGCGTTCAGGAGTTTTGGAGGTTGCAATGCTGCCTAGAGAAGATTTTTTTCTGAGTGCAAGTTCAGTTGAGAGCCTCCTAGCACACTCAAGTTCTATTGATACTTTGTGCTGTAGTTTAGTTATTTCATTATCAATAGAGAGGCTGGTCCTGGTGATAAAATCATCTAAGGTGCCTGTGGCTTTTTTGGAGGTCTTAGTAGCCTTACTCCTAGTTTCACGTGAGGACATTGTGTGGAAGGGATGTTACAATAAATATATGAATAGTGCAGGAAGGCCAGCTAATGAAACACAGAAATTAAAACCAAGAGGAATGGCCCGGTCCGGTCCTGAACGGTCTCTAACGGCCTAGAACGGCCCTGTCTTTGCCCCGTCTTCGCCCGCGCTGCGGGAGGCGGAAGTGGTAATATAGGGAGCGTGGGGGGCGGGCCAGCAGGGAGAGCGGACCGGAAGCTCTCCGTCGGTCTAGCAGGGACTTCTGGGAAATGAAGTCCCTGCACGTTCGCAGCCCTGCTGTCGCCTCGCGCCCACAGCCGCCTTACCGCCACAAGAGATGCCCTGCTGGGCCGGTGTCCGCTGCCTGCGTCGAAGCGGCACCCGCGAAGCGGGTGCTGCGAGAGGTGGGATCGGTATGCTGGTTACAAGGTGAGCAAAGTGCTGCTGTGCCACTGGAATCGAAAACTGCCACTTGGAATAAATGTCCCACACGTTGGAGGTTTGAAGCACCTCTTAAGCACCTCGTTGGGGGGGCGGGGGGGCGGGCCAGCAGGGAGAGCGGACCGGAAGCTCTCCGTCGGTCTAGCAGGGACTTCTGGGGAATGAAGTCCCTGCACGCTCGCAGCCCCGCTGTCGCCTCGCGCCCACAGCCGCCTTACCGCCACAAGAGATGCCCTGCTGGGCCGGTGTCCGCTGCCTGCGTCGAAGCGGCACCCGCGAAGCGGGTGCTGCGAGAGGTGGGATCGGTATGCTGGTTACAAGGTGAGCAAAGTGCTGCTGTGCCACTGGAATCGAAAACTGCCACTTGGAATAAATGTCCCACACGTTGGAGGTTTGAAGCACCTCTTAAGCACCTCGTTGGGGGGGCGGGCCAGCAGGGAGAGCGGACCGGAAGCTCTCCGTCGGTCTAGCAGGGACTTCTGGGAAATGAAGTCCCTGCACGCTCGCAGCCCCGCTGTCGCCTCGCGCCCACAGCCGCCTTACCGCCACAAGAGATGCCCTGCTGGGCCGGTGTCCGCTGCCTGCGTCGAAGCGGCACCCGCGAAGCGGGTGCTGCGAGAGGTGGGATCGGTATGCTGGTTACAAGGTGAGCAAAGTGCTGCTGTGCCACTGGAATCGAAAACTGCCACTTGGAATAAATGTCCCACACGTTGGAGGTTTGAAGCACCTCTTAAGCACCTCGTTGGGGGGGCGGGGGGCGGGCCAGCAGGGAGAGCGGACCGGAAGCTCTCCGTCGGTCTAGCAGGGACTTCTGGGAAATGAAGTCCCTGCACGCTCGCAGCCCCGCTGTCGCCTCGCGCCCACAGCCGCCTTACCGCCACAAGAGATGCCCTGCTGGGCCGGTGTCCGCTGCCTGCGTCGAAGCGGCACCCGCGAAGCGGGTGCTGCGAGAGGTGGGATCGGTATGCTGGTTACAAGGTGAGCAAAGTGCTGCTGTGCCACTGGAATCGAAAACTGCCACTTGGAATAAATGTCCCACACGTTGGAGGTTTGAAGCACCTCTTAAGCACCTCGTTGGGGGGGCGGGGGGCGGGCCAGCAGGGAGAGCGGACCGGAAGCTCTCCGTCGGTCTAGCAGGGACTTCTGGGAAATGAAGTCCCTGCACGCTCGCAGCCCCGCTGTCGCCTCGCGCCCACAGCCGCCTTACCGCCACAAGAGATGCCCTGCTGGGCCGGTGTCCGCTGCCTGCGTCGAAGCGGCACCCGCGAAGCGGGTGCTGCGAGAGGTGGGATCGGTATGCTGGTTACAAGGTGAGCAAAGTGCTGCTGTGCCACTGGAATCGAAAACTGCCACTTGGAATAAATGTCCCACACGTTGGAGGTTTGAAGCACCTCTTAAGCACCTCGTTGGGGGGGGCGGGGGGCGGGCCAGCAGGGAGAGCGGACCGGAAGCTCTCCGTCGGTCTAGCAGGGACTTCTGGGAAATGAAGTCCCTGCACGCTCGCAGCCCCGCTGTCGCCTCGCGCCCACAGCCGCCTTACCGCCACAAGAGATACCCTGCTGGGCCGGTGTCCGCTGCCTGCGTCGAAGCGGCACCCGCGAAGCGGGTGCTGCGAGAGGTGGGATCGGTATGCTGGTTACAAGGTGAGCAAAGTGCTGCTGTGCCACTGGAATCGAAAACTGCCACTTGGAATAAATGTCCCACACGTTGGAGGTTTGAAGCACCTCTTAAGCACCTCCTTGGGGAGGCGGGGGGCGGGCCAGCAGGGAGAGCGGACCGGAAGCTCACCGTCGGTCTAGCAGGGACTTCTGGGAAATGAAGTCCCTGCACGCTCGCAGCCCCGCTGTCGCCTCGCGCCCACAGCCGCCTTACCGCCACAAGAGATGCCCTGCTGGGCCGGTGTCCGCTGCCTGCGTCGAAGCGGCACCCGCGAAGCGGGTGCTGCGAGAGGTGGGATCGGTATGCTGGTTACAAGGTGAGCAAAGTGCTGCTGTGCCACTGGAATCGAAAACTGCCACTTGGAATAAATGTCCCCAGAACATTATAATTTTCCATAACTGTAAGGAGACTACAATGGGTATATGTATATATTTATTTTCCATATACTGCATTTCAAGATTTGAGTACCCTTATAATTGCCTGACAGACCATTGAAAATTATTATTCAACTATGTCATCTTTGTTCATTGAATACCCTCTTAGTTCTGTCTGTCTGTCAATCATTTTTATTTGTCTCACTATTGACACTAACAGACCATGTCTGATTGAATTGTGCCCCTGGAATGGTATGACACTTGGGCAGTCTGTACATGCTTCAGGTCCTACCACCTTCAAGGACCAACATTCTTATGTACTTGAGTTATTTTCATGTGGTTGAAGTAACTACTATTCTTGCCTTTATAGAGATTGGGTAGTCTGACAATTATCTCCTACATCCCAATCTTTCCTTAAGACCCCATGTTTATTGTCATACTGTACCTTTTAGCCTTCCTGGTATTTCTTGGTGCATTCCATTGCCACGTCTGTCTGCACCCACACTTGTCTGCCCTCATCCAACCAATTGGGTGAGAATTTAGTTTCTGGTTGTCTGCAAATAAGTGAAACTAGTGGAGAAATCTCTGTAAATGCATTAGGTGCAGTGTGGTATAACCATAACATAGTTTGAAGGGATTTCCCTAAATGTTCATTGGAAATGCTAGACAGTAGTACACATTCCTTGATCATTCTCTTTACACGTTCAACCAGACCATTAGCTGTAGGACAATACAGGCTGTGTTTTAATGTTTTATGGACATAAGAATCCCTTTATTTATCTGAGCTAAATTTTACTCCATTATCTGTTACGAATGTGCTAGGAATACCTTCTATCAAAAAAAGTATCAGTAAAAAAATCAATTAGTATTCTTGTAGTAATAGAGTTTACAACCTTGGTCACGATCCAGTATGAGAGATATTCTACTAACACTAGTATGTATTTACCCTCCAATGTAGATTGTCTGAAAGGTCCAACAATCTCTAATGCTAATTTGTCCCATGGCTTGCAGGGAACATCTACAGATGATAACGAAACCTTCCTGGGGCGTGAGGGGGGTTGCTTTGTAACTTAAGGCAAAACTCATGCAGTCTTACTTTTTTATAGTATAGATTCCATATTAGAAAGTAAATGAATCCATACCAGGGAACTAATAGTTAGCCCTTCCTTTATTCTCTGTGATATTTCTTCCCGGATGTCCTTCATGAGCCAGGTCAGCTAATCTATCCCATACATTTCTTGAAGGAACTAACATGTGTCCTCTCCTTAATACATTTCCCTCAGTGCTCAACTCCTGTCTTATTCCCCAGTGACTCTGGATTTCAACAGGTAGATCATATTGTCTATTTGGTGAACCCCTGGACTATCTTTTCTTTAACCAGGTTTAAAGCATCATCTGTACTCATTCCTCTCTCCCATTTTTCTTTTTTTATGCCTGCTATATTAACTGAGAGTACTGGTCTTTCAGTGTTGCTTTGTTGATATGTATCTTTATTCAGGGGCATCCTAGAAAGACAGTCTACCACTAGGTTCTTGTTTCCTGGAAAATAGTCCATTTTAAAATTATATACCTCAAGGCTCAACACCCATTTGGCTATGCAAGTCGTTCAATTTTTGGGGATGTGAAAATGAATGTGAGTGGTTTATGATCTGTTCATAAGGTGAAAGGCAAACCTCATAACAAATTTAAATGTGGTATCACCCAATAGCAAGCTAAAACTTCCCTCTCAACTGTAGAATAGTTGGACTCCGAATCCTTTAAGGCACGGGATGTGAAAGCAACTATACATTATTGTCAACTATCTATGTTAGGGTGTGTCCGATTACTTTGGTGCTTTCACCAGTGGTCAAAATGCTTTTACGTCTGACATCAAAGTTTCCCAACATAGGTGCTATGTTAATTGAATGCTTGATCTCATTGAAGGTTCTGTGGTAGGCTACATCCTGTTTGAAATGGCATCCTTTCTTTAGTAATTCTCTTAGGGGAGATACTTTATCTTACAAATTTGGACATATACTCAACCAAGCCCAAAAACAACAATTTAAGTACCTCTTTGGACGTTGGTGAGGGAGCTTCTCTGACTACGTCCATTAGATCAATTATGGGCTTCATACCACCTTTAGAAATTGTATGGCCTAGATAATCGACTGATCCCACTCGATTTTGACATTTTTCCAATTTAAGGGTCAACCTTGCTTTCCTCAAAGCTGAAAATGCCATCCTCAATGTTTCATTGCGTTCTTTTCCAAACTACCATACACTTTGATATCATCCTGAAAGCACAGAACCTTTTTAAACCCACTCAATACATGCTTCGTGATCCTCTGAAATATTGCAGTGGCAGAGGCCAACCCAAATGGCATCCTGCAGTACCTGCACGTACCAAAAGGAGTGATTAAAGATGTAGAAGATGTAGAAACAGGATGGAGTTCCACCGGATGGTATGCCAAAGATAGATCAATTACTCTAAATCAACTAGAATTCCCAATCAGGCTTAACATTTTGTTAATTCCGGGAAGGGGAAACCACTCTACCCAGTTGTTGGCATTAAGGTCCCTCAGGTCTACACATAGGCTTCTCCCTTTTCCTGTGCCTTGTTTGTTACCACTGTGGGGGCGAGCCATTCAGAGTTATCTATTGACTTAATAACCCCTGGTACTTCTAGTTGTTTAATCTCCTCCATCAGATGGGGAATGAATCTAAATTTGTGTACTACGAGTGTTGCCTTGTTTTCTAGCTCTGTTTTGTTCTGGAAATCCTGCAAAAGCACAAGCTTGTTTTCAGAAAGTTTGCTCCGCTGCTATACCATAATTGCTTTTTGCACTTTGTTTACAGCTGTTTTTTAAAACTTTTTATGAATTTTAAACGTTACTTCATGTACCACTGTGCTCACTTTTGTTTAAAATCTGTGCCATTTCCTTTCCTGATACTGCGAGTGTGTGACAGTATCTTAGGCTCTAACGGACACCTAGAGATGCCATTCTGCGAGTGCTCTCTCTAGTTGTTTGGGCTGTAGAGGCATAAATATGCGCACTGCGTGGGCGAGGGAGCCTTAGAGGTTTGGTCCGCTGCTATACCATAATTGCTTTTTGCACTTTGTTTCCAGCTGTTTTTAAAAAGCTTTTTATGAATTTTATACGTTACTTCATGTTCCACTGTGCTCACTTTGTTTAAAATCTGTGCCATTTCCTTTCCCGATACTGCGAGTGTGCGACAGTATATTAGGCTCTACTGGACACCTAGAGACGCCATTTTGCAAGTGCGCTCTATAGTTATTTGGGCTGCAGATGCATAAATATATGTGCTGCGCGGGCGAGGGAGCCTTAGAGGTTTGCTCCGCTGCTATACCATAATTGCTTCTTGCACTGTGTTTACGGCTGTTTTTAAAAAAAAATTATGAATTTTAAATGTTACGTCATGTTCCACTGTGCTCACTTTGTTTAAAATCTGTGCCATTTCCTTTCCCGATACGGCGAGTGTGCGACAGTATCTTAGGCTCTACTGGACACCTAGAGATGCCATTTTACGAGTGCGCTCTATAATTGTTTGGGCTGCAGATGCATAAATATGCGCGATGCAGGAGTGACGGAGCCTTAGAGGTTTACTCCGCTGCTATACCATAATTTCTTTTTGCACTTTGTTTACGGTTGTTTTAAAAAAAAATGTATGAATTTTACACGTTACTTCATGTTCCACTGTGCTCACTTTGTTTAAAATCTGTGCCATTTCCTTTCCCGATACTGCGAGTGTGCGACAGTATCTTAGGCTCTACTGGCTACCTAGAGATGCCATTTTGCGAGTGCGCTCTCTAGTTTTTCAGGCAGCAGACACATGAGTATGCGCGCGGCGCCTAAGGCAAGCCCGTTTGCGCCCATCAGTGTCCCAGAAGTGGCCAGCTCCAGGCCTGCTGCCCGTTCCACTTCCTAGCATGTGGCCCATCTAAACTATAGCCGTGACGAGCTGCTGCTGCTTTGGCCATGTCCTTGCCAACGAATTAAATCAAATCAGGGACATTTGTACTGCGCACATATCACTCGAAAGTCTCATGGCGCTTGCAGACGGCTCTGATAGAGTACTTGTTTAGTTGTCAAATAGCCTTGTATCAGTTTTTTGCAAAAGCAGTCATGAGATCAGGGGAAGTTAATTCCAGGAGACAGGAGCAAGATTGGAAAAAGAACCTTCCTCCATATCTTGCCATGCGGATTCTGAGGGGCATAAGAAGGGATTCATTGCTCGATCTCAGCGACCAACAAGGCTGATACCAACGTCATTTTTGGGACCAGTACTCCAGGCCTTTTCCATACACGTTTTTATGTGTCAGACAGAGGGTCTTAAATAGGATTTTCTGTCTGACAGGAAGCCAATGTAGAGATCTCAGACAAGGGGCAGACGGGGATCTTGGCGGAAGGTTCAAAACCAGTCTGGCCGCAGTATTCTGCAAGATCTGGAGTTTGGTCAGAAGGCCTTCGTTTATTGAGGACAACAGGGCAGTTCCATAATCCATGCGATTTATTATCAGGCCCTGGACTAATGGTTTCCTGGCCTCCAAAGGGATCCAACTGTTAAATATTGGACGGATTTGTTAGCACGAGCTGAAAGCCATTTTGTATTTCTGGCAGCCATTTTAGTTAGCCATGTGCTGCCATGTGCTCGCCATGTGCTCTGCCCTCCTTGGTGTTGGCTGCTCTTGTAATCTGCCTAGAAACAAACTATATTCAACATCTTCCACCTTAGCACATGCTCAGAAGGGCCTAGCTAATAGAATGCACCTGCTTCTCTAGTATAACTGTCAGGCTATTTTTGCTGCTGTATGGAGAAGTAACTCTTCTCCCACTTTGTTGAGCAAGCAGATCTTGTATGCCCATATTAGTCATTTTGCATGCTTACATGAGCCAGGACTGCCCCTTGTTCTTATGCTGACTATGTGACCCTAAGCATATATAAGGCCCAGTTTTCTGTACTCCTTAGACTGCCTCATTCAGTTGCTAAGGCGTCTGTATGACGTAGTCTCCCTCATCTGAGGTTTAATAAAAATGTATTTTATATTACAGCTTCTGTGCCAATTTCTTCTTTGGTGTTTTTAAAAGGACCAAGTATCAGTGAGACCCGCTGATAAGATTTTCTATGTTCAACACAACCAGTTACTAGGTGGGATGTGTTCCATTAACAGCCGAGAGTCTGTCAGCGGTACAAGTTCCAGCTAGGTTTAGGCCGGGGGGGCAAGTACAATCTAATGGCATGCCCCATGCTGTCAAAAACAGGCCCACCATTAGGGCTGCTCTGATAAATACCTGCTCGCTGGTGAAACATCACCAGGGCATATTCGACCTTCTCTCGGATAATCATATTGATCTTCTTTTTATTACGGAGACTTGGTTGAATGAATCCTCCAATCCGGTAGTGCAGATGGCTATTCCAGAAGGTTTTAAGATCTCCCGTACTGACCGCCAAAATGGCACAGGGGGCGTTGTTGCTGCTGTGTAGAGGGATAAGAGGGAGTTTAATCGCAGGGAGACCGTACTAGTGGGTGAGGGCGAATTTCTGAACTTTAGCATTGCTGTTTCACCCCTTTCCACATTGGGGGGACCCTGGTTTATAGGCCCCCTGGATCTGCAGTGTCCTTTATCAAAGGAGTGGAATATGTTATTGTCCCCCGTGCCTTCCGCTTTTTGCAGGATCTCTTTTACGGGGACCTCAATATCCACCTGGATGAGATGGAGTTAGAGAATAACCGGAAATTTTCTGGATTTCTTGAACCTGGCTCGGCTAACTCAGTGGGTCAGCCTACATACCCATAGCGGCAGGCATATCCTTGATCCCATCTGTTCCAATTTTCCCATCATAATTGAGGACCCGCTCCCGGTGCTCTGGTCGGATCACTTTCTATCCTGTTTTTCCTGGGCTGCTGAAGGCAGCTACAAGGATCGTCAGTGCAGATCTGGCCCTGCCACCGCTAAAATCGATCAGTTGGCTTTCGGCATTGCTCTGACAGAATCAAGACCTGCCTCCGACTTGAGAGGTGTGCTAGCCAGTTTCACCAAATGGATTATGCAGGCGGTGGATAGTCTTTCACCGCCCCCGTGTCGCAGGTGGTGCAAGGAATCCCCCTCTAAACCCCGGTCTCATCTGATCTAAAAATACTTAAGCAGCAATGTAAAAAGCTGGAACGCCGCTGGCGTAAGGACTACTGCCCTTCAGCAAAGAAGACACTCAGAGAAGCCCAGAAAAAGTATTACTCTGCCATCAGTCAGGCCAAAGGTCTCTATTATACCGAGCGCATAGATTCAGCTAGCAATAACTCCAGGGAAATGTTCTCTATTGTTCAGAGCTTTCTGTCTCCTAAGGTCGAGGCTACTAAGCTCCCTACTTCAGATGCCTGGTGGGAAAAGCTTTCCCATTTCTTTGTTAATTAGATGCGCGCCATACAGGCAACGTTTACAGGTAAGAGCTTGCCTAGGCCGGAAACTGTGCCCCCGGTTGGGGTGCTAGCTTCTTCGTTCATGCTTGAGGCCTTTTCTCCTATTGACTTGCTGGAGTCCATGAAATCCAGGTCTCTGTCTGACCCCTGCGTGGCCAGGCTCTTGGCCTTCGTTGCAGTCTGTCAACCCAGAGGTTAATGCACTCATCAATCTCTCCTTTCAAGAGGCGCTTGTCCCAGTAGAGTGGAAACAGGCAAAGATCCTGCCGCTTTTAAAAATACCATTGTTGGATCCATGTGACCCGGGGAGCTACCGCCCTATCTCTCTGCTCCCTTGTATGGCAAACATCTGTGAGAAGGCGGTTAACAAACACCTTACTGATTTTATTGAAGGCTCTAGCTTACTGGTTTTAGAGCTGCCTACAGCTCTGAGTCTGCTCATGTTGAAGTCTCCGAAGCTATTTGGGACTGCTTGAACTCTGATGGAAATGCGGCCCTTATAATGCTGGACCTTTCAGCAGCATTCAAAACTGTCCCCCATTCGCTGCTTCTGGCCCGGCAGGCGGACATAGGTATCTCAGGGTTGGCATGGAGGTGGTTGAAATCCTTCCTGGAGGGACGTTCACAACAGGTGTGGTTCCCGCCATTTTCATCCCGACCTCAATCAGTGACCACGGAGTGCCGCAGGGGTCCTCTTTGAGTCCCCTGCTCTTTAATATCTACGTCACTCCTCTGGTCCAGTTGGCAGAAGATCGGGGAGCCAAGATCGTGGCATACACCGACGATACCCAACTTCTGTTTACTTGGGGTAAAACAGAGTTTTCTACTCTAGAGGCAAAAGATTGCCTGACAGCTTTTCAGTGGCTCTCTGCTGCTCAGCTCAAATGCAATGAGGATAAGTCAGAAATCCTTCTTCATGGGAATTTCCCTCCCCGGTTCAGAGAATCTCTTTGGCCGTCCGACTATACTCTTCCCTCCTCCTCGGGCCAACCAGTTAAGAACTTGGGTGTTTGGTTCGACGAGCAGTTGTCCTTTTCGACCCAAATTAAAAAACTGGCCAGGCTGCTTTGGGATACTACAGCCTGTTAAAAAATTCCTTCAGCTGCTTCCCAGGGCAGCGAAAGAAATAGTGACCCGTGTACTGATCCTGTCCCGCATTGACAATGCCAATGCATTGTACATTGGCCTCCCAGACTACAATCTCAAAAACTGCAGGTGGTCCAGAATGCGGAAGGTAGTCTTGTGTTTAACATTCCTATCAGAAACAGTGTCAGGCTACATCTGCGTATGCTGCACTGGTTGCCTGTCATGAAACGTGTAAAGTTCAAGGCCCTGGTTATCGCGCACCTTGCTCTTCATGCGGGGTGCCTGAATATCTTACTAAGCACTTTGCATTTTACACACCTGCCAGACACTAGAGGTTGGTACAAAAGGGGGTGGTAATGGACAGAGCATCTGAAACAATCAAACACTCACACCCAGTCAAAAGATCTGGGTTTAATCCATCACCGTTCTTTAGCCCACTCTGCCACCCCAGTTCAGACATGGCTATATGCAAATCAGTCTGACCCTGTGCCTCATGAGAACGGTCCAGCCCCAACTGCCAAGCCATGCCTTCCCTGGACCGGAAACAAGCTTCCGAGGACCGGTTTCTGGCATTCCAGCCGTCTTCAGCCCGGCTTGCTTGAATCCAGTGGCAAAGTGAGCAAGGGACTCATGTCTGAGCATACCCTGCCACACTTATGGCGGCCAAAAGCGGTACAAAAGGGGGTGGTAATGGACGGAGCATCTGAACCAATCAAACACTCACATCCAGTCAAATGATTAGGGTTTAATCCATCACCGTTCTTTAGCCCACTCTGCCACCCCAGTTCAGACATGGCTATATGCAAATCAGTCTGACCCTGTGCCTCATGGGAACAGTCCATCCCGAACTGCCAAGCCATGCCTTCCCTGGACCGGAAACAAGCTTCCGAGGACCGGTTTCTGGCATTCCAGCCGTCTTCAGTCCGGCTTGCTTGAATCCAGTGGCAAAGTGAGCAAGGGACTCACGTCTGAGCATACCCTGCCACACTTATGGTGGCCAAAAGCGGTACAAAAGGGGGTGGTAATGGATGGAGCATCTGACCCAATCAAACACTCACACCTAGTCAAAAGATCTGGGTTTAATCCATCACCGTTCTTTAGCCCACTGTGCCACCCCAATTCAGACATGGCTATATGCAAATCAGTCTGACCCTGTGCCTCATGGGAACAGTCCAGCCCGAACTGCCAAGCCATGCCTTCCCTGGACCGGAAACAAGCTTCCGAGGACCAGTTTCTGGCATTCCAGCCGTCTTCAGCCCGGCTTGCTTGAATCCAGTGGCAAAGTGAGCAAGGGACTCACGTCTGAGCATACCCTGCCACACTTCTGGTGGCCAAAAGCGGTACAAAATGGGGTGGTAATGGACGGAGCGTCTGAACCAATCAAACACTCACACCCAGTCAAAAGATCTGGGTTTAATCCATCACCGTTCTTTAGCCTACTCTGCCACCCCAGTTCAGACATATCTATATGCAAATCAGTCTGACCCTGTGCCTCATGGGAACAGTCCAGCCCGAACTGCCAAGCCATGCCTTCCCTGGACTGGAAACAAGCTTCTGAGGTCCGGGTTCGGAAGAATGAAAGTTGAAGGTTACTGTAGTTGGTCGGTGCTGCTCTTAGGAAAACAGAAGTGAGGTATCGCTGCTTGAACTATTTAGCAAGCAGCAAAGAAGAGCGACTGATGGTTAAACCAATGGGAAGGCAGGAGGGGGGACATAAGTCCTTTTCAAGTCTTTTTCCCCTACTACAGCGCATACGCTTTCTAGGCTCAATCTAAAAGGAGGTGCCTGGCTCTTACTTGCTGCAGCCATCTTTTAACGTGTTAAGGGATCAAGATTATTATGGATACCTGTTTGGACTGTACTTTTGAGATGTCTTGTAGTACTTAATTGTACTTAATTGTGCGATAGGATATCAAGTCACCAATTTTTTAACATATTAGAGATCACCATAAGAATAGAAAAGGGATTAGGTTCCCGAGGATTCAAAGGCTTATTCCCATGGTGAGGGGTGGTGATCTGCTGCTGAGTTTCTGTCAGCAAGAAGCACGTTGGGTCAGTAGATGTAAGTCTGTATCGTTAGGCCTGAACAGTGACAATGAGTTTCACAATTTTCTGGAGAAATAATTGGTATAGGACCTGGTTACATGTGGCCTTTTGGACTTTGTGAATGGGAGTAGAATAAACAGATTTTGCGACAGATTTTCGTTCGCATCAGTTAAATGGAGTTCATTGGGTGTTCATAGTTTTGATTCATTGATTTTTAGAAGGAAGCGATCTTGCCATGGATTGTCGTTCACATTTGTCAAATGAGTTTATTGGGTGCTTGTAGTTCTGAGCATTTGATTTATTTATTGAATAATATAGGACTCCTTTTATGTTGGGGACAGCACCCGAGAAGTTGGATATTTAAGGTTTGGTTTATGTATAGGATTATAGCTTAGTACCCCTTTTGTTTACACAACTGAATTTATTGTAGGATCCATTGGTACAAATTAATTGATAATGACATTTTGGGGAGGAATGAGGTGTTGTATATTGATGTTGGATATTGAGTGAAGGGGCATCCCATTTTAATCATATATTTTTTTATTTTTAATTATGAGATCAAAAATAGGGGAATTTAATAATGTAACAAGTACCCAATGGCTTTCGAGAGCTCTGCAGTGACATACTACAGTGTGGGTACGTCAATTGTGTTGAGAAATTCAGGCTGACGCAAGCCAGAATGAATAGAAAGATTTTGATTGGAGAAAACTGCAAGGCGGACCAGAGAGAAAATAGGTAACTTGTAACCTTAGCTCCAACACCAATGACATCCCACCTTCGCAAGACCTGTGCGATGCCCTCGCCACCTTCTTCCATTGCAAGATCGCAGACATCCACGACAGCTTCAACACCCTGACCACCCCGACAATTGCCGAGACCACCAACCTCACAACCACCACCCTCACCGAGCACCTGCTCGCCTGGACCACCATAAACGACGACAACACCATCAAAATCATGAACACCATCCACTGCGGCTCTCCGTCAGACCCATGCCCACATAACATCTTCAACAAAGCCAGCCCCACCATCGCACCCCATCTCGCAAGGCCATCAACATCTCCTTCGAGGCTGCGACATTCCTGGACAGCTGGAAGCAAGCCGAAATCAATGCCCTAATCAAGAAATGCAAGGCAAACCCCAAAGACCTCAAGAACTTCCAATCCATCTCCCTGCGGTTCCCAACGTAGGTCATCGAGAAGACCGTCAACAGACAACTGACCCGCTACCTCGAGGAGAACAGCATCCTAGATCCATCCCAGTGTGGGTTTCGCAGCAACCACAGCACCGAAACTGTCCTCATCGCTGCCACAGATGACATCAGTATCCTACTGGACAACGGCGAAACCGCAGCCCTCATCCTCATGAACCTGTCAGCTGCCTTCAACACTGTCTGCCACCGCACCCTAAGCACATGCCTCCACAATGCTGGAATCCAAGACAAAGCACTGGACTGGACCATCTCCTTCCTCTCCGGCAGAACCCAGAGCGTTTGCCTCCCCCTTTCCGTTCCGAAGCCACCGAGATCATCTGCGGTGTACCCCAAGGCTCCACTCCCTCGGCATAGGACGACTCCTGGTGGCCGACCACACTGGGAGCAGCACCAACACTCACCGACCAGGCACACAACCCAGGTTTCATCCTAGACGCAGCACTCTCCATGACCAAGTAGGTCAACGCAGTCTTGTCCTCCTGCTTCAACACCCTCCACATGCTCCGAAAGATTTACTGGTGGATCCCCACCAAAACAAGAAGAACGGTCACCCAGGCCCTCGTCAGCAGCAGACTAGACTATGGCAACGCCCTCTACACAGTAGCCTCGGCAAAACTCCTAAAACGACTACAACGCATACAGAGCGCCTCCACACGCTTGATCCTTGACATCCCTCATCTCAGCCACATTACACCCTACCTAAAAGACTTGCACAGGCTTCCCCTCAACAAGAGGATCACCTTCACGCATGTCACACACGCACACAAAGCACTTCACAACACCGGACTGACATACCTCAACAGCCAACTCACCTTCTACACCCGAACCTCCAGCTCCTCTCGGCTGACCTCGCCACCATCCCCCGCATCCGAAGAACAAACACCGGTGGGAGATCGTTCTCCCACCTCGCCGCCAAAACCTGGAACACCCTCCCCATCCTCCTACGGCAGACCCATGACCTACTCACCTTCAGGAGGCTACTCAAGACCTGGCTCTTCGAGCAGTAGTAGCCCCCCTCCATCAGTGCCTTGAGACCCTCACAGGTGGTTAGCACGCTTTACAAATGTAATGATTGATTGATAGACAGGAAGATTTTTAAGGAAATATATCAAGAAGGGCTTTCTTTGGTTGAAAGGTGAGGAGGACTGCACTGGTTTGCGCTGAAGCAGGATTCTGATAGGCTGGTTTTCGGGCACAGGAAATATATAAAGAAGGGCTTTCATTGGTTGAAAGGTGAGGAGGACCACAGTTGAAACAATACTGGTTTGCCCAGAAGCAGGATTCCCATAGGCTGGTTTCGGGCACAGGAAATATATCAAGAAGGGCTTTCATTGGTTGAAAGGTGAGGAGGACCACAGTTGAAACAGTACTGGTTTCCGCAAAAGCAGGATTCTACAGTATTAGGGTGTCTTTCATAGATTCACATGCTTGAATAATTTCCCGTCGTCGAAGTGGGAGTCCCACAAACATAAAATAGTAGTAATATATATATATATATATATATATATATATATATATATATATATATATATATATATATATATATATATATATATATATATATATATATTAATAGAAAACATCATAAATATACATATAAATATATAATATATATATAAATAGATATAAATAAGAAATGTAATATACCCTAGAACAATATAGGCCCATAGAAGCCTAAAGGGAGAATTCACTTTAGTAACATATCCATATCATTATAATAGTCCACATCCCAGCCAATCAGGCTGCAGCACCCTCAGAAGCTCAAGCCCACGTCGTGTGAAGGGAGTCTCGCTGAGCTCTGCTCAGTTTCTTCAATCTTCAAACCTTTTCATCTTCTTCTACAATGTCTTCAACAAAGAAATCTTTATTCAGGCCTTGTTCTGCTTGTGGAAAACTTTGCCTGTTCCATCAGGATCCTCATAAAAAGTGCATCTATTGCTTGTACCCGGACCAGGAGGTGAGGGACTGCAAGTTTTGCAGAACTTTTTCTTCGAAGACCCTAAAGGATAGAGAGACCCGTCTCCTTCTGTGGCTACAGAGGTTGAAGACTTCAGCCTACGGGACCTAGTTCTCTGGCGTCGCAGTCCCATTCTGTGCCCTCGTCGTCCAAAACGATCCGTCGACGTTGTGCCTACGATGACGACGACATGCTCTATGTCGACGAAGACGGCGACGACAACATCCGCATCATCGACGACGAGCCAAGAGGTTAGGCCCATACCATCCATTGTGAAGATCTTGTCGACGGCGAAGAAATCCGTCTCGTTGACGACCTTGCCAAAGAAGCATTCATCGACGACGGCTTCGTCAACGCGCCGCTCGTCAACGGTACCACCTTCGTCGACGGTAGCCTCGTCGACGTCGAGTTCCTCGTCAACGACCACCTCCTCGTCGACAGCTCCGGCAACGACGAAGAAGAGGACCTCGTCGACGACGGCCGCACCGTCGAAGGGGAAAAGTCCTAGCTACATCAACGGCTTCCGGTCCTTCGTCAACGCCTTGTTCTACATTGGCGAATCCTTCGATGAAGGTTTCGACCACGAGCTCATCGATGGGACACTATTCTCTGGCAACTGCAACAACCTTTATTGATGTGACAACTTCTCTTGTTAAACGTCATGCTCCACTGGTTTTGAGTCCTGTTCAAGGTGGTTCTGGGCCCCCTGCTCAACTCTTTGCGTCTGCAGAGGAGGAATCTTTAGAAGGGTCTTATGTTGATGACACCGTTGGCCCTGCTGTAAGTTTTTCGGAGCTCAATATAAAATATCAGGACTATGAGGATGAGGACAATGATGACAGGGGTTCACTCTTCCCAGTTCACGATGATCCGCTGGATGTTGACCACGAGGTTCCTATGGCACAAATACTGGTGTCTTTGATATCAAACCTTCAGCACATGTTAGATGATTATAATGGTTGTTTCCCACCTTCTGCGCAGAATTCCCCTGCTCCGCCTCCTCCAACACAGGAGCCATTTCATGTTGCTCAGCCAAAATCACCAGTTATTCCTGAACCAGATACTGACGATGATGACGTCCGCAATGATACGGACCAGGAAGACGACGCTGTCTTTGCAGATAGGACAACTATCGGGCCCGGACCCCGCCTCCTCCTCCTACTTCTCCCCTGGCTTCTCCTCCAGTGGACATTGGGGGTTTCCACAACTTGATGGTGAGAGCTGCGAAGCATTTTCATTTGCCCATGGACGTCAAGCAACAAGACTGTTTCCTTTATGACGTCAAGGATCAACCTCTGAAGCAAGTACATACTATCCCAATAATTGACTTTATATGGCAGGAGGGACTTAAACTAAGGGAACGGCGTACCTCCATCCCGGCCGTGCTTCCGCGCCTTGACAAAAAGTATAAAGCGCCTGCAGATTCACTGGCATGTCTTGTCTCACAAACAAAAACTGACTCAGTCATTACGCAAGCCGCCCAAAAGAGGTCGCGTAACCCGGCAACTCTGTTAACTTCACCACCGGATCAGGAGGAAAGAAATTCACCACTATGGCTGCCACGACGGTCAGGGCGGCAAACTCCTTGGCCATCCTCGGACGATATGACCGTCAGATGTGGTCAGAGATCGCAGCTTTGGTTGACCTGCTTCCGGACTCCTCCAGGGCGGAAGCCCTTAAGATCGTGCAAGAGGGAGAGAAAATCTCCTCTGAAATTATAGACTGTGCAATTGATATTTCTTCTACGCTACGGAATCCAGGCAGCTCAGCAGGTGCTGCAGTCTTACGGAGGCAGGGCTGGCTTAAGGCTACGGCTTTTCGGCCTGAAGTGCAGGCAAGAGTGCTCGACTTGCCTTTTGATGGAGAGTCCCTCTTCGGCAAGCATGTGGACGACGCCTTAGAGTCCATCAAGAAAGACACAGACACTGCTCGTGCCCTGGGTTCTCTCCAGTACGGAAGCGACCCTTTCGTGGAGCACGTGGCAGAGGTACTTCCTCCAATTTTCGTGGCTCCTTCCAGTACCGCTCCTATGGTGAAAACAAGCAGTGCTACTCCTATCAAAATCAGAATAGGCAATCCGATTCCAGGCCTTATCGACGGAAAAACACCTACAGTGGAGGTGCCACCTCTAAAAAACAGTGACTTTCCATGGGGCAAGTGGTCTCCTGCTCGGAAAATTGGAGATCGAATCTCCCAACACTTCTACAATTGGTTAAAAATAACTTCAGATCGTTGGGTCTCGGATGTCATCTTAAAGGGCCACGCTCTTGAATTTCTCAAATTTCCTCCCACCGGCCCACCCTCTGGCCCTCCCCCAGCACATTTGAAGGAACTGTTTGCGCAGGTCGCAGTTATGATAAAGAAAGAGCTGTCGAAGTGGTTCCTCGATTACAACAAGGCAAGGGCTTTTATTCCTGCTTTTTCCTTATCAGGAAAAAATCAAGAGAGTGGCGCCCTATCCTAGACCTCCGAGCCCTCAACAAGTTAATCAAATCACAAACATTTCTGATGCTGACCTTGCTGTAAATTTTACAGTTCCTGAATCCCGGAGAGTTCCTCTCCACAATCGACCTCCAAGATGCATACTTTCATGTGCCAATCCATCACACACACAGGAAGTACCTTCCCTTCACAGTGGGATCGAAACATTTCCAATTCACAGTTTTACCTTTCAGCCTTCGTTCCGCTCCAAGAGTCTTCACAAAGATCATGGCTCCGGTTGCAGCTTTTCTACCCTTATTTGGACGACTGCCTGATAAAGGCTCAAACCTTTCGTGCAGCAAGACAACACACTCAGACTTACCTATCCGTCTTTCACGCCTTGTGTCTTTCCATAAATCACGAGAAATCACATGTCCATCCAGCACAGCAAAGGATCTTTCTGGGGGGATTAATCGACTCTCGTCTGGCGAAGGTGTTTGTTTCGCAGGAACGACAAGATCGCATTGTCAATACGGTGGCTCTTCTACGCTCAAGAAGGTCCGCTTCGGTCCGGATGTTAAAATCTTTTCTTGGCATGGTATTGTACCGCATACAGCTAATCCCCAATTGCAGGCTACACTTGCGAGTCCTCCAAGAGGAATTAGACAAACAATGGCGGCAAGTCTCAGGGTCGCTCAACAACAAAGTCTGCCTGACCCCCTGCATTCAGGGCGCATTGGAATGGTGGGCTCACCTTCCAAACATCGTAACGGGGCAGCCGTTCCAGGACGCAGACCCCACGCTTACCCTTACGACGGACGCTTTCTATAGAGGGTTGGGGTGCACACCTAAAAGGGTTGTCAGTCAAGGGCAAATGGACGTCAGTTCAATGTGGCACATAAATTGTCTGGAACTCTTGGCTATCTTCCTTGCCCTGAAATCTTTCCGGCTGCTGGTGGAAGGGAAGTCGCTGCTGGTGCGTACGGACTACACGACCAGTATCCACTACCTCAACAAGCAAGGAGGTACGTGATCTCTTCTGCTGTCCAGACAGGCACAACAAATCTGGGAATGGGTGATTCATCATCCAGTCCAGCTGACAGCAGTTCACGTGCCGGGTGCCTCCAACGCCCTTGCCGACTCTCTCAGCAGATCGGCTACGGTCACAAGTGAGAACTCAACCAACTCTGGAGTATGTGTTTCGCTTGTGGGGCCAGCCGGAGCTGGATCGAATAAAAAATTTTGCCTTTATTGATAACTTAATTCCCCGTGACAAGAGAAGGGAATATAGGAGAATATATGTAAATATAACGTTCAGAAAATCCGATCGATAATTATTAAGAGGCCGCACGCGGGGATGGTGCCTTAGTGATGACCGGACTGTATAATATAGATGTTTTTGATAGACACAATCTTGAATACTAGAGTTTACACAAGATTTTTGTTGAACTTGAAAATAATTGCATATTACAATAGGGCGCTCATACACGCTGCAGTATAAATTGAGATTCAAACATGGCGACCGCGCTGCACGCCAGATTCTGAATACGGATGAAACTCTACGTTACTCTGGTGAGTTAATATCGGCAGTTGAGGGTTTACCTCTAGCTTACAAACTACGATATATCAAAATAGTTTTAATTTACCGATATGAGTATATTGACGATAATATAATTGTTATTCAATTTCGATTTCGAGTGCTAGTGAACCAATTGTAAAAAACAATGCTTTTTAACCTTCTTACCTTCAATTATTCTTTCTTTTTTACAATCTCCCGGTATCAACTAACAGGTCTACTACAGATACGGGAATAGTGGGTGAGTACCCGTCTTGGGTTTATATTTATAGGAGAAATTATTCACTCTATGGGAGTTAGCTGATTGTATCTATTTCCATTATTCCCAGGCCAGTTATGATAAAGATCTAGCCTGAGATAAGACTGTCTTATAAATTAGGTATAGATATGAAACACTGGATGGCTAATACTTGTCTCAAATCTTATAAAACATTATTCTTTTTTATGCAGACCATTTAAAAATTACTGAAATATTCCATTATCTGCACTATTGTGAGATATGCTAGAATAACAGAAGGAGACTACCTGGTAAGGTTGATTCATAGGGAGAGTTTAACCAAACGTTTAGACGGTATATTGTGAGAACATTACTGATATGGAATTTTTGCTGCAGGTTACCATTACCACTTGTGCAGCTAGGAGCAGAATATAATCCAAAATTCATATTACCTTTGGGGTATTGATTAATGAGGAGAGAAATATATATTATTGGTGAGTTAAGATGATTATTATATTATTGGACTATACGTGGCGTGGACAATAAAGTGGGGTATTGCAGTTCAGCTAGAATAATTACTGATCATATTTATTTCAATTCAGAGGACATGATGACCGTTCGATTAGTCTAGAGGATGAGATGAATATTCTGTGATGCGATTTCATTTAAAATTTGAGGTGATTATAACACACATCATAAACAGATCTTGTGCAATATGGTGTGCACAAGTGTGACCCTATAACTTTGGATGTGTTATATACTTTCTTGTATCTTCGTCTCAAAACACTGGTATTTACTAGGTGGATGCTTACTATCCCTTTTTACCTTCGGTTAGTACACTAAAAATAATAGTATACTGATATATATTTATTTTATTTTTATAATACAGCCCTGATGAAGTCATTGGCCGTTGTATCGGGCCAGAAGAAACACGTGTTGGCTGATAACTGACTGTATTGGAATTAGATACACCAAGCAACAAAATTAAAGAATAAAGAAGAACATCACGACCAAACATATAATTGTGGACATTAACTTTGAATTTTGATTTTGAACACATTGAAGTTTCTGACCAGGATTGGAGGAATGATTACTGCCCGCTTTTGACCAGTTACTTATGGTCATAACAACACTGTTACAAAATTGTTATTGATTATAATTTTATGTTTGATACTCTACTGTCAATTTGAACCTATACTAGGTCTACCTTAATTTAGATATTTGAGAGCGAAGGTGAGATCCCCCATTTTAGCAGCTGGATCTGTTTGCGACTCCACTCAACCGCAAATTACTACACTTCGCAAGTCGGCATCCCCACAGCGGATCGAGCGGGAATGCGTTTTCAATCAACTGGTTGAACAAATTTGCTTACGTTTTTCCGCCGATCCTTCTGATTCCACGCCTACTACTCAAGATGAGACTTCAGCTGTGTCACATTCTCTTGATTGCGCCCAAGTGGCCGCGTCGCCCGTGGTTCACGGATCTTCTACTGTTTTCCCAGTGTGATACCATTCTTCTTCGTCCCCTGCCTCATCTTTCTCACCATGAGCTGGGGCCAGATTTGCCATCCAGATCCGGCGTCTCACCAGCTTCACGCTTGGAACCTGAGCACAATGAATTTGCACATCTGACTATTGCTCCTGAGTGCAGAGTGCTTGCTCATGCACGCTCTCCTTCCACAGTCAAGACCTATAAACTGAAATGGAAACGGTTTTGTGTCTGGTGCCACAAGGAGAAGGTCGTTCCTCTGCTCGCCACACCTGAGCAAATCCTGCCTTTTTTCCTCCTTTTGGCAAAGTCGGGACTTTCGCATTCCACTCTTAAAGTCTTCCTGGCCGCGATTTCCCGCTTTCGCCACGACGGCTCCACGTCACTGTACCCCTCTCGGATCATTCCGCAGTTCTTTAAGGGCCTGTTCCGGATGTTTCCACCTATCCGTCGTCCACCACCTGCTTGGCGTTTGAATCTGGTCTTATCACAGCTCCTCCGACCTCCTTTCGAGCCTATTCATTCAGCGGAATTAAAATTCCTTACTTGGAAAGTTGCCCTCCTCCTCGCACTTACATCCTCCAGGCGAGTGAGCGACATCCAAGCTTTCACCATTCAGCCTCCTTTTCTTCAATTCTCAAGGGACGCTGTTACACTTCGTACAAATCCTACATTTATTCCTAAGGTTCCTTCTGACTTCCACCTTAATGAACCTGTCATTCTCAAGACTTTTTTCCCAGACCCTCAGTCTCCCGCTGAGCGCTCTCTTCATTCTTTGGACTTAAAGTGCTGCCTTAAATTCTACATCCAACACACTGCTGCCTTTCGTAAATCAGACCTGCTCTTTGTTGCCTATGGACGGATGCGCAAGGGACATCCGGTCACTAAACAATCCATTACTCAATGAATTTCTTCTGCCATCTCCTTCTGCCATCAACGGGCTGGCAAGCCTCTTTCTGCTCCGGTGCGAGCACACTCGACAAGGGCAGTTGCATCCTTTTCCGCCCTCTTTGCTGGAGTGCCTCTACATCAAATCTGCAGGGCGGCAACGTGGTCCAGCAGGCACACGTTCACAAGGCACTACTCTCTGGAGGAAGCTGACGCTGCAGACACTGCTGTGGGTCAAGCGGTGCTACGAAATCTCTTCAGATGAAGGTGAGCCTCTGTTGCTTCCAGCCTCCTGTCATAAAAGGTTCTTTCATATATATGCAATGTTCATATGTGCATTTATTTGCTTGCATTTGTTCTTATTGCCTTTTATGACTCTCATGTGTTGGCGTACTGCTTTCTATTCGTATTGAAGCATGTGAATCTATGAAGGACACCCTATTACTGGAGAAGAACAATAGTTACTTACCTGTAAACTGTGGTTCTCCTGTATTGGTGTCTTTCATAGATTCACATGCGACCCACCCTTCCTCCCCACAGAGGCTCTCTTCTCCTCATGCACTCTTGGTCACTTTGGTGCTACGGAAATCTGAGGGCTTGAGCTTCTGAGGAGAAGGTTCTAGAGGGTGCTGCAGCCTGATTGGCTGGGATGTGGACTATTATAATGACATGGATATGTTACTAAAGTGAATTTTCCCTTTAGGCTTCTATGGGCCTATATTGTTCTATGGTACTTTTAAATTTCTTATTTGTATCTATTTATATATATTATATATTTATATGTATATGTATATTTATGATGTTATATATATATACATATATATATATATATATATATATATATATATATATATATATATATATATATATATATATATATATATATATATATATATATATATATATATGAGGCTCCAAAACACCAACCAGTTGCACACACGGGTGGGTGCACACCGAAACGGGGGCGTGCCCGAGTTATAAATTAGCTCCAAAATCCCAGGAAAATCAATCCTAAAGGAAGGTAGCACACACAGGGGAGGTTTCACAGAGATTTAATAAGGAAACCAACAGCAAGTTGCTGTTGGTTTCCTTATTAAATCTCTGTGAAACCTCCCCTGTGTGTGCTACCTTCCTTTAGGATTGATTTTCCTGGGATTTTGGAGCTAATATATATATATATATATATATATATATATATATATGTATATATATATATATATATATATATATATATATATATATATATATATATATATATATATATATATATATATATATATATTACTACTTTTTTATGTACCGTGGGACTCCCACTTCAATGACGGGGAATTATTCAAGCATGCGAATCTATGAAAGACACCAATACTGGAGAACCACAGTTTACAGGTAAGTAACTTTTGTTCTTCTGATAGGCTGGTTTTGGGGCACAGGAAATATATAAAGAAGGGCTTTCATTGGTTTAAAGGTGACGAGGACCACAGTATAAACAGTACGGGTTTTATGATAAGTAATGAACTAAAGGGACTCGCTCATGATTGGTTGTGATTAGACTTGAAGGAGATGGACCCTGGAAGTGCTCTGACAGCGGGATTTATCAGGCCGGCTGCGAGGAATGAGGTTGTCTTAGCTGAATGGGGCTTTCATTGAAGGTGTGCAAGTTTTGGCGTGGAATGGAGAGTTTATATAATTTTGGGCTTGCGTCCTGGACATTTGAGTGATAGGTTTTTCTTTTTTTTTCTTGCAACTCAGGAAATAAATATACAAAAGACCAGACAGTAAATGAAAATAACACAGCGAAGACAAAATGAGCACAGCATCAATGACAAAATCAGAATAATTCAGTTCGGAATACAAAATTAGTATACATGACACTGCAGGAAAAAAAAACAAAGAAAGATAAGAACGTATTTTAGCATATGAGTTCGAAGTTTGACTACAGAATGAACTTTGAGTGACAGATATCCTTCACATACTGAGTGACCCCCAACTCTTATCAAACCCAACTAGAGATTGGGTGCCCCTACCGCTAGCTAACGCAGATTCTATACAGTAAATTTCATTAAATAAGGGCCACCACTCCATAATAAGCGGGGGTCTAGGAGAGATCCAAGCACGTTCGATTGTTAGTTTAGCGCAAAAAAGCATAGTAGTAATTATAACCTTTTCGGAGGTACAAAGTTTTCTAGCTGCATTTGTTTTTCCATGTTGTTGTTATTATAGACTCCCATGGGATGCTCTAGATCTGCTGTCCCACAATATAATTTGAAGAAATGGGCATGTCACTGTCATTCTGTTATATGGTTTGGCATTGCCTCGACTTCTTTAACCAAATTCCAAAACTGGGTTGAATCTTTTGCATTGGTAGCTAATTTGAGTTGCTGCCAATGATCCTCTTCCCAGTTCCTCTTAGCTACTTTGATGATCCTGCTTTCTAGCTATTCTTACTGCTGGAGGGTCATTACTTTTAATGGCAGTTGTTATTGCCTTCCTCTTTGCCCTACACTCAGCAGTATACCAAGGGGTACAGTTCGGAACTCTAGTGTTACAAGAGCTCTTTCTCGTCTCAATGGTAAAAAGACTCCTATTTTATCTACTAGAATCTTAAAGGAATCCATTGGTTTGTAATCTTGTAAAGTGGGCTGTATTAGGCTGTTCGATGTTAACTTTCTAATCTCTGCGTGTACCAATTCTTTAATGCTATTTAATTTCCCTTCCTCGCAGATAATCCTACTCCATTTTACTTTCCGATTGCAATTTGTAGGGATGACTTCTTTAGTAGTCATCCTTGGGGTATTTGTTGCTTTAATCTTGTTCCCCCAGGTAAAGCTCATACAGGTCACTATCTTGAGATGGCCTAACCATCATATCTACCAAACTATCCCAAGATTGCGTGTCCATCAATATATAATCTATACGTGAAGGACATCCCAGTCTATTATATGTCATTGCCCCATCAGGGTCTGAGTCAGTCCTCCCGTTGAGTGCCCGTAGATTATGTTCTATGGTTAGAGCATTCATCTGTATTGCTCTAGCCGTCCACTTTTTAATAGGCTTGCGCAGGGGGATAGATTGCTTACAGACGTCTGCATTAAGTCTGCTATCTCCTTATCATCTAAGGGTTCATAGGTACAGTTAAAGTTGCCTCCTACTATCACTTTGGCCTTTGATGGAATAGACGCCAATGTCTCATCAAGTAGGGTTATTGTTAGTGACAATTGCCCTCCCTTAGAACCTCTAGCATATACACAGTACAGTTCTAGAAAACTTTGTTTCCCGGGAAGTGCAGGATGCTATTACCAAAATAATACCAGGTAAGGCGGCAGGTCCGGATGACGGTGACTGCATGACCCTAAGTTATGGTCCGACCTCATTGCACACTTAATGAATTTAGTTATGGCTGGATATCCAGTACCAGAATCCTGGAAAGGTGCAGAGGTTGTTACTATATATAAAAAAGGAAACAGAGAGGACCCTGCCAACTACAGACCAATAAGTTTAATTGACACAATCCAGAAGGTAGTTGGCAGGGTCATAGTTAATAGAGTTGAGACATGGCTCCATGACTACAACATTTTAACCCACTTCCAGGCAGGCTTTAGGAAAAATGTAGGCACGATGGACCAGGTTTTCAGGTTTTGTGCAGTGTATTGGAAATCTGTAACCATCGCAAAGGGTAGCCTATATTTGGCCTTCATCGATTTAAAAACAGCATTTGATGTAATCCCCCGTGCTAAACTCTGGAAGGTCTTGTTGGCCATGGGGTTTCCGTGTTATCTCTTGCAGCTCGTTGTTAGGCTTCATGAAGACACCTATGCCAGAATCCGGTGGGGTAGTCAGGGTCAATTTACAGAGAGGGTGCCAGTCAGCAGAGGAGTCCGCCAGGGGTGTGTTATGGCTCCGACATTGTTCTCCCTCTTCATTAATGGGGTGGTAGACCATTTGAGGGAGGACTGTGCGGATGCCCCAGTCCTGGCAGGGGAAAAAACACCGACCCTCCTCTTAGCTGACGACACTCTCCTGATGTCAAAACCCCATCGGGTTTACAGAAACTGCTGATCGATTCAGTGTGTTCTGCGATGAGCGAGGGCTAACCATCAACACTCTTAAAACAAAGTTGATGGTGTTAGCTTAAAAAAAGGTTAGGAAACTTCATCTCAAACTAAATGGGGTCGCTTTGGAGGTGGTTGAAGAATTTGACTATCTGGGAGTCAGATTATGTAACAATATGAAATGGGATTCTCATTTTGCAAAAATGCTCCTAAATCTTAAAAGGGTTTCTGGAGTAATACTGAGGAACCAGCGCCTATGGATTAGCAGGCCAATAGCTCCAGCCCTCGCAGTCTATGAGGGAAAGGCAATAGCTGCGGCGGTCTATGGCTCCAAATTATGGGGAGGAGAAAACACAATGGATTTGGTAAGAGCTGAAAACAAGTTTGTGAGAGACCTAGGGCCCGATGTAGGTAGGCCGTTACCGATCGGTAACGGCCGAAAATACCGATTTTTGGCCCTTACCGATCGGTAAACAGCCATCGAGATGTAGGGAACAAAAAAAAATCATAATCGGAGTGAAAACCGATTCGGAATGAGTACCGAATGGAAAAGAAAACGATACGTACATACCGAAAATCGGATATGTAACGAATCGGTAACACACCGAATCGGATGCAAACACCGATTCGGTCAATGTACCGATTCGGTAGTGACACCGAATCGGAAAATAACCGATTCGGTCCATGTACCAAATCGGTAGTGACACCGAATCGGAAAATAACCGATTCGGTCCATGTACCGATTCGGTAGTGACACCGAATCGGAAATTATCCGAATCGGCCCATGTACCGATTCGGTAGACACACCGATTCGGAATGAAGCCGATTCGGTCCATGTACCGAATCGGTAGATAGACCGAATCGGACATGAGCCGAATCGGAGAACATACCGATTCGTATGAATCACCGATCGGGAAATTCCCCGATTCCGACAGATGGGGAGATGTAGGGAGGCACAGAAACACCGAAATCGGCTCAGAATCGGTAGAATTCACTCGGTATTTACCATGGATTACAATCAGGTGGTAACCAACTCCAACCCATATAAACAGCCCCAAAATGCATTGCAACTTGCAGGATGGCAGCTTTTTATGTCATTGCGAGGCGGCTATGGCTACAGCAGGAAGGACAGAGGGAATGGCTAAGAAATGAACAGGTCTACAGACAGAGGATAACCCTGTTCATGCTCACAGAGGCAGAGATCCTACAGAGATACAGGCTGGACTCTGACACCATACTTGAGCTCATCAGGGATCTCAAACCATTCTTGGACCACCACACCCCAAGGGCACACGCCATCCCAGCACACGTCCAGGTGCTATGCAGCCTACACCTGCTAGCGTCTGGCAGCTATCAAAGTGGAGTTGCAGCGGCAGGAGGGGTGAGCCAGAGCAGCCTGTCAAGGTTCTTCCACACATTCCTTGACGCCATGATACACAGGATGGACCAATACATCTCTTTCCCTGCAACCCACGCAGAACTGCTACAAACTAAAGCTGACTTCTACCAGATGGCACAATTTCCCCAAATCATTGGTTGCATAGATGGCACGCACATTCCGATTTGCCCACCAGCGGACACAGAATACATATACCGCAATCGGAAGTCTACACACACCATCAACGTGCAGGTGATCTGCAATGCGAAGTGCACCATCACAGACCTGGTAGCAAAATTTCCAGGGAGTAGCCATGACTCCTATATTTTCCAACAGAGCGGCATCTATGCACGGCTGATGGCTGGCGAATTTGGTGAAGGATACCTCCTAGGTGAGACACATCATCAGACCCCCATAACACACAGTAGCTAGGTGGAATACATGTATGCATGTGTGTAATGTTACCCCTTTCTCTTCCAGGCGACAGTGCATATGCCCTCCGCTCATTCATACTCACCCCCTACCTCAACCCCTCCACACCCAGCCAAAGGAGGTATAACCGGGCCCACATACGCACAAGGAATGTTGTCGAACGGACCTTTGGCATCTGGAAAAGTAGATTCAGATGCCTGCACAAGAGTGGAGGTGCAAGGCAGTATACCCCCATAACCTGCTGCAAGGTCATAGCTGTATGTGCAATGTTACACAACCTTGCGGTGAAGAAGGGCACTGAGGTGGAGTTGTCTGACTACGAGGACCATGACGACGACGAAGCTGTGCCACTGACACAGCCAGCTGGGGTGTGTACGCCAAGTGATGGCAGATACAGACGTGAGGAGATTACAGAAAACTATTTCTGAGTGAGTACAGATGCAAAGACAGCTAAATGGTTGTTGTGAAAAAACAAATTTTAATACTGTTGCAACACAGTTACTGCACTGATGTGCAACAAAAAAAAGGTGTAATGTCAAAGAAAACAAAAGTCCAAGGTCCAGGTTGCCTCACCCGCCCTTGCAAGGCTATTTCTTTGACCGCTTGGCAGCCCCACTGGGGTGTCCCTCAGCCCCCTCACAATGACCAGCAGCATCTGCGGAGCGCCTGGTGCTCCTGCGTGGCTCTGACGCAGCGCTGGCCGGGCTGCTGCGGCTGCTGCTGTCCCCAGCATCCCCCAGGTCCAGGGCAGGATTTGCGGCAGTGTTAGAGATGATCATGGCCTCCATTGCAGTCGTGATGCGGGCCATTCCCCTTGTTAACTCTGCCGTATTTTGTGTGAGGCTACACTCCATGTTGGCACTGCGCTGGCAGAGTTGTGCCGTTGCCGCAGCAAGGCGGCTCATGGAGCGGTTCTGCACCCGGGCATCCCGCCTGCGCACCAGCTCATGCTCCTCCAGTCTGCCACATAATTGGGTTATGGCAGTGGTTAGCCTGCCTAAACCTGCTGCTACCTCCTTGTTTGAATCCACGAAGGCCTGAAATCCTTTTACCATTTCCCCCATCTGCAGGTTGTGCTGCAGGAGCTGGCGTTGGCAGGCCATCATGGATTTCGCCTGCAGCCTTTGTACCTTTACCATCTTTCCTTCGAGGCCCAGGAAGACACTGCCCTCCGGTGCTGGTGCTGCAGTGGTGGGGATGGCACGGCGCCGGGTACTGCTGCTGCCGGCCTGCTGAGTGGGCTGGGGTGCCACTGGTGGGGGTGTGGTGCTGGCCGGGGCCTGAGCCCCTGCTCCCAGGACAGGTTGTACTGGTGCCACAGCCATGGTCGTGGCAGGAGCTGGTGTAGGTGGAAGGAGGTCCCTTGTCGGGGAGTTCTCTGGGGAGAACTGCAAGGGGGGTGTGCTGGGCATTTGTGGGGAGTGCAGTGCTTCAAAGTCTATCACCAGGTCTCCCTCCATACCAAGCCCTATGGTGTTTTCATCCTCCTCCTCCTCGGCAGCCTGGCTGGTGCTCGGCCCTGCGAGTGCAGTGTCAGATGGTGCTGCTGCCTCTGTTGACATTGTTTGTCCGCCTGATGGTGCCCCTAGGTACAAAGAAGCATTTGTAAATTGAGTGCCGATGTATTACAGTCAGTACAATTAAAGCATTCCACATGTCCTTGCATCTCCTTAGAATGTGTTCCACTGTTTCCTGTCTTGTGATTCTGCACTGCCATAGTTTGCTAACTTCTGCTGACTACATGTACCATGATGCTTGTCTCTTGTATGTTGGTTACAGTACTGTGCTGGGGTTTGCCTATGCATTGTGTCTAATGGGGAGGTGTCTGGTAGGGTGTGTCATGATGCGCATGCTTCTTACCTGTAGCTGTAGCTCTGGCTGAGCTGTCCAGGGTCCCAATTCCGGTTACACTCTCCCTCTCAATGGTGGTTGAGACCATTTCCTCGAGGTCTGTGAGGGGTGGCGCCGGGTTCCTGCCTCCACCAGTGCCTCCAGCCTGCCTCTGGATCTCTGCCATCTTCCGTTTTGTGAGGCTGCGGATGTCATAGAATCGCTTCTTGAGCTCATCCAGGGACCTGGGGGTGACACCCACAGCATTCACCTTTTGGGCGATTTCGCTCCAGATCCTCCTCTTGGTGCTGTCTGGCACATTGAGGGACAGCTTTCCAAATAGCTGCTGGTGCACCCTCACCACCTCCTCAACCAACACCTGCAGCTCGGTGGTGCTGAACTTAGGCTTCCTCTTCTGGGAGGACTTCTGGCTCTCACTCTGGTTTGCCATCTTCTTCAGAACAGTTCACAACCTCCTACTCCCACTGCTGCTAACTGTGAGTGTTCAGCTCAGGCTGGCTCTCCAGAATGTTCTTAATTAGCTGCACCTGCCAGGGTTGCCACTCCCTGTTTGGGTGGGGGAGGGGGAGCCACCTCATTGGCTGAATCGGCTTTTGCCGATTCGGCTTTTACCGATTCGGATATTACCGAATCGGGATTTTACCGATTCGGTTTCTTCAATGCATTCCTATGGGCTTTTTGGCCATGGGTGTGTTTTCATAGCTACGATTCGTTAATTGCCGAATCGGATTTTACCGACTCGGCTATTTCCGATTCGTTGGTAGCCGATTCGGCTATTTACGATTCGGTGGTAGCCGATTCGGTACTTTCCGATTCGGTCCGTGCCGATTCGGAACGTACCGATTCACATTACCGATGCCGACCGATTCGGTATTTTTTCGCCGTTTGTTTGCTACATCTCGTTTTCCGATTTCAGAATACCGATTCGGCCCGCCTCGGTATTTTGAAATCGGAAAATCCCTTTTACCTACATCGGGCCCTTAGTTTCACTCCCCATTTCAACACCTCTAAGACCCCTTTATATCGATTTGGGTAAGAGATAAATTGGTGACATAGTACGCCTACGCCCCTGCTGTTCTGGGTGCGCCTAAGAAGGACACCAGAACTGGCTAAATACGCTTTGGTGTTGGATGAATTGATCAATTTGAATGTCTCCAATAAAATAAAATGGCTCAATAAATTAAAACAGCTGGTGATTAATCTAGGAATGAGAGAATTTTGGGTTTCTCAATCACCACCTCACAAACAAATTGTTAAAAAAATTTACTTGGAGTGTGTGGAGGCCGAGGAACTAAAAAGTTCAAAGCGGGGACCATTAACCAATCAATTTCTGGAATATAAACTAACCAGGAAGTTAGAGACACTCTTGGATTACATTCAAATCCCTAGAGACAGATCACTCTATTTGAAAATGAGATATGGTACACTCCCCTTGAAAAAGTTTATAGCTGGGTGGAAAGGAGTAGGAGACTACGATGTTACCTGTCCAGGCTGTTTATGCAAGAAGGATTCTCTACTGCATTTTCTGTTTGCTTGTAGGGCTTATAAGATACCTCGAAGTAGGTGGTTAAAAACTGTGTGCAGAGAGATGGGTGTTAGAGATTTTAAGATTGCATTACGTATTCTTCTAACTGACACATCCTCTATGTTCATTGTATGTGGGATTGCAAAGTATCTCTCTAGCGCTTGGTTCATAAGGACTAGGCAGCTAGATGCCACAAAATAGAAATGCTAATCTCCTCCTGATTGATCTTTCTTACTGAAAATGCATTTTAGGCTTTTGTGATTACTTTTTAATGTAAAAAGTGTTTTTAAACCCTCTTTTTAAAATGAAATTATATTATGAATGTGATACTTTTTTGTATATTGATTTTATGATGTCTGCACTTTTATGATATAGAAATATCGAATAAAGTATTACTTACTATTACTTTTCGGAGGTATTAATGGTATTAATATCAAGTAAACCTGTGGAAGCTGTTAGCGGGAAAGTACAAGTCAGTTTTTGTTTCATTATCTTGTCCATGGCCCCCCAAAATTCTGCTAACATGCGACACGAAAACATTATATGCGCCAGATCTGCAGCGACAAGCGCACACTTGGGGCATTTAGTTCGATCGTTAAATAAGGCATTCATGGCCCATTTGGATACTCTTTCTGGGGTATGATAAAGCATACATGTCATTCTAAATTGTTGGAGTCTTAAACTAGAGGAGAGTACAGCATTATTAATATTGTGCAGAGATAAATTAATCATCGCAGGGTGATGTTACTCCCCAACATTTTACTCCATTTTTCCGCCAATTTATTGCAATCGTTAGTTTTGAAGGTGTTAAAGCACTTATAGCCAATGCTAATTAGTGCTTTATTTTTATGTAAATATATACAGTCCCAGATATCCAAATCCAAGATACTCGAGAGTTTAATCTTTCGTATAAGAAAATCGTGTATCTGTATATATTTGTAACTCATTGAGTCTGTGACTTTATATAACAATGTTAGTGTATCAAAATTCAAAAAGCCTTGTGCCCCATAGAGATCCCCAAGTGTCCTTATACCATGTGCCAACCAAGTATTTGTCGCGCCATCACTGAAAATTTCTGGGAGTCCGGTGTTGCCCCACAATGGTAATTTAGAGTGATAGAAGGAGGTATGGCAAAAGTCCAAAATATTCTGCCATATTTTAACCAAATCCTTAGCAGTCTTGAATCTGACCCTTTTAAAGTAGTTGGGGTCATTAACTCTCCGCAAAAACATATTAGAGTCCGTATCTAACATGAAGGTAAGAAAATAAAGTTGGTTATCATCGTTGTCCGTGTTGATTAAATGTCGGTAGCGTCCTAAAAAGGTTGCCCAAAAGTATAACTTAAAGTCCGGAAAATTTAACCCACCCACATCTAGAGGCCCTTTTAACAAGATCATGGAACGACGGGCTTTACGATACCCCCAAATAAAGCTACTAAATATTCCGTCTAATTTTAAAAAAAAAACAGTTATTAAGGGCTAAAGGCATAGAGCAGAATAAATATAGAAAATTAGGTAAAATTATCATTCAAATCAAATTAATTCTGCCTATGATATTTAAAGGGAGTTTGTGCAACTTCTTTAATAATGAAACAGTAGTTTTAACTAAAGCATCATAATTTATTTTTATTATATTCTTAATTTTAGCGGTGATTTGGACCCCTAAATAAGTTGCAGTCTGGCATAGCCCTTCGGTTGCCAATAATGGCTTATGGTTCGCGATAATTTGAGTTCACTTTATATTCGGAGACATCCCCGAATTTGTTTGCCTCCCCTGTTATACCCTTCAGTGCTTCCACTATGTCAGTGAAATAGATGGCTATATCGTCGGCATAAGCCATCATTTTTAATCGGTGGGGACCAAACTTAAAAGGAGGAATGCAAGATTGCAGCTGCAAGGCTTGGAGAAATGGTTCCAATGATAGGGCAAACAGTAAAGGTGATAAGGTGCACCCCTGGCGGGTGCCCTGGGCTATGGAGAAAGGCGCTGATGTCAAATCTGCGTAGCTGATTTTAGCTGTGGGATTGTCATATAGTGATTGGGCCAAATTCATAAATTTGCCGCTAAAACCGAAGTTAGTCATCACCTGTCAAAGATAATCCCACCCCACTCGGTCAAAAGCCTTCTCTGCGTCAAGCAATATCCTACCGAGTGGGGTGGATTCTGTTTCTGCTATATCAAAGGTAGTTAATGCCATATTGATGTGAGCCATTGTATCCCTACCCATTACGAAGCCATGTTGCTGTGGATTGACTATTTTGGTATATACGGGGCCAAACGAGTAGCCAGCACCTTGGCAAATACCTTCGCATCAGAGTTGACCAACGAAATAGGGCGGTAAGAACCACAGTTATCTGGTGGTTTCCCTTTTTTTTATTAAAAAAAAACAGTTTTACCCTGTTCCACGAGGGAGGGGCTTTCCCTTTGTCCCCAATATAATTAATGACTTGTTGAAAAAGCAGTATAAGCTCGTCCTGACATATTTTATAGATCTCAATGGGTATTACGTCTTCCCCAGACGCTTTTCCCGATGGTAAAGAAGAGATTGCCTGTCTGCTCTCAAGATTGACTAATGTCATTAGACAATTGTTCCAGTTCGGGGATGTCAGGTTTTCCTGTGTATTGATCCAAATAGTTTTCGATAGCAGCTGATGAGGGGTAGATTTCAGGGGTATATCATTTTTCGTAGAACATTGCAAATTGTTCAAGGATTTGCGATGGTTGATCATATATAGTACTGTTGGGACCACAATTAGCTCTTTCATCAGCTATCTTGTAGGCTAAGAGTTTCCCAACTTTATCTCCACTCTCGTACTGGGAGAGATGGAGTTTGTGTAATTTTGTACAGCTCTTTTCCCCAAAAATAGTTTTTATTCTAGCCTTCAAACACCCTAATTGTTGCCTCTAAAGAACATACAATAATTTTAAGACCGACTGTACAGAACCTTTTTTTGTATAAGACTTTTAATCGCAGGACCTTTTGTACAAACCTAGAAATGTTCCGACAAATGTTAAAAATGCTAAGGGCTTCAGAGCCGGACTGAGATGCTAATAATTTTACCTTTTATATCTTTTACTCTGCATATTTGACCTGGTTTTACTGTAAGCAATGGTTTTAATTAACTATGCAAATAAACAAACTTAAACTTAAACTAATTGCAAACCCAGCGCCAACACATATGCAGCGCGCAAGCAAAGAGCATCAGCCAGTAACAATTCAGCTGCCATGATATCATTGACCAATATTCTATCTCTCCTGCGGCGTTCAGCATTCTGTTGATGGAGAATTTGCTGCGTAAACCCTCGAATACTTGCTTTACAAGCATCCCATACCATGAGGCATGTATTGGAATTAAGATTAAGTTCAATGAAATCAATAATATGCAGTTTAAGTTGTGAGATAAAAGAAGTATTAGTGAATAAATGTCTGGGAAAAGAAAAAGACTGGGGTATTATATGATTCTGTTTAGTGTCGAAGGAAAATAAAATAGGGTTGTGGTCAGAGTTAATTCTCGGTAGAAGTTCTATAGTACTAGCAGACATAAGATTATTCGGTGCCCAAACCATGTCAATCCGCGAGCAAAGCTTGTGAGGAGCGGAGTAGTATGTGTAACCTGGGACACTCCCCCAGACGTCTTTAATATTATGAATACGGCTTAGCTCTAGAATGGCAGACCGAGTTCTGCGCATGCGTTGGAAAGCATTACGCCTAGTGGTATCAATCCGGTAATCCATTATACAATTAAAATCACCCATAATAACTAGTTCTCCTTCCCACTGTAACAATTCCATGTTTAGTTGATCAAAGATAAACGCTTCATCAAAATTTGAACCATATATCACACAAAAAACAAATTTACAATTCTCAATTAGTAATTGCACAATAACCCATCTACCATTCTTGTCACATACAGTTTTGCGGATTTCTAACTTAAAGCGTTTGTCCTTAAGAATGGCGACCCCTCTCATTGAAGCGTTAAAGGTGGAACAAACTATCACCTCATAGCCCAATTGTTCCAAATCTTCCTATCTTTATAAGCTATATGTGTTTCAGACAAAAAACCAAAATTCGGATCCTGCAAGGCTGATTTCTGCCGTACCACCCATCTTTTTGTTTTACTATTTAAACCTTCAACGTTCCATGTCAAGCATTTTAGTGGCACCATTTAAAAAGAAAATTGAGATATATCCTGTCATTCTGTAAGGCTGAAATTCAAAGTGAGCTGATCTCACAATACTTCCGGGACTCCTCTCCCTGAATTGTTTTTTCCAAACAAGACCCTTCCTGAGTTGCATTTTCAAACAAAAACCTCCCCACCCCTGCCAACCCCTCTGTTCCCCCACCCACTACCTGCCTCCTTCCCTCTCTCAAAAGGGCCCCCCCCCCCACAGAAGCTCCTGCTGCCGTTGAATTGGAAGCTAACCAAAGAAGCAGCTAGAAGCTCCACCTCATCCCTACTCAAAAGGCTTAAAAATTATTAAGGGAGGGCATACATATTTTTTTACAGATGTAAGGGAAGCCAAAAGCATGTTAGCTTCGTTTGCTTAAACTTAGAGAGAATTTTTGCTTAAATCTGTAATTTGATACTTTTCATTACACTTACACTAGCACTTAGTACACAGCCTTTTAGGCTTTTGAGTAATAGGTTTTTCTATTGTTGTTTCAATTGTAGGGATTAGACTGCAAATCAGTAAGATGCTTTTACAAGACCACTGTAATAGCTGTTTACAGGGATATCGTTGTTGAATTTAGATGCGGATATATGTAAGGTGAGCTCATAATAAATATGGTGGGTGGGTTCAATGTTGAAACTTTTGTATGATGAAGACTTTAGTGGACTTTGGTGTAATATGTTCTAATTTTATTTTCTTGCAGAACTGCTGATTGGAAGTTTAGTAGGCACGGATGATCTAATGAAATACGGTGCTCATGACATTTTGGAAACCATTATTTTAGAAGGTGCGTTTAATGGGCCATGAGGTTATCAGATTCGAAACGGATGGCAAGAGATAAGAGGATTGGGGCAGATGTAATAATCATATTTTATGTATCTCCTTTTATCTACAGGAAAATAAAAATAAAAATCTGAACTTTTTGCGTGATAGATAGAAGTTACACAGAAAGAACATTGAACTATAGGTAGGTGTTTTACTTTTGTGTCCTAATACTGTAAATAGGATTTTAGGATAGAGAATTCTGGCACGTAATAATGTCCGGGTTGAGCTAAATAATAACTGAATGATCAATGTCAGGAAAGACAATTAGGTGACATGAATGAACTGGTCAATGTACGATTATGATTCAATAACCATGAGATTATGTTTTGGGGGGCCAAGCTTTTCTACATATAGGAGGAATATGTTTTTCTCCCAGTGTTTAGTTGTTTCTTAGAATTGTTTGCAATTTGCTATATTTGATCGATTTTGGTTGAGATTGTTATATAGGCAGGCTTCCTTATAGAGGGACATTGTTAGTGCTGATGACAATGACAATGATATATTGGGGATGTTGATGATAACATGATGTGTCATCAATCAAGATGATTTTAATTATGTGGTTCGGGAAATATGAACGGTGTTTTGTTTTTTTCCAGCCCTGATGACGTCCTATGTTGGACGAAACGCATTGGCTGAATTTATTAGGAACTCATGGTGTGTGGGGGGAGACGGCTCCGGAGTTCCACGCCTCCAGATAGCGGTCACGACCCTTGGCCCCGCCCACCCCGGCAGCGCGGCAGTGAATCGCGGCAGCGAGTTGCCGCGGTAATGGCGTTTTGGCGTTTTAGGCGTTTTTGAAGTGCGGAGCTGCGAGAAAACCACAGCTCATTGTCCTCTTGAGCTGGAGCTCCCTGTAGTTTGTGGAGTCCGTAAGGAATTGTTGGTAAGGAGAAGCGCTCCCCTCGCTTCACCCACCCACCACCCCTGGTTGTTCCGTGTGGAGACTTCGAGGAGGCTTGTTGGATTTGTGATTGCACCCGCGCAGGATAAAAGATTTACTCCTGCACAGCCGCTTAAAGGAAGGAAGGAAGGCTTTCTCCCACTGGAGGGACAAGCAGCGAGGCAGCTGTTCTTCATTTTCGTCCATCGCGACCTGCATCACGTTCTCCACACCTTCTGCAAGTTAAAGGTGAGGCGAGGGGTAGCATAAAAAAAAAAGAGATACAGTAGGCTGCACATTAAGACTGAACTATAAACTGTTTCCTGTTCGCTGTTTGCTGTTTTCCATCGCTATTCGCAGTATCTGCCTTGATTTAAAAAAAATAATAACAAAATAACATTTTTGAACCCCGCGGGTGGCATTGGGAGGCAACTAAAAGACAACGAAGACAGTGAGGAAGCAAGTAAAACCGCGAAAATGGAGTTAACTGCTCGTCTCAAAAGTAAAACACGCTTATCCCTTGCCAGAAAAGCAGCACGGTTAGCTGCTAAAGAAATGGAGAAGGCTAAGAAAGGAGAGGGAAGCTCAGCCTCGCCCGTTTTGGGGAAGGATTCTGCGGTTGATAGCTCTGAAGATGAACTTCATATTACTCTAACTTCTCCTCCTAATGGAAGGATAGGAGAATTAGGAAAAGTAGGAGAAAAAGATGGGGGAGAAAGCCTCATGGAGAATGTGGCGGAAAATATTCCAGTTTCAAATAAAAATGGAGCATCAATTAAAAATGGAGCGGGGTTCGAGTCTTCCCCTGACGAGAAAATTATGAACATAGTGAAGGAGAAAGGAGACATTCCCTTATTTGAAAAAAAAAACGGGCGTACCCCCCAAACATCAGCTGTCCCGCTTGAAAAAAATCCAGAAACGGGAACTGAAATTTCAGCCTCAACTTCAGTAACAGTGGTAGGGAATGACTCTCTTACACAACTGCCCAAGATTGTCCCACTAATGACATGTGTAGCTCCCTCATCGCCAAGGTCAAGCAGCCCTGTGATGGGAGAAAAGCTTCAATCAAGCAGTATAGCAAATGAAACGGAAGCAAGTACGATCCTGATTAGTGAAGATCCTAACCTAGAGACTCTTTCTGAGCAGAATTCACCATCCGCTGCAGCTATTCAATCTCCCTCTTGCTCATATGTCGGAGTGCATCAAGTAGGGAACCCAAAAGGTTTAACATCTGCAATCTCAATCACGGCGTCCCAGTTATTTCAAAAGGGGGAAAGCAGCAGCCCTGAGAAGGAAGTGAGTTATCAAATGGACATCCGTGAGATGTTAAACCTAATTCTGGATGAAATCCGGGAGATAAAGTCAAATCAGCAAGTGTAGATAGCCGCTCTACATTCCAGATTGGAGACATTTGAAGAATCAATGCAAGGAGTCCCCACAAGATTGAACGAGGCGGAGGAAAGAATCTCGGCTCTTGAGGACCACATCAATCAAGCAAGAATAGAGGCTGAAAAGACTGCAACTAAAAAGAGCCTCATGGAAAGCAAACTTGAAAACAAGCTCGAGGACCTTGAGAACCATTCCCGAAGATCCAATCTCAGGATAGTGGGGGTACCTGAAGGACTGGAAGGTTCAAATATGCTCCAGTGGGTCAACTCTTTTATTCATCATAAAGTACTGCCAGAGTTTGAAGGTGATCTGTCCATCATGAGAGCACATCGGGTCCTTGCTCAGAGGTTCACCAATTCAACTTTTCCTAGAACTATCCTAATGAACTTTGCTGATTTTAGGATAAAAGAAGAGATTTCATCAAAAGCATTTCAACAAAGACAATTTTCCGTTACTGAGACAAATAAATGTAGAATTTTTTCAGACATGACTGCTGCAGCTGCACGCCTTAGGAAAGAATTTGTTAAAATCCTCCATTTGTTTAAAATGAACGGCGCCCAAGCCTCAATCGCCCAGCAGTCAAAGTTAAAAGTTCTCGTAAAGGGAAAGTTTTATATGTTTTCCAATCTTGAAGTAGCTCAATCTCTACTAAAAGAGATAACTCCAGAAACAAATGTTTGAGTAATTAAAACCAGCCCACTGAGCAATATTGGTAGAGCTTGACCTTGAAGGAAAAATTTCTATTAGTCCCAAAAAAAAACCTGTTTTTCTCGATAACAAAATAGAATAGCATAAAAACTTTTTGCCTGCCGAGGGGGGGCACCGGGCTTAAAGGGTCACTAAGGGTATAACAAGAAGACACCCAGTCGATCTGAAAGGGGGGGAATGTGGTCTGTGTGGGGGGTATGGAAGGGGCCACTTCCCAGGGGAGGGAGGGGGTCCACTCGGGGAGGGAGAGGGAGGGTTGGGTTGAAAGCAGTAAAAAAGAGCAGAAATTGTAGGCAGGGTTTGTACCAAAATTTGAATGAAGGATTTAATGATGCGAAAACTCTTTTATGGAAATGAACAAATGTAATATCCTATCAGTTAATGCCAATGGTGTTTTAAATAAACAAAAATACGGTGCTCTCATAAAATGGGCAGTCTCTCTGAGTCCCCAAGTGATATTTCTCCAAGAAACCCATTTAAAAACCAACACCCCCAATTTATTTATCCCGAAATATTTCTCCCATGTGTTTTTTGCTTCAGCTGGGGTGGCACAGAGAGGCGTTGCAATTTATTTTCCAAGGAAACTATCCTGAGAAATTTTTAAAATAAGAAGGGATCCCAAAGGGAGATGGTTATGGGTAGCAACCAAAATCCAAGGTAAAGTAATGAATTTCGTAAACTATTATGGGCAGATATTCGATGAGGTGTCTAGTATTTTAGAAATCAACAACCTTCTTAGGGGAGTCCCTGGACAGATCATCATGGGAGGAGATTTCAATTACTTACAAGATTTAAAAAAGACACCTCTAATAAAAATAAGTAACGACTAAAGCCTAATACTAAAAAGTTGTGGACCTCCTTATCTTAGAATATCAGCTTATAGATCCATGGCGTACAATAAACCCAGAAGGGGCATCCTTCACTTGCTATTCACACCGCTTCCAGACGGCGTCAAGAATCGATTACTTTTTGATATCATGATCGATTCAGATTTTAACTTCATCTATTGGTCGTAATCCCTTTTCCGACCATGGGAAAATAGAGCTGGAAGTTAATTTAGGTGGTGGGGGCAGGGACCAGTCCAGGTGGCAGTTGGATCGGAACCTGCTCCCGAAGCCCGACTGGGTGGCTGGTTTCGGGGAATGGATCTCAGAATACTTTACTATTAACAATAATTCAGCAGAACCATTCTCGGTCTGGGAGGGATTCAAGGCGGCAGCACGTGGACAGATATTATCTTTTACTTCCGCCAAGGTCAAAAAGAGGAGACAAAAGATATCTACGCTCCAAAAGGCCGTAGATAAAGAATATGCTTTACAGCTCCTCCTTTGCCCGAATCACTTGGAGCAAGCAAAGGCAGAATTAAGGGATTTCTTTGTCTTGGAAGAGATCAACAGTTCTAGAACCTTCCAACAAAGGATATTTGAGGATAGCCAATTGGCAGGAAAGCTCTTGGCGAACTCAGTGAGGAAAAAACAAGAATCTGCTGCAATAGTTAAAATCAGAAATCCATTAAATAACCAACAGATAGTAGACAATAGTTCGATTCAAAGGGCTTTTCTGGAGCATTTTAATCACAATTACTCCACTGAATATCAAGTAGAGGAGGGTCTGATTTTAGAATTATTTTATGAACCTAGATATCCTAAAGATCACGCCCAATCGGGCTTTACAACTAGGGTTAGAAATTAATACAGGGGAAATAGTTGATGCTATAAAGGCAACACCAGGGGCGAAAGCCTGTGGACAAGACGGGTTCCCAATTGAATTCTATAAAATCTTCATAAAAGAACTAGTTACTCCGCTCATGAATTTATTTAATTACATCAAACTAGGAGGAATGGTACCCGCGTCCTTTAAAGAAGCAATAATAATATCTTTTGTAAAAAAAGACAAAAGTCCAGAAGATATCAATTCTTATAGGCCAATAAGCCTTCTGAATTCTGACTATAAAATCCTCATGAAAATCTGGGCCCATTCTTTTATGTATGCGGCACAAGAAGTCATACATAACGATCAGTCAGGATTCATAGCAGGTCGTGTTATGGCTTCTAAAACTGAATTCTTAATTCAGGCATTAGACTATTTTAATGTGAATTCAACCCCCGCCTGTATCCTCATGGTCGACGCGGAAAAAGCGTTCGACCTAGTTAACTGGGCAACCATGTTTCATTCTCTTACCAAATTCGGGTTCCCCGAACAAGTGATTAAGATGCTCCAGAGCATCTATCTAGGCGCCTCTGCACAGATTATAATAAACTCAGAAAATGCTGGCTCAATCCAAATCAACCGTGGAACCAGGCAGGGCTGCCCTTTATCCCCTCTCCTTTTTACTTTTTTTATTGAACCCTTGGTTATTAAAATTAGAAACAATCCCGACATCCTCCCCCCTATCACCCGGATGGCGAAGCTTAAGCTATTCGCGGATGATATTATCCTTTACGCAAAGCCAAACAAGGAGAATATTGAAAGCATATTAAAAGAATTTAAAGCATATGAACAAATAGGAGGTTACAAAATCAATAGAAAAAATTAGAGGTCATCTCCTTAAACACCAGTCTTGCTTGCATGTCCAGGCCATAAGTCGAGACCCTATTAGATATTTAGGCATATATGTGACCTGTGATTACCATCAGCTTTATCTACATTAACTGTGTGAGAATGAAGAATAAAATTAAGAATCTTCTCTCCCAATGGCTTTTAACTCCTCTCTCCTTGATTGGTAGGATATCTCTGATCAAGATGTCGATTCTACTCTTATTAACATTTTTGTTTAGCAATATCCCTATTAAGTTGAATTCTATTTTTTTTTAAAGATATCGAATCAATGATCAGATGTTTTGTTTGGGGGGGGGGCAGAGTTTAGCTATCCGTGATTCAACTCCCAGTTGACCAGGGGAGACTTGCTTTTCCACACATAAAAACATATTATGAGGCAGTCTTTATGGACTTGGTGGCAGGTCTGATAGGTCTAAAAAACACACGAGATAGCTTCTTCTTAGTAAAAATGCTACAAGAGTCCGATTCTCAAACCCAGGTATTTTTAAAGACCGCAAAACTCCCCAAAAGGAAGAGATATAAGACCATAAAAGAACAATTATCTAGATTACAGTCCTTTTTCAAGAAAAATCTGAGCTCCTCAGCTTCCCAGTTTTTAAGCTTACGTGAGTGTTTCTGTTTGGGCCTCCAAATTAGTAGTAGCCGAATACTAAATTGGGAGAATTTGGGATTTCGGGAGTTAAGACACTTCTTTGTCCAGAATAGAATTATTTTATGGCAAGAAGTACAGGCTAGAATAAGTACTCCCATACAACCAACTTTCTTTGAATATCTACAAATGGTTCACTTTTTGAGAAAAACTATTGGTGGACATCTCCCCACAATGGGTGAGCCGGTTACTTTCCTTTATGAGGCCAAAATCACCGGCATAGGAAATTGGTACAAAAGGTGGTCATTTAGACATGGTGGATAGCCATCTTGAGAAAATACTTAGCCAAACCCAATGCAATTCAACACACAAGGACTTGGAAACTATAGGTTTGTTAGGCTATAAATCGCTATGTGCCGCTAACTTTAAAAGGATGGTCGTCTTGTCCCGTTGGCTAGTGTACTGGACTCGGAAGCCCTTGAGAAAAGGTTCCCAGAGGTTGAGAATAAATGCTTTAGATGCTTAGCCGCCGGTCAGGGGGTTGGCTCCGTACCTTATTCTCGTGTCCTCAATTGAAATCTTTCTGGGGGGCCATACTCATAGATATTGAGGAGGCAATAGGGAAAACACTAACACACTCAGCTGAACTTGCCCTCTTTGGTATATCCAAAGATAGAGGTTCCCTCAATGAGAACGAGGAAAAGTTTTTGTTTATCTCTTGTACAGTTGCTCGTTCCCTAATACTCCAAAACTGGAAATCTAAGGAACCTCCATCCCATCTAAAATGGTTTAACAAAATGAGGAGGTCCCGGAATTTCAAAAAAGCATATGCCTGTAGAGTGGGAGCAGTCAGAAAATTTTGAAAGAAAATGGAAGTATTTAAAGAATCTGGAGGCAATAAAAGGGGGGTTAAATTAAAAATTAGATTGAATACTAAAACTAAATCAAAATGATTTTAAAAGCAGTCATGAAATGTTGCTAGACTAAATTAAATAAGCAAACTTCTTTGCTCAAGCACTTTATTCCAGGTTGGATTGCACTATTTTGCACTTGCACTTGACACTCAAGTTTGCGGATGTTGCACATTGACTGTATTAGGTTGGATTGTACTGTATTGCACTTGCACTTTATGATCAAAGTTTGCGGTCGTTGCACATTGTTTGTACTTGAAAACTAATTAATATGTTGTGAAATAAGGAGTACAACAATGCCTGCTTTCGAGTTTTATGTATTTTAAATTTCTCCCCCTTTTTTTTAACCTGCTCCTTAATCATGTTTTACTCTTGCATGACTCTATTTGAAGAAGCATTTTTTCTAACCTTGTTTTCATTTCCATTGCTCAAATTCTTCATTCATGATTTGTATTTTAAACTCTTTCTGCTCAATAAAAAAATGTAAAAAAAAAAAGGAACTCATGTTGATGAACTGCTACAAGCTTGTCAATTAATATTGATGAACTGTCATAATCGTTGTGGAAACACTATCCTAAAGTGAAGTGCAATAAATTGTGGATCTGTGGATTCAAGGAAATCTGTCTTTTTGATTGAATCATTTGGGAACAAATTAGCATTTGCAAATACAGATTACTGAATATGGCGCTCCCTTTATTGTGTGATTTTTCATTTGGGGTAGTCCTGCAGCGGTGGGCTACAGAAGGATGAGCGTGATTTATAGGATCAATAACATTGAATTGATATAGCAATAATCCTGTCCTGTGCACACCAGTTGGAAGTCCTCAGCGCTAGGGATTATTATTGACATTTTGGATGCTGTTGGGGTCACAAGGATGGACTTTACTGGCCCCCTTCTCCCTGGGCTATATACTTTCACTTGATTTGAGTCAGACTTCAAATGTTGAATTGGGGAATGTCACTGAAAGTCAGTGCTCAGTGTGGGTGAGGTCAGGGGTGACAGGAAGATTGGTTAAGTGTGACATTTACAAATGACGAATGTAACTAACAGGTGGTTCAGAGAATACAACTGTAACTATAATTCTCTCGTAGGGGATTTCCATGTATAGTCATAAGCTCTGAATAGTCCCGCCCACATGAGGGGACTTTGGAGCACTTCTTTTAGCTAAACATTCTTAAGTGGATATTCTTTGACTTTCTTCAGGAAGGTCAGTTAACCCCTTCCACGCTGATGACGAGCTGGGCTCGTCATGGTGTAGCCTCCTCGCACGCTGATGACGAGCCCAGCTCGTCATGTAACATGGGTTTTTTAAAATCTCAGCATACGTGCTGAATTCAAATAGCGCGCATGAGGTTAAGACACTTAAGAGATAGAAAGACAAACAGTGCAGCCTAAGTACAGAGGCTGCAATGGCCAAAGTCTTCATCATGAAATGAAAAAGGTGCCAGTACACCATATTTGAGAGAAATTTGAAATGTTTTAAACACAAAATAAATCATTTTTCATAAAACCTTTTTTCATTATAGAAATAAATGAGAGTCGAACAGCAGAGCCTCAGAGGCTGCATTGTATGGCTCACAAATAGAGGCTGTGCCTTAAAATGCACATGGGCGAGACTATTCAGTGCTTATGACTTATCATGGAACTACCCCTAAAAGAGAACTGGAGTTACAGGTAAGAAACTGTTCCCTCATTGACAATATTGGCACAACACAGTGATGCCTAACTCAATTAATAAGGTGCAGGAATGAGACCCATTAAAGTCATGACGTAGAATAGTCGAGGGCTGGGTATTCGCAGAAAGAAAAGACGGATACAGGCTTATTTGGAGACACATTGAGGTAGCCATACCCCAGGAGACACACCTGTGTGCGAGATCTAATATCCCCTTTACTAGCACCTGGGATTGGTCCCAATATTTCAACTCCTATAACACATATGCCAGAGGAGTTGCCATACTGATTAAAAATGCACTATGTTTTAAACCCTTACACATGCACAAAGACCCTCTGGGTAGATTTCTCATTTTCATGGTGGCACTTCACAAGTCCTCGATAGCCTTCATAAATGTCTATGCCCCTAATACTGACTCTCCTGAGTTTTTTTTAAATATTACTAGCTACATGCGGCCGGCACAGCGCTTCCAACATCATATGGGGCTAGGACTTCAATCTAACACTGCAGCCGGATTTGGAAAGCACTAATCCTGCCAGGGTAGATCATCTGCTGGCTAAACAAACACTGAACTCAATTCTTGAGATGGACGGACTAATTGACACATGGAGGTCTCAAAGAGGACTGGAAAGGACTTTCTCATTTTATTCATCTGTTTACAACGCATATTCTTTTTTTTTAAAACTTCTATTTATACAACAGATGTCGGTGATACTGAACAGCATTACTTCCTTCAATATTTGATTATACATGTGTGCCCCCCCCCCCCTGCATCATACATTACAATCTTTTGGTGCTGCAATATTCACAGGTCAACCAACAACTCTAAAAGGACCCCAATCATGTGTACCCCCAGCCCACCACCCCGTCCCATCTTCGGAGTCTAACTTGCTTTATGGATTCCTGTATGTGCCCCAATGGTTTCACACTTTTTCCCAATTTTTGAGGGAACCTCTGCTCTCATATATTGTCTTCTGCGCTGTGCAGCACCAAACCATATCTATTTCCCATTGCACTTCCATTCCTCTTGGCCACCATGGCCACCACCAGTAGCCAAATTCTTTGATATATCAGCCATTTCTGTTCCCCTGATACACAGAGTATATGCCACCTGGCCTCTGCACGAACTGTCTGCCCAATAACCTCCGACATTACCCGCGTTACCTTCCCCCAGAAATGTTGTATTACCGGGCAGTCCCAAAAAAACATATATTCTTGAATTAATTTCTGGCTTGCTTTTCCTGACACACTCTTATGGGATACAGACCTATCCTACTTACATTCTGTCCGACCACTCCTCCATTCTTTTGGTGCTTGAAGTTTTTCACAACTGTCTGCACTGCAGAATATTGCGCTTTCTTGCAAGAGCTCTCCCTGATAGTGTGTTCTGTAGTGACATACAGGTGGCTATAATTAACTTTAAGAATAACGTGAGCTGTGTGGACAATTTCTCTATTGTCTGGGAGGCCATCAAAGTCTATATTCAGAGGCTTACCCTTGGCAGGCAAAGAGGGGTCCTCGATGCTCAATTCACTTGCAGTTGGGCTCGACTTAACAATGATTCACTGAGTTAGAAAAACAACAGGAGAGAGGTGAAGATATGAGATCACTGACTGAGCTTGGTATAACTTTGCAAGCTTTAGAGACCTTGGGGCAGATGTATCATGTGTTTTGCATGTCGCAAAAGCTGCGATTCTCTATTTTCCAGCGTTTGCGACATGCAAAAACGAAAATGGCATGTATGAAAGAAATCGCATCGCACATTAGGAATTCGCATGTTTGCGAATTCCTAATGTGCGAGAAATGAAAATTCGCAGATAATTGTGCGAATCGCGATTTAGCATTGGTGCAAAATAGCGAAATTCGCATGGATATGTAAGAAAAAATCGCAAATTGCGATTTTGTCATTTTCGCATAATAAGGAATCGCAATTAACACCAGGTACAAGCAGGTGGTAAAAAAAAAAAATATATAAAAGAACACCCAGAATGCATTTTCACTCTTTCCAAAATGGCGGGACTGTACCTGATTGCCAGAAGGATGCGCATCCAAGCTCTTGCCCAGAGAAGACAACGTCAGGAAAGGATATTCCGAATACGCATTACGCTGTTCCAGCAGACACAGGAGGAGAGATATGAAAAATACAGGCTACATCCTCACAGCATTCTGGACCTAATTACTGAATTGAAACCATTTTTACAACGCACAACTGCCAGAACACAATCCATACCAACACATGTGCAGGTATTGTGCTCACTGCACCTTTTGGCTTCTGGCTCCTTTCAAACAGTAATAGCAGAGGTTGGTGGAGTCTCACAGAGTGCCCTATCGTGTTTTTTCCATGTCTTCTTGGATGCAATGATCAGTAGACTTCAACATCATATATATTTTTCTAATACACAGCAAGCCATACAGGAAGCCAAGTTGGATTTCTATCAAATAGCAAGATTCCCACATGTGATTGGATGCATAGATGGAACCCATATTGCCATCACCCCACCAGCAGCCATTGAATATGTTTTCCGCAACAGAAAACACTACCACTCACTGAACATCCAGGTCATATGCAACGCTAAATACATAATACAGGACATTGTGGCAAAGTTTCCAGGGAGTACACATGACTCCTACATCTTCAGACATAGTGCAATACATAGACGTCTCAGTGCTGGTCAGTTTGGAGATGGATACCTGCTAGGTAAGTAATACTCATCCATCCTCCCTTCCACCCAAACAATGTAATGTAACTCTGAGTCACTTTTCCCTCTCTAACTTGCAGGTGATAGTGCTTATGCAGTGCGTGATTTCATACTCACACCATACTTGAATCCTGCAAATGCAAGTGAAAGACGCTACAACAGGGCACACCGGTCCACACGTGGGGTAATAGAACGTACATTTGGAATTCTGAAAAGCCGTTTCAGACGCATTCACAAAAGTGGAGGTGCATTGCAATACAACCCAGCAACATGTTGCAAAATAGTGACAGCATGTGCAATGCTGCATAACATAGCAATCCGCAAAGGCACAGAAATTGAAGTGAGTGACTCAGACACATCTGATGATGAAGATGAAAACCCTCCCCCAAGAATGGCAGTGGCAGGAGTAGGAGCCATGGCTGGTCGGCAAAGGAGGGCAGAGATTACACGTAACTATTTTTAGGTGAGAAAAAAAGACAGAAACCCATTTTCACTTTGCCATTGTTCTTTACTTCAGAACAAGAAAACATTGCTATATGTATGTTACATTATAAGTAATCCTTGTGATTTCACATTTCCATACTATTAATAAAAAAAAACAGTATCTATGCATGACTGCTGCATGGGTACTTCATGGGTACTTGAACAAGGTAAGTTATTTTCTGCGCAGGCGACTGCCAGCAGGTTGATCAAGTGGCGGCATGGCCTCTTGGTCTGCTCCAGTAGTGGAACGCCTTCCACTCCTGCGTTGCACCATGATGTTTGTTGGTGTGGGGTTGTTGCTACTCCTACTGGAGTTGTCCTCGCTTTCACCTGAGCACAGAAGGGCCCTTGCACCTGATTGGTTTGTTTGCATACTTTCCAGTACCAATGTCATATTGTTCACACTCTGTCCAACTGAACGTGTGCAATCACTCAATTCACGCTGCATGTTCACACTGCGACGTGTGAAGTTGCTGGTGACTGCACATAGCCGGTTGATGGCTTTGGTGTAGCTGTGCATTGTGTCCTGCGCAGCCTGTGCAGCCCTGTTCCGTGCATCCTCTGTGTTCACAAGTGTCAGGCAAAGTTTATCAATGGCATCAGCCATGCGTTCCTGGTTCTTGTTGGACTTCACTAGCTGCCTATTGATGGATCTGAGTGCCTTATGTTGAAGGCGTTGTACCTCAAGCATGTTTTGCTCAAGCCCTGCAAACACTGTCACAACCTCACTCTGTTCTGTGTTATTTGCAGATGGCTCAAGACGGAATGCACGTGCCCTCCGTGGACTTTGTGAAGGCTGTTGTGCATCTTGGCTGGACACAGTGACTGTCTCATTGGAGACTGCTTCAACATCTGTGTTTTCTTCCTCTTCCATTGGTTGTAGAGGAAGTACTCTTCTGCGCTTCCTCTGTATGGTCACAGGGGCATTACTGACTTCATTGTCTGTATCTGACATCACATGGGGAGGTGACAATTCAACTTCATTGTCAGTCCTGTCCTCACTGGTATGTCCTGTGAATGTAGAGTGCAAAATATGAATTTGTGTTCATTGCAAAATAAACATCACTCATGGCACTGTATTACTTGTACTGCACTGTTTCAGCATTACGTTGTCCCACATTAAGGAGTCATATGAGTGACTGTCATTGTGAGTGTTACTAGGGCGATTGGACTACAACTCCCATAATGCATTGCTGTGGTCTTGTTTCACAGTGTTCATGGACTAATGCTAATCTCAAATGCAGTGCACACACACACACACACACACACACACACACACACACACACATTTTTTGTACACACACATGGATGCACTTTCATTTCCTCTTACCTTGTGCTGGTGCTGTGGGTTCTGAGCTGTCTATGTTGGTCACTCCACTCACACTTTCCGTTGTCAGTGTGGATTCGATCAGTTCCTCATGGGGTGTCGGTTTGTCCACCATGGAACTTCCACCACCTGTCAGGTTGCTATCCTTCAGCCTCTCCGCAAGTTTTTCCTTGGATCTCAGTCTCATATCATACCACCTTTTTTTGATTTCATCAATGGAGCGAGTGGTGACTCCTATTGAGTTGACCTTCTCCTGGATCTCCAGCCATATTTTTCTCTTCCTGGACTCAGGTACCTTTAGAGATTTTTTTCCAAAGAGGTCCTCATGGTTACAAACCATTTCTTCTATGAGCACTTCTTGCTCCTTCTCTGAAAACTTCTGCTTTCTTTTTTTCTTCTCAATTGGCTGCTCCTCCTGTGCCTTCTGTGCCTCCATAGCTCAACAAACAGGTCTGCTCTGCCTCAGCACACTCTTCCAACTGCCACTGGGTGTGGTTCTGGGGAGCAGGTGCAAGCAATCACTGGTACTTCCTGCTTGTGATGTCATCAACTTGTGCCAGCATTGCATGATTCCCGTTTTTGCGATTTCCTTAAATGCGAAATTCGCAGATATGCGAATCGCATATTTCTCGCATTAATTTCTGCGACTTTTATGGAATCGCTATTTTCTCGCAGATTTAATGTTACATACCGTTTTGCGATTCCGAAATTGCGATTCGCTACAAATCGCAATTACGGACTCGCAAAATGGAATTTTGATACATCTGCCCCCTTGTCCAACAAGAGTTCCTATAAGTTAGACCTGGCATCATTGGTGTGAGTCTCCCTTCTATTTTTGGCGGATTGCCTCCTCTGATTTGATATGTTTTTGCTGGTTATATGCTTTGGGCACTGTGCCACTGCTAATCGGTGCTACAGTGAAAGTTCTCCCTATGTTAAATTGATGTACTAATTAGTGACTTCATGATTGGGTTATTTGATTTACTTGTCAGGCCCCAGAAAAGTGCACCAGGAGTGCCAGGGCTTGTAAATACAAATGCTGCTGGTGGGCTTGCAGCACTGGTTGTGCCACACACAGAAGCAGCTTGTAAAGTGTGTCTCAGGCCTGACATTGCAAGGCCTTTGGGCAGTCTAGCACTGCCATGTCGATTTTGGCTATGTGCACCCACTTGCCAGTCCCTAAACCGTCCCTTTGCTTCATATCAGTCACCCCTATGGTAGGCCCAAGGGCAGGGTGCATTGTAAGTATAAGGTAGGAAATACTCAGATGTGTGTAGCATGTCCTAGTAGTGAATTACAGCCTTTTTAAGTTTTTACTATTGCAAGGCTACCTGTTCTCTATAGGCTAGAATGGGCAGTTAGATTATTACATTCTTATAATCCTAACTGACTCTGGGAACATAGTAGAAATTATTCGAATTTAGTATGTCTGAACTCAGAATGATAAAATACATATTTTAGTAAAGTTGGTTTTAGCATTCTGTGTTTGAAAATACCACTCTTAGAAAGTAGGTATTTTCTTACCTAACTGTCCAGGCCTGCCTCTGCTAGGTTGTGTATCCCTTGTCTGGGTTTGTGAGTGACAGGGCTGGGGGATTCCAGGAGACATGCTGGGGCAGCCCAGTGGTGAATAGAGGAATCTGAATCTAGATGGGAGGAAGGAGTTGCACCTGGGACCTGAATAGGGCTGGGCCTTCCCTCTACAATGCTGGCTCCACCTCATGTGGCGGGTCTGATGTCTCTACCCTGCACTATTTAAGGAGAGAATGAATCATGTCAACAAAGTACTCCAGAGCTGTGCCTTCCCTCCCCTGTGCTGGCTCCACCTCCTGTAGGGCGGCTGATGTCTCTGTCCTGCACAGTGAAAGGATGGAGAGAGTCATGTAAAAAAGTGCTCAGGAACTGGTTTTGACTAGGCAGAGGCCAAAGGATTTTGGGGTATAAATTTTGGGACCCTGATCCCAAGAAATTAGAGCACTTCTGGAACAAGAAACCTTTTGCCAAGGAGAGGAACCAAGGAAGCTGCAGGAGTTTACTGCCAGTGTGCTGTTTGCTGGGTTGGCCTGCAGTGGTTGCTTCATTACCAAGGAAAGGAGTAGGAACTTTTAAGGACTTTCATCATTTACAGAATATCCTCCAAGGGCTTGAACTGTGCTTGCCTCCAACTAAAGTCTTAGGGACAAAAGACTTATTCTACAGCTCCCCTCTGAATTTCCGTGCTGGGAATTCTGACTACAGGCATTTGCGTGTCGCCGGGAGCTGGAAGCGTGATGCATCGAGAGGAAGCGTGTCGCCGCCGCAGCTGAAATCGTCACATTAACGGAGAAGCGAGCCTTGGCTGCATCTCCCTGGAAGCGTGTGTTCATCGAAGGTGCCTGCTGTTGCATCACCGGAGAGGCGTGTCATAGGGCCTGTCGCGGCTCCAAAGTACAGAGTAGTCACAAGGCTGCCAGGGCGTCTACGCTTTGTCATCGGATCGCCGCGTCGAGAGCGCCACCTTCTCGCATCGCAACCGGATCATCGCATCGCATCAAGGCACCATCTTGCGCACCGCAACGGGCCCGCAGGCCGAGAAGCTACGCATCACCTCCGGACCGGTAAGGATCACGATGCATCCCCTACTCTGCGCAAGCATTAAGGCCCGATGCATCACCTCCCCCGGATCACGGAACCGACGCATCTTCTATTTTGCAAGCCTTTTGTTTACTTTGCGTTACGCATCCAGGTACTTTATTGAGAACTTTTTCGCATTGATCATCAACTTGAACTAAGCAATGTTTTATCATCTTTAAGCAATCTTGAGTGTAGTATTGTGGATTTTTGTCATTTGTGGTCTTGTGTTAAGTCTTTATAAAGAATACTTATTTTTATAAAACCTGTGTTGTGTCCATCTGTAGTGTTTTCACTGTATTACTGTGTATATTCACAAATGCTTAACACACTGCCTCTGAGATAAGCCTGTCTGCTGCTGCCAAGCTACCAAGGGGGTGAGCAGGGGTTATTAAGGAGTGTAATACCCTTATACTGACTTAGAAGTAAGGGTCCCTATTTGGACAAAGGTGAATACCACTGCCAACTAGAGACCCCCAGATCTAACACTACACATGGGGCAAGACTCCCAGACACATAGTTATGGCAAAGGTGAGCAACCTGGGAGAATTCTTCCTTGGCCATTGAAGAACGTGCAACTGAATAACCTCATAAACATAATAAACAGGGTAAATGCAGTTCGGGGAAAACACATCTTAATGTAATTCTTTGTTTATTAAAGACAGTTTTACATCTGTAGGTATTTCTCTACACATGACCGTATTGACGACTATCTCAACGGTGTGGCCCTGGTGTGAATTGAAGGAGGGGTTAAATCAAGAGATTGAGACAGATATTGAAGAGTTGGGGTAGGCTAAGCCCCAGGATTAGTTTTATAGAAGGTATAAGTCCTTGCTGGACCCTCGTGGATAGTAGATCTCCAGAATGAGGCAGTGGACAAGGAAGTGCTCCCTCACATTTCACATAACTGTCCTGCTAAAGCTGGGCAAGGATCCTCAAGACTGGGGGGGGGGGGGGGTCCTACTGGCCATAGGTTTGAATGAACCTTGATATTAAGATCTTTGCTCACATAATCACAAATCGGATTAGCTCATTAATGAAGAGCCTTGCGCTCCCTGAACAGTCTGGGTTCATACCGGGTTTGTGCCACATGAAACAACTTGAGGACACTGTCTTTTTGGATGCTGAAAGGGTGTTCATCTCCCTTGATTGGTCAAACCTATTTGTGGCCCTTCGTAGGTTGGGCATCATCCTAAACATCTTGGGGCTTATTAAATTAATATATATGTAGATCACTGCTAGGGTGTTCATAAATGGCTGTGCCTCACGGCCTCTCCGGGTGCAGAGAGGTACGTGGCAGGGCTGCTGGCTCTCGCCGCTCCTCTTTACTCACGCAATGAAGCCGTTGGCATCTTGGTTGCACCAGCATCAAAGTAACAGTGCTATTACCGTAAACATATTTTGTTGTTGATCTATGCAGATGAAATCATGTTACATGTGCGTCACGAGGCAGCTTTCCCTCCTAGGGAAGGAGATTTGGGAGCTTTCATCAATACAGATTAATCAAGGAAAATCTGAGATGTTCCCGCTAACAGATGCTGCTCGTAAACCATTAATTGATTACGTATTGCGTTCGTGATACAGCTTGGTCAAATATTGGGTTTGTGATTAAATAGAGATAAAAAAACAGCCATCTAAGATAACTATGGACCAGTGTTTGAAAAATTGAAGAATCAAATCAAACAATGGATACAAATTCCCTTGGCTGTGTGGTACAAATTAAAATGCCTGTTTTACTCTAGCTTCTGTATCTGTTCAAAAGTATTCCCATCCCTCTGGGTAAAAAGTTGTTTGAAGGTTACAAACATTACTTACCAGACTGGTGCAGGGCGGTAGGAGCCCTAGTCTGCGATGGGAGATCCAAACACTGCCATTTAAATGGGGAGTGCCAAATCCTAAACGGTAATATTATGCGATTCAGTCCTATTATGCCATGAACTAGTTTGCCCGACAGGGTAAAGTACCACACATGCCTATACAGAAAGACCAGCTTAAGAAAGCTAGCTTACATAAGAGTATTGCCACCAAGTCTGCTCGACTTCTTCAGAATATTCAACCGGCTTGTTGCACCAACTGATCAGTATGGTCCATGGCTGGGAATAGTGACATCCTAACCATATACTCACCGTGGCAAGCTCTGTTGAATAACCTAGCCATTATCTCCTTGCTCAATAGAGGGATTAAACACAGACTGGTGAAGTCTGGCTTTCTTGAACTTAGCCAACTGTACCCTGATCAGAAATTCCTCACCCTTGACCATTATCAGGGAGAGCTCAGTCATTTAGATGTTCGACTATTTTAGATTAAGACAAGCAGCAAAATCCAGGTGGCAGACATTCCCAGAGAAGCCCCGGGATTTTTCACCACAGACTCACATGATTAAATACCTGAACCAGAAGTGTTGGGTCTCCAGCTCTACAAAGTTTGCTCTAAGTTGACTGACATAGTAGGCCACTCCACCATAGCAAAATGGGAGGCAGATTGGGGGGAAACGGTTCACCCAGACAGACAGAAGTAGTGCTGTGCTCAGACCAAGCTAATTCTGTCAACTGCAGACACAAACCGACCCATTGAAAATGTTTACACAGACTGTATTGCTCTATCAACTTCTTGCATAAAATGGATCTCACTAAGTTCCTGCAATGTACACAGTTCAGGCTGATTCAGCTGGGTTTTTCCACCTAGTGTCATGGTGTCCAGTGGCAGCAAAATACTGGACAGCAATACCAGGCATAACTTGGGGTATAGCTGAGATCACATTTGAGTGCTCACCTTGGACAATGTTATTGAGTTATAATAAACTAATTCCGAAGTCAGTTAAACAATAGATGGTAATAATGATGCTGCTGGCGAAGCGGAGACTCGCAATGACTTGAATGAATGGTGCTGCCCCAATACTTCTGACTGGTTGAAACATGCAGCCGCCATTGATTGTTTTTTAATACAATAATTGATGGACAGAATGTTGAACAATGTCAAACATACACTCCAGTAAAGAGATCTAGGCTTAAATCCATCTTTCCTGGGCTCCCCATACCATTCCAGTTTAAACCGGGCCATATGCAAATCAAGCTTGATCCTGCTCCCCATGGGAACAGTCCAGCCCAAACTGCAAGGTCAGGTCTTCCCTGGACCAGAAACAAGCATCCTGGGACCGGTTTCGGGGTTTCATCCCTCATCAGCTAGGCTAGCTTGACTCCAGTGACTTGGAGAACACAGGGCCCACGTCTGGGTCTACCCTTCCCACTCGGGGTGACAAAAAAAGAACAATTGATGGACAGAGTTTTGAACAATGTCAAACATTCATGTCAGTAAAGAGATCTGGGACTTAATCCATCGCTTTTTTGCTCCCCTGCCAATCCAGTTTAAAACCAGCCATATGCAAATCAGTCCTGACCCTGCTCCCCATGGTAACAGTCAAGCCTTAACTGCCAGGCTAGGTCCTCCCAGGACCAGAAACAAGCATCCTGGACCCGGATTTAGGGTTTCACTCCTCATCAGCCAGGCTAACTTGACTCCTGCATCCTCCAACATTTGTGGGCATTGATCTTTACTGAAGTCCACCACTGTGGTCCAGCTGTAGTAGAGTATGGAAGAGAAGCCGCACCCACTCTCCCATATTTTTCATTTGCTTGTGTCATTGTCTTTCGTAAATGCTGCCTTCTGATTCGTTAATAGGCTTGTTAGTCCCTCCTTAGTACAACCTTGTCTTCATTTGTAACCTCCCCTAGCTACTGGCCCCTTTACTTCTGTTTTTATACGGGACCTGTTATTTTGTCTGTAAGCACTATTTACTTTATCGAGTTTCTCTTACTGCTGGTAGGACTAGCCCTGCTTCAGCTCAAACTGATTGTGTTTTATTTAGCAGCACGGCCGACACATAAAATGGTTGTCCACTTTCAAACACTTTAACCCAGCATTATTTTGTGTCTGTTTCAACTGCCCAAGTAAATGGATTTAGAAATGATTAGCGAATTCCATGTGAACCCCAGGTAGCACATTGTGTCATGTGAATTCCAGGTAGCACATTGTGTGCTAAAAGGCTGACGCTGACAACAGCACATCTGTGTTGCATGTCATCTGCACTAAGCCACCTGACTGTTTGTTTTCAAAAGCCTGTTTTAATAACAATACTATCACCACCAACACCACCTCCATCATCACCACCACCTCCACCATCACCACCGCCAATACCACCATCACCACCAATATCCCCACCAATACCACCACTAATATCACCACCAATACCACAATCAATATCACCACCCCAATACAACCACCAATACCACTACCACCAATACCACCGTCACCAATACCACCGCCACCATCATTACCACCACCACCACCATTACCACCACTATTACCACCATCAATACCACCACCAATATCACCACCACCAATACAACCACCACTAATACCACCACCAATACCACCATCACCGCCAATAGCACCACCAATACCACCACTAATACCACCACCAATACAACCACCACTTCCAATACCACAACCACCACCACTACCACATCCACCAAGACCACCAATACCACCACCATCAATACAACTACCACCAATACCACCCCCAACACCACCAATACTAATAGCACCACCAATACCACCACCATCAATACAACCACCACCAATACCACCCCCAACACCACCAATACTAATAGCACCACCAATACCCACCACCAATACCACCAGCAATCACATCACCACCAATGCCACGACCACCAATACCACAACCACCAATACCACCACCACCAATACCACCACCACCAATATCACCAACACCACCAATACCAATAGCCTCACCAATACCACCATCAGTACCACCACCAATGCCACCACCACCACCACCAATACCCCACCACCAATACCACCACCACCAATACCATGACCATCAATACCATCGCCACCAATACCACCACCACCAATACCACCACCAATACCACTACCACCAATACCACCACCAATCCAATACCACTGCCAATACCACCCCCAACCTCAATTCCACCACCACCAAATACCACCATCACCACCAATACCACCACCAATACCCCACTAATACTACCACCAACATCACCACCACCAATACCATCACCACCACTAATACCACCACCATCAATACCAAAACCGCCATCAATATCACCGCCACCGATACCACCACCACCATCAATACCACCACCACCACTACCACCACCGCCAATACCACCACCAATCCACTACCACCAATACCACCACCAATCCAATACCACTGCCAATACCACCACCAATACCACCACCACCCCTAATACCACCACCAAATACCACCATCACCACCAATACCACCACCAATTCCCCACTAATACTACCACCAATATCACCACCACCAGCACTACCACCACCACCAATACCATCCCCACCACTAATACCTCCACCAATACCACCACCAATATCACCCCACCAATACCACCACCACTACCAATCCCACCAAGAAATATCACCACCAGTACCATCACCAATACCACCACCACCAATACCACAACCACCAATACCAGTACCACCACCACCACCAATACCAATACAGCCACCAATACCACAACCGCCAATACCTCCACCACCAATACCACCACCTCAGCGCCTCTTGCTCACTAGCAGTAGCAGGGGCACTATACAAGGCCGGAGCTGCAGCCAAGAGCATCTCTCCCTTCCTCCCTACCTCCATGCCTGCCATAAAGCACAGCCTGCCCTGCACCAGGAGGTGAAGCCAGGGCCCTACTACAGCTTGAGTGCTTTTATTAGGCCACAGATAGCAATGACATTACACAATGCAACACTGCACACTCAAATCACGGATAGGGCAGGACATAGCTCCCGCCCCTGCACTTCTTTCTGAGCCGTGACAGTGTAATCACAGAGCGAAAGGTGTTATAGCGCTTTGTTAGTGTTTATAGCTCAGATCATATGTAATTCTCACTTCACACTTTGTGTCTGTGTAATTTACAACACTTACACATGTTCTTCACTGCACTATTTATCACTACTTTGAACACGTCTCAGGTCGGTCTTTTCCTCTGATATTTACAATCTAACAAGCGGTCGGGAAAGCACTTTATTGCAATGCAATAGGTCTCGCATTTGCGATAGTTTAAGCTATTAGTATTGTAAATGACAATGCCTTTTATTTATGTTTAAAAACCCAAAATATAAATAAAAGGCATTGTCATTTGCAATACCAATAGCTCCAACTCTCATGAATGTGAGACCCATTGCATTGCAAATGCTTGTTTAATGTATGGTTTAGTCTCCCCCTGGAGACCACTGCATTTCTGTGCTTTCTTACCTGTTATAATTGAAGTATTCTTGTGCAATTGTGTTTAAATCTCCGGGTAGGGGATAAACCAATGTGCTAGTTTAGTGTTGTATAATAAATACATATTTTATATACACTGTGTGATTCTTTTTTATTCAACCTACACTATATGATTACGATCTGGTAAAACAAGGTGCTTAACACTCCTTCTGGATAAGCCTGAAGGCTGCTCTCCACATCTACCACTTAGAGAGCTTTCTAAGGTTTTTCTATGACCACTTAAATCACCATAAGGGTTGTCTGGATTAGTGCAAGGTGCCTCACTTAAATAAGAGTGCGCCATACACTAAACCAGCCTCCTACATTGGTGTGCAGTGTTTGGAATTTAAGCTTGCACAATTTACCAGCCAATCTAGGTGTGGTTAAATGAAAAACCATCACTTGTAAGTGGTAAGTTCTACTGAACATTTTGGATTGGTATTTGAGGGCCAAGTATAACCCTTTCTACAATCCTTTAGAAGTTTAGTTTTCATTGGGGTAGGTAGGCACAACACCACACTACACACAGTTTACAACGTCTTTAGTTGGGGAAGCCAGTGGGTCCCAATCTTCTATATACAGTGGTCTTAGGTTTCAGGAACGTAGGACCTTGGCTGCATGCAGAAAGTTAAAGCCATGTAGCAACCCTAGCACTCAGCAACTGTTAAAGCTGCTGCTGCAGGATCATCTCCAGAAAGCTGGAAGGAAAGCAGGGCATAACAATGAGGGTGGGGTAGCTCCAGAAGGGGGGTCAGGGGTGGTGCACCGCAGTGACACTAATTCTGAATATGACCAGGAACAGTCTATCGACTCCACACTGGTGAACTCTGACCCCCAGGGAATAATACAGAGAAAGTTCCCATGGGTAGGCTTCCCTCTTTTCCTACAGAGAGAGTGCAGAGGATTCGGGGGGAGGGGGGTTGAGATCCTCCTCTGTCAATTCCAATGCCTCTAACAATTCCATAGGGACTTCCATCTCTAGTCAGAGGGAGGACTCCTTAGAAGGGGAATACCACCTGCTTTAGTTTGTGAGAGCCAAGCTCAGAATCAAGCAAGAGCACCTGGCCTTTGATAAGGAAACCTTGGAAGTTCATAGGGCTTGGAAGAACTTGGGACTGGAGTCCTATGGTGGCAGCACTAGTGTCCCTAGGGTCAGGGAGAGATCTTTTGATGCTAGGAACCTGCGCAGGATAGTCCCTCCTTACCAGGAGGGGGATGATATCCATAAATAAATCACTGTTTTAGAGAGAGCCTGTAAAGTACAGAAGGTCCCTCAAAGGAAGTAGGTAGCTATCCTGTGGCTCTCGGCTCTCCTTTGCTAGGAGGAAGATGCTGACAACTATACAGTCTTGAAGAGTACCAACACTGATGGGTTTACAATTTGATTAGTACAGGGTCAAATTCAGGGACACACAGAAGGCACACACCCAAGACTGGGTTGACTTTGTAGACAGTGCTATTAAGGCTCTGGAAGGATGGCTTCATGACTTCATTGGAGTAATGTGCATGACTATGAGGCATTGTACAATTTATTGATGAGGGAGAACACCCTTAATAACTGTCCAAACCAGCAGCTGAATCCAGTACCTGGTGGACTCTGATCTGACCTCGCCCCAAATATTGGGAAAGAAGGCAGGCAGATGGGTCCGCACCAGGGTTAAGCAGAAAAACAATGGTGGTGGAGGTGACCAGCAGAAGCAAGATTCTTCTAAGACCAAAGAGAAGGGTGGGGAGAAAGGTATAGACAAAAATGAGTCTTTACACGGTCCCCAAAAATCTCCTCTTGGGGTGGGTACCAAAGTCCTCTTCCTCTGGCAAGTAGCCTTGGTGTTACCTGTGTAAGGAGAAAGGCCATAAAGCAAGGGATGCTGATTACTCTAAAGCTAACAACAAATAAGCTACTACTACTGCCACTAAGGTAACTAGGAGCCCTAGCAGCAGTGCAAGTGGTAGTACAGCCCCCAAGGGATTAGCAGGGTTAACCTTGTGGTATGAATTAGTTTCTGGCCTAGTCAGAGCACCCACACATGCTGTCCTTGTCTGTGACAGTAGCATATAATGTGCCACTTTTCATGTAAGTCCCACTAACTTGGGAAAGTCCAGGCAACAGCCTCTGATTATAGTCAGGAACCTGTGGCATACAGGGACACAGGGGCCAGTATCACCATAATGACAGAGAAACGTCTGTCTCCTGATCAGATCATACGTGGTCAACCTTACCAAGTAACCACTGCAAGCAATGGCAGGACTGATCATACCTTAGCCATTGTAAATCCCAGCTGGGGAGGGGTAACTGACCGTAAAGGAATTGTGGTTTCCCCAGACCTATCTGTGAACTGTCTGTTGGGCAATGTTTGGAAACTTCAGCCTGGTCTGAAGTGGAGTTCATGCCACATGCAGTGATGATGTGAATTTCTGCCTATGCATTTGCTATTACTGGGGCTCAGGCAAACAGTTAGGAACTGAGGGAGCTCTGGATCCTAGAAAAAAGGAAAAGCTACCCCCTAAGAGAAGGATCAGGAAGGGTGAGGAAATATCCTCCTCCTAGACTTCCAGTGAATATCAGTCTCCTGGGGGAGAGGATCTTAGTCCCTGTGAAGGAATCATCCTAGAGGAACTTGGACCTTAGACAACATAGTTCTCAGGAGCAGGTGGCCATTCCAGGGCAGACTTGAGTCTGGAGCTGAAATCCTGCCCCTCTATTGAACAGCTTAGACAGCAAGCTGCTTCTGAGGAAGCAGGCAATGTCAACGGGTCCAATGGGATCTATTGGGAAGATGGGATTCTGTTTTCTGAGAGTAGAGAATACCAAGCCTATGATGACCTCTCCATTTATGATATATGGACTAGCTGCTATGCTAACTACATTTGTACCATGCATTTTGCTGCTTGTTGTGGCACATATAATGCATGTTAGGGCACGTTGTATAAAATTTTTATTTTAACTTTTTTCGTGTCTCTGTCAGATCTTACTGTGGACAAGTACAAGAGTGCGAGCGCAAGGGTGTGTCTTGTTACTGCAATTCCTGAGAGAACTGGTAGTGTTGTGTTCTGGGTTATCTAATCATTTGTTTCTCTGTGAGTGGGCAGGAGAGCAAGTGAGACACTATAGCTAGTCAGTCCTGTGTTCGTGGGTACTAAGGTGGTAGGAAGACCCAGCCCCACCAGCCCCAAACATCAAGGTCCCATATTCCTGTGGATAGTTCTGTATTTGTGCAGATTGCATGCAACACGAACTCTCCAAGAAAAATGGAGTGGCACCACAACATCCTTGTAAATTGTAAATGTAAATTGATATGTAAAATGTAAATGTAAATTGATACTTGTATAGCGCACTACTCACCCGCAAGGGTCTCAAGGCTCTTGTACGAATACCGCTGTGGAACCCCTCCTGGCTTTCCCTGTGAGGCGTCCACTCCTGGGCACCCCCAAGGTGGAGGCCAGGAATCCTTAGCATTGTGGGGGCCATTGTGGAGATTAAGCAAGCTATTGCCCAGAGCTGCAGAGTGGGACTCCATGATTGGAATAGGCACCGAGGAGAGAATTATCAAGTCCGTGGAATTTTGAGCCTAAGACCCACCAAGGCGGGAATTGAACCCTGGTCCCGGGCTAGACCTCTGCATCAGGGTCTACCGCTCTAACCATTGAGCCACACTTCTCCATGAGAAAAAAAGGTGAAGACACCTACTTCTTGGACCTAGGCACTCCCATGAGTCCTCCCAGAGTTCTTCATGTGAACAGCCTAAAGCCTTTTATTGACAGGGCTGACATGAGCTTGCTCATGGCAATTGATGAGGGACAGGAGGAAGTGAGTGATCTTGTCGCTGATCTCCTGTCTGAGTGAGGACCCTGTTGATGAGTTAGCTGATGCAGTAGCCTTGGCAGACAGACTCGCTGACCAGCAACAAGCTGATTGTGGGCAAGTCTTTAATCAGTTTCTGTTAGAACTGGCTATTTCTGGTTGGCTAAGGCTGAAACCACCATTCTAGTCAGGGCAAGGGAGTCACACGCCAAGATAACCCCTGCTCACCCCCTTGGTAGCTTGGCACGAGACGAGCAGACAGGCCTTTCCCGGAGGCAATGTGTAAAGCATTTGCGCCAGCACACAACAGCAACAACATCCTAGGCACACCACAAAAGGAACTCCACACAGGTTATATAAAAATAACTTCTGTATTGTAAAAACACATCAGATAGAAGTCACACATGTTCATTGTGCCAACTGGCACGGGCAATATTCACAAGGGATTATTTACACAGGAAAGGGCCAAGTTGGCGCCTGTCAGAATCAGCACTTAGTAGAAAAATAGAATATAGGATATAAAATCACTGTAGCACAAATTAGCAAATATAAATCACAACCAGTAACTACTGGTAACAGGTAAGTACCACCTACGCAACCCTAAACACCTTAGGAGAATGTCACGCAGGGAACCAGGACCTCACTAGGACCACCTGTACTAGAAAGAACAACCACCTAAGTATCACAATATAATTAGGGGTATAAGCAAGAACACATTACACATGATGACTCACAACATTCAGAGGTGTAGGGAAGGAAAACACATGATGCATAAAACATACATTCAGCGGTGTAAGGACAAGGCACATGATGCATCAAAACACATTCAGAGGTACCGGAGAAAACACTTGATGCCTAAAACATTCAGAGGTGTAAGGAAGGAAAAACACATGATGCATAAACCAACACATTCAGAGGTGTAAAATCAAGGAAGACACCTGATGCATAAAAACATTCAAAGGTGCCAGAACATAACTCATAGCGCAAAAACGTACATACGCCACCACTTGTGGCAGTCCCTAGGCCAACTGGCCTTGTTGGGGCTAGGACGCCCTGTGTCCAAAAGTCAGGGGCCTAAACGGTGCTGCTGCCCACTAATTGCTGGGCAGCTGGGGCATCAATAATGATGGGGCCACGTGGGAGCCACACAGGCTCTGAACAAAAGGAAATGCCCCCTAGAGCCTCTCTGGGCTCTCAAACCGAATGTGGCGCTTCTGAGCCTCTTGGGCTCTCAACAAGGTGATGCCTTGTTGTTGGAGTCCCCCCTCTGGCAATGCCCCCTTTGCCCTTGTGGGCTTTCCAGAAATGCCGCTGAGCCTCTCCTGGGCTCTAGAACAAATGGGGCTGGGAGCTTCGTGGGCTCGAAGAAATGCGCCACACCAGGGGGAGCGGCCTGCTGCCAACTGGGGCCGCTCTAACACCCTTAATACCCTTTAGAAAGTTGGAATCCCTCTCGGGGGACTCGAGAAATTATTATGCCCCCTGAGCCCTTGTGGGCAAGAAACACAATGCCCGGAGCATTGGGGTCCTCTGTGGACTCGAGACAACCATGCCCTTTGAGCCGCTCGGGGCTCGAACACCAATGCCATGGGACCGGAGCTCTCCCCCTGCCCGTGTACACTAACCGGGCTCTCAGGCGGAGGCTCCTCTCCCTCTTGGGCGGCGGGCCTCGTGGTTCTCGCGGCCGGGCTCTGCTCTCCTGGGCGGCGGGGCTCCCTCCTCGGGGGAGCCTCACAGGAGGACACTGTGTCCTTCTTCTCTCCGCAGGAGCGCGGGGTGGCCTCTTGACCGCTTCCTGATTTCTGTGCTTCCTTTGGGCAGCCGATCACCGCGTAGGTCACCCAGCGAGCCTCCCGCAGCCTCAACCAATGGCAGCGCGGCTCCCGGGTGACGTCAGCGGCTGCTCCTTCGGCTTCTCCTCGGGCCCGGTGCCGCCGCTGTGATTTCCCAGGTGAAACGCGGGGTAGGCAACCGCTTTAATTAATTAAATAATTCAAGGCAAGGATGCGGCGTGGCAGCCGCACGGGGAAAATAAAGGCGCTCTCAAGCGCTAGAGCAACAGAACGCGCTCCCAAGCTCTTCAGCGCGAAGGCACAAATTACAGCGCCTCATAGCGATGAGGGGCACAGGCAGCACGAGGCTCCTCAGGGATGGCCCCCCCTCAGAGACCAGGGACCCAGCAACAAGGCCCTCCTAGGAGCAGAGGGCAGGAGGGTCAAAAAGGAAGTCTTTCAACCCCCCCAAGCAAAGCAGAGGGGTCCATAAAACAAGAGTCCATCCAGCATCCATGGCAAAGCAAAGTCCCCCCATCAGCCCAGGCAAGGCAGAGGGGTCCCCCAGAAGTCCTCCAGGCATCCAGGGGCTGGGCAGGGCTCAGGGAGGCAAGCCTTCCCCCTGAGCCCAAGCAGTAGCACTCCCCTGGCAGGATTCAAGTCAGAAACAAGAACATTTTGGAAGGGGACACAGCCCCTTTTTATTCAGAGAAATCCTTTGTCTAGCAGGGTGCAGGCAGTGTGAGAACCAGCTAGAACTGGTTATAGGGAATTCCTTTCACTGGCCAGGCTAGGGACATCAGACGCACCCCAGGGGGTGGAGCCAGCATTGTGTGGGGAAAACCCAGCCTCATTCAGGACCCTCAAACCAGACGGTCAATCCACAAGCAGGACAAGGCTCACTCCTCCCCTCACATCAGCAAGCTAAACACTCCATTCACCACCGGGGCAGACCCTCCCAGACTCTTGGAGCCAGGCTCACCAGCCAGCCTCAGCCAATCACATGCCAGACACAAATTACACAAATATGCCAACTTCTAGAAGTGGCACTTCTACACTAGACACAATCATGCCGCATATATCACTACGCAGCGTTCAATCTCACGAGTGCGCACATACCAAACTCGACCCTGCACTCCCCACACATCAGGAACTACCATGGGCATACATATTCCCCATTCATTCCTATGGGAGGGCAGGTCACTCTTACTACACACAAAGAGAGCTCACGCACTTTACACTGTACCACAGTGAAAAAGTGCGTAGAGGCCTAAAATCACCAACACCAGGTTACAGAAACAGGCTAGGAAAAAGCAAAACGTCTCGGGGTGAACCTGCAAAAAATAGCCGGGTCCAACAGTTTCCAAACGTGTTCTCTCTGACTCCACCTGGTGAACCCATGAAGTGGGCACAGTTGACAGTCTGCTTGTCAAGAGTAAAATCTGCAGACAGGCTGACCATGTCAGAAACTGCATCAAGATCGAGGTCCAGAAGATGCTGGGGTTGGGGGTCATTGAACCATCGAATATCCTTTGGGATAGTCCTGTAGTGCTTTTGTCAAAACCTTTAACCCAAGATGGTAAGAGAGAGATTAGGTTGTGTGTAGACTTTATAGGTCTCAATTCAGTCACTAGGACTGATGCCCATCCAATTCCCAGGGCAGATGAGCTGATTGATACTCTGGCCTCAGCCAAGTATCTCAGCACATTTTACCTGTATGCTATCTACTGGCAAATCAGACTCTCTGAGGATGCCAAGCCAAAGACAGCATTTTCAACCCATAGTAAGCATTATCAATTTTGGTAGCCTTTGCCTTTTGGTTTGAAGAATGCACCTGACACATTTCATAAGTTGGTGAACAAAGTTCTCAAAGGGTTTGGAAGCCTATACTGCAGTATATATAGCTGATAAGATGATATTGCTGTCTTTAGCTCCACCTGGGAGGATCAAGTGGTCCACCTCAGGAATGTTCTGGAGGCCCTGCAAAAGGCAGGCAACACTATCAAGGACACAAAATGCCAGATAGGGCAGAGCAAGCTTGTGTACTTAGGCCACCTTATAGGTGGAGGCCAGGTTCAGCCATTGGAGAGCAAAATCCAGACCATAATGGACTGGGTTGCTCCGACTACCCAGACTCAGGTCAGAGGTTTCTTGGGCCTGCGTGCGTAATACAGAAGGTTTGTTAAGGAAGAATGGGTCCATAGTGACTCTCCTTAATGATCTCACCTCCAAAAGAATGCCTGAGAAATTTCAGTAGACAGTTATTTGTCAGAAGGCATTTGAGGACCTGAAGCAGGTCATTTGTAATGCTCCCATTCTGCAAAGTCCTGCTTACTCGTGAATCTTCTTTGTCTAGACAGATGCTTCTGAAATTGGAGTAGGTGCAGTTCTATCACAACTTAATGCAGATGGCCAGGACCAGCCAGTAGCTTTTATAAGCAGAAGGTTGGCTTTATAAGCGTTGGTCAGCTATTGAGAGGGAGGCCTTTGCTGTGGTCTGGGCCTGAAGAAGTTGAGGCTATGCCTGTTTAGTACTCACTCATTGTTCAGACGGACCATAAGCCTCTCTTATGGCTAAAAGAAATGAAGGGTAAAAATCCCAAATTTTGGAGGTGGTCCAATTCCCTACAGGGGATGGACTTTTCTGTGGAACATATACCTGGGAGTAACTATGCCAACACAGATGGTCTCCAGATATTTTCACTTAGAAAATAAAGACTCGACTGGGTAAGGTTAGTCTCATCTCCTTTTGGTTGGGGGGTGGAGGAGGGTGGGTTGTGTAGGAACGTTTTGCATGTATCAGTATGTTTTTTTGACTAATGAACAAACTAATTAAGGAGTTGCTTAAGCTTTCACTCCTGTTTTACTTTGTTTTAAGAAAGAAAACATAATTTTCAAATTCCTTTTCAGTATATCAGAAACATCTCTAGGAAAGGAATCTCAAACCACTTCTATGGTTAAATTAACAACCTGTGTGGATTAAGAGGGTGGCACAAGGACAAGGTAATTTATAACCAGTAAATGAGACCAATGAGTTGTGTCTGCTTTAACGGTACTCATGAATTGTCTGCCTTTTCTTACCAGAACTCCCCATCCTCCATCTTCACGTAAAGTTCTTTTTTTTTGGTGGGGTCTACATCATTCCACTCAGATGATCTGTGACGGAGAGCAGAAGTAGTAAGAAACCAGACACTCGTTTAAAGGTTCATACTTCATTTTGCCCACCCCATAACAGCAGCAGAACTATCCCATTTTTTTGCTAAAATGTGTGACTATGACATTGTCAGTCTAACGCAGAAGCGTCAATCTGACACCGGAAGGGACTGGGGCAGTGTGAGCTTGTCACATCCGTTTGCAATGGGGACTGGGATCTGCGACAAAATGAGCTTCAAAGCAGCTGTGCTCCTTTCACTAGGGGGGACTGGGGACTGTCCATTTTCCCAGTAGGTGCAGGATTCCCCTGAAGCGTTCATTCCATGATTTTGGACAAATGCAGTAAGACTGCCACTTACTTGTCACTCCAGGCACCTGTCCACTCCACATGACCCCAAGGGTTCCGAAGCCTTATGAGTTTTTCTGGGAGACCTCTGTATTTCACCTATAGCAGGCCAAGGGAACAGAAAGGAGTATGTTACTTACCCTGTCAGCATCTATTTGTAGCTGGTAGTGCTGCAGATTCACTTGCTTTGCATATTCCTGCCATCTAGTATTGGGCCTAGACTTTGCAAATTGTATTTCCTCGAGGAAGCTTTATGCTCAGCTTTGTGCATCGCCTCTCCCCTTCCCCGCCTCAAGGCATTGCGCATCTTCAGTGGCTCCTTTGTTGGATAACTTTTTTCTCCTTGCCAAATAAGAAGGGAGGATATAGTCTGCTAAGTTAGCTTTGCTGTTGAACATGCTGTATTTGTGTGTATATGTGTCCCCATCTAATTCCTGCTAGGGAAGTAGGAGGGTGCATGTGAATTTGCAGCATTACACGCTACGGATAGATGCTCATTTGTAGCATGTGTTGGCTGCGGATACACTTGCTATGCATAGACTGTAAAGCAGTACCCCTTTCACAGTGGCTTTGGGCATGAGATGGTGTGTTTGCGTCAAATATTGTTCAAAGGGCCAGGGGTCAGATATTCGACCATTTTTTTCGGTTGCAAACGGGAAATGACCTGTTTGCGACTGCAAAATTGGTCTACCCAATAGAAAAACTATATTTCTCTATTAGGAAGGGGCATGCCAAGGGCGTCCCTTCCTAATAGCAACTTGCGGTCGCAAAACACTCACAGTTTAGTTTGGTATGAGAAAATAAATGGAGTAGACTCCCTTGTTGAGATGTTTACTTGGGACAGGTTCTATGGCCCCTTTTAGTAATAGTGTCTTTACTTCTTCCTTCAGCAGATGTAGATGCTAAGGATTTGATATGTGTTGTTTTTGGCTGGATATTTGGTGGCTGGTGTTTTGTGATCAGGGAGAGTGTGGGAAAGTCACTGTTTAGGTGTAGAGGCTCCCTTATTGGGTGTACTGCCACCTCTGTTTTTGCATCCGCCTCTATAATAGCCACGGTTTTGCTGGTGGTAATGCTGTTTTTGGCATTGATATGATGTGTTGTCAGTGGTAGAACGCATTGTGGTTTGCCTACCTTGGTAACGGCAACTATAGTGCTCATTTAATTGTGGCATTATATATTTGCCTTCCCTCATTTACCAAGTCTTCTCCTCTCTTTTTATATTTGTCTGGGAGATGTTGCATCAGTTCCTGCGTCTCTTTCCAGGTTGCACTGTTAAGGTGGGAGAGTAGCCCCACTAAGTTGGCAATCTTCCAATACATGGCCCAATCGCCACCGGTTGCATGCATCATCTCTCCTTTTGCTTTCTTTATCTGGATGTGGCTGTCCTGCTGCCCTTTTCCTTGCAGTTGTAACAACTAAGGAGACTAAGGGGTGTGACAGTCTGTACTTCCTTTCAAAGCAACACGTTAAGACCCTGGACTTGACTGGGTTTTTTAAGATGTCATGTACAGATCCTATCATGGACAGGTACTGTACGGTGCTCTCATATGTGCAATAGTGTCTCAACTAAGACATCAGTTGGCTCCTCAGTGGTGTGCACTGGAAGCTTGCGGTACTCTGAAGCTCTCTGAATGACACTCTGATAGGAGGAGGTGTCATCCGGTCGTGTTACTTTTGATGGTACCGGTGGTTCCGTGTCTAGGTCAGGGAGAACCACGTTGTAGTCATCCCATTGTTCTGTGGTGTAATGGGTGTCTTGTGTCCCTTGTGTATCTGTGTCTGGGATCTCCTCCTCTTCCTCTTCATATGGAGAGGGTGGCTGAAAGTCATTGGGCTTGTGGCCTTATGTTATAGCGCCACCTTCTTAGGTGGAGGCAGGTGCAAATCCTGCTCTTGTGCTTGTGTATAAGCACTCTCTTTGCAATTCTTCTACATGAATTGTTCCAGTGCTTCAAAAGCTATGCCCTGTTCTTCAGTTGGCATATGAGGTTGTGTCTTTTGTTTCTTTGGAGGTGTTGGAGTGTCCTCAGAAACTGTGTTGGCTTCGTAACCCTAGATGCATGGCTCATCTTCTGGCTCAAAGTGTGGCCATCGTGTTTGTCTGTGCTCGGAGGTGAGGGCTATTCACATTCCATGAGGTTTGTTCCCTAGAGTTTCTTTAGATCCGATGCTTTATGTGTGGTTAAAGTCTACTTGGTAGCTTTTGGTGCCATTGTGCTTGTCAGTGCAAACTTAGGTTTTGGTGCCGATGTGTTGCTATCCCTGTAAGGTGGCCTTGTCGCCCAGGTGGGCTCGAGAACGTTCTCGTCTCTTCTCAGGTCCGAGATATGCTTGCGGTGTCAACCTGAGTCAAAGGGCTGTTGTTTTGTAGAGGAGGTGTGTGCAAGATCGTCTTTGCACATTGTCAGACAACAGTACTCACGGTACGTGGGTTCGCTTTGGTCCTCAGTCACAACACAGGAATCATCGATGTGGGCCCCTCAACATGTACCGGGCCTCCTGTTGGTGCATCGACCTCGATATCTTTCTCGCTATCATGTGAGAACTCTGCCTCAGCTGCCTGCTCCATGGTGTGTGCCAAATGACGATCCCTTCGGGTCAAGTGTGTCATTTTGTTTTTAAATAATGAGCTGACTGCTCACTTGTTTCTTTGAGCTCTGGGGATACAGATTAGACACCTCGTAAGTGTCGGAGTATGCGTACATGGCCCCGCACCAAGGGTACTATCGACAAAGGTCTTCCTTCATCTCCATCACCTGGAGCGGGCATTCTCGACTGGTATGTGTCACCTGCTGGGTACTCACCTCTCAGCATCTCGAATCTGTTGGATGAACTTCACTGGATGTCCCCCTTCATCTTTCTTTACTGTAGGCTGCTTCCTCTGATGCAGTCTGTCCGAACCCAGTGGCGGAAAAAAACTTTCTAACAAAGGAGCTGCTGAACATGCTCAATGCCTCGAGGCGGAGGATAGACGACAAATGGCGCCGATCATAAAACTTCCATGAGGAAAAACAACTTGCAGAGTCCAGGCTCAACACTAGGCGGAAGTAGTATGCATAGCATGTGTATCTGCAGCCGACACATGCTACAAATATGACATTTAACCAGTGATCTGCAGCACACCAGTTACATTAGCATCATGTTATGATAAGACACTCACCTCTTTGAGAGCAGTGATTGAGTAAGTGTGGCCCTTCACCAACTTCGTGTCCGTTTCCTTTTCCGTGTCAGAGGAACTGAATGTCTAAAAGACAATGGAAGGGAAGAGCGGCAAATATGAGCACAACAATTACACATCCACATCTGGTGCATTCTAGTGATATTCTGCAGAAACCAGCTCCCCATACAGGCAGACACTTCAATCCAATATCCGCTTCTGCATGCAGGCAAAAACACGCCATTGTAGGAAGGCACCACCATCTACTATCCACTACTGCACACTGACACCACCAGCTGCTTTCAACCCCTGCATGCAGGCCTGCGTCTCAGCTGATTTATGGCTGGATGTTAGTTTCTCTTGACGGGAACATGGCTTAAAAATCACTATTCACTGCTAAAAACATCACTCACATGTTTTGGCTTGTCTTCCATTCGCCTGCAACTGACTCCCACTATGGCCTTTTTTTCCAGCCTCAGCCATACATGAACAGACACTAAACTCACCTGCGCTCAGTTTTGACATTTTTGTTGTGATCATCCTGCTGACTCTACTCACTCCATTAGAGGACCCTTGTCGCACAACTGGTTCCTACCCCTAGAATGACTGACAACAAAACCAAAGCTTTGAAAGGAAATATCTGATTCCATTCATGATCATGGTCCTGCCCAATGACTGATAAATCAATATCAACATCTTTAGTTCTGCCAAAGCCTAAGGAAGATCTCAATCGATGTATGTGATCTTAATAGATCTCAATGGAAGGCTACCTGAGGAACCACTAGAAGAGCCAACACCTACTATGGATGACCCCATCCTGGACACCAGTCACACTGCACACACCCAACATCGTAATGAGACTGTGGGTTAGGTCTCTCTGAGAGCTCTGAAGGCGCCATGCAGGGGGATGCCTCCCCGCTTCAACATGAGAATACACTGAACCAGTATGTGATGTGGCCAATTAACCTTGGTGCTCAAGCAGAAAGAAGAGTCAATCACCAGAGCATGTCTAAATACACGCAACAAGGTGCACTTGCAAAAGGTTCGCAGAGAAGGTGCAGAAGTGCAGCTAAATTTACTTTTGCATCGGTGAGAGTAAAGAGCCTGATTGCAGGTCATTACATTCCACATACCATTGCTTCAAACTACTGTTGCTTCGATAAAAGGAAAAAGGCCACTATCCTGAGCCCAATACTTGAAGTTTAAAATATACTTTACCTAAACTCCATCTCTTTGACAACCCTCTTAACAGTGACCTAAGTTCTAACGTGTTACACAGTTAATTATAATAATATGAACTTAATCTGCACCTTTGCGATGTGGCTGATATGAGTTCAATGGGATGAACCAGAATGGGTCATAGTGACATCAACTCCTTGTGGGGCGATTCCACCACCCTCAAATACATGTTCCCAGCTACCACTATGCAAGGCATATCCGCTTCGAGAAAGATATTGTTCTTTCGGATCACTGAAATAATATCGACTGACAAAATATCGACTTGCCAAAATATCGTGGACAAAATATCGACAGTCAAAATATCGAGTTTGTATCTACAAACAGGTAAGTACAAAAATATCGAGTACAAAATATCGTTAACAAAAATATAGATGTAAAAAATATCGACTTTATTAAAAACAGTGTTAAATTAAAATAATATTAAATTTTAATTAATAAAATATACTTAAAACGACTTAAATTAAATTATAATAATTAAATAATAAATGAAAATAATAAAAATAATTTTTTAAAATCTTATTTGTTGACCCTGAACCCTAAAAATACCCCTTTACCCAAAAACCCAAAACTGACCCTGAACCCTAAAAATACCCCTTTACCCAAAAACCCAAAACTGACCCTGAACCCTAAAAATACCCCTTTACCCGAAAACTGACCCTGAACCCTAAAAATGCCCCTTTACCCAAAAACTGAAAACTGACCCTGAACCCTAAAAATACCCCTTTACCCAAAAACTGAAAACTGACCCTGAACCCTAAAAATACCCCTTTACCCATGAACTGAAAACTGACCCTGAACCCTAAAAATACCCCTTTACCCATGAACTGAAAACTGACCCTGAACCCTAAAAATACCCCTTTACCCATGAACTGAAAACTGACCCTGAACCCTAAAAATACCCCTTTACCCATGAACTGAAAACTGACCCTGAACCCTAAAAATACCCCTTTACCCATGAACTGAAAACTGACCCTGAACCCTAAAAATACCCCTTTACCCATGAACTGAAAACTGACCCTGAACCCTAAAAATGCTCCTTTACCCAAAATTTATCAATATTATTTAATTACCAATTAATTATTAATTAACAATAACAATAAAATAAATATATTAGAACATTAGGTGTAATTATTTTAATAATTAATATTTTTTCAAAATTAATTACTTAAAAATAACACAAAATTATATATATTAAAAATGTACTCTAATTAATGTAATTAACTAATTACAATTAATTAATTAACAATTATTTACTAATACAAAATGTATTCAAAATTATATTAATTAATTAACTAATTAATATTAATTAATTATCAATTAATTATTAATTCAAAATATTAACACACATATAATAATTAATTAATTATTATTAAATTACTTCCCACCCTATTCCCCTATAAACCCACAACCCGCTACAGAATTACATTATGCAATTATTAACAAAACAAAATTCATGTAATAAAATATTTTATAACATTAATACACACTATTCACACATATTATTACATAAAAATACACTATAAAATATTATATATTATTAAAAAATCGATATTTTTGCTAACTATATTTTATACAGTCGATATTACTTCACTTACCTGAAAAACTATATTTTTGTAGTCGATATTATGTCCAGTCGATATTTTGTCCAGTCTATATTTAAAACTCGATATTATGTCCAGTCGATATTTTGGAGTCGATATTTTGTCTCTATACCGTTCTTTCCCAGCAATAAATACTCCAGTTTGTTGTCAATAACATTCAAGGTGATACCCAAGGTGCAGGTTACATATCACTAAGGCTCTTAATTCAAACAAAGCTCTTTGAAACAAGTAGGCCTGTGTAACGTCTTGCGTTGTAATACCCGCGATGCAATGATCACATGGTAATGGTTGTTTCCCGCATGTGACAGATGAATAATCTAGAGTGTTTGCTCTAGCTAATGAAAAGTTCCTTACCTCAATGAAGCAGCCGAGTAACGAGCCTCGTGCAATCGCTCTCTGGATGATTCCGTACAGGTCCACGGGTGCCTCTGTCAGGTCGTACGTCTCTGCTATGCCTCCAGTGAAATCCACAAAGCTCTCGCTGTTATAACCTCCAGACAGGCCTTCATAGGAGCCATTCAGCCTGTAGGAGAGGGGTTGGAAGAAAACAGTGAATGAAACAGAAGTGTAGGCCGTTTAGATGGCTACTTATGCCAGTATCTTTGGTTACTTTTAAGGGTACGGCAGCAAACATACTCACAGTAAATGGGTATAACAAACACATTAAAACATACTCCACAGATATGATGTGAAACTCAACCATCTTAAAGTCTGTAAATACGCAAAAATTCAACAAATCATATTCACAGTATAAGAGTATAAGAAACTGCCTGAATGTGAGAAACTAAAGACATAGTCAAAGCCCGGAAGTACATGAAACGAATAAAAGTGTATTCATTGACTTTCAGTGTTAGAAACAGAATATGAGTGTGTGAAACTGAAGAAAAATTATGCAAAAACTATAAATCCATAAAAGCCATAAAAACACATTTACAGCCTATGATAGAAACTACAAAAAATACAATAAAAAGTCTTAAAACATATTAAAGCCTTGGAAGGGAGAAATGCATGAAAAGTATGAAAAGTAACTAATGACTATAAGTGTGAGAAGCTGAAGTCTCAACAAAACATTTTCAAGCTTGACACATAAAGAAAACTCATACAGTGTTTTGGTCTTTCACCATTTTAGTGGTGTATTGCCAAGCTGTCGCTACATGGCGATAGTATCAGGGAAAGGCAGTAAAAACTGCTGCTAATATCAGCGTGATGGCAATAGGAAATCCGGCGTTAGCGGGGGATAACTACCGAAAGGCCCATTAGCGGCAAAAAAACTCACGCTAGTCAGCCAAACCTGAGGTTTTTTTGTCTTTAATGCAAAAAATAGCCTTATCAGTCAACCTCCATTATAAAATAGGCATAAAAACCAATAAAATGCAGAATGGAGCAGCCGAGTGCAGTACAACTCAACAACCCCTGCAATCCACCCAACATTCAGGATGACCAGGAGGAGAGCCTTGATGCCTCACTGGACCTGCGCCTGGAGCCTGGATGCCTTGCTGGGCCTGCGTCTGGAGCCTGGATGCCTCGCTGGACCTGCGTCTGGAGCCTGGAGGCCTCGCTGGACCTGCCCCTGGAGCCTGGATGTCTCCCTGGACCTGCATCTGGAGCCTGGATGCCTCGCTGGACCTGCGTCTGGAGCCAAGAGTGGGATGCGGTGGAGCTGTGGAGTCGATGAGCCATGGCGGTAGACATTGAGGCGCAACGATCGCCCGTACCTGGTGGTGAAGTCTGGCAGGTTGCGTGGAGACACATCGCGGACCTGTGTGAGCACACCTTGGAGCTGTTAATAGTAGAGGCGCTCCTGCACCCCAACGTAGGGAGGTCTGCATCGCATACTACGATCCACCACTACACCGAGGTGCACGGTTGGGATTAAAAATGGTGGGTGCCGCCACTCTGCATCACAGGCCGGATGATGTTGGGCTGGCTGGACGCTGTGGAGGGTGAGGCCCCTGAGCTCCACTTCATGCCTAAGGGGGCCCTGCTGCATCAACTGCATCGGGAGGTTCACCAGCGGACTTGGCGTCGACTGCTGTACCCAGGCTTCTGAACTCCCTCCAGGCTAGGCTTCTGCTGGCTGAGTCACAGATTTGGAGAGAGTGCAGCGAATTGCGCTATGGTGTCAATGTTCAGGTAAGGAGAAGGTGGGACGCATATCGCAGGCGCCGGGGGGTCGAGTTTCTCAGGTCTAGCACATGTAGATAACGCACCCCCAGTGAGGGCTCATCTGCTATGGTGGAAGAGTGTTGCCCTACTGCTTTCAAACAGTGCAGAAGAGGAACAATCATCACATGATGAAAACTTACTGATGTAACCGTGCTATGTTTCCCCTGCGGGTGGGAGGGTGTGTAGGACTGCTGCAAGCATAGTGCAAGGCATGGGCAGATTGGCATGCCCACTCAAGTGCGCAATTACTGTATGATCGCCCCACACTTGCACACTTCCCTGTAAGTAATGCAGGCTACATTGCTCCTGCTTCCAGAACATGCCCACCCCTCCATCCCCTGGCTGCATGCCTTGTCCCGTTGCCAATTACCAATCCCACTGCTGCATCGCAGCATCGTGATTGGCTCAGGGGAGGGAGCCTGCCTGCCTACTTGTTCCTGGAAGCAGACGCAGGAGAGAAGGAGCAACAAAGACACAGGACCAGGCTTTGAGGTAAGACTTTCATTATTGAAATTTTTACTAAACCCACCCACACTCCATCCAGTGTTCTTTCTAGCATTTACCACCTCACAGCTGTCCAGGCGCCCCAGCACTTCTCAACTGCTGTGTGCCCATGCACAGCACACCACCCATGTGCCAAAGGCACATATGTGGTTGCGAAGCATGCCATAACATTGCATTCCATTCCAATGCATACTAATACTAGGCACATTGCAACAGTAGAGTAGGTGTTGCATAGCGGAGACATTAATATCACTATTCCCACTTCAGTGAGTGCAACCCAAAACTAACCTTTGCACCCCAAACCCAACCGTGAACCCTGGAATTCCCTTTTGAGCCCCCATAACACACCCAAAAATTAAATTTGACCCAAATGCACACCCCAATTTTCATATTTTACCCCAAATGCACACCCCAATTTTCATATTCTACCCCACAACACACCCGAACTTTCAAATTTTACATCTGAAACTCATACCCACCTGAAAAACTTTAAATTACCCCATTACTGACCTCACAATGCATTTTAATCAAATGCCATGTGTAGGAGAGTAGGGTCTGCAATCCTATGATCGCCCAGATTTTTTGCTTTTGTTTCACTGGTTTATGACTTTCTCTGGCTGTGGGCCTGCGAATCAGACCCTCGGCCTAGCTGTTCTCTCACTAAATTGACATGTGTACCTTAGGTGCATTATCCAATTGGGACTGGGCCACCTTATCAGACCCTGTAACTCAGGGCATAGGTGTACCCAGGGCCTACCAGGGGCTGAAGCATGTATTATGCCGCCCCTGGTTGGCCATCTAAATCTGACACAACTGGCTGCACGACAGCTGGGGCAAGGTGGTGTAATCACCCCTTGCTTTAGATATAGTATACCTATATCTACCCTAAAAATGGACACACAGATTCCTATCAGTCACTCCTATGGCAGGCCTTGACAATCCTGAAGGCAGAGTGCTTGGAATCGTGTGAAATGGTGCTCTGGCATGAGCTGAGCCCGTTTGCAGCTTGCGGAACCAAGTCCTAATAGCTGTTCCATGATAACGCATACCATATACTCTTAAGTGCATTATAATCCTCGCGGTTAAATGCTATCTTTGGTATGGCTTTATCAAAACATGTCGAGTAAGGTGTCATACAAATTGGAATACTAACCCCTCGCCAATTCTGGCGACGGGGTTAGCATTCCACCCTTCTAGAGGGACACGACATGTATGTAACTGTGAACCCCGGTTAAAGTTAACTGAAGCCTCAGCTCCACAAAATGGATGCTGCCACCACAGACACAAGTCTGACCTCCTGCTGCTGGGAGTCCTTCCAGCGAGGAGAGCTTGGACAAAGGGTTTCCTGTCAGGGGCGGTGCTAGCACCATCCCAGACAGGGTTTTGTGTATCCTGGGTAGGCAGGGCTTTACAGGAAGGTGACTGCAGAGTGGCACCCCGGTGCTCACTACGCATCCGCCGGCTAGAACCAGTTCCAGGGGCACACCAGCCCCTGGCCTGGGGAAAGTCCGGCATGGGAGAGGGGTGTAACCACCCCCCTTCCTGGTCCCACCCATAGGGCAGGACCTAGTCGCGTACCCACCCCTTTCTTTAGGATAAAGGCAGGAGCGGGGACCCTTCCAAATTAGATTATCTTTGAATCAAGAAACTACTTTCTACGAAAGGAACTCTCGACTTCTTCTCAAGATTTCTCCCTTGTGGCTAAGGAGTAGTCACCCTGCACCCGCAGGCACCATCTAAGAACTCTGCGGTTTGCTGCACGTCCTTCCTCAGGAATCCGACCGACCAGCACGACGAGACCCGGCTTCCCTGGCACCTCTGACCCCTACCTACCTCTACAGCTAAGCTGAGAACCGTAGGTGCGACGAGACCTCGAGGGACCGGCCATCATCAGAACTGCACGACTTCTATCCAGCACGACTGCCGAGGGATCCTCTGGTGAGTGCTTCGGGGTCCGAGAAGCCCCGACCCTGAGCAGCTCCAGCACCGAAGTCCAGCTTCCAGCATCTCCACGATCTGCGTGGGGCCCTTCTGCTTTTTGCTGCTCACCGCGTTGTTTGGCTACTAGCCCGCTGGCTTGTGGCCTTCCTAACGACGCCCGACGACATCACCACTGCTGGTCTGGTTGCTCCAGACTGGCCCTTGCTCCCTTCCAAAAGAGGAGCACCCCGGACCCTCCTGGTCCACACCAGACGCCATTTTAGGTCCTTCGCGTGGGCTTGAATTTGCCAAGACTTGTTGCCCTAATCCTGGGTCCAGCGACGTCGACAGCTTCATCCATCGTGGGACAGCTCGCACCTCCATCCTGGTCGCCGACAACGCCTCCTGGTCCGTGAGACTGCAGAGCCCAGCGTCGCCCACCCACCTGGCCGAGGTGACTACCATCCGGTGCCCTCCTGGTGCCATCTGACTACTGGCTAGTGGTCACGAACTTGGTCCCCTCTGCTTTCAGGTGTCATCCATCTTCGATCCATGCTTGGATCACTCGAACAATCTTCACTGGTCGCCTGCCAGCAACTTCTTTCTTCAGGCTCCTGGTTCGTCTACGAGGATTCCCGACATCTTTTGAGACCTATGCAGCTGCAGCCCCTGGGCTAGGTAACTTCGGCATTTCGGTGCCCCAGCATAGCCTCACTATCCAAGGGTCAGGATCCACTGTCGTTTTCGATCTACCTTATCGGGTTCGCCCGAGAACACTAACTTTGTCTTTACTAGCTCCCATAGACTTTGTCCCGCATCCCGCGTGAGAGTGCACACTCTGCACCCGAGTCCCCTAGGCCTCCTACTAGTAATCTGAAGGTTCAGTAACATAGTCCTAGCGATTCCAAAGCCTATTAGTACAGTACTTACCTACTAGTAATTTCGCATTCCACTTTCAGAGTATATGGTTTTTCGTGCCCCTCGGGCATTTGTGTAAATTGTGCAACTTAAAGTATTTTCATAAGAGTTTTGTTGTGTGCTTAGTACCCTGTCCTCATAAAGAGTACAGGGCTGTTGTGATCTAAATAAATACACTGTTTATTTTCATAACACTTGTGTGGTGTCCTTTCACTTGGTGTTCAAGGGGTATATGTGATGGTATAACAGCTGGCTTAACACGCCCTCTAGAGTTTAGCCCGAAGACTGCTCGTATCCACGCTACTAGGATAGGTGGTCTATAAGGTTAACTTACAACCAATCACCATAAAGGTTGTTTGGACTGATACAAAGTGCTCACTAGAATAGTGAACATTATATATCAGGCCAACTTCTCACATTGGTGAGCAGCGGTTGGGATTTGAGCTTGCTGTTGTTTTACCACACGTATCCTAAGAATATCTTGTGAAAGATCACATAAGTACTCCAGGTACATATAACGTAGCTTAGAATACTCTGAGTTCTACTGAACCAGCTGTTGTAGCTCCTCAAGGCTTAGCACACCTTGGCTACAACTCTTAGCAAGGGATCAGTAGGCAAACATATAGTGTAGGTAGGTGCATCACTTACACCACACTAGAAAAGCAGCATGTCAGACAAAGGAGGAAACTCTGAGTCTCCTCTTGTGTCAGTTGACCCTCCACAGGTCATGTCCAGATATGCAGCACTTAGCTTCCAGGAGATGAGACAAGTGTGTACCTCCAGGAAGCTAAAACAGGGTTCAAGCCCTACCATTCCTTTTCTGATTGGTCTCTTAGAAACTTATGATGCTAGGAGGGCTGGTAACACAGATCCTTCTCATCCAGATGGGAATATGCCCCCCCTAGAGGGAACCACAGGTGACCCTGACCTTATCCATCTCTCTGCAGAAGGTGAAGAGGAGGATGAGGATCTAGAGCCATCTGAGGGCGAGGCAGACAAAGGTCCAGAAGTAGTTAGCCAGCTAACTAGGGACAACTTAAGCAGGCATGAGAATGGTACTAGGAGACCCCTGGGGCCCCTCTCAGGCCAGCTTAACATTGGGAATGGACGAGTTAGGTCTCTATCCAGAGGCTCTAACAGATCCATTTGAACCAATGGCTCTCAGGGCTCTTCTCAAAGAGGGATGACATCCCCTCAGAGGAGAATGTATGAAGCCAAAGTAAGGGAAGTCAATCTGAGGATTGAAAGGGAAGAACTGGCCCTGGCCAAAGAGAGACTTGCCTTTGCTAGAGAGCAAAAGTTAAGTGGGTTAGATCTCACTGGTGGTAGCATTCCCCCAAGGGAAAACAGGAGTTTAGATACTAGACACCTGAGTAAGATAGTGCCCCCCTTTAAACAAGGGGATGATATCCACAAATGGATTACTGCTTTGAAGAGGGCCTGCACTGTACAGTGTGTCCCCCAGAGTCAGTGGGCAACTATCTTGTGGCTCTCCTTTGAAGGTAAAGGTAGAGATAAGCTCCTCACTACTAGAGCTGAGGATGCTAACAATTACCAAGTCCTGAAGAGTACACTGATTGATGGGTTTGGCCTAACCACTGAGCAGTACAGGTTGCTGTTCAGGGATACCCAGAAAACTCAGTCTCAGGATTGGTCTGACTTTGTAGATTGTGCCACTAAGGCTTTGGAGGGCTGGTTGCTGGGCAGTAAGGTTACTGATTACACAGGATTGTATAATCTGATCATGAGGGAACAGATTTTAAACAATTGTCAGAACCAGTTGTTGCATCAGCATCTTGTTGACTCAGATCTGACCTCTCCCCAAGAATTGGGAAAGAAGGCAGACAGATGGGTCAGAACAAGAGTTAAGCAGAACCAGGGCCAGAACCAGGGTGGTCAGAAGAAAGCAGACCAGAAGGGTAAAGATTCTAAGGGTGAACAAAATGACCAGAAGTCTTCGACAGGTCCCCAACAACCCAAAGAGGGTGGGGGCCAGGCTTCCCAGAAAAAGAAGAATCACGAAGGCCAGTCAAAAAGGTGGTGCCAATACTGTAAAAGTAAAACTCACTGGTTTAGTGAGTGCACCAAGAAAGGAGGGCAGACTCCTGCTACTGCAGCCCCTAAGGCACCTGTGCCCCCTAGTACAGCCAGCAGTAGTAGTGCACCTCCCAAGGGTTTAGTTGGGTTAACCTTGGGTTCTGAGGGGTATGACAACTTAGTTGGCACACTCACTCAGGCTGTCCTTGTCTGTACAGGGGATATGGATACATCCCCTGATGTCAGTCCCAATACTTTGGGCAAATACAGGCAGACACCTTTAATCAACGGAAAAATGGCTCAGGCCTATAGGGACACTTGTGCCAGTGTCACAATGGTGACACCTAACTTTGTGGACCCTGGACAGATCATGCCAGGTACAGATTTCCTGGTGACCAATGCAAGCAATGTCACTACCAGTCATAGTATGGCAATTGTTGCTTTCTCCTAGGGAGGGGTAAATGGCCAAAAGAAGGTTGTAGTTAGTTCAGACCTCCCAGTGGATTGTTTGTTGGGCAATGATTTGGAGTCATCACAATGGTCAGAAGTGGAGCAGAGGACTCACATGGAGATGTTAGGCTTGCCAGCACATGTGCTTGCTGTGACTAGGTCACAGGCCAGAAAATGCCCCACTGAACAGGTGCTGGATGCTGGAACAATGGACCAGACACCTTCCAAGAAGAAGAGCAGTAGGGTTAAGGCATTGCCTTCCCCCTTGCCCCAGGTTGAGGATCAGGTCTCAGAGGAGGCTGACCTACAGGAATTGAGGGAAACTGAGCCTAAAGAATTTGAACTTGATCAAGTTGAGTTTCTGGGCTCAGGGGGACCCTCAAGAGAAGACCTGGGGAAGGAACAATTAGACTGCCCTTCCCTTGAACCCCTCAGACAGCAGGCTGCTGATGAGGCTGCTGGGAACGCCACAGGTACCCACAAGGTATACTGGGATGATGGACTCCTGTACACTGAGGCAAGAGACCCCAAGCCTGGCATGGCCAGGAGGCTGGTTATCCCCTTGTCTCAGAGAGGCTTCCTTCTTACCTTGGCCCATGAGATTCCCTTAGCAGGACACTTAGGCCAGACAAAGACTTGGGACAGACTTGTCTCACACTGTCACTGGCCTCACATGAATGAGGATACCAAGGAGTTTTGTCGCTCCTGTGTCACTTGCCAAGCCAGTGGTACGTCAGGTGGCACAACAAAGGCCCCCCTTATACTAATGCCTGTGTTGGGGGTGCCCTTTGAAAGAGTGGGGATTGACATTGTTGGTCCAATGGAACCCCAGACAGCATCAGGGCACAAGTTTATACTGGTGGTAGTGGATCATGCCACCAGGTATCCTGAAGCTATTCCCCTTAGGGCCACTACAGCACCTGTTGTGGCAAGAGCCCTAGTTGGAGTGTTCTCCAGAGTGGGCTTCCCTAAGGAGGTTGTCTCTGACAGAGGTGCAAACTTCATGTCAAGCTCCTTAACTGCTATGTGGAAGGAATATGGTGTCAACTACAAGTTCACTACACCCTATCATCCACAATGCAATGGGCTTGTTGAAAGGTTCAACAGGACCCTAAAAGGGATGATTCATGGACTACCTGAAAAGCTCAGGCGTAGATGGGATGTCCTGATACCCTGCCTTCTGTTTGCTTACAGAGAGGTCCCACAAAAGGGGGTTGGCTACAGCCCTTTTGAACTTTTGTATGGGCATCCTGTAAGAGGACCCCTGTGTTTGGTGAAGGAAGGATGGGAGAGACCTCTCAAAAAGCCTGCAACCAACATAGTGGACTATGTACTTGCTCTCCGCTCCAGGATGGCTGAGTATATGGAGAAGGCATCTGAAAACCTTAAGGCCAGCCAAGAACTCCAAAAAGCTTGGCATGACCAAAAGGCTGTCCTGACTGTGCATCAGCCTGGACAGAAGGTGTGGGTGTTGGAGCCAGTGGCCCCAGCAGCACTCAAAGACAAATGGTCTGGGCCCCACACAATTCTTGAGCAAAAGGGAGCGGTCACCTTCCTGGTGGACCTTGGGACTCCCAGGAGCCCCCACAGGGTGCTCCATGTTAACAGGCTCAAAGCATATGTCGACAGGAAGGACATGAGCTTGCTCATGGCCATAGATGAGGGACAGGAGGAAGAGAGTGACCCTCTCCCAGACCTGCTCACTCAGAATCCTGATGATGGATCAGTAGATGGTGTTGTCTTTTGTGGCAGCCTCTCTGAACATCAACAGAAGGATTGCAAACAAGTTCTTCAATCCTTCAGACATATGTTCTCTCTAACACCCAGTCAAACCAATTGGTGTACCCATGAGGTTGCCAGTCAAGAGTAAAATCCACAGGCAGCCTGATCATGTTAGAGACTGCATCAAAACAGAAGTGCAGAAAATGTTGGAGTTGGGAGTCATTGAACCCTCAGATAGCCCTTGGGCTAGTCCAGTAGTTCTAGTGCCAAAGCCTCACACCCAGGGTGGTAAGAGAGAGATGAGGTTTTGCGTAGACTACAGAGGTCTCAATGCAGTCACTAAGACTGATGCCCACCCAATACCAAGGGCAGATGAGCTTATAGATAGATTGGCTTCTGCCAACTACTTAAGTACATTTGACCTGACAGCTGAGTATTGGCAAATCAGGTTAGCTGAGGATGCCAAGCCCAAGACAGCATTTTCTACCCCTGGTGGGCATTATCAATTTGTGGTAATGCCCTTTGGTTTGAAAAATGCACCTGCCACCTTCCAAAAGTTGGTGAATCATGTTCTCACTGGGCTGGATGACTTCTGTGCAGCATATCTTGATGATATTGCTGTCTTTAGCTCCACCTGGGAGGATCACCTGGTCCACCTGAGGAAAGTGTTAGAGGCACTGCAAGTAGCAGGTCTCACTATCAAGGCCACAAAGTGCCAGATAGGGCAGACACAGGTTGTATACTTGGGCCACCTTGTAGTTGGAGGTCAAGTTCAGCCACTGGAGAGCAAAATACAGTCAATCAGGGACTGGGCTCCTCCAACCTCCCAGACTCAGGTTCGAGCTTTCTTGGGCCTGACTGGTTACTACAGAAAGTTTGTCAGGAATTATGGATCAATTGTGACTCCACTTAATAAACTGACAAGTAAAAAAATGCCAAAAAAGGTTCAGTGGACAGCAGGCTGTCAAAAAGCATTCGATGACCTAAAGCAGGCCATGTGCACAGCACCTATCCTCAAGAGTCCAGACTACTCCAAACCATTCATTGTCCAAACAGATGCTTCTGAGTTGGGTGTGGGAGCTGTTCTATCTCAACTGAATTTTGATGGTCAAGACCAGCCCATTGCTTTCATAAGCAGAAGGCTGACCCCCAGAGAGAAAAATTGGTCAGCTATGAGAGGGAGGCCTTTGCTGTGGTTTGGGCCCTGAAGAAACTGAGGCCATACTTGTTTGGCACTCATTTCAAGATTCAGACCGACCATAAGCCCCTCTTGTGGCTAAATCAGATGAAGGGTGAAAACCCCAAACTGCTTAGGTGGTCCATTTCCCTACAGGGGATGGACTTTACAGTGGAGCATAGACCTGGCACTGATCATGGCAATGCAGATGGGCTCTCCAGGTATTTCCACTTAGAGCAAGAAGACTCACCTGGTCAAGGTTAATTTATTGTCCCAACGTTTGGGGGGGGGGGGGGGTCATGTAGGAGAGTAGGGTCTGCAATCCTATGATCACCCAGATTTTTTGCTTTTGTTTCACTGGTTTATGACTTTCTCTGGCTGTGGGCCTGCTAATCAGACCCACAGCCTAGCTGTTCTCTCACTAAATTGACATGTGTTCCTTAGGTGCATTATCCAATTGGGACTGGGCCACCTTATCAGACCCTGTAACTCAGGGCATAGGTGTACCCAGGGCCTACCAGGGGCTGAAGCATGTATTATGCCACCCCTGGATGGCCATCTAAATCTGACACAACTGGCTGCACGACAGCTGGGGCAAGGTGGTGTAATCACCCCTTGCTTTAGATATAGTATACCTATATCTAACCCTAAAAATGGACACACAGATTCCTATCAGTCACTCCTATGGCAGGCCTTGACAATCCTGAAGGCAGAGTGCTTGGAATCGTGTGAAATGGTGCTCTGGCATGATCTGAGCCCGTTTGCAGCTTGCGGAACCAAGTCCTAATAGCTGTTCCATGATAACGCATACCATATACTCTTAAGTGCATTATAATCCTCGCGGTTAAATGCTATCTTTGGTATGGCTTTATCAAAACATGTCGAGTAAGGTGTCATACGAATTGGAATACTAACTCCTCGCCAATTCTGGCGACGGGGTTAGCATTCCACCCTTCTAGAGGGACACGACATGTATGTAACTGTGAACCCCGGTTAAAGTTAACTGAAGCCTCAGCTCCACAAAATGGATGCTGCCACCACAGACACAAGTCTGACCTCCTGCTGCTGGGAGTCCTTCCAGCGAGGAGAGCTTGGACAAAGGGTTTCCTGTCAGGGGCGGTGCTAGCACCATCCCAGACAGGGTTTTGTGTATCCTGGGTAGGCAGGGTTTTACAGGAAGGTGACTGCAGAGTGGTGCTCACTGCGCATCCGCCGGCTAGAACCAGTTCCAGGGGCACACCAGCCCCTGGCCTGGGGAAAGTCCGGCATGGGAGAGGGGTGTAACCACCCCCCTTCCTGGTCCCACCCCTAGGGCAGGACCTAGTCGCGTACCCACCCCTTTCTTTAGGATAAAGGCAGGAGCAGGGACCCTTCCAAATTAGATCATCTTTGAATCAAGAAACTACTTTCTACGAAAGGAACTCTCGACTTCTTCTCAAGATTTCTCCCTTGTGGCTAAGGAGTAGTCACCCTGCACCCGCAGGCACCATCTAAGAACTCTGCGGTTTGCTGCACGTCCTTCCTCAGGAATCCGACCGACCAGCACGACGAGACCCGGCTTCCCTGGCACCTCTGACCTCTACCTACCTCTACAGCTAAGCTGAGAACCGTAGGTGCGACGAGACCTCGAGGGACCGGCCATCATGAGAACTGCACGACTTCTATCCAGCACGACCGCCGAGGGATCGTCTGGTGAGTGCTTTGGGGTCCGAGAAGCCCCGACCCTGAGCAGCTCCAGCACCCAAGTCCAGCCTCCCAGCATCTCCACGATCTGCGTGGGGCCCTTCTGCTTTTTGCTGCTCACCGCGTTGTTTGGCTACTAGCCCGCTGGCTTGTGGCCTTCCTAACGACGCCCGACGACATCACCACTGCTGGTCTGGTTGCTCCAGACTGGCCCTTGCTCCCTTCCAAAAGAGGAGCACCCCGGACCCTCCTGGTCCACACCAGACGCCATTTTAGGTCCACCGCGTGGGCTTGAATTTGCCAAGACTTGTTGCCCAAATCCTGGGTCCAGCGACGTCGACAGCTTCATCCATCGTGGGACAGCTCGCACCTCCATCCTGGTCGCCGACAACGCCTCCTGGTCCGTAAGACTGCAGAGCCCAGCGTCGCCCACCCACCTGGCCGAGGTGACTACCATCCGGTGCCCTCCTGGTGCCATCTGACTACTGGCTAGTGGTCACGAACTTGGTCCCCTCTGCTTTCAGATGTCATCCATCTTCGATCCAGGCTTGGATCACTCGAACAATCTTCACTGGTCGCCTGCCAGCAACTTCTTTCTTCAGGCTCCTGGTTCGTCTACGAGGATTCCCGACGTCTTTTGAGACCTATGCAGCTGCAGCCCCTGGGCTAGGTAACTTCGGCATTTCGGTGCCCCAGCATAGCCTCACTATCCAAGGGTCAGGATCCACTGTCGTTTTCGATCTACCTTATCGGGTTCGCCCGAGAACACTAACTTTGTCTTTACTAGCTCCCATAGACTTTGTCCCGCATCCCGCGTGAGAGTGCACACTCTGCACCCGAGTCCCCTAGGCCTCCTACTAGTAATCTGAAGGTTCAGTAACGTAGTCCTAGCGATTCCAAAGCCTATTAGAACAGTACTTACCTGCTAGTAATTTTGCATTCCACTTTCAGAGTATATGGTTTTTCGTGCCCCTCGGGCATTTGTGTAAATTGTGCAACTTAAAGTATTTTCATAAGAGTTTTGTTGTGTGCTTAGTACCCTGTCCTCATAAAGAGTACAGGGCTGTTGTGATCTAAATAAATACACTGTTTATTTTCATAACACTTGTGTGGTGTCCTTTCACTTAGTGTTCAAGGGGTATATGTGATGGTATAACAGCTGGCTTAACACGCCCTCTAGAGTTTAGCCCGAAGACTGCTCGTATCCACGCTACTAGGATAGCTGGTCTATAAGGTTGACTTACAACCAATCACCATAAGGGTTGTTTGGACTGATACAAAGTGCTCACTAGAATAGTGAACATTATATATCAGGCCAACTTCTCACACCATGTAAGGGCACCTGCGTTGTCGGAGTTGCGTTGTTAACGATGTACTGCCTGCGTTCTAATGGTCATCTCCCATGCTGATGGAAACCCGTATGCTATGCCCTTTCCGTCCGTCTGCCCCTAGACCGCGCTCATTACCAAGGATTCTTCCTCTTGGACATTCCACCTCTACAATGCCTGGACCCTCCTCGCCATCAAACCTGGATGCCACCTCGCCTGCCAGGACCAACCTTCACTCCGGACCGGACATCGCCATGGACCATCACTGACGGCTGCAGTATCACCCTCAAGGAGCACCCCGACCATCAAGGAGGAGGCATTGCCATCACCTACAGAAGCACACTCTGATTGACCACGCACTCTTATGACCCAAGGGTGACCATGGACCCCCTCAACTCCCAGATCCGTACCAAGCACATCCTATGTGGCACCCTCATGTGCAGGCCCCCCAGGCCATGCCCCCCTATTCTCCAATACCATTTTAGACCTCATTGCACTTAAGGGTCTCCCATCCACCAATGACATCCTACTCAGTGAGCTCAAGTTCCACCTGGACAACCCTTGTGGCCAGGACAAGGCTAGGTCCCCTAAATCAGACGCAAGCAGTAAGTCACCTCAACAAGCCACATAGCACGTCAACTCTGCCAGCGGGAACTTTGACTGCAGCCACAACACCGGACTCTCCTGGACCGACCATCATTGGTAACATCACGTCTTCACCTTGCCCAACGGACACCACGGCCATCATCGCACCCCCTCGCAGCTGGATCAAGGCAACCGAAGAACGTCTCGTCAACTCCCTCAGCCCCAACACTCCACCAATTCTTCCAAACGATGACACGTAGTGCACAACCACCAATGATGGATCTCCAACTGCGCCGACATTCGGGCACCCCTCATGAACAGCATTGCATCAGTACTTTCCACCAGCCTGATGGCAGGCTTGAGGGTGACGCAGTGCCACAGGGTTAGGCTGGCCCCATGCATTGCTTGAGTTGCCTCATGGTTGTGACACGAATGCAGCAATGTGTGACTTTAGCGTAGACAGATACTTCAGGAATCCTGACATATCTGTCATTGCTTGCATCAAGGAGCGCTGTCCAGTTAATACAGCGCATCCATGCTGTCGCAAGAAGGACATAGTGAGAAGTGTTGCAACACAGTCTTTTTGCAGCGCTGCAACACTTTTCATTATAGGGGGCCCAAAAATGCTCGCTATCTTATTGATGGTGTGCATTCCTGCAATGTAGTTTTGTGGCAAGGCAGCGCTGCAACATTGCTTGCGCGCTGTCCAGCATCAAAACGTGCTGAGATGTGGCCCCAAGTGCTGGCCCCATTTTTAAGACCAGCTATGTTCTGGTCTTAAGTAACTGGCTCTAACTGCAGTTAGAGCCAGTTTATTTGGTCTTCAGAAGTTCAAGGATCCCCTTGTGAATACGGAGTAATGGTGTTTACGTGCGTTTTTGCACAGTAACGCCTCTCCTGCATATAACTATCGCTAACAGAAGTGGCAATTTTTACAATAGGCGCTTTTGCCTAAAAACTGTCGCTAACGGCTGCTAGCAACAGCTTGGTAATAGAGCGATAAAATTATTACTGCATTAGCATTAGCGGCAGAAAAGTGGCAGAAAAGTGCCGCTAATGCGGCGATAACTCTCGGAGAATATACCCCACAGTTTTTATACATGTTGGCATTGGAAACATTATCTTAAGCCTTTAGGCAGTCAACAATTTAAAACACATCTGTTTACAGCAATGGTCCTCTAAATTGTACAAAATCTAAAGCTACAAGTCGGGCATCTTAATGCACTCTTCTTAATCAAGGTTACCTGCTAGGATTGTTAAAGCACAGATGATACACCCTTGAGGCATTCTTCTTCAAGAGATGATTAGTTACAAAAATCTGAATTTTGAGAACTAAAAGTAAACTTTGTAAGAAAAATGTTTCTTAGTACACGAATAATTATCCTCCTGTCTTCTGCATATAAAATAATCTTTCAAGGATATATACTACTATCTGGCATGGTTGGGCAGAATACGTTTTGGACTGAGAATCCCTCGCTGCCTATTACAGCCAATCTGTTAACTAATCTGAAATCTTTGATGTGTCCAAGCGTGTATCCATGCATGTGAATAACAACATCCAAGCGTTTAGCGGGGAGAGACACTCTGTGAGCCTACATGCCGATGATATCCTTGCAACCCTGGAAAAGCCAGAGCAATCAGTACCTGCGTTTTTGCACAAACTGGAGTCCTTTGGCCAGGTCTATGGTTTTCGGGTAAATGTAGGAAAGTCCATGACTGGTGGGCCACAGGGGGGGGGGCTCTCGGGGGTGGGGCATGGAACCCTTTGTGGGGGTTACAGGCCTGGGACTTGGTCCCATATCTGGGATGGATCTGGCCCCATCCATATCACAGACGGTAGCACCAAACTACTCCAAATTACTCACTCAGATCAAGATAGACCTTCAGCAATGGTAGCATCACCCACTGTCGCTGCTGGGACGCGTCGCTGCTATCAAAATGTCCATTCTCCATAGGGCTCTGTACCTATTCCAGACGGTGCAGGTCTGGCCCCCGCCGGGGACTCTCCATAAGCTACAACAGGCAATACAGCAGTTCGTATGGGGTGGGACACGACCCCGCCTCTGCCCCACCCCATACCTTGCCTACAGAGCCCCAGACGAAGGAGGGCTAGGAGACCTGAATGTGTTGGAATATTTTAGAGCAGCACAGCTTAGATACTTGGTAGAATGGAGTCGACCAGAATCTGAAAAGAGGTGGTTGTTTCAGGACAGGGCGCTGGCGAAACTCTCCCTGTTAAAGGTTTCCCCGTTCTTCTCCCCCTGTGATTTATTCTCATTTGTGCCCTACCTTACTTGTTACCTGTGTTGATCCCTGCCAAACTCGTTTTTCACCCTTTGATTTTTTTTGTGCCCCTTGCCCTCTATTTTCCTACATTCCTCACCCGTGTCTTCCCGCCACGCCGTCTCTGCGGCCCCGCCTCCCAGCTGCTACTCTCTCCCACCTCCCCATATATGCTGGTCGCTGCCTAGGGCAAGCACGTCTGTGCCCGTCGGCGCCTGGCCTGCCCCCAGCGCCAGAACCCCTGGCCCCCGCGAACGCCATGACGCCCATCTCCACTACGATGGCAGCACCATTAACACACTCAATACCAGGCGATCACACACCTGCATCCTAGCCGCCCCGAAGCGCACCCAAGGCCCCTTCTCCTGCCGGAACTGCAGCTTCACCAGCATCCGTCCCGCCAACCCACCTACCAAAGAACCCAACCACCTCAGATGCATCCTTCTCAACACCCGCTCCGCCCGCAAACACGGCGTTGAACTCTGGGACCTCCTCGACTTCAGCACCCCAGACGTTGCCTTCCTGACGTAGACCTGGCTGAACCCCTCCTCAGCACCCCACATCGCCATTGCCATCCCGAAAGGCTAGAAGCTCACCCACATGTACCGCACCAACGGAGTAGGAGGAGGAATCGCCATCGTTCACAGGAACACTCTCAATGTCTTGACCAATTCCGACTACACCCTCAGCACCGCTGAACACCTGCACTTCCAGATCAACACCAACCCCAACACCACCCTCAGAGGAACCCTCATCTAAAGACCTCCTGGACCATGACCACAGTTAAGTGACTCCATCGCTGACTTCATCAGCACATGCCCTCGCTTCCATGAACTACATCCTCCTCGGGAACCTGAACTTCCACCTCGAGAAAAACACCGACTCCAATTCTTCCACCCTGATCGCCAACCTTGCCAACCTCGGACAACTCGTCACAACACCCACCCACGCCACCGGGCGCACGCTTGAGCATCCACGTCTCCTTCAACCACACCACCAAACTCCTCTGGACCGACCACCGTTGCATCCTTTTCACCTTCCGGAAACCTATCACGGACCACCATATCCAACAGTTGCCTCGCCGCTGCTGGAGCAAAGGCACCGAAGACCAGCTATCTCCCACCCTCGCCCAAAGCCCACCCGTAGACCCAACTGACCCCACTGCGCGTAACCTCAGGCAGTGGATCGACGACTGCGCCAATACCCTTGCCCCGCTCAAGAAACCCTCCAACAGCCACACCAGCAAGAAAGCCAGCTGGTTCACCGAAGACCTCCAGGCCTCCAAGCAAACCTGCCGAAAGCTGGAGAAGAACTGGCTCCTTGAACGTACACCAGAAAGCCACGCAGCCCACAAGAACGCCACCCACAGACACCACCACCTCATCAGATCTGCCGAAAGGGCTCCTTCAAAGACCACCTAGACAACAAAGCACACAACAGCAAAGAGCTCTTCAACATTGTGAAAGAACTCTCCAACCCCAGCTTCAACACCAATGACATTCCACCTTCACAAGACCTGTGCGACTCGCTGGCCACCTTCTTTCACCACAAGATCATAGATATCCACGACAGCTTCAATGCCACGACCGCCCCAGCAACCAGAGACCTCCGCCTCCACAACCACCACCTGCACCAACCGCCTGCTCTTCTTGACCATCATCAACGACGACGACACCATCAAGATTGTGAACACCATCCACTCTGGATCCTCGTCAGACCCATGCCCACACCACATCTTCAGCAAAGCAAGCAGCACCATCACACCCCATCTCTGGAAAGCCATCCACATCTCTTTCAAGACAGCAATCTTCCTGGGGAGCTGGAAGCCCGCCAAGATCAATGCCCTACTCAAGAAACACAAGGCAGACCCCAAGGACCTCAAAAACTTCCGCCCCATCTCCCTGCTCCCATTCCCGGTGAAGTTCACTGAGAAGGCCGTCAACACACAACTGACCAGCTACCTTGAGGAGAACAGCATACTGGCCTGTCCCAGTTCGGGTTCCGCAGCAACCACAGCACCGAAACTACCCTCATCGCCGCCACTGATGACATCAGGACCCTGCTAGACAACGGAGAAACCGCGGCCCTCATTCTCCTGGACCTGTCACCGCCTTCAATACGGTCTGCCACCGCACACTACAAACACGCCTCCAAGATGCCTGGATCCAAGAGAAGGCCCTGGACTGGACCACCTCCTTCCTCTTCGGCAGAACACAGAGCGTCCGTCTCCCACCCTTCCGCTCTGAAGCCACCGAGATCATCTGCGGCATACCCCAGGGCTCATCCCTCAGCCCAACTCTGTTCAACATCTACATGGGACCGCTCACCCACTTCGCTCGACTGCACAACTTCAATATCATCTCCTATGCCGATGACACCCAGTTGATCCTCTCCCTCACCAAGGACCCCCACACCGCCAAAACCAACCTCCACGAAGGAATGAAGGCAGTCGACGACTGGATGAGGAACAGCCGACTGAAGCCGAACTCGGACAAGATGGAGGTCCTCATCCTTGGAACCACCCCCTCGGCCTGGGACGACTCCTGGTGGCCGATCGCACTAGGAACAGCTCCAACACCCACCGACCACGCACGTAACCTAGGGGTCATCCTTGACCCCACACTTTCCATGACGAAGCAAGTCAACACCAGCTCTTCCTCCTGCTTCAACACCCTCCGCATGCTCCGCAGGATCTACAAGTGGATCACCACCGAAATGAGAAGAACGGTCACCCACGCCCTCGTCAGCAGCAGGCTGGACTACGGAAATGCCCTCTATTCAGGAGCCTTGGCCAAACTCCTAAAACGGCTCCAACGCATCCAGAACGCCTCCGCATGCCTGATCTTCGACAACCCTCGCTGCAGCCACATCACATCCCACCTAAGAGACCTGCATTGGCTCCCTGTCAACAAGAGGATAACCTTCAAGCTCCGCACCCACACCCACAAGGCACTCCACAAGCGAACCAGCGTACCTCAACAGCCGACTCAGATTCTTTACCGCCAGCTCCACTCCGCCGACTTCGCCCTCGCCACTGTCCCCCTAATCTGAAGGGAAACCACCGGTGGCAGATCATTTTCCCACCTTGCCTCCAAGACATGGAACACCCTCCCCATCCACCTACGGCAGACCCAAGACCTACTGACCTTCAGAAAACTCCTCAAGACCTGGATCTTCGAACAGTAGCAGCTCCCCCACCCCCTAGCGCCTTGAGACCCTGACAGGTAAGTAGTGCGCTTTATAAATGCTATGATTGATTGATTGATTGATTGATTGTTTGATTCCCTTCTTGAAGAAGGCAGATAGACCACCGAACCTCACGGGCTCACCCATAAAGAATTCCTTGCTGATGGGGTGGCCGTCAGGAAAGGGTTGACGTCCTTCCCCTCACCTATGACTCCCTTATTTGACAACCGGGAGTTCAGTCCAGGGATGGAGGAGGGAGCGTTTTCGGTGTGACGCGACTCGGACTGCAAGGCGCCGGGGCACTTTTTTGATCTGGATGGAATCCTCCTGTTTTTGGAGGTGCGATAATTGTATGCCATTCCGGAATCAGATCGGTTCAAGTACTTCCAACTCCGCCATAGGCTCCTCCAGCCAGAAGTATGGCCTAAGGTGAGCAGGACCCTCACAAAATACGAAAAGTGGCTGGTGATGAAACATTCTGACAAGAAAATTATCCCAGAATTGTATAGCATGCTGAGACCTCCTGCCCCTTCGAGACCCACGGATGGCCAGAAACGATGGGCAAGGGAATTGGGGAGGGAGCTTACAGAAAAGTAGTGGAGGGATATATATTATATGGCCAATCATACAGTACGCAACACCGCCATCAGGGAATCGGCGGTCAAAGTAGCCACCTACTGATACTTGACACCAACCCGTTTGCAAAAGGGGAACACGGACCACAGCCTGACGTGCTAGCGAGGATGCGAGGAAGAGGGCACTCTAGTTTCTCCAGTATTAGGGGTGTCTTTCATAGATTCACATGCTTGAATATTCCCCGTCGTCGAAGTGGGAGTCCCACGGTAAATAAAATAGCAATAATGCTAATATAAATACATATGTAATATCATAACACATAATAAAATAGATAAAACATCTACTGAAAAACCTCAACAAAGGTTCCTACATAGGAATGCATTAGAAAGAAAAAACTCATTTGCAACATATCAGTGTCATTATGTTAGTCTAAACTGCAGCCAATCAGGCTCAAGCACCCTTTAGAACCTTCTCCTCAGAAGCTCAAGCCCTCAGATTTTCTACCGCACGTCGTGTGAAGGGAGTCTCCCTGAGCTCTGCTCAGTTTTCTTCATACCTACTCTTCTACTCAGTGTTTTCTCAAAATGTCAAGAAAGAAGTCTTTATTTAGACCTTGCTCTTCCTGTGGGAAACTGCGTTTATTTGAGAAGGACCCCCACCAAAAGTGTATTTACTGCTTGTATCCAGAGCACAAGGTGGCTGACTGTAAGTTCTGTAGAACTTTCCCTCCTAAAACCCTCAGAGACAGGGAGGGTCGTCTCCTTTTATGGCTGAAGCGCCTTCAAGATAAGGACGCAGTTTTATCTGACGCAGAAAGTTTCCAGTCAGGTCCTTCTTCTGTGGCTTCCAAGTGTGGCAGTGTTCAGGAGTTACCATCTCCTTTTCTGAAGAAGAAAAAGCTGGCTTTGACTGTGGCTACAGTACCACCAACTGCCACTATGACTGCTGTGTCTATGCCCACGAGACCTGGCTCTCAGGCGTCTTTTCCAGTCTCTATAAGTGTGGTTACACTTATGACAGCGCGGTCGTCGACGGGCTCGTCGACGACCGTTCCATCGACGAGATTGGCTACTGTGGCTTTGTCGACGATAACTGTCACAACGACGTTGGCGTCGTCATCGAAATTCTCGTCGACGGCTTTCACGTCTACGAAAGCCTCCACCTCTTCAGTCTCGTCGACGGTCCCTATTATATCGTCGACGAAGAAGCCATCGTCGACGAATAAACTATCGTCGACTGTTCCGTCGACGTCGAAGATCCCGACGACGGCTAAGCTCCCGTCGACGACGAAGATTCCGTCGGCGAAGGCTCCGTCGACGTCGAAGACACCGTCGACGTCGAAGGCACCGTCGACGTCGAAGACACCGTCGATGACCCAGTCGACGTCGAAAACACCGTCGACGTCAAGGACCTCGTCGACCAGTTCGTCGGCGACAACTTCGTCGACGACGAAGTATTCATCCAAGGATTCGACGACGATCCCGTCGACGAAAACAACGTTGACGGTAGCATCAAAGCCTCCTATGTCGACAAATACATCCAAGACATCACCGTCTCCGACGACTGTTTCAAAATCATCATCGTCTTCGACGCAAGGGTCTACGTCAACGGCTGTGTCGACGACAGCTTCAAGTATTCTGTCCTTCGCCAATATGCCCTTAGTGCCCTTGAACACTTCAGTCCCTGCAACTGGGTCTTCTGTCAGCATTGTGGAGGATTCTGCTCTCCAACTGCAACAACCTACTCTAGAGCCACCTTCTCCATTGTTAGTATCGGACCATGAGACTGAATCCGTTCCGGATGAGTCTGCTTATGGTGATGCTCAGAGTCCATCGGATTTAATAATCAAATGTCAGGACTCTAGTTCTGAAGAGGATGAGGATGAGACTGTAGATCAGCACGAGGAGCAATGCGTGCAGGTTCCTATGGCGGCTATTCCAGTGTCGCTATTTTCCAACCTCCAGCATATGTTGGATGATTATAATAGAAGATTTCCGCCTACCCCCCAGGGTACCCCGGGACATGTTTCTTCTGACGCAGCGATGTCTTTTCAGCCTCAGCAAACACCTTCTCGGCAAGCTCCTTCAGAGTTTCCGCGTACAACTCTCCCCACTAATTCTCAACAGGATTTAAATGATGAATCAGAGCCGGAAATAGAGGAAGGTGAGGTTAATCAAGATACGGATGATGAACAAGATCCATATATGGCGGAATTTGATGACTACCGAGTTCAGACGCCCTCGCCACAACAGGGCGCTTCCAGTGATTCACCTCCGGTTGACATCGCTAGCTTCCATAAATTAATGGATAAAGCGGCGGACCGCTTCAAGTTGCCTAGGGTGCAGCGAGAGGAAGACTGTTTTCTTTATGATTTTAAAAACCAGCCTTATAAGCAAGTCCATACCATACCAATCATAGACTTTGTTTGGAAAGAGGGGCTGAAGATCATGCAGGCCCCTAACTCCTTGCCTGCTTAAATACCTCGATTGGAGAAGAAATATAAGGCCCCAACGGGCTCGCCTGCATGTTTACTCTTGCATCCTAAGCCAGACTCCGTAGTGACTCAGGCAGCACAACGTCGTGCGCGCAACTCAGCAACACCGGTCTCTTCCCCTCCCGATAGAGAGGGTCGACGTTTAGATGCTATTGGAAAGAAATTCTCGTCCATGGCGTCTACTTCAGCCCGTGCCGCTAATGCTTTGGCCATTTTAGGTCGTTTCGATCGACAAATGTGGTCGGACATTTCTATGCTGCTTGCGCACCTTCCGGAAACATCCAAAGCGGAAGCGCTCCAGATCCTTCAAGATGGGCAAAGAGCTTCGGAGGAAATGATTGACTGTGCTGTGGACGTGGCAAGTACTGCCTTCCGTATTCTTGCCAGTGCAGCGGCGCTCCGACGCCAGGGATGGTTGAAATCCACATCGTTCAGGCAAGAGGTCCAGTCAAAAATTCTTGACATGCCGTATGATGGAGAATCTATGTTTGGTTCTCACATCGATGAATCGTTGGAGTCCATAAAGAAGGATACAGACACGGCAAAGTCGCTTGGGTCCTTGCAGTTCAAAAAGCAACCCTTTCGTGGGGCGAGTGGACGGGGCACCTCGTCCAATTATTCGCGAGGAGGACAATCGCAGTACCGCCAGTACAATCAGGGAAACCAACGTTACTCAAATCAGCAGTCTTCTCGTCAACAACACTCAAAGTCCTACAGAGGAAAGTCTAATTATCGAGGTTCCAACAACAACAACAAACGTCAATGACTTTCGAGTTCAGCAGAATGTTGGAGGGCGAATCTCGCAGTTTTACTCCCAGTGGTCTCAAATAACATCAGACCAATGGGTTTTGGACATTGTGCGCAAGGGTCATGCCTTGGAGTTCACAGAGGTTCCTCCTCATTCTCCGCCTTCGGGCCCGCCACCTCCCCATCTAGAATAACTGCAACATCAAGTTCTACTTTTGTTAACAAAGGGTGCAGTCGAAGTGGTTCCTGTATCTCAGCGAGGGAAAGGTTTCTATTCAAGGTTTTTCCTCGTTCTGAAGAAAACGGGGGAGTGGCGTCCCATTATGGACTTGAGAGCTCTCAATCAATTCCTGAAGCAACAATCTTTCCGCATGTTGAAATTGTCGGAAGTCTTGCGACTTCTTTGCAGCGGAGATTTCTTGACGACAATAGACCTGCAAGACGCCCATTTTCATGTGCCAGTAATCCATCGACATCAGCAATACCTGAGGTTCAAGGTGGGTCACGTTCACTATCAGTTCAAGGTCCTACCTTTTGGCCTCCGGTCGGCTCCTCGTGTTTTCACGAAGGTTCTGGCCCCGGTCATGGCTCATCTGCGACTTCAGGGGGTCCAGATATTTCCCTACCTGGACGATTGTCTTCTGAAATCCCAATCCTCGCTCCAGTTGGCTCACGACACACGTTTGTGCCAAACCCTGTTCGAGTCTCTAGGGTTGACCATCAATGTGGAAAAGTCACACTTCACACCTCTGCGGAACAGGAACTTCCTCGGAGCTATCCTAGACACGGACGTGTCGAAGGCGTTTGTCTCCATCGAACGGCGACAGAAAATAGTTCGTCTGGTCTCCACCATCAGATCAAAAAAGTCAATTTCAGTGCGGATGTTAAAATCATTTCTGGGGATGGCATCATCTTGTATCGCACTGATCCCAAATTGCAGGTTACGTACCCGTCCTATACAGGAGGAGTTGGACCATCAATGGCGTCAAGTGTCAGGGTCGTTCAACGACCAGGTGACAGTCACACCCCGCATGAAGACCAGTCTGCTCTGGTGGGAGCAACGAACCAATCTGGACGAAGGGGTCTCTTTCCTGGCCCAACCTCCGGATCTGACACTGACCACGGACGCGTCCATGGAAGGATGGGGTGCCCATCTCCTGGACCTTTCCATCAAGGGAAAATGGACGGCGGTTCAGCGAACCTGGCATATCAACCGACTGGAGTTGCTGGCAATCTTCCTGGCGCTCAAAGCATTCTTGCCCGTAGTGCAAGGGGAATCGGTGCTGGTCCAAACAGACAACACCACCAGCATGCACTACATGAACAAACAGGGCGGCACAAAATCTCAGCCTCTGTCTCTTCTAGCGCAAAGGATTTGGGAATGGGCACTTCGTCACAACATTTCTTTGACGGCAGTCCATCTGCCGGGAGCATCCAACATACTGGCAGATTCCCTGAGCAGGTCTGCGTCATCCACTTACGAATGGGAGTTGCACCAGCCAACTCTAGACTTGGTGTTCCGTCGGTGGGGTCATCCCAAGATCGACCTCTTTGCAACCCCAGTGAATCGGAAGTGCCAGACTTTCGCAAGTTGGCATCCTCATCCAGAATCCAGCGGCAATGCCCTACTCATGGATTGGTGCGGACTATTTGCTTATGCGTTTCCACCGATCCCATTGGTGCCAAGAACGTTGTGGAAGATGCGCAGGCAACCCTGCCGCTTGATTCTAATCGCCCCTCGTTGGCCCAGGCAGGCTTGGTTTTCGGAACTTCTTCTAATGTCACAATGCAAGCCCATTCATCTCCATCCACGTTCGGACCTCCTGACAATGGACGGCGGGCAGATTTGCCATCCAGACCAGTCGACGCTTCAATTGTCGGCATGGAACCAGAGTACGTTGAATTTGCTTCCTTAACCATGCCCCAAGAATGTAGAGACATTCTAGCGTCGGCTAGAGCTCCATCAACCATCAAAACATATAAGTTAAAGTGGAAGCGTTTCTGTCATTGGTGCGCTGCATCCAATATTCATCCAATTGATTCCACTCCGGAGCAACTTCTACCGTTCTTTCTGAGCCTCGCTCAATCTGGTCTCTCACATGCCACATTGAAAGTCTTTCTGGCAGCCATTTCACGCTACCGCCATGATGGCTCTACGTCTCTCTGTTCCTCCAGGATCATCCGGCAGTTCTTTAAAGGTCTGTTCAGGACGTTCCCTCCGTTAAGGCGCCCTCCTCCAGCATGGCACCTCAACATGGTATTATCACAACTTATGAAGCCTCCATTTGAGCCAGTTCATAGAGCACAAATCAAGTTTCTCACCTGGAAGGTTGCTTTACTTTTGGCTTTAACATCGTCTCGCCGTGTAAGTGACCTACACGCTTTCACCATCAAGCCTCCGTATTTACAGTTTAAGCCCGATGGAGTGTCACTACGAACCAATCCTACTTTTCTACCAAAAGTACCTACTGACTTCCATTTGAACAAACCTGTCTTCTTAAAGACTTTTTTCCCGGATCCTAAGTCTCCAGCAGAACAACGACTACATTCTTTAGACATCAAACGTTGTCTAAAATTCTACATTTCCACAACAGCCCCTGTCCGTAAATCCGATCAGCTATTTATAGCTTATGGACTGCTACGAAAAGGGCATTAAGTGACTAAACAAACAATTGCACGATGGCTCTCTTCAGCCATATCCTTTTGTCATTAGCAGGCTGGCAGGCCTTTACTGAGTCCAGTGAAGGCACATTCAACAAGAGCGATGGCGTCGTCCACCGCGTTGTTTGCGGGGGTGCCTCTACACCAGATTTGTCGAGCAGTGACATGGTCCAGTAGGCACACCTTTACCAGACATTATTGTTTGGAAGCCGTCAACGAAGCGGATACCGCAGTTGGGCAAGCAGTGCTTCGTCATCTTTTCAAATAAGGTGAGCCTCTGTTCCCTCCTCATTTCTTTGAGATTGCCTTTGCTTTTAAACTGTATGTTGTTCTTTTCAAGTGTTAAGAATTCTTGCAATCTCAGTTCTAGGAGGTTACTGCTAGCTATTCTATTCAAGCATGTGAATCTATGAAAGACACCCCTAATACTGGAGAAGAACAATAGTTACTTACCTGTAAACAGGTGGTTCTCCAGTATTGGTGTCTTTCATAGATTCACATGCGACCCACCCTCCTCCCCTCAGAGGCTCTTGTTCTCCTCATACGCTCTTATTACTTGTGCTACGAAAATCTGAGGGCTTGAGCTTCTGAGGAGAAGGTTCTAGAGGGTGCTTGAGCCTGATTGGCTGCAGTTTGGACTAACATAATGACACTGATATGTTGCAAATGAGTTTTTTCTTTCTAATGCATTCCTATGTAGGAACCTTTGTTGAGGTTTTTCAGTATATGTTTTATCTATTTTATTATGTGTTATGATATTACATATGTATTTATATTAGCATTATTGCTATTTTATTTACCGTGGGACTCCCACTTCGACGACGGGGAATATTCAAGCATGTGAATCTATGAAAGACACCAATACTGGAGAACCACCTGTTTACAGGTAAGTAACTATTGTTCACACCTGCTATGGGATTGTAAGGAACTGACGGATTATTGGACCAAGATTCCAGATGACATTGACAGACAGTTTGAGAGTGAGATACCACCGTTTCCTGCTTATGTAGTGCTGGGGCTACCTAACCCACTAACTTACCCCCTGAAATCCATACGAGGGAAGCAATTGGGGCTGGCCCTAGGAGCGCAGGTTCAACACATCTTATCGTTTTGGGGAACGCAGCCTCGACGGACACACACAGGATGATTACACAGGCTGTGGTACATCCTAGGAATGGAAACGATCCATGCTTCCCTTACTAACACTGAAGAGTGATTTAAAACAATTCGGAAGCCCCTGATATCCCTGTTGGCTATGGAGATGAATGAAGTGACCTGCCCGAAGTATCTTCGACTTCTCCGACTCACGGAGCCGGGTGAGATACATGAGGCTACCTGTACGAGTTACAGCTGAGATAGGATTTAAGATCACCAGTTCAGAGGTGGGGTTGGGGGGAAGTTATTGGTATGTTAAATTTTTGACATGGCCGATGGGGGCAAACCTCGCAATAAGCTTTGACAAAGACCAACCCCACAGTCGCACTCTGTGGACACTCGAGTGCCTCCAATTAGATGATTTTGTATGCACGATTGATCAGGAAGGGGGATACATAGGGGCCGATTATGATTACGGTTTTTCCGCATCCTCGGGGCCGGCGGAAGCCACCGCCGGCCCAGAGGATGCGGAAAAACAGCAGCGGACTGACCAAAGACCCACCGCCACATTAGGATAGCTGGTGGGTCCTGGTTTCCGTCCGCAGCTTTTCCGCCGCGGTCGGCTTACAACCGCGGCGGAAAAGCTCTGATATGGTGACGGTGTCTCTCAGACACCGTCCGCCATATCAGGATGGGCTTTAAAAAGGGCTTTTCCGCCGCGGTTGGCTTACAACCGCAGCGGAAAAGCTCTGATATGGTGACGGTGTCTCTCAGACACTGTCCGCCATATCAGGATGGGCTTTAAAAAGTGCTTTTCCGCTGCGGGTTTTCCGCCGTGGAAAAGCATACGGATGTTCACTGCGGGGGCCCGTTGCGGGCCCCCTAGGTGAAGGGGGGGTGGAGGGTGCACATGGGGGGTACCTATGGTACCCCCCTGCATTTGCATGCAGAAAGCGGCAGGCACCGCGCGGTGCCTGCCTCTTTCTGCATGCAAATGCAATGCGTGCATTTTTAACATTGACGCGGGTGCAGCTTGAAGCTGCACCCGCTGCAATGTTAAAAATAGAGGATGTGACCGCCAGGGTGGCGGTCACATCCTAATTGCACAGGAGGAAACTCCGCATGCCATGCGGAGGTTCCCTCCTGCTCTGGGATCCTAATCGACCCCTTAATTTTAGGGGCGTGGGTACCTATTGTGTATGTGGTTTTCTTCTTGCAAAATGTCAATCAAACAAAGTTAAATGTAAAAAATATACTAAAATACATAACACTAATGAAAAAAATCGATATTTTAAACAACTATTTTTGCAAATGATATTAATGACTTCTATATATTTTTAAAAACGTTACTTCGTACCTTAAAATCGATATTATTGACCACGATATTCTTACTGTCGATATTTCTGATTTATGATATATAGGACTCAATATTTCTGTAGTTCGACATTTCCAACTCGATATTCTGTCTGCACACCATTTCTGGACCTCTGGGTAAAGAGCCTCTGCTCTCTGGGTACAGAAACAAAGCACGTCCTGGGCAGAGGTGTCACACCTCCTCCCCCAGGATGGGCTGGGTCCACAAAATGGGAAGCATCAAAGGCATGCCACCTTAGTGAGAGTCCTTGCCGTTTGCTGCAACTGGCTCCTACCAGTTTTACCACTACTTTGGGCGGAAGAATGGGCGGAAAAACCAAGCTAGGAGGAGAGGTGGGGGAGAGGTTAGCCTCCATTTGCCAATCCCATCCTTCAGGTCCCCTCCATCTTAAAGATGAGGGGACCCAACCACTCCCTCCCACTGAGGGGCATACTAGGAGTGGTACCCACCTCAAGGTAGGGATCCATTGTCCTTGACCTGCAAACCCCTTTAACAAACCTAAATTTAGTATTTAGGGCTACCTTTTTTTTAAAAAAAACATTTTTATTTGCTTTTTATCATACAAGAACAAAACAGGCATGTCATCATTGATCATGACACCCCCCGGTCATCCCCCCACCCACCGAGCATCACCAGTAAGCAATACATTCCCCTCCAGCTCAAGTAGCCCCAATGGAGTTTGTCCCGGGTTCAAGTTCATGTGGACATCGTGTCTGTCATCGATTCCCCTGCTGTACCAGCATGAGTACACTCTCAATTGTCCAGGTTTAGAGTCCTCCATCTAGACAATGGTATCGGCGCCATTTGCCCCATACTCTGCCAAATTTCTATGGACAACCCCGTCCCTTATACGTGACCCTTTCATCTGCCATGTACAAATCCAGACCCCTCCTCCACTCCTCCAACTGTGGCAGTGTAGCCACCCCCCATTTCCTAGCCACGTCCCTCTAAGCTACTACCAATGCCAAGACCAAGAAAATCAGTAAGGGGCGAGCGAGATCCACGTCGTTAGTCATCCCCAGCAGCACCATCCTAGGGTCCAACGACAGGGTGATCTCCAGCACTTCCCCCAGTTCTCTCAAGACCTCAGCCCACTAAGTCAGGATTATCGGGCAGGACCAAACGATGTGGTAGAAATCCCCCCGTCCCGACCACATCACAGGCAGTTCGAATCTCCAGCCCTTCCCATTTTGTATAGGCGTACCCTGTCAAAGTAGGTCCTATGAAGTATATTGTATTGGATAAGTCGCAGACGGAATTTAATGGCTACCTCTCTCGGGTGCATCAACACCATATCCCAATCCACTGTATCTAGTTCCCCCACATCACATTCCCATTTACTTTTAAGGTTGACCGACCATCTGGTATGTTATTCATCACCGCTCTATATGTTAGCGACACCGCCCTTCCTGGTATGTGTTCCTGTAGTAGGCGGCCCACTAGAAGTGCATGCTCGGGGAGCGTTCCTGCCAGTATCCCTTCTGCCCGCCAGGCATGTCTCAGCTGTGCGTACTTAAAATATTGCAAGCGGTGTAGGCCAAATTCTGCCCTCAGTGTTTGAAATGCTTCAGTTCCCCTTTCTTAATCACGTCGCCCAGTGTCAATATCCCTATGTCATCCCATCTCTGGACCCCCTTTAATTTGCTGAGTTCCTTCAGCCAGGTACACTGCCATATCGGGGTCTGCCTAGTAGGTTTCTTCTCCCAGCCTATACTCTTAGTCGCTTGACACCAGATCGCCAGGGTAAGCCTGGTGGCCGAAGGCAATCTACCTTTCCCTTTGCCTCCATAAAGATAATAGATGCATGTACGGGTTGCCATAGTATGTCTTTCAAGTGCGTAGGTGGGATGTGTAGCAGGAGCGTGCAACCAGTCATTGATGGGCACCAGGTGGTCTGCCCAATAGCAGGCTTCAACGTTAGGGAGGGAGATCCCGCCATTGTATTGATGTCTGTGCAAGGTTGTCAGAGCCACTCGTTGCTGTTTACCCAACCACAAAAAGGCTTGCAGTTCTGCATTGATCTCCACGAACACCATACGTGGGAGGGGATAATATTCATTTTGAAATGCGTATAAAAACCTTGGTAACGTCAACATTTTAAACATGGCCGCACATCCCTGGATCGTAAGAGGGAGCAGCCGCCACCTATTTGCATCATCTATAAAATTATGTAGTATTCATTTAATATTCCTGTCATAGGAGCGTCCACTATCAAGCATCACAAAAACACCAAGGTAAACAAACCCCTCGCTTGTTGTCTGCAACCTCCCTGGGAGGCCTGTCCATTGTTCCTGACCCCGGGAATCGTAAAGGATCGACTTATGCCAATTTATCTGGTAGCCTGCATGTGCTCCATAGTGTTCCAGCTCTAAAAACAGTGCCGCTATCGTAGTCCCTGGGTGCGTTATATATAGGAGGACATCGTCAGCATATAGCGATATTTTTTCCTCCGTAGTATCGGTCGGCCCCAGTCTGAAACCCCTAATGTCGGCATTTTGCCTAATCGCACATTCCAGCACCTCAATAGTTAGTGCGAAGAGCAGGGGGGACAGGGAGCACCCCTGCCTGGTCCCCCGTCGCACTGGAAAGTCCCAAGATAGGATCCCATTGACTTTAACTTTGGCTCTGGGATCGGTGTATAACAACTGTACCAATTTCCTAAACTTAGGTCCAAACCCAAACCGTACCAGGACCCCTTCAAGGAAAGACCAGTAAACTGCGTTGAACACTTTTTCTGCGTCCAAAGACAGGAACCAATGTGGGTCCTGCCACTTGCTTACCTCCTGAAGCCAGTTATGAGTCTGTCTAGGGTTTAATCTAGTGGCCCTATCAGGGAGGAAACCCGTTTGATCTCGGTGTATCAGCCCCAATATCACCTTCCTCAGTCTGAGGGCTAGGATGGTCACCAGGAGCTTCACTTCAGTGTTTAAAAGGGAGATGGGGCGATACGACCCACAGTCCTCCACTGGCTTACCCTCCTTATAAATCAGGACTATTGTGGCCAAACGAAGGTCTGGCGGCAACTCTCCCTCCTTCACTGCCTCTTCAAAGAGTCCCAGCAAATGGCGGGCCAACAGGTCTGCCGTTCGTTTAAAAAAGTCCGCTGGGAACACATTAGGGCCGAGTGTCTTCCCCGCCCGAAGCTTGGCCAGGGCTGTCTTAATGTCTTTTAACGTAATGTCCGCCTCCAAATCCTGTTGGTCCTCATCTGTCAGCCCTGGGAGCTCAATGCGCGTCATGTACTGTAGGGCATCCTCCTGCATCCCCAAGTCTCTAGCTTCATAGAACAATTTGTAGTGCGCTGCGAAGGCCTCTGCAATCTGTGCATCTGACCTCACCAGGTTCCCCTGGGCATCCCGGACCTGCTCCACCCATTTAGCATCTCTTTCCTTCCGACTGAGCCAGGCTAGCAACTTTCCTGATTTGTCCCCCACATCATATAAACGGTGCAACTTCGCCAGAGCTAGCGTCTTGGCTTCCCCTGTCACCAATTCTCTATACTGGCGCTGAACATCTATCAGTCTTCTAAGGGTCCCCGGAGCCCTAGTGAGTTGATGTTCCTTTTCCGGTTCCAAATCAGGGTTTCTAGTGATCTGGCTTCCTCCTGTAGTTTCCGTTTACCCTCCTGTGGTACTGAAAATTCTGGACCCGTGTTATAAACATCGTCGTATCATGACGATTTTGGTATCAGCAGACCGGTAATGATTGAGATACTATGTACAAGTATTTCCGTCATATTCGGGTGACGAAATCACCCCGAATTAGAAGTTTCCGTCCTGAACCCTCGGGTTCCATTTTGTGAACGGTAGCCATTTTGTGATTGCCCTCACATAGGCTCAATGACTAAAGCCGAAATCGAGTCAGAAGGACACGTACACCTTCGCTGACTCCTCTTCTGTGACCTAGGCGAGCTAAGTCCACTGCCTGAAGCCAAACCTGTTCGGCCAGTTCCTTTCCCAGTGGCCAAATGAGATTAGCATCAAAGCACAACATGTCATAAACCTTTCATCGCACACAAACCATGCCTAATCTTACACACACCTGTCCCTGTTTCTTTCTTTATGACTTGCTTTACGAGGAGGAGGTGCCTGTTTTTATTAGGGGTCCGTCGATATCTGATGAAAATACTGGGCCTTGCCGGATAATTGATTGTGGGCTGAACAAACTGAAATGTGGGCTTGTCATCATGACTCTGCTTTTTCTTTGTAGTGAAAATATGTGAATGGTCAACTGTAAAATAAGGAATGTTTGCCCGAAGCATAATATTTTGTATAAAAAGAGAAGGCTGGCTTTGTAAGATTGAGCAGTCTCCTGAGAACATACACCGTGTTGTACTTCTAGGATACCTGTTACTGGCTGCAGCCAATAAATACGATCTTTGACTTCACCAAGAAGACTCTGTGTTTCTGTAGTCTGAAACGGGAAGGACTCGAAGTCTTCAGGTGTGTTCCTGGCACCGCTGGGTTCTTAAAACCCAGTACTTCACTCCGCCAGCCTATTCTGCGCTCTATCTCATAGGACCGCCTTCAAGGCTCCCATAGGATCACTCTCGACGAGACCAAGCCCTCATTTTCTGCAGTGTAGACTTTCACGGCAGCTCGAAGGCCATTTAATATGGCCGCATTTTGCAGGTCCCATGTTGTCAACCTCCAGGACCCGTTCCTCACTCCCTTCCCTCCTCCCAACCGAACTAGGAGCGGGAAATGATCCGATATCCCTCTTGCTTGGTACTCAGCTGTATCTTCCACCGTTAGAGCATGGCGAGCCATGAAGATATAGTCCAGCCTAGAGTATACCTTGTGTGCACCTGAGAAGAATGAGTACGCTCTAACCTCGGGATGGAGCCATCTCCATATGTCAATCAGTCCCGAAGTAGTGATCGTCTTGGAAAGCAGGGTCGGGGTCGAGTCTCTAGTCCTGTCTCCTGTCCTGTCTTGTGTCGGAACCATCACATCATTAAAGTCACCTCCCAGTATCTGTAGAGTGTCGGACATGTTGAGGAGGATATCTGTGACACCCTTGAGTGTGGCTGCCTGTAATTTAGGTGGGGCATATGCCGATACAATCGTATACTCTTGGCGTCCTCACTGGCCCCTCACTCCCACATACGTCCCCTGTGTATCTGTCCATACCTGCGGCGTTATCTGAAATGGTGGATTCTTTTTAATCAATATGGCTACCCCCCTGGAGACTTTGGTAAATCCCACACGTGCCAGAACTTTGTACCGTCCTCTGGCCAAAAAGCCACATTTGGTGCCCTGCAGGTGTGTTTCTTGTAATTGGATTACGTCGGGGCCTACCCGTTTTATGTAGGCATGGACTAGCCCTCTATTTATTTTACTGCCAAGATCATTTACATTCCAAGTTAGTATCTTAATCCCCTCCTGAACCTGTACCATTTCCATACGTTCAACTGACATTGTGCCCTGATCCATGCTGTGTGGTGTTGAGACTCAGTACTAATAGGGCGTTCAAGGGGCAGGGGCAGGTGCATATGACCTTTGTGACATGCCAAATCCCCCCTCCCTCCCCCAACTCCCCTTCCTCGCCAAACCTCCCCATCCCCCTCTGCCCTTCCCCCAACATTCACAAACTCAGAACAACCATAATTCCCCCCTCTCCTCCCTCCCCACCCCTCACTCCCGTCTGTCCCATCCTCTGCACAGATTGTGTATAGGACTTTCAGGCGAAGGAGGTCTGTCGCCCTCCCCAAGTTCACTCCCTACAAACCAACTCTAAACAGTCTATCTAGAAGCATACAAACTGTTGTCCGATACCAACTTACACGTCTATGCAATACACCCAGAAACAGAAAAAACAATGTTTATAGGGAGTAAAACAACTTGCGTGCTCCCGGGCTATGAGCCTGTATCTCGTTCGTCCAGAGTGTCCCAGTTCAAGTGTTGGAGTCCTGAATGTCTATCGGCGAGGCCGCCGCCCCGGTGGCTGAATCTTGTTCCATCTCAGTGATCGCCGCCATCAACGGATGAATTGAACGATCTTCCCGATCTTCACTCCCCGTCGTGTGGCCACCTGTATCTTCCTCCCCTTCCAAGCGGGCGTTATCAGCCAGGTACCGAAACCTGGATCCGGCTGGACCACTTCGACCGAGGGGGGTTGAGTCCTGTTGTCGTTTGCTAGTCGGGTTCTGTGTAGGATAAGGCGTAGTCTTCGCTCTCCTGCTTCCTTTCCTTCTCCGCTGCGTCTTCGGTGACTCCCACTGCTGCCCGGCGGCGTTCTCGTCCTCAGCCGTGCTACTCATCCCTTCCTCTCGCCTCCTGAGGGGAGGGCGCTCTTCCAACCATTGCCACGCATCTTTAGGGTGGGTAAAAAAGTATGTCTTCTCTTTATATATAACTTTCAGCTTCGCCGGAAAAAGCAGCATGTATTGGATCCGCAGGTCGCTCAATTTTGCCTTTACCGCATCTAAGGAGCGCCTCTGCTTCTGAACCTCTTGACTATATTTCGGAAATATCATGATCTGTGAGTTCTCCAGGCGGATCTCCCCCAATTTCCTGGCTTCGCGCAATATCATATCTCGATCTGCAAAGTTCAGAAATCGAGCAATGACCGGCCTCGGTCTCACCCCCACCAAGGGCTTCGCCAAAAGTGCCCGATGCGCTCTTTCGATCACGAAGCAGGTGGAGAATGTCGCTTTCGGCAGTGTCTTCAGCAGCCAGGAATGCAAGAATTCTACCATATTAGTCCCCTTGATTCCTTCGCCAAATCCCACAAAGCAGAGGTTGTTCTGGCGTGCCCTATTTTCTGCATCGTCCACCTTCCATTGAAAATGTTTATGAGAGGCCCAGAGCTCCTTTACGTCCTTCTGCAGGATGTGGCTGATATCTTCTGCCTCCCCCAGTCTGGTCTCCGCCATTGTCATCCTCTCCGTTAGGTTGCGAAAATCCTGGCGCAATAGCGTAACCTCTGAGCCCACTTCCCCGATTTTGAACTCCAGAGCCGTGCGGGATGCTTGTATGTCTTCTCTGGACGCCTGTATTGCCCCCATCAGGAGGGCCGTGTCCGAGCGCTGGCCCGAGGGGTCCGTTTCTGCAGCTGGAGGGGCCGTCGCATAACGATCTAGTGTACCCTGGCGCGGGACCCTGCTGGCCTCTTCCTTTTTACCCATATCCGTACTCACGGGTAGTCGCAGTGTCCGCAATGGCTACACAGACTGTCTCCCACCGCCTGTGCTCCGGCCTCAAGATGTCGCCTTCTGATGTAATCTCCGCGTCGTCCGGCCTCACGTATCCCTGCAGGTCCGTTTATGCACAGGCAGCTCGCGACCCGGTCATCAGCCACGGCGTCTGCGTGCCTGGATGTAGCGTAGGGTCACCCCCATATCACTAGTGTCCAAACCAGTAGTCTTCCTTTGGTCAGGGCTCCACCACTGTGTCAGTATCCAGGCTGGGGGGAGGGAGGGAGGGAGGGGGAGGAAACAATGGATGTCCAGGGCACCGGTTCGACAGCCCCAAACCCCTTGCTACCAGGTCAATTCACCACCAGCTGGCCATATGTGTCCCCTCGTGCTGTGGCTTCTTGCTCCTTTGGGGTATGGCCCTTTCCCCCAATCCGTGTTTCAGCGCCCAGTACCGCGATGGGCAGCCCGCCCAGGGGCCTCTCCCGATGCGGCAATCTCGCAGCCAGGCCTCGCTGCGCCGTGTTGCTTCCGTCGCCTAATCTCCGGCTGCAGTGGCCGTGTCTCCCTCTCATCGCGGGACGCTATCCGATGTGCTTGGCGCCCCGCGTCCCCTCAGATAGTCTGGGAGTCCAAATCAGGGTCGGCCCCCCTCCGCTCCACTAGACGGGCTCACCGCCGCAGGTCCTGTTTCCGCCGCGGCCCCAATTTCAGTGTGGCAGCGCAGACTGCCGCCGTCCAGACCCCGGTGTCACTCCTCAGTCGCCGGAGGGCAGTCCCGATATACTGGACCTCTTCCTCACACCAGTGTCCGTCAGGGAGCCGCACTAGCCATCACCGCAGTCTCATGGTCACGCCCGCGAGGGCGCCACCATCTTGGGTCTGCCCTGTCTCTCCGGAGGGCCGCGGTTCGTTGCCAGGTTCCAAGGCTTTTTCTGCTGTCATGTTGGAGTTTTCCCCTTTCCACCTGGCGGCGGGGTTCTCCTGTGTCCCGTTGCGGCTGTTAGGGGACCTCTGGACTTCAATAAGTAAGACGGATCTGCTCGGCTCGCCGGAGCTGTGGTGGCTCACAACTTACTCAGCCATGTTGCTGGCCATGCCCCTCATTTTAGGGCCACCTTGAACCTTGCCTCTTCAGATTTGAGGAAGAAAGAAGAAGGACCCAAGAGCCCTTCTGACCCAATAAGAAGAGGATACAAACATTTTTGGCCCCAGCCCTCCCGGCCTGTCCTGTTTACTACCTGCCTACTGCAGGAATCCCGGCAAGTCCAGCAGCCAGCAATCCCTAGAGCCCGGAGAACCTGCACTGCACTCATCTAATAGACTCTGTGTCCTCTGAGCACCAGCTTTGCCCAAATGAAGACTCACCCCCAGAATCCGGATCCAGGAGGCTCTGTGACTCTACGCGTAGGTCTCCTCAGCGATCCTGACCCGGGATCTGGTGATCCCCAATCCCCCTCAAGCCTCAAGACGAATGGTCACCCAACCAGAGCTGGTAAGAAAACCTAACACCAGAAGACATCCCTGCACCCGATGCCCCACAGCTTTGGGTGGCCCAACCGACGGTGTCCAAGCATCCCCCAAGAATCCAACTTACCTCTCCAGCCTGTGGTTACCATCAGGTAGTCTCCACACCTGAGCCTGCAGCAACTTTGCGGAACTGAATGTCTCCATTGAAAATCGAAGGGTCCCCCACGTCATCTTGGCACCCTGCACCCAGCCGTCCCTGTGCCGCTGGTGGTGCAGCTCCTGTGCTGATTGTTGGCTAATGTTGGGCACCTGCACTGTGCACCCGGCCGGCCCACTGCCGCTGGTGGTGCGATTTGAGTGCCTTCTAGACCTTGGGGAACCTTTGCCCTAACCTCTAACCCTTCTTCTTGCAAGTTGTTTACTAACTGAGAAACCCCTAACACTTTTTCCCCATGGGAACTATTGTTGTGATGTTTTTTTCCTAAGTGTTGAGTTGTACTTTGTATGAAATAAAAGTAACTAAACTGCAATCCTTAAAAAGTCTTACTTTCTTTGTATTGTGAGATCCCGTGTGTGGTATATAGGCATACCACCCCAAATAGTCGATGTAATCCAAAAGTAATCAAAAAGTACTCCAAAAGTAATTCCTGTGTAATTTTAACAGTTTTCAAAGCCAATGCAAACCTGTAATGACTCCAGTTCAATCTACAATTTCATCTCAGGCTTTGCCGTTGCCTGGAGTCAGTAGCAAACTGGATGGATTTGTCCCACCTGAAATTGAATGGAGGAAAAACAGAGCTGATGCTTTTAGGAAAACGAGCCATATTCAACAACGTGATACATTGGCCCTCCTGTATGGGTCCAGGACCTACCCCAAAGACCGAGATAAAGAGTGTTGGGTTTTGGTTGGATGCAGAGTTGTCATTCAAGACCCAGGCAAGGAAGACAGTGGCCACCTGCTTCGGACTGCTGAAAACAATTCGGAAAATCCTCCCTCAGCTACCCGAAACAGCAAAGAAAACCATAGTCCAGTCCCTTATTTTATCTAGGCTGGATTATGGAAATGCGCTCTATCTTGGAGCCCCCGTGTCGGTTATCCGGCAACTTCAGGTTGTCCAGAATTCCGCAGCACGGCTACTTACGGGCACTAACCATCGTACATCAGCCAGGCCCGCAGTCTGCACCTTGCACTGGCTCCCCATAAAGGAGCGAATCCATTTTAAGACACTCTGCACGGTCCATAAAACACTCTATGGGAGTGGCCCCCCCATTCTAGATGACATGATCAGACCATACAAACCCACCAGGAATCTTCGCTCGAACCAACAAAACCTGCTGACAGCTCCTAGGATCAGCAGAGCCCGCACAGGAGGTCGTCTGTTCTCGCACAATGCGGCTGGGTTGTGGAATGCTCTTCCTCCACCTCTTCGCCAGGAGCCTAACCTTCTTGTCTTCCGGAAAAAGTTAAAAACTCTTCTGTTTCCAAAAACTAGATTACTCAGATCTGCATTTTAATTCATCTCTGTCTGGTCAGTCTTAAGCGCTGGGATGCTCCCGAGTGGCCATGCGCTATAAAAGAACCTTTTAATAATAATAATAATAATCCCTGTGTACAGCCCTGCATTTGAGAGTATATTTTACTTACCTGTGCCAAGTCCTTCTTGGTTCTAGAAATAAAATATAGGTATATATTTTTTAAACTTACCTAATTGGTCTGGTTCTGTCTTTGAATGTGTGACATTAGCCTTGATTCAATTAATACAATAAATGCTTAACACACCCTCTGGATAAGCCTAACTGCTGGCCCAAACTACCACAAAGAGAGCTGTTAGTAATTACCTAATGTAACCTCTGCTAGACCTCAGGTGACTCCCTTGACTCTGTGCACACTCTACCTTACTTTGGTAGTTAGTATATAGAGAGCCAGCTTCCTACAAAATGGGTTTAGTCAATTTTAGTTAAAACCAAATATGAAGCAGAGCAGATTCTTTGAGAACTAAAGTTCTAAATTTGCTGAACTTACTTGATAAAACAATAAAAGCTATTCACATGCATTTGTATTCCAGTTATTTTTGTCCCAATTTTTATCATGACTGAATATTCAAATTAAAATACTACAGTCACAAAATAGCATTAAAAGAAATGTCATGCCAATTAGCAACCTCAAAATTTCTGAAGAGAATGGATTGTTTTCGTCTGAATCTGCATGTTAGCAACATCAGTTGTAACTTGTTGACATGTAGTGCAATCTCTGGCTGGCATAGAATATTGTGAAGTTTTTCTAATTATCTACGGATTTGGTTTAGTATCTTTTTGGAGTGCTGCGTTCTCCCTGCGCTATGAAGATGTGTCACTGTATGCAATCTCACGTTTCTGGAGTGATCACTGTTTGTAACCTCAAGCCTCTGGTGTAGTCACTTGTTGTAACTTCAACCCTCTGGTGTGGTCACTGTTTCTAAACGCAGGCCTCTGGTGTTGTCACTGTTTGTAACTTTACGTCTTTGGTGTGATCAGTATTTGTAACCTCAAACCTCTGATATGGTCAATGATTGTAAGCTCAAGCTTCTGGTGTGGTCCCTATACGCCAATGCTTCTGGTGTTGTCACTGTAATTCCAAGTCTTTGCTGTGGTCACTGTTTGTAACCTCAAGCCTCTAGTGAAATCAATGGTTGTAAACTCCAGCCCTTGCTGTAGTCACTGTTTGTAGCCTCCAGCGTCTGAAGTGATCAGTGTTTGTAACCTCAAGCCTCTGGTGTGGTAAGTTTTTGTAACCTCCAGTCTTTGGTAACTGTTTGTATCCTCAAGCTTCTGGAGTGGGCACTGTTGGTAACCTCCAGCCTCTGGTGTGGCCACTGTTTGTATCCTCAAGCCTCTGTTGTGATCAGTTTCTAACCTCAACCCTCTGGCATGGTCACTGCACACTCAACCCTCTGGAATGGTAAGATAAGATTCAGGGCATCATTGGGTTTTATTGGCTTGGTGGGGAGAAGCAAAGACCACTTACTTGGCATAGGCCTTCTCCAGCAGCGCGCTCCAGAATTCCTTGCGGTCAGCGGAGTGCACAAACATCAACTTGCCTTTCTTGACTGGTAACCTGTCATCGATCACCACATCCACCCATTCTCCAAACTGCCAAATCTAAGGGATAAAGCAAAGTCAGAATGAAAAGAACAGACAAAAGGCGACATTACTGGGCAGAGATAAGATAGCTACAAGGCCTTAAAAGAACACAAATGCTTCCAGCAGCCTCACCATGTGACAATCGCAGTGAGCCACTAAATGTACGACGTATTCCCTTTGCGAGACTGCTACATATTCACAAGATATGTTATGGTAATTGAACCTTCAAGGGTTTTAATTGTCTTAATGTTTCAAATATTATTTTAAATATCTACAATTATACGACCTGATATATTTGATGCCGTTAATGCACAACAACTGTGACAAATGTCTTTTTAAGTTAATTTCTGTTTGCCACTGAACAGTGATCTTTTTGAGACAAAAGAGAGAAAAAGAAAGGGTGTATATGAAAGAGTATTCGGATTTAATATTTGTTACAAGGGAACATGATAGATATACAACATTGTAAGAGAACATACAAATAAATTGATCTACAAAAATTCTCTGTACAACAATTGCAGAATCTTTTCTACCTATTTACAATCTAATTTATTATCCGGTAGAAAAAGCAATCGTCAACGTTTCGGTCTCTATTCTTGCGTTTCCGAGACCATCCTCAGGACATAAAAAATCATATCTTGGGAGACCCTCAATCACGAAAATTCTGAATATAGTGGTAATGTGCGACACGGCATAAATCAAAATGATTGTATCTCTCTTAGTAGAATAACCTGTTTGAAGTCCTTATTCGCTTGACTTCATAGATGTATAGAAAAGGAATTGGGCAGATAAGATATCTAAGAAAATTGTGAAAATCTCCTATTGTATTATTCTGGCGTTTGTAGTTACAACGTTGAGTCTATCGCAGTCAGCTCTCAACAACTGAAATTAGTTTGCTGCAGCCCGTCACTTCCAAGTCAGTTCAGGAGCTCCTGAACTGACTTGGAAGGACTTCAAACAGGTTATTCTACTAAGAGAGATACAACCATTTTGATTTATGCCGTGTCGCACATTACCACTATATTCAGAATTTTCGTGATTGAGGGTCTCCCAAGATATGATTTTTTATGTCCTGAGGATGGTCTCGGAAACACAAGAATAGAGACCGAAACGTCGACGATTGCTTTTTCTACCGGATAATAAATTAGATTGTGAATCGGTAGAAAAGCTTCTGCAATTGTTGTGTAGAGAATTTTTGTAGATCAATTTATTTGTATGTTCTCTTACAACGTTGTATGTCTATCATGTACCCTTGTAACAAATATTAAATCCGAATACTCTTTCATATACACCCTTTCTTTTTCTCTCTTTTGTCTCAAAAAGATCACTGTTCAGTGACAAACAGAAATTAACTTAAAAAGACATTTGTCACAGTTTTTGTGCATTAACGGCATCAAATATATCAGGTCGTACAATTGTAGATATTTAAAATAATATTTGAAACATTAAGACAATTAAAACACTTGAAGGTTCAACTACCATAACATATCTATTGCCCAAACCCTCATGGGTATATTGGGTTGCTCACTTTTGTGTACCACATATTCACAAGAGGTCTCCATATGCTCTACTAACTACACTGTAAGCTCCGTGTTGCAGATAAAGTGCAAGCCACCTGCTTCCTTCTGAGCACCATCCTTATGAGTTTCACAGTGTCCACCAGGAACGAACGCAGACTGTCCAGGCAATCAGGAGTGCTCCCAGTATCAGTATTAACAAGAGGAATATTAGGAGTTGGCGCAAATTCAATCTTTTCCATGAAACTCACACATTTCACACATATGGCATTAAGGTTTACTAGCCAGTATCTGATGTGAATATTGAATTCGTGGCAAACCTGGAGTTGAAAGGTCACACGAAATACCATCAAGAAAGTGGCTTGAATACAATATGCCCCTTGTATTGTAGTATTTATATTCTGTTTATGACCTCTATGTCCTACGCTGAAGCACCTTGGCTGCAGAATTACTGTTCCAGCAACACATTATCTGCTTAAGCCAATGACTCACAGGCAAAAAATATTTGAACGTTTCTACCTCTGAAATGTTAAGAACTTTGACAAAATGTGCATAACATACACATTTTTGAATTTTTTCCAGCATAAATAAATTTCCAGGTCTAATATTTAATCCTGTCATTCATCAAACTCGGTGCTCATTTCGACAACAGGGAGGTTGTAGAGTTGTAGAGTACAAATCAACCCTCAGCCCTCCCTAAAGACACACATTGATGGTGTTGGCTGTTGACTCTAACCCCAGACTGTGTGGAGACTGCTTTGTAACTTATTATCAGCTAAAGCCCTGCTCTCTCCCCAGTGCTTTATTTAATAACTAGCAGCCCGTCCCGATGTTGTTTGGGTATGAATTGCTGCCGGCCAGTAGTATATTGTTTTGTAGGATTTCGTTTTGATAGCATTTCTTATCTGTGACAGGCCTGTGAAACGCTCAGATTCACAGTGCACTGCTGATGCACTTACGAGTGCGCGTTCAGTAGTGTGTGAACTCGAGTTTCCCTACTTTATTTTTCCTTGCTATATTATATAGCGCGAACTCGACAACATGTCATGAGCACAATTTACATTACAGAAGAACACATTCATTTGTGGTAGGCACGGGGGGACAAAGCGATTTGCCTGGAATCACAGGATGTTGAGCTGATGCCAAGATTCCAACATAGCTACCCAGCTCTAAAGTTCGCAATTCTAGAACTTGTGGCGGGAGGTGTGTCTAAAAGTGTATGTCGATGCTGGCCATCAATGAGAGAGACCTGTGCATTTTTGAAATGGGTGGTGATGAAAATATTTGAGTATGTTGCTGGACATGTGGGCCGCCGTGCCACCAATGTACTTACCATGGGAGGGTAAACACCCATTATTCCCCAACTTTACTTTCCGCATACCATCACTCCGCATACTTTCATTACAAAAGTACCATGACTCCGCAATGCCATTATAACGCATGGTATTACATTTTATATGCTTTTACCACGCATACATTTACAACGAAATTCGTTGTAAATGCATGAATGGTAGAAGCATGTTTTTTTTAAATGTTTGGATAAGGTTAGTATGGGTATAGAGGTATATGTTTTGGGGTACTGAGGTATATGTTTTGGGGAGTTTGGGTATTTTAAGGGTTCAGATATAGTTTTGGGTTATGGGGTACAGGGGTAGTTTTAGGGTTTACGGATAGGTATGGGTTTTGGGGTACAAGGGTATTTTTAGTGTTCAGGGCTAGGTTTGGGTTTTGAGGTACAGGGGTATTTTAGGTTTCAGTGGTTGGTTTGGGTTTTGGGGTACAGGGTTATTTTTAGGGTTCAGGGCTAGGTTTGGGTTTTGAGGTTCAGGGGTATTTTTAGGGTTGAGGGGTAGGTTTGGGTTTTGGGGTACAGGGGTATTTTGAGGGTTCAGGGCTAGGTTTGGGTTTTGGGTTACAGGGGTATTTTAGGGTTCAGGGGTAGGTTTGGGTTTTGGGGTACAGTGGTATTTTTAGCGTTCAGGGCTAGGTTTGGGTTTTGGGGTACAGGGGTATTTTTAGGGTTCAGGGGTAGGTTTGGGTTTTGAGGTACAGTGGTATTTATAGGGTTCAGGGCTAGGTTTGGGTTTTTGGGATACAGGGGTCTATTTATAGGGTTAAGATGGGTTATTGTTTAAGGGTGTTGAGGTATTTTAAGGAGTAAGGGTGGGATATGATTATGTGGTGTAGGGGTATTTAAAGGGAGAAGGGTGGGATTAGCACACGATATGAGACATGGCATGAAGGGCGGAACGTACCACACGCCCCCAGCACACGCCCACAGCACAACACGACACGCCCACCAGGGACTACTTTGCTGGCACGGTTCTTTTACCTTTTAAATGTATACGGTGGGCGTCTGCATAGCCTATGTCCTTCTGCTGCAGCTGCCCTTTCCAATGCTGTATTGGGTGTTGTGATTGGTGCTGTGGTTCCTGAGATTACCCGCCTCAAAGGTTTGGGCTCTCTCTTTATTATATTAGTACATATATATATATATATATATATATATATATATATATATATATATATATATTCACTGAAAAAACCATTGGTTATAGACCATATATAGTTAGGGATTAGCATTTACAAAGCCTTAATTTACTCGCACAAAACCATAGAAATTCGCATATATAGTTAGTTGCAATAACTATATATCGCGCACCCGCAATCCACTGCTGATGATGTCACATATTACATCATTCATGACATGGTCAGTGACATCACTGATGACATCACTGATGACATCTCAAATGACATCACTGATGACATCTTTCCTTTCCCTTTCCTTCATTTCCCCCTTTGTTTTTCACCACCTCTTGTCTCTAGATCCTACCGAGAGACAAGAGACAAGATGGCGGCCGCTCCGGACTGTTTACAATGTTGACAGCCAATCAGCTTCTCCTCAGACTCCCGTTACGCTGCCGGTTAGCTGCCCGGTTCGCGTACCGGGACGCGCCTCTACGGCGAAAAATCGCAATTTTTTTTTTTTTTTTGCCCCGCGGGGCACTTTAATATTCCCCTCATCAATCCTAGGGGGTCAGGAGGGGTCTACCTTGCCCCCTTTCCTTCATTTCCCCCTTCGATTTTCACCACCTCTTGTCTCTCGATCCTACCGAGAGACAAGATGGCGACCACCCCAGACTGTTTACAATGTTGACAGCCAATCAGCCTCTCCTCAGACTCCCGTTACGCTGCCGGTTAGCTGCCCGGTTCGCGTACCGGGACGCGCCTCTACGGCGAAAAATCGCAATTTTTTTTTTTTTTTTTTTGCCCCGCGGGGCACTTTAATATTCCCCTCATCAATCCTAGGGGGTTAGGAGGGGTCTACCTTGCCCCCTTTCCTTCATTTCCCCCTTCGTTTTTCACCACCTCTTGTCTCTCGATCCTACCGAGAGACAAGATGGCGGCCACTCCAGACTGTTTACAATGTTAACAGCCAATCAGCCTCTCCTCAGACTCCCGTTACGCTGCCAGTTAGCTGCCCGGTTCACGTACCGATTTGCGCCTCTACGACAAAAAAATCGCAATTTTATTATTTATTTTTTTTTGGCCCCGCGGGGCACTTTAATATCCCCCTCATCAATCCTAGGGGGTCAGAAGGGGTCTACCTTGCCCCCTTTCCTTCATTTCCCCCTTCGTTTTGGCCTCCTCTTGTCTCTCGAGCCAATCAGCTTCGCTTCGCAAAGCTCCGTTACGCGAAAAGTACGCGAACTGGTACGCTATCCGGTACGCTGTCACAGATATATCTGTTTTTTTAAACGTTAATTTCTCAAAATCCACTGGAGCACATATATTGAGACCCAGCAAAGGCACATCGGGCTAACAGTCCCTACAATTTTGCCAAGTTTCGTGCAAATCCATTCAGCCGTTCGAGCTAAAAGTGAGGCCAAACGCCCTATGGAAAAATGAATGGGAAAAACGCGTTTTGGGACCCCCCTTTTTTCTCGGCCCCCCTTGACGAAACCCCCCCAAAATTTCAGGGGCTGCTCAGAAACAAAATGTGCCATTTTCCTGAAAATTTCAGCCGATTCCGTCCACAAACGCCAAAGTTATTAGACATAGAATTTTCAAAAGTTCCATAGAGAAAAAATCCTAACTATATATACCTACTGGCTATCGCCAGTAGGTAATATATATATATATGTAATGCAACCAAAGCATAGTGATGTATGTTACCTCCCACTACAGCGTGTTTACCTATCTATAGGTTACATAATGTCTCATTGCATCTGTTGTGACTAATGTATATGGTGGATATTGACCAGTACAAGATGGAGCTCGCATTTGTTGGGAGGGATATAGTCCTCTGTCTATGCTCATTAAGAGGCGTAACCCTTACACGATTCGAATGTTGACCGAGACAAATGTACCTGGTTGTGCGTGTGGACACACACACTGATAAAGGCAAATCGCCGAAACGCGTCTGTGGTGTAGCTTGCAGTCAAATAAACTAACTCTGTGAGAAGGAACCTCCCGAGTGCTGTTTTCATTCCTGGGGATTTGCCGGGATTTGACGAGCGCAGTGTTTTGCGGTTTCCTTCGAGCCGCTGACAGCACCCGCCCACGAGTGCACGGGATTTCGAGGGGAAGGAGCGTTGGACGCAGCAGTCTCCTGTGCACCGCCTCAGCGCTAGCAGGAAGGTCTATTGGAGGACGGCCCACGCCCACCGTGGATAGTACGAGAGGACGCCTGGAGGACGGCGGCTCACCCCGGTCTTCACCCGGAGAAAACTCGGAAACAGCGCGGCGGGTAAGCGGACCATCACATGACCATTTTTTCTGCATCCCTCGTTTGATATCATAAGAAGTGTAGCGGTTATTGAGGCAGAGCGTCAGGGAGTGTTCACTATCCACGGAGCTATTGCCAGCTACATCCATCTAATTGATGCGCCCGGATTCTATCTTGTAACGGGCTCCTCTTAACCGGTGCAATGTTCTCAGAGACTGAACGCCGCAACGCGGCACAGGACATGATCAAGCATCGTGATAGACGAGAAAAGGTCATCGACAAAGTGCCACCAGTCGACCCACAGAATATGAAAATAACAGAAATGATGGTCAAACTAGAAAAACTGCATGAACGCGAGACACGCAAGTGGTGGGAGGCCACCAGTCTCACTAGTTATGTGGAAGTAAAAAGGGTGCCACGCGGTCTTAGGGTCCATACCGTACCATCGTACGAGAACCCGGATCCGCAGCTGCTAACTGACTGGGAAATGCATACAGCCTCTTACACGGAAGGTACACTCAAGATATTAATTAAATATGCTTGGAGTGACCGAGAGAAAGCACTGGAAGAGATAAAACTTTTGGAGGACGAGCTGGAGAAGGAAACGGACAAAGAGCTTGTGCTCCAGCTCAAAACTCAGATGAAATCCCGTCTGACCAAATATGAACAGAAAATTCGTACAAGGAAGCAAGAAAAGTACGAAAGGGATGAGGATGACTACCTGCAAGGCCGCATATTAACGTATGCCAAAAAATACGATGCCTCGCGTCAAGCACTTCAATCCAGCACTACCTCAACATCTGAAACTGTCACGTCAGAGTCCGTAGTGACTGAAAATGAATCCGGGGACGAACATCAAAATGTAAGAGTAGCAGCAAAAACACGACAAAGAGCACGGACAGACATCCCCAATGACAGTGAGAAAACTCCTTTTCATCAGGAAGTCGATGTAATCAAGGGAACCTGGTTACGAGGTGGCAAAACAAAACCACCAGATATGGTCCAACAACAACACACAAAAAAAAACAAGGCGGACAAGGAGATCAGGCGGCGGGAAGCGGCGGCGCAAAGGGCAGAGGCAGAGCGAAGCCCAACAACTGGGGCAATCGAACCCGGAGCAACAAAAAGTAAATTTTGGACAGGAGACCAACACAAGCCATAATTTAACGGTGGTTAATTTAACGAACAGAACTCTAACTGACTGCGAAAAGAATCTACTCAGCCTTGGACTAACCTTTTTCCCCAGCACCCCCCCTTGAATACACCCAAACCCGGATCGATCTCTTTCGATTTACAGGTAAGCTCAAATTACACAAACACTTTAAGCTACGACCTCACCTGAAAGAAACTGGTGACAAGGGTACAAGACTCACAGCTACGGATGCCCTGACGGGCAGAGAGATTGAAGCCCTCGAAACTCTTGAGGAATTGCGGGAAGAAAAGTCTGCACAGAATCCATCAGAGATCCTCAATAGAGCACAGAGAGCGCAGGCCCTTGGAATTGAGCAAGATCGGGAAGAGAGCGGGTATAAACCTCCTTCAGTGTTCATCCCACAGATGCCCTGGGATGCTATTGACGCCTTTACTGAAGCCATGACTCAAGAACTAATGCAGTAAAGAAAAGCGAACCATCCCATGAAACACAACATCACAGAGCAACAAAAACTGGCTCTACATAACCTCATGAAGGATAACAACAGCATAATTAAACCCTCGGATAAAGGGGGGAATGTGGTGCTGTTAACAAGAGACTATTACAGATATGAAGCAATACTCCAGCTTTCTGACACCAACTTCTACATCAAGTGTACCAATGAAGTATACCAAGAAAGTATCCGGAGTTATGACAAACTAATAGGGAAATGGCATGAATGCAACATGCTGAGTAAGGACGAATTTCCGGAATAGCCAACCACTCACACCGACATTTTACCATCTACCTAAACTGCATAAAGACAATAAATACCCACCGGGCCACCCCATTGTGTCATCCATTGGCAGTCTCACTGAAAACATGTCCCGTTTCATTGATAAGTTTTTATTCCCTTTGGTACTAACTCTACCCTCATATGTCCAGGATACCAAGGACTTTCTTAATAAAATTCGGAATGTGAAATGGGACGACGACTGCCAGTTAATTGTGTTGGACATCACAAGTCTGTACACAGTCATAGAACACCAGCATGGCCTGGAGGCTATACAGCATTTCCTGAACTTAAGACAATTAAGATTCACCAAACACAATACTATGATCCTCGAATTTACTGAGTTTTGTTTGAGCAACAACATTTTTTTGTTTGAGGATCAACTGTTCAGGCAGGTGTCTGGAACGGCGATGGGTACCTGCTTCGCTCCCAGCTATGCAAACCTTTTTGTTGGCTGGTGGGAGGAGCAGGTACCCAGGAGCTGTATTGTAGATGGTTCAGAGGGCATGATTGAGGGTTGGTTCAGGTACATTGATGACCTGTTTATCGTCTGGCGGGGCACATCTGAGACAGCACAGGCCTACATCAACCTACTCAATGAGAATGATTATAATCTACACTTTTCAGGGACGGTGAGTCCGGTGGCTGCGGACTATCTTGACCTGAAAGTGTTTTCAGAAGATCATCACATTTACACAGCCCTACACAGAAAAACCACTGCTGATAATTCTACACTTTTTGCCAGCAGCAGCCACCCCCGCAACTCATTAAGAGCATTCCTTACGGAGAGCTACTCCGACTCCGGAGAAATTGCTCGAAATTAGAGGACTTTGAGGTGGCGGCGAAGGAATGTGTGAGTAGATTTGTTGCCAGGGGATATGGAGAAGTCCTACTTAATAAAACCTTGAAAAGAGTACGGGCCATCCCAAGAGATTCCTTGCTGACACCTAGATCCACCACAAGGAAGGATCCCAAAGCATCACTGGCTGACAACGGAAAGTTTAGATTAATAACTCCTTTTTCCGCTGGAGCTGATGATCTTAGGGCTATGCTCCGTAGAAACTGGCACATTCTCAAGACAGACAACATACTCAAGGAGGACTTACCTACCCACCCACTCATTACCTTCAGTAAAGCCAGATCTCTAGGGGACCACCTAGTAACTAGTCACTTAGAGAAACCTCCTCCGAAGAGCAATACCTTAAAAACCATTAGTGGGTTTTACCCATGTGGAAAATGCAAGGCCTGCGCAGGGAGCAAAAGGGTTCTCTCTATTGAGGTGCCTGAAACCGGTAAGAAGTTGCAGATCAAGCAATTTATTACATGTAGCACACCCCTAGCGGTCTATTGCCTGACCTGCCCATGTGGCCTCAGCTACATAGGGAGCACCATCAATATGCTAAAACTACGGATCCTGGAACACCTAAGAGCGATTGATAAAGCAGATCCATCTTATCCAGTCGCCCAGCACTTCGCCGAGAAACATAACAGAGACCGTAGTCAGTTGCAATACTTTGGTCTTGACACTATCAGAAATAACGTTAGGGGAGGAGATCGCCTACGACGATTACGTAGGCTAGAATCACGTTATATTATAGATCTTTCTACAAAATGGCCTAAAGGTATGAACAGTGGGGAAGAGATGGTATTTCATCTAGGTAAATGATGTATGTGTCTTCTGTAAGTCTCACTTTATAAGATAGGATTCTGTTTGTCGAACTTCTGTGGATCTATTGTATGAACCATATATATCTTGTGCTAAAGACTATTGGCATAACAATTAATCTGATGAATTCTAGATCAGACAGCTGTTGCCGTACAGAATCTATGCACATGAATGACTATTTATGGTTCAAAGTATTTGTAATGATGATTTATAGGTTCAAAGGGCTCTTTGATTTATAATAGAACATGACTTTTGTATTTAAGTATGATCTAGTTGTGGCACTTTTTCCTTGTTGACCCTTTTCTTAGTTTATACATGCTGACACAGACTTTTTTCATTAATTTGGTTATACACCCATTCCAGTGTAAGAGTTGGACTCACCTCCAATGAGCTAGAATATCTTCTGAGGACAATTGCCGATCCACGGCTGTATCCCTTAATGCAACCTAAGCATAGTGATGTATGTTACCTCCCACTACAGCGTGTTTACCTATCTATAGGTTACATAATGTCTCATTGCATCTGTTGTGACTAATGTATATGGTGGATATTGACCAGTACAAGATGGAGCTCGCATTTGTTGGGAGGGATATAGTCCTCTGTCTATGCTCATTAAGAGGCGTAACCCTTACACGATTCGAATGTTGACCGAGACAAATGTACCTGGTTGTGCGTGTGGACACACACACTGGTGAAGGCAAATCGCCGAAACACGTCTGTGGTGTAGCTTGCAGTCAAATAAACTAACTCTGTGAGAAGGAACCTCCCGAGTGCTGTTTTCATTCCTCGGGATTTGCCGGGATTTGACGAGCGCAATATATATATATATATATATATATATATATATATATATATATATATATATACTAGCAGCCCGTCCCGACCTTGTGCGGGAGCATTCAGGCTACCCCTACCCCCACCTGCCCCGACATTGCCCAGCAGCCCGTGCCCTCGCCCGCCCTGTCCCCCGCCTGACCCGACCCCTGGCTGCCCCAGTGTAAGGTGCGTTCACCTGTCTTCGTGATGTGGTCTACTACCAAGTAGATTCTGACAGTGAATGGAAAGACAGATGAGGTGGTGATTGTTATGCCCCAGAGACTCTGACTTTCGCCTCTATGCTCCATAAAAACACACATGCATCTATTCATTATTAAAGCGTGTTACAGTAACCCCGAATGGTAGCAGGAGTATCCGTGCATCCCAACATCTCGTCCCCCGCCTGGACCGACATACTACAGCGTGTTGCAGTAACCCCAAATGGTAGCAGGAGTATCTGTGCATCTTGTGAACTTTCCTCAGCCGATCCCCGTCCCCCGCCTGGCCCGACACCCGCCTGCCCCGACATTATCCCCGGAGGCTTACCTGATCCGCCGCTCCTCAGTTTACCGCTCCTCGCCTCTCTGCTCCTCACCGCGGCCCGACACCCGCCTGTCCGGACATTGTCCCCGGAGGCTTACCTGATCCGCCGCTCCTCAGTTAACCGCTCCTCGCCTCTCTGCTCCTCACCGCCTGTCCGCCGCCGCTCCTCCCCCGCACCATGTCTGCCTCTCTGCTGCTCGCACCGCCGCTGGCCTGTCCGCTGCTCCTCAGGTCATTGCTCCTCCCCCGCGCCATGTCCGTCGCTCCTCGGACGCCGCTCCTCCCAGTGCTCCTGACGTAAGCATGCACGTCGCGGACGGCGCTACTTTGGAGGGACTACTTTTTTTTTAATATAAATTTTCTAAATAACGCTTATTTTTTTTATTTATATAGCCTATGTACTTTTGCTTGCCCTGACGTTTTCAAACATGTATTGGGTGTTTGGATTGGTGGTGTACTTTTCGAGTTTACCTGGCTCAAAGGACACAGTTCTCTCTTTATAATAGTAGTATAGATATATATATATATATATATATATATATATATATATATATATATATATACAAACATATATTTGATGTTTTAATAATGTACTTTTACAATGTATATGACTTTACCACACATGCATTTGCGTTATAATGGCATGCTTGATAAAGTCATATGCGTTTTACAAATGATGTCTTTGCGGAGTTATAGTCCCGCGTTATAAACATTGCGGAGTGATGGTATGCGGGATGTTGGTTTGCGGAATATCATCACATAATCCCAGGGGAGGGATAGTCCCTTTCTTGCTTTTTCCGTGGAGGAGGGCCTTGTGTCCGGATGCGCGTGGCCCGAGGCCTGTGCGCAACAGAAGTGGAAAATCTCCAGTGTGCGCTTCAGGCGTCACCGGAAGTTAAGGCGAGATTACATTTCCTGCACAATGGCCCCTGTTTGCGCTCCTTCCGGCCCTTGGGAATAGCGCCATGCCTGACCTCCATACAGTAAAGCAGGTGCACGTCACTGGGAGCACGGGGCAAGCACACCCGGAGCCGGAATGTACAGAACCTGGAAAGAAAAAACAATGAAATATTGGGCACAATGCTCGCTTTTTTTTCCGTAATCCCGTGCCCCACACACGCCCACGCCCCCAGCACACGCCCACAGCACACGATATGAGACATGGCATGAAGGGCGGAACGTACCACACGCCCCCAGCGTTTTTCATGCCCACAGCACAAAGCAGACACGCCCACAAGGGACTACTTTGCTGGCACGGTTCTTTTAACTTTTAAATGTATATGGTGGGCGTCTGCATAGCCTATGTTCTTCTGCTGCAACTGCACTTTCCAACGCTGTATTTGGTGTTGTGATTGGTACTGTGGTTCCTGAGATTACCCGCCTCAAAGGTTTGGGCTCTCTCTTTATTATATTAGTATAGATTAAAAAAATAAAAAAACCCTGGGCCATCGTTAGAAGGCCACTGCAACGTGCAACACCCATTCCCCGGCCAGCAGTGCAAACCTCATACCACCGTAAGTACTGACCAATCGCACTCCTACAAATGTGTAGATTTATATTATTCCAGTCCCTCGTAGCTATAAGAATGGCTTTCAGCAGCAGGCATTAGTCATTTTAATGTATATTCTATTAAGAAACAACCATTGTTGTGCTCATCTGTAACGTAAACAGACATCACCATCTTGTGGTAGACTGTCAGAAGTGCCTGTGTTGACAATTAATTGCCGGTGCCTAGCACCGGAAACCAACTGCTCAAATTATGCACTGTCTCTCCCTATAACTCTGGTGCACTGTTTTACCTTTTGGAAGATCGTATGTGTAAGGGTGTGTTTGCTAAGAGTATCGATCATAGATGACATACTTAATATTGGAGTGTATTTGATCTCAGTTTGTGTTGCACAAGATGGTGAATCTTTTGTGTAAGCTGGCTACATTCACACTAGGCATGCCCGGCTGCAGCCTGAACATACTCCTGTGCAGGCCCCTTCCAGAAAACCTATTGTACCTGGTGGTGGAATGGGACTTAACCAGCCCATTCTTTTGTTCAGCCAAACCCCCTCCCCCAAGAGGAAAACCAGCATATCCCGCATTTCCTGCAGTGCTTGCGTATCCAAAGCTATCATCAAAAGGTGGAGAACTCTCCTAGTCTCAATCCACACATCGACGGCACCTGTCTAAACCCATCTGACTTGTCTATCAGAGCCTACAAAAAAGAGACATGAACTTCTCCAAGTTCGGAGAAGTGCAAACATTTTCAAACAAAGCAGACCCTCTGGAGGGCTCAGTTTTTAACCCGTTAGCCACCAGAGGGCCATATGACAACTGACCAAGAGCAGAATCTCTAGTGGGTGGCCACTTTTCCTCCAGACTGGGCTCTGTATGGAAATCCTGTGTAAAGCCTTGGCTGCTGTGACCTGTCAAAAGACGCAGCGCTCACCTTCCTGAGCAAGAAGCTGGGTTGCACCTGTCAGGAGAAACCAATCTGAGTCCTGGAAGATCACCACAAGGTCCAACTGACTGGAGAAATCAAGTGGATATTGTCTCAATGTGCTGTAGATGCCCAAGAGATACAAATTACCAGTAGACAAGCTGGCCAGTAGAAGAGCATCATCCAGGTCATTGAGCCGTAATGTTCCCCTTTAAACAGAAGAGCTGATGTATCTTCCCCATCACATACCTGTATGGTACCAACAAGTCCAATCGCCAGTCGTATAAGAGCCAGGAAGCAGTTTTCCTTCACAAATTACAGCCACAACTTCTTTAATTATAATATTAACAGATGACATCATGCCATCTAAGAATGCTGTGCTCCAGTCATGAGTGTGTATTTAATAATCTGATGCATTATGGGAGTTGTAGCACTAATCCAATTAGACTCCCATAGCTGAAAACAATGATCTGCAAAAGGAAGCTCAGAACTGGGACTCGGTGTCCGGGAGGGCAGGGAGTCATCTCACAACCTTACTTAGGTCATCTACAATACTTCCCAACTCCCCCTCCATGGATATTGTTCCCTCTGTTAGCAAACTGGCTAGAAAAGGTAAAAGATATAATGTGTCAAGGAGAGTTCTTCTCTCCCACCTCAAAGAAGAGTGGGTGTTTGTGTTCCCAATTTTGCAGCCACAAGCAATTTGATAATATATAATTACATGCTCAGGGTTCCTCTTTATGGCATGCCCCATTGACACCTCAGACTCAGAGGATTCATTTTGTATCAGCAAAGGACTGTAAAAAATTGCTTGTCCGCTTGGTCCTCAAAGAAATGTCTCTTGTCAACTGTACCCCCACCTGAACACAGTCCCACAAAGACCTAACCTTAGGATCACTCTGGAACTGGTCAGAAGCCTAAGACCAACAAATGGTTTGGTACTAATAAACTGAGTCTTTGATATCGTGACATTATAACACTATATCAAAAACATTGATAAGGTAAGTATAGACAGTGTGAAACCTTTAACTTTTTGCACAAGGGTAAAATTAGCTGCTACAGACATTGTACCCGATTCACAGAACTAACTTAATACAAAATCCTAAACTTACTACCATTTTGGTATTCACAGAAGGCACTTACTCATTTCGGTATTCACAGAAGTCAGGAGTCCTAACTTTACTACTCCTAAACTGAGAAAAATCCTAACTTTAAGACTTTCAGTATTCACAGAAGGCATTTAGGAGTCCTAAAGTTAAGACTCCTAACTTCTGTGAATACCGAAATGAGTAAGTGCCTTCTGTGAATACCAAAATGGTAGTATTTTATGATTTTGTCTTAAGTTAGTTCTGTGAATCGGGCCCATAGTTCCTACCAATGTTAAGCATGCATTGAAATTGTGCCTGTCAATGACGTGTAAAGTCTTGTTTGATGTCTGGCCTGCAAGGATTTCTGATAAACCAAGCAGCAAAAGTTCATGTTCCTATATGATGGTCATGTGTGCAGTGCTGAGTACTGGTGGGTTCCACCAGCACTCTTTTTTTTTAGGGCGCAGATCTTTTATTTTTCATCTTTCGACTTTCACCCAGAGCTACAGAGAGAAGCACTGAAGAAGATGAAAGAAGGAGGAAGATAGAAAAAGTTACAAAAGGAGGAAGCAGGGATGAAAAAGAACCTGCAAGAGGGAGACAGAAGGGCACAGAGATTGTGTTGGTATTCAGCAACTTAGACATTTGGCAGCAGCGCCGATGGGCTTCAGAGAAAAACTTTGGCCCCGCTCATTCTTTTACAAATTAAGCACTGGCTAACTTCTCATGATTCCAGAGTCCTGTGTCTGTGTATTTCCATTGTTTTGGTTTCATCACGTGATCTCTATTGGAGTACTGTATACATAAACCTATAAGTTTATGTCTTGTCTCTTGACTCTGCTTGTGTCCTTAAGTTTATTTAGGGTGCCAAGGAATCCCTTTGGTACCCATCTTTGGGATTCACAGATATGTTTTTCTCTTGTTAAGAAACACTTTGACACCTTTGAGTTGGTGTGTGGGCAGAATTTCTTGAAAGTTGAAACAACTAGCCTGGAAGTGCCTATGCTTGGCCGGAGCCTGAGAGCGTGGTTGGTAGGCAAGAGGAGATTAAGTGATTTGCCCAAAATCACAGGATGTGGAGTCGACCCCGAGGCTCACACCTTGGTTTCCCAGCTCCAAAGTCAGCAGTCTAGCCGAGAGACCACATCCTCTCCCCATATGTCCTCACATGTGCTATAATGCACCCTGCCTTAGGGCTCCAAGGCTTGCTGGAGGGGGTGACTCCACTCAACTCTCCCAGGCGCTGAAGTCAGGGACCATAATTCTTATGGGGAATTTGGGTGGAGGACGGCTTGGGGTTCGACTCACCAATCAGGTCACACAGCGCAAGCGCGCTTTGCAATTTTATGAAGTATAAAGTCTTATTGTGTTTATTCACGTATAGATTTATGTACAATCTTGAAAATAGTTGTATGGGCAGGTAACAATTGGATAAACCCGTTTGGGTAAGTAAAGGGATAATTCCAGGATATGGAGAGTCAGAAGTGTGTGCAGTCTACAGAATAAAGCATGAATCTCTATAAAGAGTGGGAAGAAGGCACAAATTAGAGGCACAACAGCGCTTACAACCCCAGCACAGTTCTAAAGGGATGAATGTGTGAATCAAAGAGGAAGGCTGACGGAGCTCCTTGAGTCGCAAAAATCTGTGAGTGGTCAATTTCGATAACAAGGGCGTTGACGGACAAACATTCCAGCCACCCTACACGAGCAAATTCAGGAAAGAGCTGTTAGACCTGAAAGCAAGTTTTTGCTACTTTACCTCAAGTGCACAACTACAGCACATACAACTTGATGTTATCCACTTTTCTCAGAGTGCTCTTTAGATGTTTTGACACCATGAACTATTAACCAAAGCCCCATCTCCTGTCACGTTGAGACAGATGCTAGCCAACCTGCTTTAAAGACCTCTGGATTTTCTTCCCTACCTCTCTCAGGCTTCTCCATTTGTGCAGTTGCCATTTAAAAAAAAACTTATCCTCTTGCCTATAGCTGATTCCATTAGTATAGACCTGGGCCTCCTCACAGATCAACATGTTTCTGTTAAACCCTACTTCTTCAGGAGATATATTTTGTGTACATTGAACGGTACTGTGTATTGTTCCAGTGATGTTGCATTCCTGAATGTGCCAAAAACAACGACAATTATGTTTCATCTGTATTTTGGCAAAGCCAAGAATGTACTAATGTTGGCTGTGAAAATACAATGTTGCAATCTACCTCTGATGTACTTGCTCAAGTGCGTCCTTCTTTGTGGTCAGAACCTAATCATGATGTTGATTGTATTTCAACTGCCGAACCAATAAAAACTAAGATAACTCCAATGAAGAAGCCCCCTTGCATCCTCCAGTGCCCATTGGCATCCTGGGATGAAAGCGGGATTCAACACATTATTATCACTCCGATAAAAGGCAGGATGCTAATGTCCATCGTGAGTGTGTGTAAGACCTCCATTGTCCAAACAAAACGCCTGGACAAGATATTTACAGATGTTTCCAAAAACTATGTGCCATCAATGCTGTTGTAAACCCTACATTGCATGTTGTTTCTACCCTCCTACCACACTGTCCTGTAACCAAGCAACTGTTAATTGGTTGACAGTGGTTCTGTTTTGTTTTCGATCCTTAGCCATCCACACAGCCAAGATCTTTGTTTTCTCATTCTCAGTGGGGAGCTAACATGGTCTTGCTTGCCCGAGGGGCTTACTAAGCTTCATTGCATCTTCTCCCAATCTCTCAAGAAATACATGGACGCCCTCGTCTTCCCCAGAGCCACTGTATCTCAGGTACACACTTTCTAGGAATGGTGGGTTCCTGGCCCATTGCATTAGTCTAAGGAGGCAGAGCAACCCTTTGTAATTATTATCCTCTGACCCTGCTCTGGAACTGGATGATTATAACCAGCCATTCACACTATACTGTCATACAAAGCATGGGTTTGCTTCAAGGCTATTGGTGAAGAATCACGGAGACCAAAATAAACCCATTACCTACTTGATGCAGTTGCACCAGAACTTCCACTATGCTTGCGAGCTGTGGTGGCAGGTGTCCACCTTCCGGAAGCTTATGAGACTATCGTCCTCTGCGCCATCCGTACTGTCGCCATGCCACATGTGGTATTTGGCTTCTTGCTAACTAATCAAATTTAAAACCAGTTCGTAGCAAGTCCTATTTTCACTTTTTACCTTCTTGCTAACTAATACAATTTAACACCAGTTCGTAGCAAGTCCTCTTTTCACTTTTAAGTGACTAACTGGACTTTCTTGTTGGATTTAGCATTTTGCCAGTGGTGTCTAAGGGGCGTGCCCATTGTGCCTGTTCCCTTTGATAAAGTACAATATGTCCAGGAGCACTATCCATATGAATTCGACAATGTTTTATTTCCTTTGCCCCTGTCAATCGGAGGCTTATGATTCAACAAACATGCACGTCATGCCTGCTGCTGGTAACTTTGGCGTTACTGCCTGCAGAATGGCCTGTGAAACTCTGAAAGGCCGTATTTTTGTAGAGTGTATTTAAGGGGATATCTCTCATGCAGCTCAACCTGACTGAATAGGTTTACTATTCTTAACTCCACATAACTGCACCCTCACAAAACCTATTTACAAGGTATGTCAATGCGGAGTAAAGAATAGTAAATCCATTCCTACCAATGTATGAATATTTACGTTCCCAATATTTTAGTAGCTAATATTTTTGCTATGATATTATAGCAGGACAATGTTAAAACCTCAGTATTCTGATATCCAACTCCAGCAAGCTAAACATTTGTCATAGAGTTATATTGATCTCCAAAGCTTCACCATTGGGCTGGCTAGATGCAGGTGTTTGCAGCCGACACATAAACTACAAGATATTAACTCATTGAAATATCGTCCTGGAATAAAAACCTGCTGCCTGCCAGCCACATGTAGTGTACTGAAGCTGGTACATTAATAGTCTTAGCTCCTTTTGTGCATTTTAGCCCATTCCTCTGGGAAATTACACTGAAATTCAATGTTTGACCCAATTGTTTGTGGGTAAACTCACTCCTCCCCCACCACCCACTGCCTCCAGCACCCTTGGGAATTCCAGTTTTTATAAGTAGATACAGATACCCTGGATTACGGCCTGAATGGCTTTCAAGAAATGCTTCTAAAAACCTTTACCTATTTTGCCAAGTAAGTTGAAAAGTGTGCTGTGAAATGCACCATGTAATCCCACTGAAATAAATTCTCTGTGAGTGACCCTCCTACAAGATATTAACTCATTGAAATATCGTCCTGGAATAAAAACCTGCTGCCTGCCAGCCACATGTAGTGTACTGAAGCTGGTACATTAATAGTCTTAGCTCCTTTTGTGCATTTTAGCCCATTCCTCTGGGAAATTACACTGAAATTCAATGTTTGACCCAATTGTTTGTGGGTAAACTCACTCCTCCCCCACCACCCACTGCCTCCAGCACCCTTGGGAATTCCAGTTTTTATAAGTAGATACAGATACCCTGGATTACGGCCTGAATGGCTTTCAAGAAATGCTTCTAAAAACCTTTACCTATTTTGCCAAGTAAGTTGAAAAGTGTGCTGTGAAATGCACCATGTAATCCCACTGAAATAAATTCTCTGTGAGTGACCCTCCCTTCTCCTGAGACTGTCTGGTGGGAATCAGACTTGCTTGCTACTTTGAGTCCAAAATAAAAAAAACATCTTACCTAACACTAAGGCAAAAGTTTTGCCTTAGAGGGGCAACTACTGCTCATATGGGGTAATTGATAGCCCATTACCACAGAGCGTCTATGATTGCCCTGAGAATGGAACCACTGAAGCAGTAGCTCCTTCCACCCAGCAGGGGGTTTGCCTAGTGGTCCATCTCGCATTGAGTGCTCACGGATCAGCCTCATCTCATGATTTATCAAACACTTTGGCTAAGTTGATCAGGTAGTTGGAAGTTACTTTCTTCCTTGGCTCACAATGCCTTGCTCTCTAACCCGGTACCTGGAAGTGAAAGATCCCAGCATAACCGTCCTGGAATCCCTGCCCATGAGGGACCACACGATGCAGAAGCTCTTCATTGAGGGTGAGGCATCCAATTGCAGACAGCAACCAGCAATCAGCTGCAACACAAGCGGAAATGTGCATTAGAAGATGTTCATGAAGAAAAGCAAGGTGTTGAGCACAAGAGCAAGGACTTCAAACAGAATCAGTTGCTGCACCATAGAGTGACTCTTTTTTAAGAAACTCACACTCAGAAAAACTCATGCATTAAGTATTAGCGTGTGGTAGGTATGAAGAAAAGAATTAAATGTGGATGTACTGAATTTCCCCAGACTGGCACAAGGCAAAAAGTAAAGGGTCACCACAAAGAGGTGTCATGAGCCAGAGGGGGTGAGTGAAGCAAGGGAAAGCCACAGCCTATCTGAAACACTTGCTGTTTATTCTTATTCATGATTTTAGTTCAAAAGTCTCTTCATCTGCATGAATGCATCAATTCCATATCACTGGCATGTTTATCTCAAACAAAATGAAAACCTTTTTTTTATTCCCTTTGTAATAAAACCTGTACTTGAGTAATGACAAGCATTGGCAGTCAACAGGTCTCACCAGTGAAATAATGTAATTTGAGATGTCATCAGTGATGTCATAAATGATGCCGTAGAATATGCCACTAGTGATTTCATATGTGAGGTCATAACAGTGCATGGCAGTGTTGCAAGTTATAGTTAGCACTGTTAACTATAACTGGTGAATTTCTGTGTTTTTTTTAGTTCAAAACGTTCATGTCAGTGACAAATTCACCCAACTATAACATTATTTTAACCTTAGTTTTTTCTGTAATTATCTAAGGTTTTAAAAAAAAAAACAATCTTACACTTAACTATAATGTTACTTTAAACTTTGTTTTTTACAGTGAATTTCGACATTAGAGTAGAGTGTAGAACAGCGGAGTGGTGTAGAGCAGCGTATGGTACAGAGGCATAGAGTGGGATAAAGTGTATTAGAGTGGAGTATAGTGCAGTGCACTGGAGTGGGATAGTGTCCAGTGTAGTAAAGTGTCACAGAGTGAAATGGAGTGTCATAGACGCTTTGCTGGGCCATTTAAGGCCCCTCACTGAACTGCACTGCTGCCTCTCTGGGCCATCGGAGGCCCCACCGACCTGTTCTGCTGCTGCCATCCTGCTGGGGTGGGACATAGTCCCGCAGTGCTTTGCATACGTCACAAGGGGGCAGAGCTAACCCCAACACGCCGTAAAGGCACTGGAACACTCCCGCAGCGTGGGACGCGCGCAGGTGCACCGGGCCGCGCCCAAGCAAAGCCCGGGCCAAGGGTGGGCCCTGTCTGCCGCCAGAAGAGGCTGGGCCACCCCTCTAATTTTTACGTTTCGGAGTTCCATTTAAGGTACTGAGCGTACTGTAGCCTAACTAGTGCTCTGCTAGTTCTTCCCCATTGGGTGCATTGGCTTAGGGGCTTGTTTTCTCTCCCCCAAAGTCCTGTACAATGGAGACTTACTTAAGGTATTGTGCCTACTGAAGTCCAATCAGGGCGTTATTTGCACCCTCCTATTGGGTGCCTTGGCTTGGGAGTTCGTCTTCTTCCTTTCATCTCTGTTGTATCTGTACCTTTAATTTATTCCTTCATGACATGTATAATGTTCCTTCATGACATGTACAATGTTCTGTATTCTATGATTGAGTTTTGCTGTCGTGTCATTCTGTTCCGTTACCTGGACACGACAGCATCGCTCTTCATAGCCTTTTCTTGTGGGTTTACTTTTCCTGATTTATTCTAAATAAATCCTTTTAATATAACTCCTACCTTCAATGTTGTCTTACATTACAACATAAATATGGCGACGATGGATTGGGATCGAAAAAATATTTTGAACTATTTTTTCTAATTTGGCAGTTGAGTTTAATTTTAACCCACCGAGAAAAAAGTAAGGCTTTTGAAAGAAGAACAACAACTTTTAAAGGCATCGACTACATACTTTTGGTAAGATTACTTTACCTAATTGGTATGCATCGGATGCCGGAAGGAGGTTGAATGCGCTATTTGAAATTTACCCCGTGTTCCAGTGCTTCGCGTGACTGCAGCCAGTGAAGGAAGCGCGTGAGTGTTCTCAGCGTGTTGCGCAGAGCTGAGTGCGCGAGTAAAGCAGAGCGTGTTTACGCGCTGAAGCACTCGTCATCACTAGAGCGTGTCTCCTCATCATAGCGTTCGTCATCACGCAAGGTCAATAGACGTGACCCCACGCAGCGGCCATTTGTAATAAGAGGAAAACATCGAAAGAAACTGTATTTTGAAGAGATCGAGCACATATTTTAAGAACACAAAAGATCTTTGCTGGTAACTCTATTTATTTAAAAATCGGAATGGGAGGTGAATACTTTTAAAGTTTTTGTTTTATAAAAGAAAACATTTATTAATAAGAGTAAACATTTATTAATAAAAGAGAGTGCTTTTTCAAATAAGCCAAAATAAAAAATACATAAAGGGTATAATTTGACAATGGCTTATCAAATTCAACCTTATCAAATAAATCCTTTTCTACAGAATGCAGGTAAACCGCCAGTTAGGTGGGAACAGTGGCATAAATCTTTTGAAAGCTATCTTGTTGCAATAGATGGTAAAGATTATTCTAAGGAAAGGAAAAAGGCTGTTTTATATGGACTTTTAGGTGATGCAGGAAGGGAAATTTTTGACAACATACCTGAAAGTGAACCACCACCTGGACAGTTCATTCCATGGGATGAATACACAGAAGCAGTTAAAAGGTTGGAAAAAAGATTTCATGAACAGCCTAACATTGTGGTAGAGAGGCATGGTTTTAATAAAAGAAAACAGTTGGCTGAGGAAAGTATTGAAGACTATGTTTCGAATTTACGCGTCTACCAATTGGTTTTTCATTGCTTTTCAAAAAAAGTACAAGAACGTCTTCTAGCATGCAGGAATCCAACTTTAAATGAGGTCATTGACATCGCAATCGGAATTGCGAGGTCTCAGGTTTCAACTAAGGTTATTACAGGAACTAATAATTCTGAAGCAGTATGTTCAGTAACCAGAGAGTACAAGACTATAGAAAAGAAAAAGGATCCATTTCTGTAAAGAAGAATCTGATTTGTTATCGTTGTGGTTCTAAGACTCACATCGGAAATAATCCAAATTGTCCTGCACAGGGAAAAAGATGTGCAAAATGTAAAAAAATCGGACATCTTGAAAGTGCATGCAAAACTATTTTAAAGAATAGGAATGTTTCACAAACTAGTGTTAATGCATTAGATGACATGGAGGATGAAATTAGTAATCTTGTCATTAAATTTGATTGATTCTGAGATTACTTTCAAAGCACCTTTAGGTGAAGCAATTATTGAAGGTGTCAAATTGGAAGTAATGGCAGATTCAGGATCGCCAATAACCATTTTAGATTAAATGACTTATGCTAATTATTCTTTTCCAAGTAAGCTTTCTGTTACTGATGTTAATCCAAAAGCAATTGGTGGACATTTCATTAACATGTTAGGATACTTTACTGGTTTAGTTGAGCTACTAGGAAGGGAAATAACAACTAAGGTTTATGTTGTCAAGAAAGGGAGAGATATAATTGGTTGGCGTGATTTAGGAAAAATGGGTATCATGTTAAAACCTGATAGTGATACACCCATTATTCTTGGTGACATTCCAATAGCTTCAATAGATGTTTGCAAAGAAAATAAGAATTCAAATGATTTGGATTCTATTCTCAGTAAATATAAAGAAATATTTGAGGACAGAATTGGTTGTGTGAAAGGTGTTGAGCATGACATTAAATTTAAAAAAAATGCGTTACCTGTGATACATAAGGTCAGAAATGTACCATTAAGTGTCAGAGAAGAGTTAAAAGAACATTTGGATAGCCTGTGTAAAGATGGAGTAATTAAACCTACGAATTCATCTGAGTGGGTTTCAGCCGTAGTTTTAGCTAAACGGAAAAATGGTAAGTTGCGCATGGGTACTTATTTGCGCTCTCTGAATAAAAACATTTTGGTGGATTGCCACCCTTTGCCTTTGATTCAAGAGATGCTGATGGCAATAGGAAATTCTACACATTTTTCGCTAATTGACTTAAAGTCAGCCTACCATCAGGTTGTTTTGTCAGAAAGGTCACAGGATCTTACCACGTTTGTTACTCCCTTTGGTGCCTTCAAATATACGAGACTCCCTTTTGGATTAGCTTCTGCAGCTAGTGTATTTCAGAAGCTAATGGACTCGTTATTTGGAGACATCAAAGGGGTGCAAGCATTTCAAGATGACATTCTCATTTTTGGTAATGGAGTGGATGAGCATAATAAAACTCTGGAAAAAGTGTTAAGCATTTTGAGCAGTTTTTTGGTTCAAGAATTGGAAAATTTAGGGCACTCAATTACTAAGGAAGGCATTAAACCAAAACAGAACCTGATTGATTCAATTATGCTTGCACCAGCTCCTGTTGATAAGGACTCACTAAGATCTTTTTTAGGACTTAGCGAGTACTATGCACGTTTTGTGCATGGTTATGCATTTGTGGTTGAACCACTCAGATGTTTAACCAGAAAGAATGAAAAGTATGAATGGTCTTTGATTCATGATGAAGCGTTTAAAAAAGTGAAAGAAATGATCAAGAATGCTCCAGCTTTAAAACCTTTTTCTTGTGGTTTCAAGTGTATTGTCACTGTAGATGCGAGTTGTGTAGGTCTAGGTGGTGTATTAACACAATTTGTGAAGGGCAAAGAGAATACTATTGCTTTTATTTCAAGAACTTTAACTACAGCTGAATCTAATTACAGCACCATAGAGCGTGAAGTTTTAGCCTGCTCGTGGGCAGTAGAAAAGTTCAGGAGTTACTTATGGGGAACTCGCTTTGATCTATTTACAGATCATAAGCCACTTATATTCTTGATGAATGGAAATGGAACTGGCCAAGCAACTTCGAAATTGGTAAGGATAATTTCGAAATTACAGGAATATAATTTCGAAGTGAAACACATCTCTGGAGGAGCAAATTTTAGGGCGGACTGTTTGTCTAGAATTCCTCTTGTCAATCAAACTGGAGTTTCAGACATCTATGATGATGAATGCGCTGTTGTTTCCGCTTTAGACGCTTGTGAAAATTCTTTGGGTTGTTTTACAGAAAATGATTGGTTGGATGGTTACAAGAAGGATGACATTTTGATAAAAATAAAAGAATACATCAGAAAAGGATGGCCTCCTTTAAGAAATCTTAGTAAGGATTTGGTACCTTTTCAACAAGTGTCTTCTGAGTTAAGTCTGGAGAATGGGTTCATAACTAGATGTGGACTTTTTGTCCCACCCAATGTTTTGAAAGAAGGTCTTGTAGAAAGAGCGCATTCTGGACACCCAGGTATGTCTTGTACTAAGAAAATATTGAGAACATTTTATTGGTGGCCCAGCATGGATTCTTTTGTTGATCGATTTGTTAACCAATGTCCTGAATGCCTCCTGTCCGACAAGCATTGGAAAAGTAAAAAAACTCTTACTTCTACTAATTTATTGCCTGAACAAGCATGGGAAAAATTAGCAATAGATTTTTCAGGACCATATAATATCTTGGGAGAAGATATGAAATATTTAATAGTTTTGACTGACTATTATTTAAAATGGGTTTCATATGATTTCAGTTCCCAGTGACCCAGTTCCCATACGGTTCGTCAAAGATATCACCCGGACCATTGTGCCCCAACTGACTGCCCTCATCAACATCTCGTTAGCCCAAGGAGAAGTCCCTTTAAGCTGGAAGGAGGCAGTCGTAAAAGGGCTCCTCAAGAAACCATCGCTAGACCCTGCGGATCTATCTAATTACAGACCAATCTCGCTCCTCCCCTGGATAGGTAAGGTCGCCGAGAAACTAGCGAATAAAAAGCTGTCACACTTCCTTGAATCAAACCACCTCCTCAAAAACTCACAGACAGGCTTTAGACCAGGTCAGGGCACTGACACCGCTCTCCTCGCAGCAGTAGAGAAGACCAGAGAAATCATCGATACAGGAGGATCAGTGGCAGTGGTCCTCCTAGACCTGAGCGCGGCCTTCGACACTGTCAGCCACCAGGTCCTAACCCAACGCCTAGATAACATCGGAGTGAAAGACACAGCACTGAAATGGCGCACGTCCTTTCTCTCCCGACGCTCCTTCCAAGTCTGGGAAGGTGAAAGCCGCTCCCCCTCCATCCCCCTCCGGTGTGGTGTGCCACAGGGCTCATCACTAAGCCCCACGTTGTTTAACGTGTACATGGCCCCACTGGAGGAGCTGGTCTCACCATTTGGAGTCACCATCGTCAGCTATGCTGACGATACTCAGCTGGTGGTGACGCTCTCTCACCCCAAGCTAGAGCCTTCCAATCTCCACGATTGCCTCTCCAATATCCATCAATGGATGAGTGACTCAGCCCTAAAATTAAATGGATCAAAAACGGAGATCCTGCTCCTAGGACACAAAACCATGAATCTTCCCCCTAACATCTGGCCCGCCTGTATGGGTGAACCCCCTACCCCCAAGACGGAAGTTAAGAGTCTGGGAGTATGGTTAGAGACAGATCTCACCTTCAGAACACAGGCAAGAAAAACGGCCGGCATCTGCTATGGCCTACTCAGATCATGCAGAAAGGTGCTCCCCCTACTCCCATTCCAGTCCCGACTACTGCTGATCCAAGGCCTAATTTTATCCAGGCTGGACTACAGCAACGCCATTTACCTGGGAGCACCGGAATCCACTCTCCAAACATTGCAAAAAACCCAGAATGCCGCAGCCCGACTACTTACGAATACTCCAGCCAGAACATCAGCCAAACCTGCATTGAGGAAGCTACACTGGCTCCCGATTAGGGAAAGAGTAACATTCAAGGCCCTTTGCTTGGCCCACAAGGTACTGCACAGCGCAGGCCCACCAATCCTCAACAACTGGATCACACCCTATAGACCTACGAGAGCGCTTCGGTCAGAACATGGAAACCTTATCATGATTCTCAGGGTGAAGAAGGCCCGCGCAGGTGGCCGCCGCTTCTCAGTCAATACAGCAAAAAAATGGAACGCGCTCCCCCCGAGTCTCAGATCGGAACCAAACCTCCTGCGATTCAGGAAGTCTCTTAAAACCCTACGCTTCCCTTAAGTCGTCGACATCCCCTACTTTCAACCCTTAGGAGCCTGAGGTTTAGCGCTGGGATACTCTTGGGTGACTACGCGCTCTATAAAAACCTAAAAAAAAAAAAAAAAAAAAATGATTTCGTGAAATTTCCAAGTACAGATGTTGTAATTGACTTTCTAGAAAACATTTTTAATGTTGAAGGATTTCCTAAGAAATTAGTGTCCGATAATGGTACACATTTTGTATTTAAAAAAATGGTTGATTTTTTGAGTAAGCATGATATAAAGCATATTAAAAGTCCTTTGTATTTTCCAGCTGCAAATGGACTGGTCGAGAGAGCAAATAAAATTTTCAAGGAAGGTATACAAACAGCCTTATCATCAGGTATGGATGTAAGGAAACATATAAAACAAAAAGTTTGGAGTTATTTGAACACTCCACATTCAATTACTGGTTTTACCCCTTTTTTCTTGTTGAAGGGAAGGGATGCAAATGATATAATCAAACCAGTATTTGATAAAAACTTGTCTTCTTTAAAAAAATTAGATGGGCTTACTACTGCGAGTTCTATTGATGAATGTGAATAACTTTGAGAAAAAATATAAGTTGGGTAATGTAATTTCTCCACTTAATAACTGTGAGTTTACAACTGGTGATTGGGTTATTATCAAAAAACCTAAAAAAGTTGTTAAAGGTGAATCTAAGTATTCCTTGCCTCAACAGGTCGTTAGAGCTTCTAATTCATCTGGTATGATTAAAAACAAAGGATGGTGGAACAAAAGTGCTGTTATTAAGATAGAACCTTTTCAAAAAGACATTATTTTTAAAAAAAGTTGATGGTAAAGGTATTTTGGACAATTCCTCTTTTTTGTGTTATAAAGACTTCTTGAATGTAGCCCAACCATCACATGATTCGGATGTTGTAGAACAAACTTCATTACAAGATTCAGATGTTGTAGAACAATCACTACATGATTCACATGTTAGTGAGACTAGTTATCAATCTTGTATTAGTAAGGAAAAGGGTGAGAACAATTTGATTGATTCTGATGGTTGTGCGGAAGGTTTGTTAGAAGAAGAAACTTCTGAAACTAATTCTGATTCTAATCAGAATAGTGGAAAAAGAAATATTGTTATTCCTTCTAGGTTTAAAGATTATTATTAGTGACCTCTTCTTTGTCCCAGCTAGTGCCAACAGGAGGAATCCCCGCCCATGGGCTAGACAGGGCTGGTTCAACCGGAAATGTAGAGAGGCGAAGACAACCCTTGTTGAAGCAGTTACGTCCAAAATATACACTAGGACTAGGGAGGCAAGAAGGCAATACTCCCTCTGCCAAAAAAATGCTAAAAAGGAATGGGAGGACAGATACTGGCAGGACCTTTTGACTGCCAGTCCAGGGAAAGACGCTAAAGGCTTTTGGGATTTGGTGGGAAGCAGGAATCGCCCCGATGACACATTGAGGACCTGCAGCATCTCTGCCCAGTCATGGTTTACCCACTTCCAGTCACTCTATTCCGCCATTGAAGGCCCACTTAACGTCCCCTTCATCCTTCCATCTTACATCCTGGATAGAGATTTGGCCTTGTTTACTGAGCGGGAAGTCATAAACCTGATTAAAACTCTGGTACCACTAAAAGCTGCTGGCCCGGACGGGCTTCCGGGAGACGTCCTTCGAGCCTACCCAAAAGAATGGGGGGCATTGATCTCGGCCCTCCTTAATGCCATCATCGAGGGAGGACTTGTGCCTGATTCCTGGAAAGGGGCAGAGGTAGTCCCAATTTTTAAAAAGGGATGCCGGGACTTACCTGGGAATTACAGGCCCATAAGCCTAATAGACTCGAGCCAGAAATTGGCGGGGAAAGCAATTTTGGGGAGGATTTTACAATGGGTGGATGACAACCACATACTATCTGATATGCAAGCGGGGTTCCGCTCAGGAACCGGGACGATTGAGCAGGTGTTCAGGCTTTTGTTATTGTACTGGAAGGTGGTGGAGCTAGGCAAAGGCAGTCTCTACTTGGCCTTCATAGATCTAAAGACTGCCTTTGACCTGGTTCCTAGGGAGGAACTCTGGAGGGTGTTGTATGGCCTAGGGATGCCATCATACATCTTAGACCTCCTTATTAAATTGCACAATGCCAATTATGCCCAGGTTAGATGGGGGCTGAATGGGGAAAAGACCGATAAGATCAGGGTCGAGAGGGGAGTGCGGCAGGGCTGTGTTCTAGCTCTCACCCTATTCTCCCTCTATGTTATTGGGGTGGTAGAGCACCTGCTCGGCGAACCAGCAGACGCCCCCACATTGGGAGGCGTAAAAATTCCAACCTTGCTGTTCGCCGATGACACCCTCCTCATCTCGAAAACTCCCCAAGGCCTCCAGAAACTCCTGAACCGCTTCCAGGACTTTTGCACTATCAGAGGACTAGTTATCAACGTGGACAAAACTAAGTATGTAATCATCCACCCCCCCCCCGCAAACTTGGCCGTCCCCCCATTTTGAACTCCACCCCCCTCGAAAGAGTGGCAGAATTCGACTACCTGGGAATCCGACTGAGTGATGCTATGAGTTGGACCGCGCATATCAATAAAATGACAGTCGGTCACAAAAGGGTGGGCGGGGGCCCTTCTCAAGGAATACAGCAATTCAACAAAACATTGTGTAGCCCCGCTAATAGATATCTACAAAGCCCGTGCTGTATCCGCGTCACTTTACGGAGCCGAACTGTGGGGCCTAGGCAATATGAAGTCTCTAAGTAAGGCAGAGAATAAATTCATCAAGGACCTCCTCGCCATTCCAACGAGTACTCCGACAGTCCCGGTTTTAATGGATGTAGGCTGCAAAGAAATTAGGGACCAGGCTCGACTTCGCCCTCTCTTGCTTTGGGCTCGCTTGTGGAGGGTTCCGGAACTAAAATCCTATGCTGACGGGTTAGCCGAGGTGATGAGCTCGGACGGCTGGCAGAAGATCAAATGGCTTAGGTACATCAAACATTTGCTAGGGGACATAGGCTTGGGGTCCTGCTGGTCCAATCAATCAGCCCCCCCCCCAAGGAGGCCCTAAAAAACTATATTGGGAATGGGTCTCCCTGAAGCGCATCAGTAATCAGCGTCACTGCAATGCCACCGCAGCTTACTTGAAAATAAAAGACGTTGTTTCCTTTGAGCCCTATATGGATCTTATCACCATCGCCATGGACCGGACTTTATACATCAAATTCCGTCTAGGAACCCTTCCCCTTGCCGACTTTTGTTCCAGGTGGAATAAGTCCCAGCCAGCATCACGTCATTGTGCCCTATGCTCCGACAAACCTGAAACTGTGCCACACTTTCTTTTTGAATGTCCGGACTACGTGCGCCCTAGGTCACGTTGGCTTAAACCTATTTGCAGAGAACTGGGTACTTGACAGCACTTGGTCGCCCTCCGGATTTTATTAACTAACACAGCCCCTCCAATTGTCTGGCCGTATCCAAGTTTTTAAAATGGGCTTGGTTGATTCGACTAAAAAGACTGTCTATATCTATTTAATTCATTTTTTACTTAATTTATCTTGAGTAATTGTGTTTTTATTCTTTTATTCCATATGTACAGTCAAATTTCATGATATGCTGTTTTATACCTTTTGTAATGCTTTTATGATATATGCATATCGAAATAAAGCAATCAACCAACCAATTAATGTTTTTACTTTCATTTGCTTTTCTTTTGTTTATGGAAAGGAGATGTTGTATCTGTACCTTTAATTTATTCCTTCATGACATGTATAATGTTCCTTCATGACATGTACAATGTTCTGTATTCTATGATTGAGTTTTGCTGTAATGTCATTCTGTTCCGTTACCTGGACACAACAGCATCGCTCTTCATAGCCTTTTCTTCTGGGTTTACTTTTCCTGATTTATTCTAAATAAATCCTTTTAATATAACTCCTGCTTTCAATGTTATCTTACATTACAACAATCTCCCCTTCTGGCTTTTCTAAGGTTTGTTGGAGGCTCCATGGGAAAAGGGAACATTGTGGAGGGGGTGGCAGGGGCTGGTGGAGTACATGAAGCATCCAAGAAATCGAAGATGATGCAGAGCTCTGCATCTTCTTCGATCCCAATGACAACTTATTGGCCAAATGTGAGGGATTACTGGTTCCAACTGCTACTGACGCTAAGACTAAATCCAAGGCCATTACAGTAAATGGAACTTCTGCTAAAGAAGGGCGCATACCCAGCACTTTTAGAAAGGTGAACATTGGTAACGGTAACCTGCCCGGGGAGGGCCAGTAATGCCCTTGGATGATTCACAAAATATAACCATTGACCCATTAACACCCGCTGCTGGGCTTCTATGCAGTACTTTCTTGTTACCCCTGCAAGATCTGCAAGAAACTAGCACTGCCATTTTGGACCAAGATGAAAGCGTGAAAGCTAACAAAGGAAGTATCTCCCCACTCATTGATGCAGGTTTAATTGATTTTGAAGCTTCCAGCTCCGTATCTGACTTATATAAGGAGGTTTGTGCCCTGAAAAATAAAATTGGAGCACTAACTGGGCTCATTCATAGGTTGCTAGACAGACTTGGGAAATCAAATGGCCAAGGCATAGAACCTGGTTCCGAGCACATGAGGGAAGTTGCCAGTGATAAGTTACACATGATGCTTCCTTATCATCAACTATAAGTCCCGGTCCAGTAGATGTACAGCACGAAGGGTTGGAGATGTAGAGGGTGGTATGCCAGGTGCAAACAACATATGAGAAAACACACAAACATCCACAATCTCCACCTAGAGAAGTAGCGAAGCGGGATATGCCACATCACTGGGCAGGACCTTCTACCCCTATCATCACTCAGCATCATAAAATCTACATGATTAATCTTCCTAAATGTAATCATCCCACAAGACATAAGAATGAGGAATTCCTCCAAAAGAAATCTATTCATTGGATCAGGCACGTTAGAGGTTGTAGGTCCATGATCAGTGCAGACATTCTACATGCAAGGAGATGTGCTTTAGCTAATAACTCAACAGACGCCATAGAGCTGACTTTACCTGATGGGAGTTTAATGCATAATCTTTTTGCTTTGTAGGTCTTCCTTCAGACAAGTGAAATATCCAATTTAAGAGGCAGTTGGCAATTTTTACCCCTTTGTATAACTCCAATTTGCCGCTCAAAAGGCCATTTCCATCACCCCCTGCCCCAGCGGATATTGATTGACTACAGCTCAGCTCGGCACGTATGTCCATTAAAACTAGTGCCCCTCGCCTTGCATAAACCCTCCAATAACCGGGAGTTATTGCCACTTTCACTCTGTAAGGCTGGTCCAAAGTCCCTTGTGCAAATCATCTTTAAAGAAGTAACTCAAAGCCAGGACAGCATTAACACCAACTTTAGCACAGCACCTGCCCATGAGGAAAAGGGAGTGGATACTGTTCTTCCAGTTGCCTATAATCCATCACTCGCTTAAAGTAATCCCTTGGAATGTGGCCGGAATTAGAAGCAAATTTTGCCTACCTCATTGGGTACAGCTGGTCCAATCCCACGATATATGTATTCTTCAGTAAACATGGAGCTTAACTTCAACGTTTAGGCCTGGCTAAGCAAATTGGGGAGGCGTGCTCCCTGAAAGATTTCAGAAAATTTGGGTTTTTTGTAGGGAGGGGTAATTTAAGAAATCAACCTGTGCTAGCTAATAATATTACAGTTGGGGATAGGCAGAAGCACTTTGGTGCCCTCCAATCCACTACTATTAAATATACTTTTAAGTTTACCCCCAAACCCAGCGAGGGTCATTTTCACCAAGGAGGAAATAGAAACTTCAATTGAATCCATTGTACCCTCTAAAGCTCGGGGACCAGATGGAATTCCTGGTGACCTGTTTTGGCTCAATAAAAGGAATTTTCCACTTATAAATGCTGGCAATTTATAATGCTATTGCAGGTGGTGGCCGAATTCCAGACTCATGGATGGGAGCAGAGGTTATTCCAGTTTTTAAATAAAAAAGGCGATAAAAATAATCCAACTAACTACAGGACTATCAGTTTAATAGACTGTATTCAAAAGGTATTCAGCAGTACTCTCCTAGTGAGAATCCAGGACTGGATGGCTGAGAATAATATACTGTTGCATTTCCAAGCTGGATTTCGATAAAAAACTGGAAAAATCGATCAGATTGTTAGATTCTTTCTTCTTTACTGGAAGGTGGTGGTATTGGGCAAGGGGAGCCTATATGCTGCCTTCATAGATCTGAAGTCCGCATCGGATCTTGAGCCTCCTGGAAAGCTTTGGGTGGCGTTGACAGACACGGGAATTCCTCTGGAGATCCTGGCATTAGTTGTTCGTCATCATGAAGCAACCATGCCAGGGTAGGCTGAGGGAATCAGGGCCAAGTCACATACCCCATTAATGTCAACAGAGGGTCCGGAAAAGTTTTGTCTTGGCTTCTACTTTATTTTCTCTCTGTATCAACCAAGTTGTGAACTCCTTGGCTAGAATTCCTGCTGATGCTCCCTCATTAGGGAATATGAAGATGGCCACACTTCTCTTTGCGGATTATATGCTCCTTGTTTCTAAAGCTCCCAAGGGGCTCCAGATGCCAATAGACCAATTCAAGGCTTTCTGCGATGAGAGGGGTCTATAAATAAATACCACTAAGACAAAACTCGTGATACTAAACCCCCATAAATCGTTTAAAGGACGATTAACCCTAAACAACACTCGCTTAGAGCGGTTTCGTAGCTTTGAATATCTTGGCGAAAGATTGGCTAAAGGTATGACTTAATTTATGCATGTTGACCAAAAATAAAGTTTATTGATTGATTGACTTTAGTGGTGTGGAATGCAGTAGAGTAGACTGGCATAGCATACAGTAGAGTGAAGACTCATAGATTGGACTACTGTGTTATCCAGTAGAGTGCAGGTGTGAGTACTACAGTATTGGAAAGTGTTGTAGATTGTTGTAGAGTAAAAAGTCACATAGTCTAGTTGGGTTTTGTAGAGTGGAGTGATGTACAGTACAGTATTGTAGAGTGTGGTACAGTGTATTGGCTTACAGTGTTATAGAGTACAATGGAATAGAGCAACACAAATTGGAGTGGTGCAGAGTGGAATAGTGGAGTAGAGTGGAGTCCTGTGTCAGAGTAAAGTGAAGTAATATGGGGTGCAGTGGCATGCAAAGAGTTGCTTATAGTGTTGTATAGTGGACTAGAGTATCGTAAAGCGTTAGAGTTGAACAGTGTTGTACAGTGGCATACAGTAGAGTACTGTGGTGTACACTGAAATGTAGGGGTATAGACCGGAGTGAAGTGTCAGAGAGTGGCATACAGTGTTGTAGAGTGGGGCTGCATAGAGGACAGTAGTGTGTCAAACAGTGGATCTAGGTAGACTGTTCCACAGTAGTGTAGAGTCAGGTAAGTCTCCTAAAGTGGAGTGGCGTTTCCTAGATTAGAGCGACATGGAGTGGAGTGGCTTAGCGTAGGTAGTAAACTGTTATAATTCAGGTTGTGGTCTCGTACAGTAGAGTGGAGCTTAGAACAGTGTTGCACGATGGAGTGTATATAGAGTTGGATCGTAGACTGTATAGGGATAGAGTTGAGTAGAGTGTCGTGGAGTGCCATAAAGTGGAGTAGACTTTTATATAGTGTAGGTATATAGAGAGGAGGAGAGTGGAGTGTAGCAGAATACAGGTAAATAGCATACGGTGGAATACTGTAGAGTGCCATAGAGTGGAATAGCACAGAGGGAAGTGGTGTACAGTGCAGTGGCATAGAGTGGAGTAGGGTATAGTGGGTTATGATAGAGTGGAGTAATGTACATTGAAGTGGCATAGGTTAAAGTCAAGGAAACTGGTATAAATTGGAGTAGTGTCTAATACCTTAGAGTGAAGTGATGTGTCGTGCAGTGTTGGAAAGTGTCATAGAGTGGAGTAGAGTGTTGTATAGTAGAGGGTACGGGCATAGAGTGGAGTACAAATTTGGACAGTGGAGTGTACAGAGATAGAGTGGAGTAGAGTCTAGTAGAGTGGCATTGAGTGTAGTAGAGTTTTTTTAGAGTGAAGTTATGTAGAGGATTGTACACTGTTGCGGCATAGAGTGGAGTAGCAGCATACAGTGGAGTGGCATACAGTGGAATAGTATATAGTGGTGTAGCGTAGGCTGGAGAGGCATACAGTGGAATAACATACAGTGGAGTACTGTATACTGGAGAAGAGTAGAGTGTAATAGTGTACAGTGCCTTGACGTCCGATGGAATAAAGTAGAATGGAGTGGCTTACAGTGGAGTGTGGTAGAGTGGTATGCCATACAGTAGAGTGGCGAACATTGAAGTTGCGTTCAGTGTAAAAGCTTAGAGTGTAGTGCTGTATAATGGAACAGCGTAGAGTGGAGTGGTGTAGAGTGGAATAGCATACAGTGAAGTGGCATAGCATAGATTTGAAGAAACGTATAAAGTGGAGTGGCATCTCGTACAGCTCTATAGTTATAGTTAGGGTTGCCAGGGATAGGAATTCCTCTGATTTCTACCCCTTAATAACTTTACACTTGTTTGACAATTATCTGCAAAATTTTCCAGACCTATTGCCCCCATTACATAACAGAGGATGGAAAGTTGTGCAATGTTTGGTCAAGGTGGTGCAAAGAAAAAAGGCGGTTCCCAAAACAGGGTTTGACCTTAATGCATTGGAGTCCCCTTCCAATGGCCTAATGCTCCCCTCCACCTCCCAGGCACAAAGTCTTTCTGCCCAGGGCAGACTAGAGGTTGCTAGGGGGTGGCAGAAAGCCCACAAGACACCATGGATTGTGTTTTTTTTAGCAGATTGGGTAGCCCTCCCATCCATCAAGCCTAGCCCCTATCCTCTCCTCCCAGGGATGAAAGTAATTTCCCCTAGGCAGATTAGAGGCTGCTATGAAATGTTGATCCCTCCACATTGTATTTCGGAGCCTTTCCTGTTGCAGGCACTGCCCACACATGTGAGGTGCCATTTTTAGGAGAAGAGTGGAAGTAGGTTTGTGGCTCCTGTAGATTCCAGAACTTTCCAACACATACATGTGAGAAAAATGTGTTTTTTGGTCAAAGTTTGAGCCACACAAGTCACCCCATTATTTATTTTTCTATATGTCTAGTTTAAAAAAAATGACAAGTTTGCTAGGCTTCCCTAGGTGCCGGCTGAGCTATAGCTCAAAATCCACAGCTACCCATTTTGTAAAATATGGGTCAGTTTTGAGTGGAAAAATGTAATATAAACATGATGCGTTATCTGTCGTAGGTGCTAGGCTACCCACAGTAGTGAGGTAGCATTTTTATAAGAAGACACAAGTGAATGCTGAGTGGAAGGACATTTGTGGCACCCCACTGATTTCAGAACTTTCCATCACATAAATGTGAGTAAATTCGTTTTTTAGTCAAAGTTAGAGGTTTGCAATGGATTCTGAGTAAAACAGTCTGGTGAGTGGCATGCAAGTCACCCGTATCAAGCATTTCCTTAGGTGTCTATTTTTCAAAACGGTACAGGTTTGCAAGGTTTTCTCAGGTGCCGGCTGAACTAGGCCCAAAATCCACAGCTACCCACATTGCAAAACAAGGGCCACTTGTTTTGAAGAAAAATGTGTTGCATCAATGTTGCATTTTGGCCCATTTCCTGTTGCAGGTACCAGGCCTACCTGCAGAAGTGTGGTACTATTTTTCTCAAAAGACATTTGGGACCATCGAATAGTATGCTATTTATTATTCCCAATTGGGTTAGCTTGCATTTGTGCCTTCCAAATATAAGCCAAGGTTTGAAAAAAAGATTACATTTTTTAAAGTCATGTGCTCACACAGGTACCCACAAATTCAGAGATGTACAAATAATCACTGCTTCTAAACTCCATATTTTCTGCCCATTTCAGAAATACATAGGTTACCTTGATACCCATTTTTCACGCTACATATTTCACCATATGAATATGTCTACACTCAGTAGACAATGAAAAACCATTGTACGGTGCAGCTCAGTTGTTAGCTCTGCATACCTTGGGTTCTTAGAGAACCTTCCAACCCTAAATAGCTCAACAACAAAAAGGGTCTAGCACACGTAATGGTACATTGCTTTTGTAAATTAGCCATTTTGACAAACAAATTACAGATGAAAACATTTTCACAAATCTCTGTTTTTTTTAGTCGTTTTCAATATTTATTTATTTCAACAGTTAATTTCTTTGTGAAAGCCTTGAGGGATCTACATATATGATCCCTTGCTGAATTGGCATTTTTCCTACTTTTTAGAAATATATAGCTTTCCTCGATAATCCATGGGTTTCACACAGAAAGTAAGTTTAAAGCACAAAAATAGGAAAATGGACTACCTCTTTGAAAAATGCCAAATCTGTGGTAAAAAAATCGTTTTCTTTCCTATTTTTCCTAAATAACAAAGTTTAGCCATTTTTTGGCTATTTTCTCAGTCTCCTCCAAGAGAATCCACTAAACCTGGGCACCTGAGGAATCCCCAGCATGTTGGAAAAAAAGGACTCACATTTTGTGCAGATAGTTTATGTGAACAAAATGTTATGGAGGCAAAAGTGCAAACTACCCCAAATAGCAAAAAAAAAGTCTTAGAACTGGATGTGGGGAGGCCTACCCGCAGAGGGTTAAAGAGCCATTGGCGGGGGCAGATGAGGACTCGGCCACCACAGCTGAAAGGCCTGCTCCCCCACGAGACTTTATTGGCACGTCAATTGAGTGATGTTTACAAGCATTATGTATCCTGTATGTAACTTCTATCATGAATTAATGGAAACTGTTAGAACTGGCTATTTCTGGTTGGCTAAGGCTGATGCCAAAGCTAGGCAGAAACCACCATTCTAGTCAGGGCAAGGGAGTCACACGCCAAGATAACCCCTGCTCACCCCCTTGGTAGCTTGGCACGAGCAGACCGGCTTATCCCGGAGGCAATGTGTAAAGCATTTGCGCCAGCACACGACAGGAACTCCACACAAGGTTATATAAAAATAACTTCTGTAATGTAAAAACACATCAGATAGAAGTCACACATGTACATTGTGCCAACTGGCACGGCCAATATTCACAAGGGATTATTTACAGGACAGGGCCACATGGGCCACTGTCAGTTTCAACACTTTTAGAAATAGGACTTCTAGAACTTAGAATAAGTATAGCACAAAATAACAGTTATAGATCACATCCAGTAACTACTGGGAACAGGTAAGTACCACCTACGCAACCCTAAACACCTTAGGAGAAATGTCACGCAGGGAACCAGGACCTCACTAGGACCACCTGTACTGGAAAGAACAACCACCTAAGAATAAAATACATTTAGGGGTATAGGTAAGAACACATTACACATGGTGCAAAACCAACATTTAGAGGTGTAGGGAAGGAAAAACAAATGATGCATAAAACATACATTCAGCGGTGTAATAACATGGCACATGAAGCTTCAATCACACATTCAGAGGTACCGGAGAAAAACACATGATGCCTAAAACCTTCAGAGGTGTAAGGAAGGAAAAACACATGATGCATAAACCAACACATTGAGAGGTGTAAAATCCAGGAAGACACATGATGCATAAAAACATTCAGAGGTGCTAGAACATAACTCAATAGCGCAAAAACACATGATGCCTAAAAACATTCAGAGGTGTAATAAACCACACAATTGCGCAAAACTTACATAGGCCACCACTTGTGGCAGTCCCTAGGCCAACTGGCCTTGTTGGGGCTAGGACGCCCGTGTCCAAATGTCAGGGGCCTAAATGGTGCAGCTGCCCACATATTGCTGGGCAGCTGGGAATCAATAATGATTGGGCCATGTGGGAGCCACACAGGCTCTGAACAACTTGTGTCCCCCAAGAGCCTCACTGGGATCTAAACATCCATGTGGGCAGGAGCCTCTCAAGGCTCAACGAATATGCCCCCACGAGCCTCTCTGGGTTCCAAAAAGAATGCCCCCAGAGCCTATCTAGGCTCTAAACACAACTGGGGACGGGGAGCCTCTCGGGCTCTTCAACAATTCTGCCACCGTCATTAGAGTCCCTCGGCGGGGACTCAGAAACACAGAGATGCCACCTCGAGCCTCGCCAGCTCATAATTACAACTGCCCCCTGGTAGGGGGAATCCCTTGCGGACTCACAAGCACCAATGCCCCCGGGAGCCTTCTCAGGCTCTAAATCAACAATGGCCACGGGCGCTGGGGACTCGGAGCCTCGCAGGCTCTGCATAATATACTGCCACTGGGGGGGGGGGAACGGTCACTGTCAATGTGCCTTAGCGCCCCCCTCTCCCTACGAGCCCACCACGGGCCCCCCACTCACCGGGACATTGGGCGGGGGCTCCTCCTCCGCTGCTTGGGCTGAAGCTTCTTCTTCACCTCAGAGCTCCGCCCACGTCCGGGCGTTTGGTTCCTGGCTTCCTGAACCTAGGCCGCCAATGGCAGCGCGGCCCTTGGTGGCTAGGGCAGAAATGAAGCGCTCACAGGTGCTTGGAAGGAAAGTAAAGCGCTCCCCGGTGCTTTGAGGACAGTACAGCGCTCCCAAGCGCTGTGGGACAAAATAAAGCGCTCTCCCAGCGCTATAAGCAATAAAGCAGCCCCCATGAGTGAAGGGGGCAGGAGAGCCAGGCCAAGGGGTACCCAAAAGTCCTGGAGGAGTAAAAGTGGAGCAAAACAGCTCCCTGCAAAGAAGAGTCCTCCAGCATCAATCAGGAATCCAGGGGCTGGTCAGGGCTCAGGGATGCACGCCTTCCCCTGAGCCCAAGCAGCAGCACGCCCCTTGCAGGATTCAAGTCCAAAAACAAGAACCTTTTTAGAGTGTCACAGCACCCTTTTTATACCCAAAATCCTTTGTCTAAAGGGTGCAGGCAGTGTGAGAACCAGCTATAACTGGTTATGGGGAATTCCTTTCACTGGCCAGGCTAGGGACATCAGACGCACCCCAGGGGGTGGAGCCAGCATTGTGTGGGGAAAACTCAGCCTCATTCAGGACCCTCAAACCAGACGGTCAATCCACAAGCAGGCCCAGGCTCACTCCTCCCCTCACATCAGCATGCTAAACACTCCATTCACCACCGGGGCAGACCCTCCCAGACTCTTGGAGCAAGGCTCACCAGCCAGCCTCAGCCAATCACACGCCAGACACAAATTACACAAATATGCCAACTTCTAAAAGTGGCACTTCTACACTAGATACAATCATGCCTCATATACCATTGTGCAGCATTCAATCTCACGAGTTTGCACATACCAAACTCAACCCTGCACTCCCCACACATCAGGAACTACCATGGGCATACATATTCCCCATTCATTCCTATGGGAGGGCAGGTCACTCACCACACATACACAGAGAGCTCACGCACTTTACACTGTACCACAGTGAAAAAGTGCGCAGAGGCCTAAAATCACCACCACCAGGTTCAAGAAACAGGCTAGGAAAAAGCAAAAAGTCTCGGGGTGAACCTGCCAAAAGGGCCGGGTCCAACACAACCCCCTTCCAGCCAAAGCACAGGGTAGACCAATCACTCCACTGATGGGCTTCCCTGCTTTGGGTGACAAAACACGGACACAGACCCGTACGGCAGGGACACCTTCCGGTTTTTCACCACTCTGAACCCACATTGTTTCCTCCAAACAAGAACTCTCTGACCCAACTAGGATACCCCACTGGTACTCTCTAGCGGTCCACGGCCAGGACCAGGCCCAAAGCCATCCAAATATCACACGTCCTGACCAATCCAAAGAGGGGGGGGCAGTAACCCCTAGCACACAATAGCCATTCTCCACTCTCCCTCTCAGGGTAGCTACAACTACCACTGATCCTTCAACCTAGGGACCATACCCTCAGGCTGACCAGAGGTCACGGGCATGAATGCCCCACCCTACTTCTACTTCTGGGTTTCCGCACCCTCACAGGGAAGCACTCACCAGAACACAATTCTCCTACCAGATCAGGACCTCACTCCCTCACTGGTCTACCACCTGGAGACTATTTCACTTCTGAGGTACAAAGCACACAGCACAGTTCCTCTTCAAGCAGGTGGGGGGACACAGCACACAGCAAAGTCCCCTTTCCTCTACCTTAGTGGAAACAACAAACTGCAGGTGAGCCCCAGATCACACAGCAAGGGCAGCCCCCTCAGTCTCTCTCTGGGAGGGCAGGTCACTCACCACACATACACAGCGAGCTCACACACTTTACACTGTACCACAGTGAAAAAGTGCGCAGAGGCCTAAAATCACCACCACCAGGTTCCAGAAACAGGCTAGGAAAAAGCAAAAAGTCTCAGGGTGAACCTGCCAAAAGGGCCGGGTCCAACAAAAACCATAATTGAAGTTTCAAAGTAGCAACAGTTTTTCTTCAGTAAATTGAAAAAAAAATACTGCTTCTGTCATTCACTCCCAACAAAAACCCCAAGTGCCCTTTTTGTATGGATCACCCCACAGCTATTTCCCCAATGCTGACGGTTATGACTCTGAAAATGCACTGGTGCCTGTTAACCAGGTCCCAGTGCCAGCGCTCTCTCCCTAAATATGGTGAATGTGAATTGGTATCAAGAATTGTCCCTGGTAATTGATACCAGCGGTACCCAGGGCATGGGAGTTAAAGGAGTCACCAGGGCCTGAAGCACTGTTTGCGCCACCCATAGTGATCCAAGTAAACGGATGAAAGCAGGTCTGCCATTGCTGACCACAGGAGCATGCAAACTCATCCACATTGACTTTGCTCTCACCATGTGTGGCAAACTCAAAGCACTATTTTCATAAATGCTATTCACCCCTAAGGGAGGCTTCTTGAGCCCAGGAGGCAGGGCCCTTTATATTAAAGATGTGGACATATAAGTGCAAGCTTATATATATGTATAGTGGCCTTTTCTATTAGGGGCTACTATACGCAAACATGGGCTGGGACCTGAACATCCCAAGGTCACCAACTCCATTATCGCCGCTGAAATATGTCATGGTTGGTACCAAACGACTTGTCTGATTAAACCTGACTTTATTCAAAAATCAGATTTAGTGTGACATGCACCTAGGTGGCTACCTTGGAGGTTTCCCACTTGGTTTCCTCAGCTTTTCCTGTGTCCTGGCTGGCAGCCTGCAGCTGCTGCCGCCAAGACAGGAATCTGACCCCCTGCCAGGAGGTGTGAACAAAGGCCTGCCTCTAAGGCAGGTGTCACATCCCTCCCTGACAGGATGGTTAGTGAAGTGGTACATCAAGGTGGTGAGCTTCAAAGCCTGCATCACCTCTGATATGCAATCAGGCTATCTCCCAAAAGAGGACAAAGCCATCCCTCTGCCCCAAGGTACTTTTGTACCTGGGCAGATGAGAAAATATAGGCAGTCAGGAGGCGTACCCTCTAGAGTCTAGAAGGTTAGTCACACTTCTAAGGTGGGCTGTACACCTGAGGATGGGGTCTGGAATTGCTGGAAGGAGAGGATAGAGGGTTCTGGGTGGGAAAGGTGACACCCCTCACCCGGATGTGGTCATCTCATGAGCCAATTAGTCGCTGGGGTTAGTAGCCCAAAGGCTACTTGCACTCACACCCCTACTGCCCCTAAATCTAAGATTTAAGGGGCACCCTGGCCCCAGAACTTCAGATCTGATTTAACTTGCAGCAAAGAGGAGACCTGAGTTGGTGATTTCAGGAACAGCACAAAGCAAATGCGCAATAACCTGCACTTGGGCAACTACCATACAACTGCACACTGTGACTCGCCCTGGACCAGAGAACGGTTCCAAAAGTATGTGGAACTTCTCTGAGCACCAAGAGCAACTCCAAAACTCCCTTCGATAAGAGGAACTAGTCCCCTGCAACCACAGTTATCAAAGGCTCCCTGAACCAAAGAATCACTGGCCTTCGGCCCATCAAAGGAAAACCCTAAATTGAATGGACTAGTGTATTGTGCGCATTTGTAGTCCTGACCTCCAGAAATTGTCAGGTGGCAACCGTTTTCTCCGGACTCTAGTACATCGAAATATCCTGAAACTGAGCTTAATTTAATTTAAAGGAGCTTGTAGAGCGCCTGGTGACGCCTCCCGGCGTGTCCCCGCGCTGTGGAGAAAGTGTGAAGAGGTGTGAAGGAGAAACCCATCACCCAGTAAAGAGGCACGTTTTCAATTTCTTCCTAAACAGGATTTCATTATTCTCCATCCTGATATCCAAAGGAAGGAGGTTCCATTTCCTGGCCGCTAAAGTCCGGAAAGATCTGCCTCCCATTCTCGCTTTTTTGGGGCATGAAGTTCTAAGCAGGCCCATACCTTTAGATCTGAGCGACCTGTTAGGTTCGTAAACAGAAGCCAGATCCGACATGTAGGCCGGTGCTCTAAGATGAATTATTTTATGGCACCAAAGCATAGCTTTAAAGTCAATCCTCCTCCTGATAGGCAGCCAGTGGAGGGCTACCAGAGAGGGGCGTGATGGTGCTCGACGAGGGAGCCTTAGGACCAGGCGAGCTGCCGAATTCTGTAACACCTGCAGCTTTTTAATATTTTTCTCAGCTTAATGCTGGCATTGCTTGTTGGTGGCCAGTCTGGCAACCACTACCTTTGCTAGATGCTGCACCTCAAATGAATCCTGCAGCATCGTCAGCTCGCAACCTCAGCAGACTGTTGTCTAACTTAAGCATCACATTTTCTCACCAGCACCATCTAAGTGGTAAACCAGCAATCCAGCGGCTCCCACTACAGCACCAAGGACAGCCAGGACATATCTGCACCGGGGCCAAGTAAAATTGAACTGACTGCCGAAGCTTGGTCCTGGGACCCGCATCAGCTTAACCCCCAGTGATTTCCACTGGACTCAACCTGCATGTGACTGAATGATTGTCACTAGCTGATTCCTCCATTGACCGAACATTAACGTTTTGATGTAAGGAATTGAACTGTTTTACTTTTTCTTCACAAATCTATAACTCCGGTTATATTTATCTGATTGTGTTCATATGGGTGCCTAAATGTTTATACAAATCAGCTCTATTTTTTATTATAAATTGTTGTTGCATTTCTTCCGAGTCATGTCATTTATTTACAGCCCATGTTGGTGCTCTGAAATGCTGTTCCTCTAGTAAAGATTGACTGCTCTGTGCCACACTACCAGGACTGAGCTTGGGATTTATTAGTGTGAATCCATAGGACCCAGATTGGGGTATTGTGAGAGTGTTGCATAATTAAGCCTAACCAGCTTCAATGCATACTCCACTTTCGTACAAACACCGTTTCAAACTGATATCATAATCAAGGACAATATGAACATAAAAGTGAGTTTTACACTTACAGGGAAACCTACTACAGAATGTTATTGCCATCAAACACCTGAGGCAACAATCATGATATCTCTGGTGCAACCAACAAAATGTTCCAAGATGACGTCCTGAGTTTTGTGCTGCACACGGGTATTCTAGACGACATCAGAGAATCTGCTAACAATACTTCTACAGCAACAACAAAACCAAGCAAAATGCTTAAAGAAATTTGGCATTCTTCTGGGGGCAAAGTAAAAATACATTGTTTGTGTTGTGGGCTTCCAGGCCTGGAGCAGATATTTGAATAGCAGTTTGTGTAAAATTTGCTGTATTTTGTATTCATAGTAGTTCTCTATTTGATGTAAAAAACAATTCTGTATACGTCATTAACAATTTTTTGATGAGTTGACAATTTTCTATTTGTTTGTGTTATATTTCAGAGGAGATAAAATATGTATGTTTAATGTTTTTTATCACTTATTTGACAGTCTTGGCAATCAAGGGGTCCATTTGGATGGCGGGCGGACTTTGCCCGCTCGCCACCCCCATGCAAAACGGGACCGCCCGCCATCGGAGCGGCGGTCCCGCCTTGGCCATTCGGATGCGCCCACCACACTGGCGGGCGCATCCTGTATTTTTACCATTGCCCGCCGCAATGGTAAACATGCACGTTGTGCATTTCAAAGCACAACATGACAGGCACCGCGCCTGCCATGTTGCACTTTGTAATGCGGGGGAGTACCATAGGTACCCCCATGTGCACCCTCCTACCCCCCCCCCCCCGGAGTCCCAGGGGGCCTGCAACTGCCCCCGCAGGGAGTCTTCGCTTGCCTTTCCGTGGTGGCATTCCCCAAAGCCCATCATAATATGGCTGGCGGTGTCTAATAGACACCGCCACCATATTAAACATTTCCGCCCGGGTCGCAAGGAGACCGGGGCGGAAAATCGGCAGACGGTCTTTCCGTCCGCCGCGGTCCCCTCTGCCATACTAATATGGCGGGGGGAAATGGGTGGCGGGCGGCAAAGGATGTCGTCCTAATGGGCCCCAAAGTACTCTTCAGGTTGTTAAAACTACGGGTGAAGAAGAGTTACAGTAGCCATACAAATGTCGATAGGAAAACAGATCCCTTCATGTTGAAGGTAGTCACAATGAAGGCAGCAAGTGAGAAATCAGTGAGAAGGAGAACTAGGGCAGCCATCTTTGAAAGGTGCAATGAATGCTGTTAATAATAAACAGAATAAATTAGAAACAAGTAAGAACAGACGTTTAAAGAGCAGGAATGCTCAACAAGCATTTGCTTTGCTGTACAGCATCGTGAAGAAGTGCATGCATGTGTCATTAAATGTGCGGGCAGCATTTTTAAAATGTTATATTTACCATTCCGAGATGGATCAGTACATTTTTAAAAAGGAATAGACGTAGCATAAAAGCTCTTTTCATGAGAGGAAGCCAGCAGCAATTTACTGCCTAGGCATTTAAATAAATTAATCAATTAGTAAGCAAATAAAAATATTAGGAAACAAAAAGATGTGTGTGTGGGGGGCAATGGGGGTGGTGTGGGTGGCAAAAGGGAGCACATGAGGGTGGGGAGGGATGCACATGAGCACATGAGCATGAAGGCAACACGGAGCGCAGGGGTGTTTGTTTGGCGGCAGAGAAGCATACTAGGGAGAGAGCTGTAAAACATATGAACTCATGGAGTGCATAAGCAAAGAGAAAAAAGTAGTTCCCTAAAATGAGCAGTGGATGGGTATTGGTCAGCCAATCAAAAGAATAGTAGAGAGGCTATGTTCTAGGGTTGTGGCTAACATAAGATAGAACAAGATGAGGTGAGTGAGCAGGCACTCATCAACCAGGGCTGGACTCACCGTACCAGGCATCGGGTGTTTCCCAGGGAGGCTCGAAGGGGGGGGGGCCTGTTTTGCAGCATTGGCGGACTATTTTGCTAGTCGAGGTCGGTTTTACAGCTGAGCAGCAATATCGGCCTCCAGTAACCAAAGCAACAGTGCTCACACTTGCGGCCCCCCAGTCCCCAAAAGCTGGTCCAACAAAATTTCCAGGGCTGCTTTGAAGTCCCAAAATGACTCTGTAATCACCTGACATGGTTTTTGACTTGATACTCAGACATGTACTGTTAATACTTCACCAACTGCTGCTTCCTAAGCTGAAAGAACCACCGCCCTCCATGGCATATGCTGGTCATCTGATGCTCTTCTATGACCAGTCTCAGGGTCTGTCAACATTGTAGTATTTCTCTCAACGTAAATCCGTTTCATGCTCTCCACCTTCGTCCCATTTTACTTCTAACCAGATACTCACACAGACTCCCCTGGCGGATGTCTGTCCGCGTCGCTCCGCCGATGATAAACTGAGGGTTTCTGGTGATTTCCTGTGAAAGAAGAAAAACAGAAGTGTTAGCAAGTACCTGCATGGATCAGAATTAAACTTTCAAATATTCAGCACAATTTACACTTCATGAACGATTTAGCTAAAAATTCGAGATGTCTCACATTGATCTATGACGACGAAGAGAAGGTAAACAGCAGGCTGTGACTACTCTGGCCTGATCACCCTGTGTATGTGTCTACCAGTCTCACTAAGAACAATCAACCATAAACATAGTCATATTTACAGATTTTTAGAACACTCACTTTCCTCATCCAAGATACTGACACATAACCTCAGGTTTGTTTACATCTGAGCAGAACATGGAAGACTGTAGTGAAAGAGCAGATTGAACTCAAATTCCCCAAAAAAGGCAAATTGTAATACTGAAGCGGAATTGTAGAAGCAGCATGCTGTTTGATATGTTACCATAGATACTAAGGGCCAGATGTACGACCCTTTTTTGTTGCCCGCAATGGGAGATCCTCCGCAAAAAAGGGTAACAACATGTTCAAATGCTATTTTGCGAGTCACTCACTCGCAAAACAGCATTTGCGACTCTCACAATTAGGAAGGGGCGTCCCTTCCTAATTGCGAGTCAACATTCTATGTACTAATGTTTTGCAGCCGCAAAACACAGTTTACCACCTACTTCAAGTAGGTGGTAAACTACTCGAAAGGGAAAGGGGTACCCAGGGGACCCTTTCCCCTTTGTGAGTATGTGGGAAAATACTTTTTAAGAGCAGGCAGTGGTCCCTGAGACCACCTGCCCTTAAATAATATTATTATTATTTTTTTTTAAACCTTTATTGTACAGTTCAATAAATTACAAGCACGGGCCAACAACCGCAGGGGCCGGCCGCAAAACAAGAATACGATCCAATGTATTATCGAACGACACAGCTCTTCAGCTGACAATCCTGAGGTCCGGCAGCAAATCAGGATAAACATTGTATTGAACTTATAACACGTTGCAGGATAAGACAAAGGTTTCATTTTATGTTTAACCCCCCCCCCCCCACCAGAAAAGCAAGGAAAAAGGAACAGACATATCTGGTGCCATACCTTCAAACACAATGATAAAGTGAGCGGGTGAAAATAGAATAGTCACATCAATTTAAAGAGAACGACCTAGACGCCTGCGCTAGCAAGCACAAGACAGGATATACGACCAAGCGATCTATAACAGAACGCAGCCGCCCGCACTCAGACCCCGCCCACCCATTGACACCAGGATAGAAAAGGAAGTACGGTTACCAGATACTGGAATAAATACGTTCAAGATAATTCACCCACGTTATGCATATAAAGAGACCAAAAGAAAATAAAGGACAGAGAAAACATAAAAGAAAGGACACGGACAAAATAATAAACACATTCTCCCACCCTGCACCCCTGTATATGGCTCTCGCCTAACCCCAACTAGCAGTGTGCCTGTCGCCCCAGCTAACTAAGTTCTAAAAGAAGAAAAAGAGAAAGAGTGGAGGAGGATAGTTCCAAACAGGCTCCCGGTCCTCTTCCCCCCGCCAGAAACAGTAACCCGTGAGATAAAGCAACAGTCTAACCAATAATGAAAAGAAAACAGATCAGGGGAGCACTTGAAAACACCGCCTGGCCTCCCGTGTGCCCAACAGTATAAATCCCACCTCCAAGAGGACCCTAATACTAACCCTAGGCCATACATCTCAGCCCTGACCCTTCCGCACCATCATACTTACCCCTCCTAGTAGAACCACTGAGTCGACACATCAGCCGCATGCCAAGAGAGTTCAAAAAGTGAGTGTCCGAGACAAATCCAAAACCTAGGATCCTGAACAACCCCATCAGCAGCGAAACTCTGCTTTCTCCACAGCCACACCGCAGCCATGGGGGAACAGGATGAAGAGAAGGCACCAATACATTCAGCGACAGGAAACTCAAGGAAAAAAACGTCAGTCAAGTCTTGCACCCACAAAGGAGACGATGCACACTGCAGAACGTTCTAGGCATTAGGGTCACAATCTTCCGATGCACGGACCAAGGGCTCCAAGCACTCTTGTAGCACAAGGACATTGGAAAAACCCATGGCGGTCTCAGGTGTCGTAGCCGGGCGCAGGTCTTGTTGCGAAACAGGGTCCGGTCCCGCAAATCCTTTATCCGTTAAGCCCGCAATCATTCTGCCCATCAGGGCGTTCATACGAGCGTGAAACGCCCCGATGGCTGCCATTACTGTAGCAAGCGACGGCTCACGCTCAGTCCGGTTCATCACTCCACTCACCGAAGCGAACATTTACGTACCCTCCAGAGACCCCGGGCTCTCCGGGGGGAGCGGACAATAGCAGTGCGGATGGCTTTAGAGGGTGGCCGCACACTTCCTACTGCTGCAAACAGTACCCCGCTGCCGCAGGCGGAGGCCCCGACCACCGAGCCCCGGCGGGGGCCAAACTGGGTCCACGGGACGAGGACCTCCGCCCACAGCCTCAGTATTGCCGCTGCACTTCTCTCACCAAAGTTGAACACTCCAAAGTGATTGCCATCAAAATTGGGCTTACAATACTTTCACCGCTGTAGACCGGACCCATGTTGTTCAACTGCAGCCCGGCCAGACCAAAACTCGAGACCCCGGCTTTCCAGCTGAACTAGGCCTCAAACTTCAATTCGACATAACTTCGTCAAATCAGCGAATTAAGTTTCCGGGATAGCACCATCAGAGCCCACATGGATTCGTACACCTTGAGGTCGGGCGCAAAATCAGGATTTTCATCTGGATCATCTGGCGGGGGACGGAGGTCGACGGATCCGGGAGCCTAGGCAGCCATCTTGTTTGCGAGCGTAGCTCCTCCTCATTTATCTTTTTTAAATGCATCTTGTTTTCCTTTAAGGCAAACGAGCTGTGTTTTAAAAAAAACTGTTTTATTAAAAAAGCAGTCCCAGACATGGTGGTCTGTTGACCCCAGCAGGCAAACATCCCTGGGAGGGCTGGCATTCCCAATGGACTCACAAATTGCGATAGGCTCATTAATATTAATGAGCCTCTCAATTTGCGACCCCACTGGGAATTGGGAAACTGTGAAATAACACTGTTGTACATTTCATTTAGCGCTTTGCAATTTGCGACTTGTAATGAGTTGTACATCTGGCCCTTAGTTTGTTATATGAAGTAAAAGATAAGCCGTCCCCGCACTTCCCAACAGGCAAACAGAGACAACGCGAATCCCAAAGTTCAGGCAAGGTTCTTTATTCGTTACAGAGCTCGCAAATCTGATGCGTTTCGGGCGGATGCCCTTGCTCACAGACAGTCAGATCTTGGCCCGACATTTTTTAAAATATGCTTTGGTGTGCACCTCATGATGAAATACACATAAACAAGATACTATGCATAGGCTGACTGTGTTGGTTGTCGGTTAGTCTTTTTTCCAACTAGTCACAGATGGTTTGTAAATCCTGCTGACTATAGCAGGAGAAAAACATAATAAACATAAAACAAATCCAAGAACGACCATCAATAAAATGCATAAATGCAAAACTTCAATTCATGTATGAATAAACAAACTATGGGAAACGCTCAAGTGCATGACTGGCAACCATTAGTATTATATATTCATATGCCACTATATTGCTTCTAGCTTTTTGCTGCGCAAAAAACTGCAAATAAATATAAACGACATTAAGCAAAGAAATATGGCATACATATCCTGTATGTGATGCGATATATGCACAGAGGTTATTGAAATATGTGTAATATCACGCAATTCCTATTATAATGTGCAAAATATCACCTTTAACCCCTTGCGTGCTTCTGTCGGCCGTTGGCCAACGGGAGCACTACCTCGCTGGTGCTGCCGTCGGCCAACGGCCGACGGGGCCCGCCCATTTTGCAGAAGTGCCGCACTGCTGCAGAGTCGCGGCCGCAGGAAAGGGGTTGAAAGAACTAATGTGCAAATCAAGCCAGGTATGTAAACATATATACTTTCACTTTTTAGTAGCAGGAATAACCTCTGTACGTATATCGCCTCACATGCAGAATAAATCTAATGTGCAAATCAGGTCAGTTACGTAAACATATATACTTTCATGTGAAAATTACGCACATTTTTCGTAGCAGCAATAACCTCTGTGCATATATCGCATCACATACAGGATATGTATGCCATAAAACAGAGGGACCTCTGCAATATTACGCAAATCTAAATATTTGTATATCAGAATACAACATGAATCTAATGTGCAAATCAGAGCAAAAGAATCTAGAAACATGTGCAAAGATATGTGCAAATTTATGCAAAGTTGTTTTGAAAGCAATATATAATCTATACATCTATTGCTACACCTGGTAATGTAATTGTGCGGTGTCCCGATAGAATCTTATGACTGAGAAGTTCTTATCTAAAACATACTGATGCAGGGAGGCAGCCGAATTTAATCTATGTAGGAATTGAAAAAATTCCAAAAAGAAATTCATGCTAGATTCCAAAAATCAACCAATATATAATTGCCCGTCATGCAATTATAAAAAATTGTATAAATCCTCTGTTGTATTTAACCCGTTTGGCAATTTGCTGTCCAGTTCTAAAATAGTTTTAGATTCCAGTTGTCTAAGCATCTTATCTCTGTCCCCACCTCTGCGTGGTTTGGGAATCGCTGCCAATACAAAATAACTGAGCCACTGTAGATTATTCTTGTGTACTGACTTGAAGTGTCTTGCGACTGGGTACGTGCTATCGTTGTTAACGATTGCTCGTAGATGCTGGAGGATTCTGACATGCACCTGCAGCTTGGTGCTGCCCACATATCTCAAGCCGCAGGTGCATGTCAAAACATAGACAGCATATTCAGTTTTACAATTGTAATTACCTTCGATCTTGACCATTTCTTGGCTAAATGGGGTGGCATATTTTGTGGTATTGATTCCAAACCTGCAAGCCCTGCAGCTGGAACATTTTACAAACCCCGGCCGGGGTTGTAACCACGTTTGATCTTTACTGAGTTCAGGAAAACATTTTGTGATCTGTGCTCTCATTGATGGTCCTTTTCTGTACGTGATGGTGGGGGTATGGTGGGGGTATGGGGGAGCCTTGGCGCCCTAACCTCATCAGTAAGTAATATACAGCAGCTTTGTGTTAAAATGGCTCTGATTTTCCTCTCCTGATAGTTATAGGTTGTTACTAACCCTGGGCGTAGTACTTCGCTACGCCCACGGAGTGGACGTAGTGTTGCCTACTTCGCCATTTGCGTAGTAGGCAACACTACGCCCACTCCGTGGGCATAGCAAAGTTGCCCGCCACCCGCCTCCCTCCCGCCCTCCCTAAATACTTAAATAATGTTTTTAAAAAGAATAAACACCACTTACCTTGTCGGCTGCGTCTCTGGGCCTCCTCTGGTAACCGCGCCGCCATCTTGGATACTAATGCGCATGCGCGGCCGCCTGCGCATGCGCATTTCTCACGAGAAATGTCATCCGTGCTGCAGATACGCTTGAGCCTTAATAGCTCGCCAAAAGGGAAATTGCTGATGACATGTTTGGAATGGGCACTGCTGGCATGTAGGTTGGAATTACCCGCAGTGCTTTTCCTGTGGAGGGTAGTAGCTATTTGGCCTTCACGAATAAAAATGCTAACGTCTAAAAAGTCATCAATCCTATTAACAAATTCAATAGCACTTTTTTCGTCCCTTCTCCGTATAATAAAAACGTCATCAATATATTGCATCGATCCATTTTAAAACATGACTAGTAAAAACAGAGCTGTGGGTGCCCCTGACTATATATATATATATATATATATATATATATATATATATATATATATATATATACACATATACACATATATATATATACATATATATATATAAGTATGGGATGCGAACACTATTTAGCCCAGTACAAGTGCCATAGCTTTAACCTGGCCACGCTGCAAGTTGGTTTCCCAGTTGGGAATGTGAAGAAAACACCAACCAAATGGAACCACCAACCAGCAAGATGGGTACACTGCATGCTGGATAATGCAGTCCAAATGGTGGAGGCTCCAGTGATTCTGCGCAACGTTTTCCAGGTGCTCGATACTACTTCAGTAATTGGGGCCAATAAAAGATTCACTTGGGAGCTGCGAGCACCAGAGGCACTCTTAAAATTAAAGGGCATTTGATAAAGGATTAACTCCGAAACGTGTCATGCCTGTTTAATAAATGATTGTTTTATAAGCCCCGCTGTGTCGCCTTATCTACCACAACAGAAGAAGATTCCTTTGGAATATATATATATATATATATATATATATATATATATATATATATATATATATATATATATATATATATAAATATATATATATATATATATATACATATATATATATATATATATATATATATATATATATATATATATATATATATATATATATTTTTTTTGTCCACTGGGGGAAAAAACACAGGTTAAAGTATCATCATAGGGCACCTGCAATGCAGATTTCTCATCAATAATTTCAAATGTTGCAGTGATATCAATGATGTCATAGAACATGTCTTGTGTGATGTAATATGTGGGGTAATTAGCAGTGCATGGCGAGGGCATCAGTTGTAGTTAGTTTAGGGCACAAGTTTTAGTTACCTGCTATAACTGGTAATTTCAGTGGTACTGCCCGTTTAAAATGGCTGCTTCAACTGACTATAATGTTACTTTAACCTTTGTTTTTTTCAGTGAATTTTTACAGTTTTCTAATATAAAGTTCTAGTTATGACCTAGTTAGGACAGGTAATTTATTTTTGGTTTTGCCAATAATTTTGAAGCCATTTGACAAATCTTCATGAAAGTTTACCAAAAAAAGTTCATCCACCATAGCTCCTTGCTTAAACGTTTTGAAGTGATCCTTCAAGTAGGGCAGAGAAAAAGGGAGGGTCTCAAAATGCACTTTTCCCATCTCATGTCCAAAGGCATTTTTGAACAGTGCTACAGCTAAAACAGTTGAACAGAACTACACCATATCTGGCAGAAAGATAAATGTACTGAAAAAAACTGCTGCTTGTTGTGATTTGGTGTAAATCTGTTAAGTAGTTTTTAAGAAATTAAAAAATATAGTTATCTGGAATGTTGGGTATGTGGGAGTCCAACAGACATACAACTTAAAAGGGTAGAGCAATTGGCCAAGAGGGTTTTTTCCCATTGGTTTAGACCGCCCAAAATGCAAATCAGTCTCGACCATGCTCCAATGGGGAGAATGCAACCTTCAGAAGAAATTCTAGCAAGAATGATTACCATGCAAATCTTCTACCAGGAGGGTTAGTCAAAGTTGGTAACTAACACCAAAATTCTTCCCCACAAAGGTAATCTGGTGGAATTCATGTAACAAAATCCCTGACTACAAGCTTAAACGCAGTGCAAAAACAGTCCACTATTGAAGGTCTTTTGGCTTTGACATGTGTATTGGATAGTAAGTAAATAAGGCTTACAGCCTTTGTCGTGCTATTTGTAATAAATAGATCAGACTCATGGTGCTTTAAATACTTTTACCTAGTGAGAAAATCAGCTATTACAATTGGCTTGTCACCATCACCAATTTAGGCATACAAAATTTTATATACTGTATATATGGGCTAAAATACCCCCTGCCACACATTATAAGGATATTGCAAGTTGCAGGGAAATTTCATGACCATATAACATAACGAGACTGAACTCCCAGGTTACTTGCAGTATCCTTATAATGTACGTCAGGGGTTGTTTTATTCCTTATAATGCATGATTATCCCATCACCCTCCCAAAAGAGATTAAATCCTTGTTTCTTGTTCTTTCATGTTTATTTCAGATACAAGGAATAGAAGCAGAACCTTTAGGGGCTTATTTATGAGCCCTTGCGCCACTTGTGCGCCGCCGGTGCATCACTTTTTCAGACGCACCAGCAGGGTAAAAAGTGCACAATGTTGCTTCATATTTACAAAGTGATGCATCTAGATAGAAGGGGCGGAGTAGTTTGTAGATGTGGGAGACCTGATGGTCCACTTTGTTCAGATTCTCCATATTCTAGAAAATGTAGGGCTCGTGTCTGGCTAATGCCTTTATCTCCTCCTATTTTAAGCAGTGACTGCCCGCTAGTGGCACCTTTGGAGAGACAAGTTTTCAAAAGGAAAAGCTCTTATCCAAATGAAATGGGATTGTAATAATTTCTGAAACAATAATTGTAAACAACGGTATCCACAACAGACACTGCCAATAAATCACCTATTCCCCCTGACCAAAGGTAAAGGTCTTACAATATACTTCTGCCTTTTAATTATTATATACAATTATTGTGGGATTTTTGACAAAAAAAGCAGCAAAGAGATGTCAGAAGAAGCTGAGAAGTTTTGAGTCCGCTGAAGGTTTTAAGAGCAGAGGCAAGAAAGATATTGCTAGAGCTATCATCTCTAGATTTCGGGTCAGAACATAGGCAGGAAAAGGTCCCACTGAGAACCAGATTTAATATAAATGTCAAAAGAAGTAATAGACGACAGAGAGCCGGGTTGGAATTCCACATACTCTTCGAGGTTAGCTAAAGTTCACAACCCTTTGTGAAAGATGATGCACGCATCTGAAAACGAACACAATTGTTTTCAAATATTTTACAAGGAAAATAAAGAGTAGGGAGATGGTTTTTAGGTCTCGCTAGAGCCAGTGCATGCGCTGGACTGGCGAGACATTTATTAAGTGGGTTTTTCAAGTGCTGCTAAAAGGCTTTTGCCGGCTACCAGCTTGCTATTACGCGCACAAGCACGCACTGTTGCTGAGCTCTTTCACTTTTGCGCGCGCACGCAAACAACTTCCGATCGCAATCGCGATCACTTTCGCTGTCGCGCGGCCGTGTAACTTTCACGGCCGCGCATCCAATGCTTGTTTATTTAGAGAGGGAGAGTGACTGCACTTCTCAAGAGAGACGTAATGACTTTATTTGTAGAGTACCGGCACTTCCCTGAAACACACAGGTACTCTGGCACAGATTTCCTGCACTTCTAAGTTATCATTTCAAGCACTTTTCTGGAGGAATAAATTTTCAAACTAGATATTTGTCGAGTGTCGATTTGGCCCCAACATCTATCAGGGAGCGCTTCACCCAGCACTGAAAGAGACCGCTGGCGCTCAGTGTCCCCCCATCACCCGACCGCGAGAAAGGCGAAGCACTAAGATGACAATAAACATGATTGCAATAGATTCTGTCATAGAAACAACAACACTGCGGTCCAATACTTTACCTGCAAAGAGGCGAGATAAAAACCGTTATTATCAAAGAAAGCATGCGGACCATTAGCGAACATTTGTTTGTTATAGCATACAAGATTTTTTTTTATAATCCCTTTCTTGCTTTGTACATGTACTCTCAGTATCAGCACAATTGTTCTGCGAGACGGTGAGCTGCAGGAAGCTCTCACAAATGTCTTCTAAAAATCCACCAAGTCGAAAACCCCCTAATCCTCCAATTCTGTTGAGCCAAAGCAGATGCGCCCTCCAAGTTGTCCATCATACAGGGCGTCATGTCCCCTGTGTCTGAAGTACAGAATCCAATTGAGGTCTTTTTTTTTTTATTGTTTTTATTGAAAATAAAAGGCAATTACAACAAACAAGACCATCATGCAACGGACATCTGCAATACAGTTTCGGCAAATCAGAGTTCCAGCGATACAGAATCATGCAGGAGTATCACAGTTGGGTTCATGGTGCTTCAGTGTCCTCCATTACTGAATCGGGTTCTGGTGGTGTGCAAATATCTCCTCGATATACATTCCAGGCATCCCATATCTTTCTCTATTTGCGGGGTCTCCTTCTGACCACATACACAGCTCTCTCCCGAAACATACACCAATCAAGGTCATCCATTCATTCCCGAACCCAGGGTGCTCGACCAGCCCCCCATAGTTGTGCGATGTTTCGCTTGGCAATCACACAGGCAAGTGTTACCCAAAGCCTGCCATGAATCGAAAGGTCGGAAGGCTCCCATACATTCAGCAAACAGCAGCGTGCCTCCAATGCAACCTGTACACCCCACCCTCGCTCATTTTCTCATAAATCTTGGTCCAGTATTTCAGGATCTCTGGGCACTCCCACAGAATGTGCAGAAAGGTACCTAACATACCACAACCCCTTCGACAGTTTGCATTTGAGGCGAGCCCCATTCGGCACAACCCCGGGCCGGTGGTGTAGGACCGGTGGAGAATCTTAAGTTGCACCAACCAAAGTCTAATGGAGATCGCCACTTCTCGAGGGGAGTACACAGCCTCCACCCAATTCTCATCATCCAAAATCAAACCATCTGCCACCCATTGCTCACGGACTCTCACCAGGGGATCTTCTGCATGGTTGACCAACTTTTTGCAAACCAGAGAGATTGCTCTGGTGGGGAGATACCCATCCAGGATTCGATCTTCCAGTGGGGAGGCCTCCGGCGGTGTCACATCTCGAGGGACAGCTGCAGCCAGGGCATGTTTAATTTGCAGATATCGGAATCGTTCCCTCTCATTCAGACGGTGTCTGGCCTGCAAATCCTCGAAGGTCAATATCCCCTTCTTGCCCCATATGTCTCGAATCTTGGAGATACCTATTAGGTCCCAACAATCGAAACCCTTCGACTTCCACAGGCTGCCCAGGCCTTCGGAGTTCCATAGTGGGGTGGCCATAGTTATCCTACCCTCCCATTGGAGAGCACGGTTGGCATCATGCCACGCCCGTGCCGAAGCCGTCACGGGACCCATCAAAGGGAACCTACCTCGCTTGGCATACAATTTCCGGGTGTACTCACCCCCCGGCAACTGGGCCCGATCCATTGCAAACCCGCGGTCGGCCGGGAAGCCATAGATCGCGTGATTAATGGGGGCCAGTTGGGAAGCCCAGTAGTATTTCCTGATGCTGGGTAGTCCAATCCCACCGTCATAACAGGGTAACATCAATTTAGATAACGCAATCCGCGGCCTCCCAGCCCAAAGAATCTGACGCTGTAGCGATTCTATCTAAGCATGGGCGTAAAATCCGTTCCGCTCCCGGAATTTGCAGATTTTCGGCAAATTCGCAATCTACAAACTCGCAAATTTGCCGAAAATTTGCAAATTCGCACGCAGCGGATTTTTTTGCTTGTTGATACAATATTGCGGCGCGCGGCGTTCACTTACCATCATTCAGCGTTTGCAGAGTTATTTTTCTCCATATTTTGCGTGTGCTGCGCCATTTTGGATCTTGCTGCGGGATCCCGTGGGAGTTTGTCAACCGCAATTACGTCATCGCGGCTTGCCACCTTGCACAGCACGCATCACGAGAGTTCATAATTGCGAACACGTAGATGCGGCGGGCAGCAAGAATCTCGCACTCGCGAAATTACAAAATTTGAAACTCTGCACAAGAAATCCACCAGCAAGCAGCAAAAACCTTCTGAAAATGATGATTTTTATCAGAATAACTCCTCAGGTTGACATTTGCCTGAACTTTTTTTTGCAAAGAGTCCATTTTGGGGGGGGGGGGAGGAAGTGCCCCACAGTCTCCAACTTCCTGTTCCTGTCCAGCAGGCTCCTCCCAGTGTTTTCTTCATGTGCTGGTCACTTTCATTTGGATCTTGACCTGGAAGGATTACTTTTTGTGGATGCTGCTGGATATTTGGATTTGAGGCCTTTTTGACTTTCTTTGGATCACTTTTGGATTAGAAATCAAATTTCACAAGTAAGTTTGTTTGGGGCATTACAGTTGCTGCAACTACAATTTTGCAACTTTTACAGAACATTAAATAAAATATATTGTGGGGAGCCACAGTATCCAGTAGGACCAGGGTTAGTTATGGGTGCATGATACAACTATTTTGTTGAATGTAAACGTGATTTAGGGCATGGATTACATGGGATTGTGCTGATTTTTGTGTGTTTTTCAATTTTTTGGGCTCCTGTTTGGGCCTTTTGCCCAGGGGTACCCAGTGGTGCATGGACTGAGTCTTTCTGTGGGGTCTCTTTAATGTAAACAGCATGGAGGGTATGGATGGCATTGGATTTTTGTGATTTTTGTGTGTTTTTCGATTTTTTGGGGTGTTGATGGGGCCAGTCCATGTGGGTGGGGGCCATTTTGAGTGCTGGTACAGGCAGGGCCTGGCCATGTGCTGGGGGGGGGCAAGGGGCCATTTTGAAGGCAGGCAGTGTTCTCAGGCCTGCACCCATTTTGCCTAGCTTTCATCCATTATGCCCAAGGGTAGTGAGTGGTGTATGGGCCTAATCTTTCTGTGGGGTGTCTTGAATTTAAACATCATTGAGGGCATGGATGGCATGGGATTGTGCAGATTTTTGTGTGTTTTTCGATTTTTTTGGCTGCTGTTGGTGCCTTTTGCCCAGGGGTACCCAATGGTGCATGGACTGAGTCTTACTGTGGGGTCTCTTTAATGTAAACATCATGGAGGGCATGGATGGCATTGGATTTTGGTGATTTTTGTGTGTTTTTCGATTTTTTCGGGGTGTTGATGGGGCCTGTCCATGTGGGTGGGGGCCATTTTGAGTGCTGGTACAGGCAGGGCCTGGCCATGTGCTGGGGGGCAAGGGGCCATTTTGAAGTCAGGCAGTGTTCTCCGGCCTGCACCCATTTTGCCTAGCTTTCATCCATTATGCCCAGGGGTAGTGAGTGGTGCATGGGCCTAGTCTTTCTGTGGAGTGTCTTGAATTTAAACATAATTGAGGGCATGGATGGCATGGGATTGTGGTGATTTTTATGTGTTTTTCGACTTTTTGGGGTGTATAACTGATGTTCCTCTCTCTTCCATTTCTTTTAGGTGCACAAGAGAACCACCAGTGCCTGGAAGAAGTCCTGCAGCGGTGTGTGCAGCATAACGTCAAGCGACGTCACGTGTGGCCACAGACAAGACAACTCTGCAACTCGTGCAACTGCGGCCTGCTGTTCTGAGATCTGAAGAAGATGGCCCCAAAAAAGGTTCCCCGTAGCTCCTCTAGCAAGAAAGTTGCCAGTAAGGAGCAGAAGAAGCAAGTGGTGCCACTTACCAAGGAGACTGGTGTGCCGCCTGCCACATTTTTTGGAGAAAAAAAAAGTACGCCTGCAGCGGGGTCTGCTGGGGACCAAGCTGAGAGCAGCACCCCCGCTCCATTGGGCTCAGTGCCACCACCACCACGCCAACTTAAGTCCAAGCCCTTGAGTGCTTTAGAGGCAGCCAGTATAGTTGTTCAATCACCATCGACCAGTGATGTTGGCTCATCGCAAGAAAGTAGCAGCATCTCTCAATCAACACAGGTTGTTGTAACTCATCTGACGAGTGTTCAACAACCACAGCCCCAACAACAACCACATTTGCAAGTACAATCCCAAGTACATGTGGAAGGAGAGGCAGCGCAAGAAGATGCACAAGCAGAGGTGCATGGGGCGGCACAAGTGCCCACAATAGTTGTTCCTCCCGAAGTAGGGGCACATCAGGAAATCGACATTCAAGCCAAGGTATCATTTGAGGAAGCCACTCCTCCTGATCATTCATTGTCTTCCAGATCCCTAGCAAGGAAAAGATCAAGGATGGTGTCTACATCTTCTTCAAGCCCCCTTCCTTCTGATGTTATGGATGAAAATTGGGAACCACCACTGCCGTCTGAGAGTTAGGCACACCATGATCTGACAAAGGTAGCTAAGCGCAAAAGGAAGGTCCCCGAAACTCTCGTACTTATGGAGTGTGATGATGACGCTGAACAAGAAGTGGCATATACTACTGCTGATGAAGACTCTCACGACGACGACGCAGTCATCATAAACGTCACTGCAGCCCCAGCGGGCATGCAGCAAACAGACATTTTGACCCTAGCCCGAAAAGCTGCTGAACGTGATGTTGTCGACGAGGCAATGGGACCACCACCAATGCAGTTAACTAGTATGCCACCACCTACCGCTTCCATATTTTCTCGCCAGAAGGGACCTCCATCCACCTCGACCTCCATTTCCTCAATTAGTGGTGCTGCAAGTGCACAACGTAGTAAAGTTCGGCAACACACATCCTCCACTTCATCTGGCATTAGCATGACCAGTATCGCCTCCTCTGCCCCCCACAGAAATTTGAAGTCCGCAGTTTGGGACTTCTTTAGTGTTAGCACAACAAGGGAAAACATAGCCATTTGTACCATTTGTAAGCTTGGAGTTAGTCGTGGTAAGCTTGGTACCAAATATGGTACCGGAGGCCAGAGAGGTCATCTTGAGAGACAGCACACTGTCAAATGGCATGCGCACCTAAAGGAGATCAAGGAAGCCCGAATTGCAAGTCAACAAACTGTATCCGTTGATGTTTCATCTGATGATGAGGAGGAGGAAGACGCGTCAAACATTTCTTCACTTACACCCAGTACCCCTGTCAGCAGCACACCCCCTGCAAGATATATGAGCCACACTAAAGAGTGTGGGAGAGAGTGAGACACCAATGCGAAAAAGGTCATCATCACCGAGCGTAACTGGGTCGAAGAAGTCATCATCATCATCATCCCGTAAAATGGTCCAGCCCACCATTAGAAGCATGTTGTTTGAAGATGCCCAATTGGACGCAACCACCCAATGACGCGTCTGTATAACACTAAGCTGGCTAAAATGCTAGCGCTGGACCTTAACCCTTTTTCTTTTGTGGAAGGGGTTGGTTTTCTTGAATTAGTGGCAACGCTCTGCCCTAAATGGAAGGTTCCTAGCCGGTTCTATTTTGCCAGAGTTGCGGTTTCAGCACTACATGAAGATGTGCTGGAGGTGATTGGGGCAGCTTTGCAGAAGAGTGCTGTTCACACTATACATCTGACAACAGACATGTGGACCAGTTGCCAAGGCGTTGATTACATGTGCATCACTGCACACTGGGTCTCTTTTTCAGGGGTTACAGCAAAGCTAAGGGCAAGTGTTGACCCGGACAACGTTTTTAAAGCTGCTCGGAAACATGCAACACTAGCCATGTTTGGCATGGAGAAAAGTCATACAGAAGAAAACATTTTGCAGGAGTTTAACACAAAGGTCTTTCAATGGTTGTCCCCAATAAAATGCAAGATTGGTTATGTTTCCACGGATAATGGCGCCAATGTAGTTAAGGCCATGGATATGGGTAACTATTTCAGAGTGCCGTGTTTGGCGCCCTGTATAAACCTGGTTGTTAAAAAATTCTTGAGTGAAGGAAGTCCAGTGTGCGAGTTACTGACCACCTGCCGAAGAATGTGCACACATTTCAACCATTCTTTTAAGGCCCGGAAGCATCTGAGGGGCCTGCTACATGAACGTAAACTGCCAGTGAAAGCACTCATCCAGGAGGTGGCAACACGTTGGAACTCAACCTTTTACATGCTTTAGCATCTGTTTGAGCAGTGTGCGGTAGTTGATCAGTATTTCTTTACACAGGGTGCAGCTATGAAGGACCTGAGGATACATGCGGAGCAATGGAAGCTAGTTCAAAGCCTGACAGACATGCTTCGTCCTTTTGAGGTCTTCATGCGTGCAGTCAGCAGGGAGGACTGTAATTTGGGAAAAGCTATCCCATTGTTGCGCATGCTAGAGCACCAACTAAAGGCTGTGTCTTCTACGTTTCAAAAAGATGAACAAACAAGAAGGTTCTGATTTGGCGGAGAAATTATTAGAGCGCCTACTTTGCGATGAACGTCTTCAAAAGATCCACACAGAACAGCATTACATTTGTGCTACTATTCTGGATCCACGGTACAAAAAGTCACTGGCAGGCAGAGTATTCTTTCCTTTTGATGATGCAGAAGTTACAAAGTACAAACGTTGGCTAGCTGTGTCAGCCACTCGGTTTGAAAGAGAACGGCAGGAAATTGAAGGAAAAGGCAGTACATCAGCATCAGCAGGCCATCCGGAGTCAAAAAAATCCACTTCTGCATCCGTGGCTGTGGCAGAAGTGAGTAATTTTCCCTTTCAGCCGTTAAAGACACCAGCAACCGGATCATCTGCACCAGACACAACAGTAACATTGTGTGAAGAAGAGGATTGGCTAACTCAGCTTGGGTTTGCTTCTCAAAAGGTCCCAGCAAAAAGTAAGCAAAGTGGAGGAACCGTGGAGAACCTTGAGTCGATGGTGCAGGACTATCTGAAAGACTCAACAGAGGTCTATGTTCATGATGACCCATTGGCGTATTGGCAGGGGAAAAAAGAATTGTGGCCAGAGATCTCCAACCTGGCTATAAATTACTTGTCTTGCCCACTCGCAAGTGTATCTGCTGAACGTGTTTTCAGTGCTGCTGGTGGCATTGTAACTTGCAAAAGGACCCGCCTCTCGCCCAAAAATGTGGAGAGGTTAACAATGATCAAGATGAATCAGCACCTCATACCACCAGATTACAAAATACGAGAATAAACGCAGGAAGAAGACGAGGAGAACACCAACTTAGATGAGAGAAGTTCTTCTCTGTTACTCCCGCCTGAATTCGCAGAGTATGAGGACGAACTCTTCTTCCCTGACACCGAGCCCTTAAAATGAGCCAATGAATCAATAACTTTCTTTTTTGTCCTTATTCACTTTTATTCCTATGTGTCTGTCTTTCTTTGTTTTACAAAATCTATATGAAAAAAACTTTAATCACCTAAGCAAAAAAACAAGCCCATCAGCAGAACTGTCTTCACTTATTTGCTTATTGATTTGAAGGTGCTGCAGTCTGCATTCCTCAGGTTCACAAGTTCACAAGAACATGCTCCTCTATCCTCCTCCTCCAGACTCCTATTGCCCTCAAAGCAGATGGCTGGATTACGCCCAATGGGGAAAGACTCTGCACTTGTGGGGGTGTTCTACTTCTTTGCGGGTGAGTTGACGGGTCTGGGGCCATTGCTGGGAGGACCTAATACCGGATAAAAGTGGTTTGGAGAAAATCGGAGCAGAAAAGGTTTTGCGCTTTTGATCACTTGATCACTTGCCTGTCTTTGGGGTGCTGTTTAGCGGGCTTTTAGGTTGTTGTGGGTGGGTTTTGGGGTCTGGGAGCACTGCTGGCACAGTCTAATGTAGATTGCATTTGTTTTTCAGGAAATCCATGGTGGAAAAAGGGAGTTGGGGCCTAGCTGCACAGCGCGTTTGGACAGAATTGAAAGAAGGCCGAAAGTATTCTAAGTATGAGATTTTCCATTTTTGCTTTTTGCCTGTATGGGGCAGTATGTTCTGCTTTTTTTTGTGGGTGGTTCGGCAGGTCGTGGGGCATTGCTGGGAAGGTCTAATACCGGATAAAAGTGGTTTGGAGAAAATCCATGCTGAAAAGCGTTTTGGCACATTAACTTAGGGCTCGTTAGGGTTAGCACTAGCAGCAGGATTGCATGTGTTTCGGGGTGTTCTAGATTTTTGCAACTGAGCTCTGGGGTCTTAGAGCACTCGTGGGAATGTGTAATTTTGGTTGCAAGTGGTTTGAAGAAAATCCATGGTGGGAAAGGGGGGATTTGGCCTAGTTAAAGAAAGCGTTTGCCACTATTCTTAACATAGGGCTCGTTAGGGCTAGCAGTATTGTATTGCATGTCTTTGGGCGGGGGGCTGTTTGCTGGGGGGTTTGCGAGTCTTGGAGCGTTGCTAGGTATGGATACTTTTGCTTGCTTGCAAGTGGTTTGAATACAATCCACGGTGGGTAAGCGGGGATTTGGGCCTACTTTACTTTCAAAGTACGTTTTGTCACCATTTTCTACTAGGCCTCGTTTTTTGAGATCTGATTGGGGGTCTTCTACATTTTTCTGACTGGGTTTACTATGGGTCTGGGAGCACTGCTGGGAAGGTCTAAGTTTGTTCTAAAACACAGTTTACAGTATACCTAGCTTGAGGGGAAAGATCCGCTAAATTAATTCGCCCATACTTATTTATCCTTCAAAAGGAGACTCAGACAGAGTACGCACTTTCAAAAATAGTGTACTGTCTATTAAGAAACTCAAAGTGTGACTTTTTGCACTACACAGCGTACATACCTTATATTTATTTGTCAGTGGTGTTCTAATATCACTTCCTGTTTTTCCATCAATAATTACAGGCCGGGTTTCAGCCTGTGCAATGGGAAAAGGATGAAGTCAGGGTTCACATTAGCGAGCCGCAATTCAGCATCCGCCAGGCAGGCAGTGGACAGGGTGTCTTCTGGTCACCAACATTGATGGACGGAGCGTCAGATGGAATGGAGGAGTCCCGCTAATAAGAGGAATGGTTTGATGCATCTTACAACTTCCCAAATTCAACAGGACAACTACAACAACATACAGATACAGTATCCGTTCTTTTCTAATTATCTTTTAAGTAATGTTATTGCTGTGAACTTCTATGAGTGTGACTGTGCATTTCTTTGATCTCTGCTTCTAAATTCATCCCTACAGCCATTGTATAGGTTTTACTTCTGCTATTTTTCAAACCTAATTTAATGTACGAAGTGTTTCTCTGAGTGCAGAGATAGGCAAGTGAAAACGCATAATTATTACTGCAGCCCTGTACTGTCGCATTCTTTCATTCGCGGTTGTCGAAAATACTACTTACTTTTCAGTAACCATGCATGCAGTAGTGCATGCACTTCCTTTATGGCACTTAAAAGATTTATGGTTAGCTTTGTACCCAAAGATTTGTTTATCTTTTATTGTTTGTCCATGCTGTGCTTTTTTTTCTTCTCTCAACAAAACTTTCCCAAAAAACCCCATTCCCATCCATTTTCCAAACCCTAAACCTCTTCCCCCGGGCTGTGTGGTTTTGATTGATGTGTGACTAAATGACAGCAATAATTCCACACACTTGCTGGGGAGGATAAGGTCATAGCAACATGCTGGTGAAGGAATCCGAGGATATATTCTATTCTTACTCAGCTTGACACTGAGTCACTATAGGCAAATGAAAGCAGATTTTCATGTGTGCCATCAACTTAATGGTCATCAAGAACATCCTCCTCCTAGACGTGGCAAATTATTATGCTGCTGTGTCCTTCACCTTTCAGTACTATTTCTTGTAGTAGTAGCCAATGTCAAAGAAATTCAACGCAAGTACTAGTTATACTTTCAATACTTTACCATTTGTTAGGCTACATTGTGGCACTGTTCTAGTGTACTGTCACCTGCTATATTCTCTATTGTACCGTTCTAATGCTACGGTAAGGACAAACAAGGTTTCATTTTCTTTTTTTCAGATGCTGCAACTGCCACTGTGTAACACCACAAGTACCACCGCAATGATGACATTTCATCCGCCCAGGATTGCCAACCTTAATCGCCATTTTGCAGCCAGCCCTGTGCCTAGCCCTATTTCCAAACACAAATTACAGGTAGGATAAGCGTTTGGGGGGAGGTAGTATAATGGAGTATTAGGAGGGACGAGAGACTGACGGTCCTAGGACTATTGAATTCACTTACTCTGTGAGAGGCACTTAGTTTTGAAAACATTTGGGCCATTAGTACTTACACAACTTGAATCAAGATGCCACTTAAGTTTCAGGACTGTTAAACCCCAACCCACCAGCCTCAAAAGCAGTAAAAAACATGTATGCTAAGATAAAGTTTAAAGTATATTTATATATCCCTAACATAAATAATCTCCCGCAAGATCCAACCCACCCCCCTCCCGAACCCCAACGAATGTCCCTGAAAACTAAGTCCAAAAAAGTAGAAAACCCAACTCCCAATTTCCACCCCCCAGAAGTCTTTGGTGTTGAGGAGCTCCTGCTCGAGGTAGGAAACCCTCAGGGAAAGGCGGTGCATCCTTTTTTTGCAACTGCTGTGGGGGCAGCTGATTTCTTTGCTGCTCGGCGGTGGCGAGTGGCTGCGGTACCCCGGCTCCGTACTGCTGGAGACCTGCTGTGCTGACTGGCTAACCCAGGGAGCGCGGAGGAGGATGCAGGTGTCGCCGTGGATGTTGTTGACGTACTCTGCGTGTCCTCCTCCTGGGCCACCAGCTGCCGATATTCGGCGACAGTGGCCTCCAGCCTCCGTTGCCGGGCCCTTTTAGTCAGCTCCTTCCGTGTTGGTTTGGAAGGAGCATCTATATGAAGAAAGAAAGACATAGTCTGTAACCAATGCTCTTTAAGATTAACACAAAATGATTCAGCAGAAAGTTGTGTCACAGTAGAACTAGCAACTTGCAAGCGCAGTACATAACTATTGTGGCCAGTATCTATCTAACCTCTCACTTCTTCATCCTTGCTCTAACATTAGTGGGAGTTTAAGGAATCAATTCTACGACCACTATGGACTCACTCCATTAGAGTCGACTATGACAGTACACCAGTCTTATTCTTATTCTTCTCTCTTGTTTAGCAAAATTGGTACGTTAACTTCTGCAAGCCGGCATAATGCCAGCGCAGTCAACTTGCACCCGAGAAAAACAGACGCCCGCCATGTTGAGTGAGACTGACTTGCGTTTCTGTACCAGTCCAGTACATGCAGGTGGTGATGCTCTTACTTTTCTATTACGGGTAGCACTGAGAATACTCTGTTACAAGGGCTACTGCTTAATTAATTTAACTTTCACCCTACAGTGCCAATGAATACTAGAAAAGGAAAATGAAGAAGATAAATAATCTGATTATCTATCACAGCACATGGTATGTATTTGCTTACATATGGGATGACTTTAGGTGCTTTGCTTTTTATTTAGTGAACAGTGATAGATCCACACATGAATGACTGAGTTCTACTAAACTTATTAACAGAGGTAGTGAGTGGCCATCGTAATAGCCGGATATATGCTGTGCTTGCAATACAAACTACTGCTACTATTCATGGTAGTATTCGGACAAAATGTATTTAAAACTTCTTTTCCTTGCCTTTCCTACACTGGGACAGACGTGCGGGTGCGGTGTTACATGCTCTTCAAAGTAACACATAGTTCATCTAGTGACCGTCTACTCTCTCTAGATACACATATGCTATCTAAGAGTCAGATAGTACCATGATCCAGGCATCCATCCATTCAAACTATATGTCAATCATTCTTCTTTATGTCTCTCATCTGGACAAACCTTACGTTTTCTCACGGGGAGCACACTATGCAGTCTGCAATCTCAATAAGTAAGGAATATAAGAGCTTACCACTGCCCGCCACTACCGTGGCAACCCGCACAGCAGTTTGTCCGGCACTTGCACCGACTCCTCCCCTGAAGTCTCCGCCTCCGTGCTGGGCCCAGCAACAGATGTTCCACCTACAAAGTACATTTAAGAATGTTAGCTGTCATAGACATACACCACTCACTAGTATTTTGTCTAGGAATGAAGAAATGTGAATACAGAAACCAATCTAACAATTTGTGGCTGTCTACTCTAAAGTAAAAATGTCCCTTTTTCCAGGGAAGGGTATTGTCTTGCTGCACTTTTTGTCACAACTGATGAATGCTTGCTTTTTAACACGCACCATTTTTCTCATAACAGACAGAAGCTTCACTTCTAAGAACAAATCATCATCACTAGGACGGAGTCACCAACGATTCAGCACCAAAAAGAAAAATTAAAGTTCAAACCAGGTGAGGGCTCGGCTCGACCACAATAAATGTGTGAAATAAATCATCACTAAGCACTTTTCCATTTTTAATCAACCGTTTATGTTTTAGGACAAGCTTGATTTTAATAAATATTTTTACTTTTAATAAGGCTTTAAAACTTAAATAGACTCTGTGGTTTTTGGTCAAGAGTGAATGAGCAAAAGGTTTTACAATTTGCAAGCATGAGTCCATGCCTCTGACACTTCTGGACTCTGACTCCGTACTCTTGCCCTGCGCTGGATAATCATCATTGGCGATCAATCATCGATGAATTCGGGAGCTAAATGACTCTGCCACACTATCTACTCAGTAAGGAGATTGGGGGTTCTTCAAAGTCTGATATCACTGAGGTATGTGGAAAAGTGTACCTGCGCCTATTATAATTGATAAACAATGCACTATTTAGTGTCCATAGTTCTGTTTGTGCAGATTTGTCCCTGCAACAGTAGTAGTATGGATTGTCCTCCTATCCAAACCAAAAGTAAAGTAGTATATTATTCTTTCTTGGTGGTCATTCACATTTTATTGTGGGGAATTGTCAAAGCATAAACATTTAGAAGACTTGAAAAGACATTATGGACAATCCCAGAGGACTGCACTCAGTGCATAGAGCTATTGCTGACTAGAATGGGAGTTTCGGTTAACACCTTTTGCCAACTGTGCAATCTTAGTTAGCTACACAGACAGACTAATAAGAATAATCTAGTAATACCACAGGGAGTCATAGTAGAGGCAGGATAAGAATTTAGATACAGTCTACAAGAAGATCAAAGACGATTTAGAAAAAATCGACTGAGGAACGCTAGGAAAAAATAGGTACTCTATATTAAAATGAAAACTTACTGGGGCCAGCATAGGAGCCCTCGCCTGATCGATCCTGGCCTGCATCCAGTTCCACAGCAGCCTCCTCCTCTGTCCTCTTGCCCCTGGGGGGAGCTGATGTACAACATGAAAGAAAGAAAGACCCGAAAACATGGATGATTGTTGTCAACCAAATCAAACATTTCAAAAGAACAATAACAAAATATTTTGGCGAAATAGCAAATAGACAACTATTCCACGGGATATATTGACCTAACTCATGTGGTCTACTACGATATTAGTATTGCTTGATTTGCGGACCGTCGACTTGGAAAGTTATGTAACTCACTAAACAAACTACTAAAATGGTTCGCCTAGGACTGGCAGGCAGCAGTGCGCAGCACACGAAGTGACAGACAAACTCCATCGTGATTGCAGATCAGCGACAACACTAAATAGTTTCCTACTACATTAACCAGTCATTAAAATACTCAAACTATCAATCCACCACCACTATTTCTTATTGCCAGGTGTATAAAGGAAGGACTGGACTTGAGTCTGTAGGGGCAGATTTACAAGCCCCTTGCAGCTCTTTTGCTCCATTGTTGCATGACTTTTGTGACGCAGCGGCAGAACAAAGGAGGCGACATGGTGCGGCGTATATTAACAACGTGACGCATATGGGAGATGCATCACGTTGTAAAGCCCTGCGCCATCAGGGAGCGTTCCGGTGCAAGGGAGGGTGTTCCTGCGCAGGAACGCATCCTAAAAGTGGCTGAGGGAAATCTACAAGATTTCAATCAGTCACTTTTAGGACAATGATACGTGACTCAAACCCTGCGCCTGCTTGAAACAGACGTATGGCTTGACACAGCATTGGTGAGATAGGGCACCCCAGAGCAAAGCTGGAGCTGCGCCATCGTTGCGACGCAACTCCAGCAATGCGCCGCCTTTACGGCACTGATGCGTAACACTTCGGTGACGTTTTGGGCCCATGGTGCGCCGCATTGTAAATACGGCGCACCATGGGTGGTGGTGGCGTGGCGCACAATTACTGGCGCATCCCTGCTACTTTGCAGGGATGCACCGGTAATTGAAAATCTGACCCTTAGTGTCTAGCATTAAGCAGTTCTTTAAACTACACTCATACATAATTTCTCAGGCCAATGAAATGAACACAAAATCGAAAACAAATAAGCATAGTAGCAACGCTACTGAGAAGGAGAGCAGTGCACCTGAAATGCCCAGAAGATTTTGAAATATAATTAAATTTACCTACAATGTATTCAGCAGCATTATTGCTCTTGGCAAAAAACAAAAATGTGCAATATAATAACACACAGAGCAGGAGAAAACAGAGTAGTGATGAAATAGCTACTACTACTCACCAAGCCCGGGGATCTCGAGGCCGAGCAGGTCGACTAAGTCGCGCTCCCGGTCCAGGAGATCCGTCTAACGGTGGGTGGCCTGGTTGTAGGTGCGCCGGACCAGAGAGTGTTGGTACATGGCCTGGCACACCTTCTCCCACCGCTTCCGGCGCTCCCGGATTGCGTAGCCGCCAGCGATCTTGCCGCCTGCCATGATGGTCCTGGGGAGGCGGCGCTGGACATAAAAACTAGTGCGGCCACCTCCTCCGCGCTAAAGATCTCCCGGGCTGTGACTGTCTCCCCCCTCAAACGCCCGCACGGGAGCAGGGCACAGGGTGCAGGACCCTTCCCCTTCTCAGGTTGCTTTCTGGCTCCCTTTACCATGGCCTGGGCAGAAAGGAAGGTAAATAATAAATATGAAATAGAATAGGGAAGAAGAAAAGAAAAGAGTTTAAAAAGTAGTTTAAAATAAACCAAAAGTAGAAGAAAACACAAAAATATAGAGCTAGAAAAATAGAGTGATAGATAATAAGTAAAATAGATTAAAAAAAACTTCAAACAAGCAAAGGATGGCAGAGATTGACAGAGGATACAGAACCATAGCAATGAATGAGAAACAAGATGGCCGCGCCCGTTCAGGACCGCGTGGGTAAGTTCGCGCGAGATTTCCCTTGTAATCACACGCGAACTTGTACTAGCGAGCCGCACACTTTGCGAGATTATACATAGCGCCCGGAAATGGAAATACGTCATGCAAACAAGATGGCTGCGCCCGTGAATGACCGTTTGGGTAACTTTGCGCCGATGCGCTACAAGCGGCTCGCTAAAACGCACAAAACCTTGCGAACTAACACTCCGCAAAAAAACAAATCGCATATTCGCACTAATTCGCGGCTTCCGAATTCGATCTCGCGCAAATTCGCGCCCCGCGAATCCCGCGAAATTGCAGAAAAACGATTTTTGCAAAACTGAAAGCACTCAGCAGGTGCAAAAGTTCAAACTTATCGTTAGTAACCATTCCCTGTATTGCTTCCTGAGGGGCCCCTCCAGAGTTCAGTTGCCTACTTGCAACTATTCTATGACCCTGCTCTGACCCTCACAGCAGACTCAGAGAATAGCTACAAGGAGGCCACAAAGGTCCTGTGAAAAAAAATTGCACTGCAACAGAAAGCAATTACAGATAAGGAAGCAGGTGCCAGACTGTTCAGTGACACATTAATCAACCCCAAATTAATTCATATCAGTTGAAGCAGAGCAGGTGTGCTTTTCCCCCCCATTAATCTACAGTGATGAACCAGAGGGTGGTAGTGATGTACCAGAGGGTGACATGGGTGAACCAGAGGGTGGCAGTGGTGAAACAGAGGTTGCTGTGATGAACCAGACGTAGAAACAACATAGTCGCGACCGTTGCGAGCCGACAAGTAAGTTCGCATTTGCGAACTGGTAAGAAACCCTTGCGAACTGGCAGAAACCCTTGCAAACACCAAAAAAAGAAAAAATCCGCAAATTTGCGAGAGTTCGCGGAATTTGCGGATTGCGAATTCGTGAATATACAAATTTGCGAACCGCAAATTCGCAAAATTCGCCCATGCTTAATTCTATCTCATTGAAATAAGAGGAAGGCACAGGGTCAAAGAAGTTCTGTAAAGCGTATAAGAACCGCGGTAGCGCCATCATTTTAAACAGAACCGCACGACCCAGTAGTGAGAGTGGCAGTTCCTTCCATTTTGCGATATCCCGGCGGAGTCTGGCCAAGGCAGGAACCAGGTTAGCATCGAAACACTGTTTAGGGTCCTGTGAGATGTAGATACCAAGATAGCGAAAACCCACCTGCTCCACCCTTACCGTGCAAGTTTCTGGCACTCTAGGGGGGGTCGCCGCTCAACACAAATAGGACCGATTTCTTCCAATTGATGGCGAATACCGAATATCTACTGTATATCGCCAAGATATCCATGAAGACAATGAGGGACTGTCGGGGGAGGTCAAATACATCAGGATATCATTTGCGTATAGCGAAATTTTGTCTTCCCACTCCGAAGTCCAGCGTAACCCTTTGATCGATCTATCTGATCGTACCCAGGCCGCAAGCGGCTCTAGTGCCAGAGCAAATAGAAGTGGCGAGAGGGGACATCCTTGTCTGGTGCCCCTCCCAGGCTGAAAATCACGGGACTTGTGGTTGTTCACCACTATCCATCGTATGAATTCCGGGCCGAACCCGAATTTCTCCAACACCGCAAATAAATAAGGCCATTCCACTCTGTCGAACGCCATAGTGGTGTCCAATGACAAAAGCGCCGCTGGCTCATGAATGCGAGCCAAACCTGCCACCACCCCATGGATTCTACGAAGATTAAGGGCGGCATTGCGGCGCGGCATAAAACCGGACTGATCCGGGTGTACCAGTTCAGTTATAATTTTCACTAGCCGATTCACGAGCAGTTTGGCCAGAATTTTAGGCTCCGCATTCAACAGGGAGATTGGGCGATAGGAGGAGCATTCCGGACGCGGCTTACCATCCTTATATATAACTACATTGTTGGCAATAGGCTGGTCATAAGGAAGCATGCCATTTTCCCTGCTCTCAATATACATGGCCTTCATGAAAGGAGCTATGCGGTCAGCATGGAGTTTATAGAGTTCAACGGGAATACCATTCGGCCCGAGGCTTTCCCAGAGTGCACCCCATGGATGGCCATCGCGACCACGTCGTTTGTTATATCGGAATCCATAAACTCCCGATCCTCGGGCGATAAAAAGGGCATTCGGATATCCCGGATGACCTCCGCGTTCTCTTCTACCGCATGCAGCCCCGCTGAGGTGTAAACCTCCTCGTAATAACTGGCAAACTCGTCCACTATGAGCTGCGGATCCGCCGTGATCCCCTAGCCCGCAATCTGCAGCTCCGGGACCAGACGCGACCCCTAGTCTCTAACCACGCTATTAGTTTCCTCGCCTTGTCTCCATGTTCGTAAATTCTGCTTTGTGTGTTAGCGTGTTGTTCCCTCGCCCCCTCTCGCGCTAGGTGTTTGAACTCGTCCCGAAGGAGACTGAGGCGATGTTCATCGCCCGGGTCCCCAGAGGTGGAGACCTCCTTTTCCGTCACCAATAGCTCCGCCTCGACCCTGTCAATTTCCGCCCTGCTCTTCTTCTTCTGCCCAGAGATTAGGTAGAGGGCCTCCCCTCTGACAACTGTTTTATAGGCCTCCCAGAGAGACCAGTCAGATTTGAATGTCCCTGAGTTCTCGCTAAAGTAGCTATCAGTGACACGTACCAGCTCTTTTTTGGTGGCGGGATCTCTCAACCGCCAAGCACTAATTGGTGCAACCCTAGCGACATTGTCCGGTCCGACTTTCAATTGCAACCATATCGGAGAGTGATCAGACACTCCGCTGGCCAGATGGCGCACTTCCTGGACGAATGCCGCCTGCGATGCAGGCAACAGCAGATAGTCAATTCTAGAGAGAGAGGTGTGCCGCGGATGTGTGCATGTATTCCAAGTCTACAGGGTGCCGAAGCCTCCACCCATACACCATACCCGTACCAGTAACAAACTCCGACAACCACCTACTAGAGGGAGGTAACCCACAGGAGGGGTATCTATCTATTTCACCGTCCATGACTGCATTAAAATCCCCCCCTATCGCCATGATGCCAATGGGTAGCGACAAGAACATCCTACTCAGGTCACGAAAGGTGCCTGTCTGCAATGTGGGGGTACATAAACTGAAAGGAACGTAATTCTTCTGCCCTCCCACAGCCCTGAGACACCGACATACCGGCCACGATTATCAGACCAGATAGCCCGTATGGTGAGCGGGAAGGAATTCTTGACCAGTATCCCCACCCCTCTGAAGCCTGAGGTATAACTGGCGTGGGCAACCAATTTATACCCACCCCTGTGTAGCGCCATACATCTCTTTCCCATGAGATGAGTCTCTTGGAGTAAGACTACATCTAGCAAACGGCGCCTGATCAGCTGTCCCACCATTGCACATTTGATCTTGTCTCCCATGCCATTCAAATTCCAACTGAGGACCGACACACCCAAACCCAGTCTAGCTGATGCCATATTCATCCCCGGAAAATCCAAAAGCATTACGCGACATCCATTGCAAGCATAGGTCATAAACAAAAAACAAATCATCGAACAAAAGTGCCCACAACCCAGCCCCCCAACCCCCCACCCTGCACCCCTGCATGCGCACATGTGCACATCCCCAACCAGCAGTGTGCCTGTAGCCCCAAAACTAACTACAATATCTAAACGTAGAAAACAGAGGAGGACCTTACAACAGGCCACCAGCCCACCCCATCCCAACCCGCATACGAACCCCCATCAGTACCAATAAAAACCCCCCAGAATATTAACAAAGTCAGCGGGGATTAAGAGATCTCCCCCATCAAACCAGCTCCCTTGCCACCCTGTTCAACTGCTACTACCAACACAGGATCATTGTTCCTCATCGTCCATTGGGGTGTCGCCTTCGGTATCAGGCCCCTGGATTCAGTCCAACAAGTCCGATGCCGCATCTGGGTGATCAAAGAACCAGGCTTTGCCGTCGCATTCTATCCGGAGGCGGGCAGGGAACAAACTTGAGTATTTGAGTTCCGAGGCGCGCAGCCTTCTTTTGATGTTTATGAATCCCTGCCTTTGTTTCGGAACAGCCTGGGTGAAGTCAGGGAAAAAAGGAGGGACGCGTTTTCATAAGCCAGAGGTCCAGAGGATCTCGCAGTCTGCAGAATAGTGTCTCTGTCCCGAAAGTTCAAAATGCGGACAATCATAGGGCGAGGGGGCGCCCCCGTCTTCGGGCGGCCGCCAGGTACTCTGTGGGCCCTCTCCACGGTAAAAAAGTTGCTGAGACCCTTGGGTTTTAAATGGTTCAGGATAAGATCTTCCACGAACAGGTCTGGGGCCTGTCCCTCTGATCTCTCCGGTATGCCAAGGATACGGACGTTATTGCACCTCGCCTGTCCTTCGTACTCGTCCAGCTTGCGAGCAAATTGGGTCCAAAACTCCTTCAACTCTCTCACTTCTCGCTGGAGGTCCGACACATCGTCCGTGAGACTCGATGTTTTCATCTCGAGTGATATGACTTTTTACGAGGTTTTAGTCAGGTCTGCTCGGATTAGGCCCACCTCGAAGTGGACAGTGTCCAACTTGGTGTCCATCTAACCAAGGGATGGCTGAATCCCGGTGATCGCCGCGATCAGGTCTTTCAATGTCGGGTCTGCCCCGGGCGGGCCATCCTCATGGCTACTCACTTGCGTGCGTTTCTCGTCCACCGGGGACCCTTTGGAGAAACTGTACGTTTGGTGTTCCTCAGCGTTGTTGGAGGTAGCTTCTCGGGATCCCCCCTCGCCGCCATTTTCAGCTTCTGTGCGACCACCAACTCCGCCAGCCGAATAAACCCCTATTTCACAAGGGCAATCGGCGCAGTCACAGGTTGCTCCGTAGTGGCGTAGGTGTGCAGAGTCAATTGGCTTGAGATGGGGGTCCGAGAGCGACTCGAGTGGGACGCGACTTCTACAGAACGAGTGTCACCGCAAACTTCCGGTCCCTCTCGCCGTTGTTGTTGAACTCCAAAACGGGCAGTGCCACACGCTGGATCCCGGTGGCGCACCCAATAGGCCTCAAAAGTTCCAGACGATGAATTCAAGTCATCCGAGCGCCCAAATCATTCGGAATTTCGCCCAGTGGCTCAGGAGCGGGTCCCCCACCAGATGGTAGGGTCGGGGCTCAGGATAGTGTGCCGGATGGCAAGTCAGGATGTGGTGGCCGGCGGAGCCGGTGCTCAAGCGGCCATCTTGGTCGCCAGCGCGGCTCCTCCCCCCAATTGAGGTCTTAACCCCATTTGGTCGTATTACCGGGGGTCTTAGTTCTGCAGTCGTTTCAATTTTTCCGCAGACGAGGTTCATAGGCTCCCGGTGGAGCAATTGCTGAGATACAAAATATTACTTAAAGTATAGAAGTGCAAGTACCCACCCTTTAGAGTACTTGTTTGCCCGCGAGAAGTCTTGTTACTCCCCTATTAAATATATTACCCTTGTGCTGAGAAGTGCAGGTACTTTCCCTTTCATATTAAAGAAGTGCAGGTACTCAGTACCGGACAGTACCTGCCCATTTAAAACACTGATTATATAATTTCCACACAGCCTCTGGGAGAAGAAGACTAGTAACAGTGTGTGAAGTTGGTTTCCCAGTACATCCCTGGGTCTAGCATAAGATCGGGCAGCAGTAAGCTATCCTTCCAGCGATGCAGAGGAACAGTCGCCACGGTGATGAGCCAATGATGCTGACCATTGTAAATCTACACCTGGAACTGCTATTGTTCTTTCTATTGTTCATTGTTCTTGAGACCCCTAACGACCTGTCTATCAAGGAGCCTGTAGAGTCCCACCCATCTGTTGTTGCACCCCCTGCCACCGGATCCCTGGAGGATCCCATGAGTTGACAAACCTGCATGGATCAAAGATTGAGGTGCCAGACCTTAAAGCAGAGATCTGTCTTGGTACCACTCCGCCAGTCGATTTCCTGATCTGCACAAGCTGGCTCTCTAGTGCTGTGAAGTCACCAGAAGTGGACTAGTTGTTTCTTTATAAGACCAGCAATCAGATTGGACAATATACAAATATACTAAAGGGGATGAGATTGGATCCTTTATAATGTCATCACCCAAGGATAAGATGGCCGAGAGTGGTTAGTCAAGAGAGAGAACAGTGGTGCCATGGTAGCCACTAGATGCTGAGGGCCGCATGGGAGCAGCACTCACTCTGGCTTTCCAAGTGGCAGCTCAGTGGCCACAGAAAGGTTTTGACACTGGCCCAGATGCTAGAGACTCTCCACAGTGTCACACACTACCGCACCAGAGGCAGGGCAAATGCAGACGCGTGCTTTCTGTCCCTGCAAATCCATTCCCTTGGTGCTTAGAAACAGTGTGATAATTGTAGGTGATGCCATTCATAATTCCTTACTTGGTACATACTGTGCCCCATCTTGCAGGACTCTTTATGGCACTCATTCTATGCATTGCCACATACTGCGCAATTCGTTACTGCCAGGCTTATAGGACAGTGCCACATTTTGCTCCATTTCCCACTGCCATACATAATGTGTAGTGCCAGATCTTGATTAGTAACTTATTGATATGTACATTAAATAATGCTGCATGATGCATAAGACCTCATTGTCACGGATGGTGCACAGCTCACATGACCACTATTTCTTATTGATGTACATACTGCATAGCTCACATCTTGCACGATTCCTCATTAAGGTGCATACTGTGCAGTGCCGTCTCTTGTATGATTCTGCACATACTGTATGGTGCCTATGAAGATGAAAGACCTCAGGTGATTATATCTGCTGTTCATTCCCTGCAATTGCTTCCATCCCCAAAGTTGACCCCGGAAGAGAATACTTGTGTGTGGTGTTACCTTGACACCCGCCCAGCTGAAAGGACATTCTTGGAATAGAAAACAGTGGACCCTGTCCTGCAGCCCAGAGCTGTGAATATAAGGTGGCACCACTAGCCAGCATTTTGTAAAGTTGCATCCACACACACACCTGTGAGAGCCCAGAATTGTCATTATGGTGCAAAATGTTGCCTTTTTCTCAAAACAAGTATGAAGCTTATGCCCTGCTGAAACCCTGCTGACCTGCTGTGGTACCGACCTTGTCTGTATGGAATCTTGAAAGCAGACCACAGCCCGGAGATCTGATCGAGGGATAACAGAGTTCCTGGTCACTCATCACTACGGATCAGAGAAAGGCTGACCAGCCTGAACATGCAAGTGCAGGTGAGATGAGGGTGACTTCCTGGAAAGCACTTCATTCCTGTGCCAGGGCATACTTTTTTCACCTACATGGGACTCCTCCGCCTTGCTCTCTGCCAGTAACGGGTGGATTCTGTCCGGTGTAGCATTGAGCAAACTCCCACCTGCACTCTGTGGCCTTGGTGAGGGAAAAAAGATCTCAGATCCACATTTGTGAGGCTCCTGTCCCTGCCTTGGTGTGCAGAGGTCCATCTCCCAGCTGTCTTGTTTCCTAGCAGGGCCCAAAGCTCAAATAAGATCCCGTATGTCCCTTGTTTGTGTGCAATCAGGTTTTAAGAACAGCAAAAGGTGAGGAACAAGCACTGCATTTGCTAATATCAGGGCTAAACTTTTCACCACAATGGCGAAGGTGCACAAGCCACTTTGATACTCCTTGATGTCTCCACAACATTCGATACCAAGGACCATGAGATCTCTTAGAAAAGACTAAATGACTGGATCATGGATCCTGCCATTACTTTACACTGGTTCCTTTCCTTCTTCCAGAACCAAAGCTGCGGCCTGTAATACCTGGGCATCTGGCTCACAGAAAGGCACACCGAGATACCCATTCACGAAAAGGGAATCTAGAGGAGCCACAGTTGCATTCAATTTATGGAGACTCGATGAAAAGTTACAAGTTCATCAGCCAGTGCGACACAGAAGATACCAAGAGTCAAACCCCTACCATCCATATTAGGCAGTCATTAAGGCTTCCCATGATGCTTTGCATCAACATTAGAGTCAATACAGTGCAATAACTTTCGAAAGCTATTCCACTTAAATTGATATTTTGATATTTGTATAGCGCGCTACTCACCCGCAAGGGTCTCAAGGCGCTTGTACGAATACCGCTGTGGAACCCATCCTGGCTTTCCCTGTGAGGCGTCCACTCCTGGGCACCCCCAAGGTGGAGGCCAGGCATCCTTAGCGTCCTTCGAGATCACAAACAAGTTTAGTATGTGGGCTAGTTTGCCTAGACATAACATGTAAAGCTAATTAGTTGACATTTTACTGGTCAAGAAAGCACAGAAAGGAACAGTGAAATAAGTCATGAAGCCAATTTTTGTCAACAGCTGTTCTGTTGGGAATCCTTGACCCATTTATTTATAGCGTGCAATCAGGGACTTGGAAACAAAGGCAATCTGAGAAAGTAATATCTCTTATGCAGCATTGAAATCAGCATTGGTTTGTCTTACAGCTGACATCTCAGATCTGGCAGAAAATAAACATTTGCACTACACTCTGGAATCCTATAAAGCTATAACCGCTCAGCTTTCTTTAAAAGAAACAATACATAATCCAGAAAGATCATCTGTTGTTTGCTTGCGGTTTTATACAGTTTCCAATAAAATAACTCAAATTATGCAGGTCCAAGTGCCAATTTTCAAATCCAAGATGCAGATTGTGTGACAACACAGGGGAATCAATATTGCACCTTCTGTGCTGTTGCCCTGGGGTAAAGAGTGAGTACCAAGTACTCATCAAAATGATCTTTATATGTATATTATGCAATGTTAGGAAGCCCTAAAGCCCTGTCTCAATTCACAGAATAGATCAAAACGTTGTCACACCGTCAGATTATTCAAATAGATCTTTAAGTAGCTCATTTTAACCTCATAATACCGTTAATCACGAATCTTCTACCATCAGCCACTTTTTTAAATGTTACATTAGTACCATAAAGGGGACTCGACATAAATTCAAAATATTATTTTGAATTAAAGATGAAAGGACTCTAAACAAATTTTAATCTGTTCTTCTTAGATTTTTGTACAGAGTAATGGATTTTAAATGATTGCTTTTAATTTAAGTGGAGTGTAATGTGAATAGTTGCCAACATGTTCCTTTTAGATTCTTGGAATGAGATAATTGTATGACTTTTTTTAATGTAAAGATTTTAATTAACTAAGCATGATAAATTATCACTTATTTACTACACTCAGCACTTAGGCAGCAGGTTGGACAACACGTCCGTATAAAGAGTGTCAAGTGCGGTCTCACAGAAGTCAAGTCAAGTCAATAATCTTTATTACGGTTATAAAAACCATAAAAGATATACATGCAGTAAAAACAATCACATTTTCACAGCCCGCTCCCATCTTTTCCAACATATACTTATATCTGCTCTATGAGGCCCAATAAAGGTTATTGCAAGTTTTAAAAATAATAAATACAAGATAAATTCTAAAAACATTAAAAGGCAGGTATTTTGTGCGTAGTTTATAATATTTATAATTCATTTAGACCAACTACTTAAAAAAAGTATTTACATTAAGTGCCATAACATTCATGAATCATTGCGTAACTTTGAGAACTTGTTTGGATTTATCTACAGATTATACTACAGGTCCCTATAGCTTCAAGCCCCCTCTTCTCCTTACGAGGTACACAGAAAAACGATATCTACTTATACTAAAAACAATTGGTTGGGTGGTTTCAGTTTTAAGTATTCTTTCTGCCTCGCTGAAGCGTCTAAAGCCCAAAAGACGACAAATAGGCTTTATCCATGTTCTTCTTGGACGGGTATAACCTGGGCAGAAGAATAATACATGGGCCTCATCTTCTTTTATACCAGTGTTGCAAAGGTCACAACTGGTCACATCATCATTCCCTGCGTTACACGTCCAGTTAGTAGCATTTTCTTTAATCTGCAATATACCATAACGGAATTTTAAGTACAGAGATTTTGCGAAGCAGGGTAAAATTTCGTCCATGAAAGGATCGAATTTACTGTCAGTTTTCTTTGCAAGAAACCTCAATGATAAAGAACCTAACTTAAAGTTTTTTAAGTGGGAATTTGAAACAAACTCCCAATAACTTGATTTCAACTCCTATTTGCAGCTCAAAGTTAAGCTTTCAGGATCTTCCCAGTAGTGTTTCAAACCCAGCGTGGATAACCAACCCTCAATATGAGTCAACCATGGCAGCCTTATGTTGTTTTTTATTCTTAGAATTTCTTTTAGTGCATTTCTGTAATCAGCTAATTCATCAGTAGGCCACACGCGGACCCAAAACATTAAAGGCCGCAGGGCCGCGAGGTCATCAGTACGATGAACGCCTAAGTCCAATATAAGGGGAAGTAATGGTGTATGCCGTGGGATACCTAATAATTTCCTAAAAAAGATGTTTTCTTGTAGCCTAAAGGCAGCTTTTGCTGCGTAACCCCATAATTCCGCCCCGTAAAGAGATGCAGATTGTGCCTTAAATTTGTATAACTCCAAGGCTGGAGACACCGCTTTGGAGTGGCTATTCTTATCCCGTTTAGCTATTGGGACCAAGTGCTGAATAAGAGTGGTTTTACTTTTATCTAATTGCGATTTCCAGTCCAATTCAGGATCTAAAGTAATGCCTAAATAGTTAAACTTTTGCACGTGTTCGATCCTTTCCATGTTCACAGTCAAGGTTTTTTTTAAAGTTCTATGAAGGTTAACCGCCATGTATTTGGTTTTCGACGAGTTAATCTCCAAACCCTTGGTTTTGCAGTAAAATCTGAAAGAATTAAGTACGTTTTGCAGGCCTTTGGGTGTCTGTGATAATAAAATAGTATTGTCTGCAAACAGGAGGGCAGGGACATGTATCCCACCCAACTTGGGAGAATCATGATCGCAGCCCAAGAGGCAGCCTGGTATGTCGTTCACATATAAAGAGAAACAATTTGGGGCCAGTACACATCCCTGCCTTACTCCCCTGTTCACATTGATGCGGTCTGTCAGTTCTCCATTTGGACCCCATCTCACCCTAGCATAGTTGGCCTCATGAAGCCTAACAATCTTCCCAATAGTTCCCCAGGGACGCCCTGGTCCCTTAGTCTCATCCAGAGCGCCCCCCTAGGGACCACATCAAAATCTGCCCTGAGGTCAACAAAGGCAATATACAAGTGTGCCTTTTTTATTTTAATGTACTTCCAGATAATGCAAAGGAATCTGAACACCTGGTCGATCGTGCTGATTTTTTCTCTAAAACCTGCTTGGAATTTAGTTAAAACTCTATTTTCTTCAATCCAGGAACCTAACTTAGTTAAAATTTGCCTAGCAAATACATTTTGTAGGACATCAATTAAGCTTATTGGTCTATAATGGGCCGGGTTCATGCGGTCGCCCTTCTTAAAAATGGCTACTATCTCTGCACCCTGCAACGAATCGGGTATTGGGGCGCCCTTTGCAATAGCGTTAGACAAGCAATTAATATACTGGGCCCATATCATGTTCGCATGTTTCCCGGGCATCCGATCCGGCCCAGGAGCCGTCCCTGATTTAATTGCGTTAATAGCTTCCACAGTTTCCATCAAGGTAAAAATTAAAGGATTCTCACTTAAGTTATCAGCTGGAGAATCATTACCGGGGGGCACCTCACTATTGACGGGAGCATATAAATCTGAAAAATGTGAAACCCAAATGTCGGCATCTAGATGCAAATCCCTTCGACTGGTCCCAGTCCTGTTACCCTTTGCAATCAGACGCCAGAACATGGCCTGATCATTAGTTTTATATGTGTTTAGTAACTCGGACCAGATTTGCTCATCCCAGCATTTCTTTGCATCAGATATTACTACCTTGTAGCTTCTCCTTTTCTCCCTTCCAACTAGGATATCATCTCTTTTCACTGCCGCAATAAGTTCCCTTTTAGCGTTGCGGCATTCCTTACTAAACCACGGATCACCTTTAGGTGTTATCTCTAATTGGCTCTTTTTCTGGGATTTGGGGATTTTAGTTAATATTTGAGTAAGTCCTTTTACCATATTACCGTGAATCTGCATGATGGGAATTTCTTCTACTGGAAGATTAGCATATGGTGATACTAATTCTACATATGTCTCGTAGATTTTTTTTACAATGTGATCATTCCCCAGTACGAGTGGCCATTTCAGTGCTCTATGGTTATTGGAGACCATAGGCTCAATTTCACTTTATCTAGTGTTATTGTCTCCCTTGTTATTACAATTAAATAGTGACGCTCTAAGCGTCAAACTAAGGGGGAAGTGGTAACTCTCTATACGCTATTCCACTACAAAATCAATAGTCATAGGCCAGAGTGGGATTGAGACCATTACGTAGTCTATATAGCTGTGACAGTTGGCCCGCTTGAAAGCAGGCTGACTTGGGCTGCCCGAAGGTAAGCGCCCATTACAAGCCAGTCGCAGCAACTGTGCTACAGCAGGCGAGCAGCGAACTGCCGGGCTGGTCTCAATTACAGGGATATTGTTTGCATTATCCTCCATCTCAAAGATATCCTCTAGGCCTGCTATCGGTTCGAACTTACGGTTAAAGTCCCCCCAATGATTACCATTACGCTCGGATCAAGCTTAGAAAGGATATTATCTAGTTGCTTGATTACTTCCACTTCTTTAGAGGGAACTGATGGCCTACTATAAATATTCAGGATACAGACCTCCCTTTTATCAGGACCTGTGCACTTAATTCCTAATATATCATGGCTACCAGAGTCAATTTGTTTAACGTCGATCCCCAGTGTAATTTTTATCCAAATTACCAGGCCCCCAGAGGGTCTACCTTTAGTTAAAATTGTAGCAGGTACATTAAAAGTCTTGTAGCCCACTTTAAACAGGCTTTCAACTGTCCATGTTTCTTGAAATAAGACAATATCAATGTACTCTTGCCACATGGGATCGCTTACATTTTTTTTAATACCTGGGATGTTCCAGGATGTTTGTTTTGTGGTTAAGTTTACGCCTGTGTCCCGAATATTGTCATTTATCCTTACAATATTAACTTCTACTTCTTTTGTGAGATCTAAGGCATTATATGGAACTTCACCATTGCCTGAATGGTTTTTTAATTTTATCATCCTGGTCATCCATCTCACTGTGTCTGTCGTATATGTTTCCATCACTAACAAGAGATACATGGCTTCTATCATTTAGTATCTCCCGGATGGCCTTATTGAACAATCCATTATTAGTGGCAGAAATAGGTATTGGTTCCTCATTATTACTTTCAGGGAAGAAATCTCTGACCAGGGTACTTACATACGCGGAGTCTGGCACCATCAAGTTACAAGGGGTCACATTGTTACGCTCGCTTAATAAACTATTGATCACAGTGCCAAACCCTAGTGAGATGGTGCATTTTACAGGGCTCAGTCAGTCAACTCCATCAAGGCCATGAAATAGTTTGAAGCGATTTGTAGTGGGGATATTAAATTGGTTTTTGAATCCCTCTGGAGCCCCTGACCGGTGTGCACTCATTGGATTAAAATTCAAATTGGTATTTGCAAGAGAAATTGGGCAATAAAAGTAGCTTAGGTCATAAGTGCATATATCACTATTGCTTTATCGATAATAGGATTGCAAACATAGCCAACCACTCGTCTATACCTAAAGTTAACTATAATGCAGTCTCCGCCTATATCCTTAGGTCTTCGCCCTAACCAACGAATTCTTCGAACATGCAAAGTCTCGCCATCAATATACCCTGGAAGCGGTCTATTCTTTTTCAACCAGAAAGTTACCTTATTTTTTAGTTCTAAATAAGTCTCTGTTTTGCCATATTCTAACTCTGGGACCCCAGTAAGAACAACTACATATGGGAGGGATTCAGGAGGTAAGTCAATACATTTTAACACACATTTCTGCTTACCAGTATTAGGTGTTTCGCTGGCTACAACTGTAGAATCCTTAGTCTGCTCTGCTACTGTGTGCCCCTGCTTCGGCCTCGACTCCCTTGCCTCCCTTAACACTGGACAACCCTCTCTCCCAGAAAGTGTAGCCCTATTTTCCGGTACTACAGCAGATAGGGTGTTTTTATTTAATGTTGGATGGGGTGCATTGGCTGTGATCAAAGTGGGCAAAAGGGGACCTGGGCCTACCGTTTCTAATAGTGGTTTATTTACTGAGATGTTTTGCCTGGGTGGGCACTCGAGCAATGTATTCAAAATGACAAAATTGTCAGTAGCAATTTGTTCTAGCTTCCCCAATCTATCGCAAATTATCTTTGTCCTCTCTACAAGGGGTATAATTAGAGACTTAATTAAATGCTCAACCTGAAACATCAGGCCTCAGTAGTTTGGATTGGTATCATGGTGGAATCGTCCCTCTTAGAGGCTGGTGGTATTAGGGGAGGGGCGGGTGAAGGAGGCAATAAAGCCTCGGGGTACCAACCTTTCTTCCACGCCCTTTTCCGTAGCATTTGAAAATGTTATGACTTTTGGGCTCCTTCCTTTTTGCAGGCCGCCTTGGTGAATCATCTTTGCAGAAAGTGCTGTGCCTGCAGTTTGTTTTACACTTAAGGTTTTAGGATTGTGTTTGGGATCAGGTCCTATAGGGGCACGCAGGGCCAAGTTGTTAGATGCATCGTCAGAGAGGGAGCTAATGTAATCTATAAGAGGGCTATTCTCATTTATCATGAGTAAATCAGGGGAAGCGGAGAGCCTCTCTGTCAAGTGTTCGGTACAGGCACCCGAGATGTTATTTTTAATAAGTGCCTGCACCTCGCCATTATTAGGTGAAATTGCCGCCATTATGGGCCCCAGGGATGATCTTCTCAAGTTCATAGGTTCTAGTGAAAGCCTGCGTTCTGTCAGTGCTATTTCATTTTCTAGCACCGATGTTGCCCTGACTATAAATTGGTCTAATGTCCCCTTAATAGAACTCCCTGTCACAACCCTCTCTCCATTACTTGTACCTGTCGCCATAAGAGCGGTCTGCAAACAGTAATCTCCTGGTTTCCGCTAACTTGCCCCCTAGCTGGAGCCTTGTTTGCAACTAGTTAATCCCAGCAGTTACCATGAGTATGGACTAATATTATAAAGAGAGAGCCCAAACCTTTGAGGCGGGTAATCTCAGTAACCATAGCACTAATCACAACACCCAATACATCGTTGGAAAGGGCAGTTGGACATAGGCTATGCAGACGGTCACCATATACATGTGAAAGGTAAAAGTACTGTGCCAGCAAAGTAATCCCTGTGGGCGTGTCTGCATTCTGCTGTGGGCGTGTGCTGGGGGCGTGACAAACGCTGGGGGCGTGTGGTACGTTCCGCCCTTCATGCCGTGTTAGTCATAATTGCGCCGCATCAAGGGGCACACTGGGGGCGTGACACGCTGGGGGCATGACACGCTGGGGCCGTGACAAACACTGTGGGCGTGTGTCCGCGCTGTGGGCGTGTGTCCGCCCTTCATGCTATGTGAAGCACCAATGACGCAATTGCGCCGCATCAAGGGGCACGACAAACGCTGGGGGCGTGTGCTACATTCCGCACTTCATGCCATCTGGGTCGTACATTAATCAGATCATGTGCTGTGGCCGTGTGCTGGGGGCGTCCCAAAGGCGTTTACCTCGAAATGTGGTAAGTAACCATTCGCAAGACTCCCTTGGGGGACTGCCCGTTGTCTCACACATACTGGGGGTGCCGAATGCAGTGTGTGGCTTGGCCTGGGTGCGTCTAAATAGCACTCGGGTCGAAGAGCATCGGTGTGGGTCATAAAAAAATAAGAACAGTGGGAAACAATCATTCAAGACTCACACAATTCTAATTGTTAGACGGTGGCCGCTGGCCCTCAAGCGGGGGCACACGCGAGTGAGCATGTCTGCTGGGACAATTACTGCAGCCTCTCAGGCGCGCTGTTACTGAACTATCACATTAAACCAAATTACACGCGCCTGCTAACATCAGCAAGGGCTGTAGCCGGGCTCAGGCGGCGGATCACTACACTAATTACATGCGCCTGCTAACATGAACCAGGGCTGCAGCTGGGCCTCAAACGGGGGAACACGCGAATGACCGTATCTGAATACACACATTACACACATTCTATTTCATACCCAGACACCGTCGGGACGGGCTGCTGGTCTCAAATAAAACTGTCACTGATACCAAATCAAAAAAAATTATAAGAATTTTCAGTCATCTATTGTTCGAATTTTTGAAGTTTCAAATCAGTTGCTCCATGCAGCAACCCTCCGGGGGAGCTTAAAATGATAGAAAAGTGCACAAAATATTAGCGAACCAAGGAAGATTAACCACTTCTGCGCCTTAGCACATCCATCAACTGCCAGGCAGCTTTAAACAGGATTTACTGTTGTGTGATTATCCACCAACATAACCAGCCCACTCCAATATGGTGCCTTGGGGTAGTAATGTGGGCATGTGCACCACGAACAAGACTGTTCCCAGATTGCCACTAAGCATCTTATGTCGGACGGCAAAATCACTTATGTCATGCGCAAGCATTCCTACTGTCGGCATTCCTCTCGAAGAAGATGCGAGCACATCAGGGACTCGCTCATCTGGATCTCACACTGTGAATCCTCACAGTGATGGTCGCACTCACGTGGATCTCACGCTCCACATTCCCAGCGGTTGTTCTTCAAATACAAACTGCTCAACTGTTCAAGACCAACAGCTCACCACAAAGTGTAGAAACGGCAGCGCATCTCAATTTTGTATTCTTTTCATCAGCTCTAAGCCCCCCAACTCTAATCTTTGTGTAGTTTTAAGACAGCTAATTCCTCCTACCATATCATAATCTCAACTCAATGAGCAGTGGCGTAGCAAAACTTGAGGAGGGCGCTTGCAAAATAGACGAAGGGGCCCCCACAATCTGGTCCCAGTCAGGAGATATCAGGCTAGGGGCCTGCTGCCCATGCACAATGCCAGGGGGTACCCTGGAGCTCGCCCCCCCCTGCACTGAGGGATGCGGGCCTATTGTTACGCCACTATCATTGAGTACTGCCAGTGGGTTGTGAAAGATGATGATGACATCTCAATTCGTTACGCCTCTCCTGGTACTAAATTATGTAGCAAGGCAAAGAGGAGCTAGGACAATACTGGTGTCAAATGTAGAAAGTTCAATACGCTGTGAAGAACCCACAACAGAATAGAAGCGGAAGCACTGGTCAACTCAGCAACCAGGATCAGAATGCTGTCAAGAAAGAACAGAAAATCCCGAATACATTCTATATTCCAGAATACAATGAACATAAAAAACATAGTTACATTCAAATACATTAAACCATTCCATACTACAGTATGGGTCTAGCCCCGTAGTTGTCGTTGATTTAAAGTGGGCAATTACCATTTGAATAATTAAAGCCTATTTTGCATGAACTTGGGATAAATGATCAGTCAAGTTTTTCTTTAAACAGAGCAGTGGCCAATAATGGGTTGCTATAACAGTCAGTGATATCCCATTGCTCAAAACGTGCTTCATTTATTTCAGGCACAGATCTCACCCGCTCCATTCAATGCTGGGCAGTCTCTCATAACTAGTTCAATAAAAGCTTCTTTGGCAAAGGTGCAAATCTTAAACCAAAGAAGTAACAGGGCAAGTTAAGCCGTATCAGTAAAATATTTTAAACCCAATTCTGGATGGCCTATAGACGTGGAAACTGAATTAGGAATTGACAAAATGTGATTCAATCAATCAATCAATCAAGGAATTTGTAAAGCGCGCTACTCACCTGGGGGGGGGGGGGGTGGCTACTGCTCGAACAGCCAGGTCTTGAGTTGTTTCCTGAAGGCGAGATGGTCCTGGGTCAGCCAGAGGTGGGTGTGGAGGGAGTTCCATGTCTTGGCTGCCAGATAAGAGAAAGATCTTCCTCCGGCGGTGGCTTTGCGAATTCGTGGGACGAGGGCGAGGCTGGCGGAGCGGAGCTGGCGGGTTGGTGTGTAGAATGCGAGGCGATTGTTGAGGTACATGGGGCCCGCGTCGTGGAGAGCCTTGTGTGCATGGGTGAGGAGGCGGAATGTGATTCTCTTGCTGACGGGGAGCCAGTGCAGATCTTTCAGATGGGCAGAGATGTGGCTGTGGCGGGGGATGTCTAGGATGAGTCTTGCCGAGTCGTTCTGTATGCGCTGTAGTCTTTTCTGGAGCTTGGCTGTGGTTCGGCGTAGAGGGTGTTTCCGTAGTCCAGGTGGCTGGTGATGAGGGCCTGGGTGACCGTCTTCCTGGTTTCGGTGGGGATCCACCGGAAGATTTTTCGGAGCATGCGCAGGGTGTTGAAACAGGACGATGGGACGGCGTTGACTTGCTTGGTCATCGTGAGGGAGGAGTCCAGGATGAAGCCCAGGTTACGTGCGTGGTCTGTGGGTTTGGGGGCGGTGCCCAGGGCAGGTGGCCACCAGGAGTCGTCTCAGGCAGAGGGGGATGGACCCAGGATGAGGACTTCCTTCTTGTCTGAGTTCAGTTTCAGGCGGCTGAGCTTCATCCATTCCGCGACGTCTTTCATTCCTTCCTGGAGGCTGGCTCTGGCAGTGTCCGGGTCGTTGGTGAGGGAGAGGATCAGCTGTGTGTCGTCGGCGTAGGAGATGATGTTGAGGTTGTGTTAGCGTGCGATGGCTGCGAGGGAGCTCATGTAGACGTTGAAGAGGGTGGGGCTGAGCGAGGATCCTTGTGGAACGCCGCAGATGACTTTGGTGGCCGCGGACCGGAACGGGGGGAGGTGGACTCTCTGGGTTCTTCCGGCAAGGAACGAGACGATCCACTCCAGGGCTGCGCCTTGGATTCCGGTGTCGCTGAGGCGTTGTATCAGTGTGTGGATCTACGAAAGTACTTACCATGGTCAATTTAGGGAGAACACATAGTGACTGGGATCCTGATTAGAAGGAAGTCAGACTAGGTCCAAAACATTTCGACACCAAGCAAAAAGTAGGGATAACCACGAAAGCAGATCCTACTTTCCTACATTCACATATTCATTTATTTTGTTTTTAGGTCGAGCCAAGCGACAGCGCACATGTGCTGCCCGTTCTATAAGACTGTTGTAGTAGAGTATGGGAGAGAAGCCACGCCCACTCTCCGCCCATATTTTACATTGGCTTGTGTCATTGACTTTCTTAAATACTGCCTTCGGATTCGTTAATAGGCTTGTTAGTCACTCCCTAATACGGCCTGGCTTCATGTGTAACCTCCCATAGCTACTAGCCCCTTTACTTCAATTGTTACATGGGACCTGTTATTTAGTCTGTAAGCACTATTTACTTTATTGAGTTTCTCTTACTGCAGGCCCGACATGCGCTTCTTCAGCTGAACCTGCTTGTATATTTTTAAGCAGCACGGCCGCCCCGGTAACATGGGCGCCCGCTTTCAATCACTTTAACCCGGCATATCTCGTGTCTTTTTCAACCCCCCAAGTGAAGCTGACAACAGCACATCTATGTTACATGTCATCTGCATTAAAGCCACCTGACACATTGTTTTCAAAAGCCTGTTTTATTAACAACAACACGAATACCACCACCAATACCACCACCACTACCAATACCACCACCGACAATACCACGACCACCAACAATAACCCCACCACCAATCCCACCATCACTACCAATACCATCAACCCCACTGATACCACAACCAACAATACCACCACCAATATCACTACCACCAATGCCAATACCACCACCACCAATACCACCACCAATATCACTACCACCAATGCCAATACCACCACCACCAATACCACAACCAATGCTAACAACAACACCACCAATACTACTACTACTAATACCAACACAAATCCCACCACCACCAATACCATCACCAATGCCATCAATACCACCAAGACCAATACCACCACCAACACCAATACCACCACTAATACCATCCCCAATACCACCACCGATACCCTCACCACCAGTAACACCACCACCAAGAACCACCAATGTCACTACCACCACTGCCAATACCAATACCACCGCCACTAATGCCAATACCACCACCAATAACACCACAACCAATTCCACTACCACCAATATCACGACCACTAATACCACCAATACTAGCACAAATCCCACAAATACTACCAACACCACCACTAATACCACCACCACCAATACCACAACCAATACTATCCCCAATACCAATACCACCACCAATAACACCAACACTTCCACCAATACCACCACCAATACCACCACAAATACCACCAATAACACCACCACCAATACCAACACCACTAATACCAATACCACCACCGCAACCAAGACTCCCACCAATATCACCACCAATACCACCACCATCAATACCACAAATACCAGCACTACCAATTCCACCACCACCAATACCACCATCAATACCACCACCATCAATCCCACCAATACCAGCACTACCACCCATACAAGCCACACTAATACAACTACCACCAATACCACCACCACCAATACCTGCACCTCAGCACTTTTCGCTCACTAGTATAGCAGGGGCACTTTTCAAGGCTGGAGCTCACTCATGCTTACTTATTCTCAGATAAGTACACAGGCAATACACACTGGGATGTTTATATATTTATTTAACCAATGTTGTTCTCGTATAGAATAATTGTGCTGCGATAATTAGTAGACAGAAGCAGATGAAAGTGATTAGAGCACCAAAAGCGTAAATAGTAGATATACTTCTACTATGGTGTTAAAACAGTGTATATCTGCAGGCATATAAACAAGGCAGTAAACTGGTGTACTCCTACGGCGCAGCCACCTCCCCCCACCCTTGTGGCGACGCACAAAGTTACTCGAACGCCTCCACGCCCATTATTGGGACTTCCATTACTGGGGCACACTATCGGACATATCCTCATTCCAGATTATGACTTTCCCACAGGTGACTCCTTCCCATCATTGTTGCGGTTGTTTTGGACGTGCAGGCTGAAGCCCTACTTCATCCCCTAAGAGGTGAGTCTCGCCTTAGTTTCTCCTTTCTAGTCAGTTTGGCCACAGGGACACTGTTGTGGCAGTTCGGTTCTACCGTCCCCAACCGGCTGCACCTGTTTATTCCTCTGTATCACCACTATAGCATACCTCAAAAAGTATACGAGTAACCAGTATGTAACTCAGATATTTTCTTTTTTTTTTTCATACCCAGTTCCACAAGGTGGGTTAGCCAACATTGTGTGCCACCTTTGGAGGTGTTGTTCATATTCTTGTCACATGTGTGTATTACGCCACATGTTTCTTTACAAATTTGATACCATGTTGCCTTACACATGTTTTTTGTTCCCTAACCTTCTTTCCCTCCAGTTTCGTGAAAAGGACGTATTCTCTTGTGCTTCTTTTTTTCCCTTTCCGGATTACCGTTGAATCCATGATACAGGGTCAGTTCTCAACTTCTGAGTAGATTAGTTCCACCCTCCCCCCGTCATCCCCCTCGGTCCTGATGAAATGCCACTCATCCATTAGAAGATTATAGGCGTGAAACATTCGACCTTTTAACCACCATCACCGCACACACTAGGCTGCATCAGGTTTAGTTCTCCTTGCCAGCCACGACTTTCGTAGTCTGTCTTTAGCCATAGCATCAGTGTCCAGCTATTAAAGACACTCATAGCTATTTTTAACACGCTCACTGCATCCACTCTACTCAGTACATGCCTGCCCCTCCACCTCATCACATAGGGCCTCCTGGCTGACAACATAGAAGATCTCCGGAAAAGAGCCCCCCATGCGGGGCCCATTTGGCATTGGAACGCCAGCCCAAAAAGGATCTGCTCTATGATGAAGCTTTCTTATTGTGCTTCAATGACTGAAGGGCTTCACGTTCAATTTTAGAAATGTTTCCCTGAGATCAGAGACTCATCACATCCCTCACCACAACCTGTTCGAAAGCAAGCATCTTATGTGACATGAGGTGTGCTGGAGGTTTGTAATTGGACGGTATTCTCAATCCTGTATTGGAAAATGTAGGATGGAAGGAAATTTTGTTAAAATAATGTCTTAAATAGACCTTGCGAAAAAACTGATGAAGTTCTATCTTCATATTAAGAGAGTTTGGTAAAGTAGTTGGTACAAAAGAGAGGCCCTTGCATAGTATCTGCTGTTCACCTGGTACCAACCAGTAGCTGGACTAATTCACCATGGGTCTAAAAATCGCTTGGTTCACCACTTGTAGAAATGTCTCTGTGTCTATAAATCTCCATGGCTCTCCTGCAGGAAACGTACCTGTCTCCTTCCTCTGACCCATCCCTGTTCTCTGACTTAACTCTTGTTCCATGGTTGGCCCGACCCTTGTGTGGAGCCCATTGTCCATCCCCTAAAATAGTCCTATGTGCCTGGTCTTTGTGATTATAACCTTGATCGTACGAACCTGCCCTAGTGCTAGGTCGATCTGAGTCGCTTCAGTCCGCTGGCACCTGAGGGTTCGGAGAAGGTGGTGTATCTCCTAAATCTCCCTCTACCTCTGCTGGTGTGTCTACCATCGGTGTTCTGCTTATAATATTCCTCGTGGAGGTAAGGGCAGGTTACCTTCTTGTCATAAAACGTAATGGCCAATTTACCTAGTTTATGCTGTTGTTTGGTTGTATCAAATTCTCGGACTGTCTTCTCAAAAACCTCCAAAGCCTTTTTTTCGGTAACAAGGGCCTCGTCAGAGGAGGCCTCTGTGTTTGACCCCAGACTACAAGTTAAAATCCTGATAGGTCCCCTCAGTCTTTTATCATTCCGAGATCTTGAAATGAGCAACATTAAATAACCTAAACATTGTATCTTTCATTTGCTCTTTGCTGTGTCCAATTTGAAAATAACCATTTATGTTATTGTTTATGAAAATACCTTCCAAAATGGGTTGTTTATTATAAAACTAAATTTGGAGCTGAGGGATGGTCTTATATTTACTGACCTCTACCTGTGCTGGACTCACACAACCCAAATGAACAGGGTCAGAAAATAGGCCCCGGCACCTACAAATAAAAGTGCCCCCATCAATGAATCAGACAGCTAAAAAAGTGTTCCACATTTGCAAATCCGGACAGTTCTGAATTTGTAAAGAGAATTTTTGTATGGATGTTTTCTATGTTGTAGAGAAGATATAGATTTGTGTTTGCTGCAGGCAATGTTTGTGGCAGGAACCGGCCCAGCAGACAATAAAAGAGGTCCATAAACAGCCATAAAATCAGCCCACACACTGACCAGGTAGAGCAGCCTCCAGGCACTGTAGACTTCCCTGTAGACCTGACACGGCATGTACAACATTTGACCCACAGCCATTTTCAGCTCTGCGTGATTTACGAAATGGGTGCATCCATTCCGGTCTCATCACAAACAATGTCTAGACATTCTTAAATAAGAAGCCAATTTGAGTGCATAAAAAAATTCAAACAGGAAGCAAATGTGATGGAAAATGCAAACAGTGTATTCGGCATTGGGAAGTGTTCTCTCGATTGTCTGGAGGTGAAATCGTCTCACTGGTCTCAGTTGACACAGCAGCACACAATTGCTTGGTTCTCATTTTTTACCGCTAATATGGAACAGTAATTTGATTTTACAGTATATAAAAACACGATCACTAACCATATCTTAGGGCAAGTATGCATTGTGGAAAGTCCCAGCAATGAACACAATCACCTAAAAACGACAACATTGGAGGCATGACTCTAAAACGTATATGGTTTAAATGGTATGTTATAAATAACAAAAGTGGGAGTGGGGAGGTGGTGTCCTACACGAACACCAGGGGTGGATTCGACCTCCCTTGTAATTATTCATAAACAATTGGATCCACCCATGAAGGATTACGGTAGAGGATTACTTAAATCCAGGGTCATGTGCATTGCCTACATTGGTTGAAAGCACATAGGGGCATATTACCAACGATTAGCGATATTTATCACTAACTAGGCTTAGCAACACATTTTTTATCGCTAAGCATCGCCGGAAATTATCGCTGAGATAACGTGCTATTATCAACGTTTATTTCCAATGCGATACATTTTCTGGCGATAGCGTGAATATCGCTGAAAATACAGCAATATTCACGCATTAGCGACAAAATGCTCTTAGCCATGTTATCCACCTCCCATTGGATAACATGGCTAAGAACTGGTCTGAGCAGGCGTTAGTTTTTGGAGATTTTCGCGCTTAGCGCGAATATTTCCAACGCTACGCCTGCCTTGTTAATAGGCGATGCGATAGCGACGTTATCGAATGCTTTCAGTCGCTAACATGTTGGGTACGCCCACTTTGCATGTTATTAGCGATAAACATCGCTGACATGCAAAGTGGGCCCCAAACCGCTCGCTAACGCCAAAAAGCTGTCGCTAACATCAGTTAGGGACAGCTTGCTAATAGGGCGATAGAATTATTGCCGCTTAGCAGCTGAAAACGGCCGCTAAATCGGCGATAATTATCCATCACCCCACTTGGCAATATGCCCCATAGTGTTTCTTAAATGCCCCTCACTCACCATGTTGACACACTCAGGAGATTTTGTACATTGACACAGCATACCTCCGTCTCACACCTTTTTAACTCACTCCTGACCCTTCCACTCACTTATTTTCACACCACACATAGTGAATAATATGAGTGCTCCCACGTATCCGCAGGTAATAGCACGCTGCGTCCCGTAGAGAGGCATTGAAGACCCCTATGATGAAGCATGACACCAAGGGCCCTTTTGGTCTGTGAGGGGTATTTAACCACATGCGCGCTAGTGGAATTCTGCGCCTATGCTGAGATTTTTAAAAACCCATGTTACATGACGAGCTGGGCTCGTCATCAGCGTGCGAGGAGGCTACACCATGACGAGCCCAGCTCGTCATGAGCCTGGAAGGGGTTAAGAAACACTGGTATAGATGCATCAACAATGCCATTTGCGATTCCTTATCAGCAAAAAATAAGGATTCGCTAATAAGGAATAGCAAAAGGCTATTCATGTAGAAATAGCAAAAAAAATAGCGATTTCTAAACATTCCTTAATTTCGACTCGCAAATTGCGAGTCGCAATTAAGGAATACCTCCCCATTCATTCCTATGGCCCTAGAGGCCCATAGGAAGGAATGGGAAGACATTCTCAATTTGCGATTCTTAATTAGAGAATCGCAAATTGAGAATGCAATTTCAAGGGTGCCAGGGTGTCAAAAGGACACCCTGTTGCACCCCTGAAATCTGCATCTGAGAACATCTTGCACACACACATGCCCCAAGGGCAAGGGTGTGTGTAAAATGGAACTTTGAAAAATGCACTTTAGTGCATTTTTCAAAGTTTTTGCAAATTACCATGAAGTTCAACTTCATGGTAATTTGCTCCCCCTATTATCGGAATCTCTAATTTTTTTACTTTGATGCATTGCATTTAAGGAATCTCAATTTGGGATTCCTTAAATGCAATCGCTATTTAAGGAATCTCAATTTAGAGATTCCTTAAATTGCAATTATTGTATTCGGGATGATGCATCCCAAATACAAAAATACCGGTCGCAAAGCGGCAGATTCTGAGAATCTGACCCTTTGCGCCCGGTTTTTCCTTTGATGCATCTATACCTCTATGTGCTTCAAACCAATGTAGGCAATGCACACGACCTTGGATTTAAGTAATCCTCTACCATAATCCTTCACGGGTAGATCCTAATGTTTATGATTAATTGGTATGTTGACCACCTTATTGGATGGATCAAATTTAAATGTGGGCAATGCTAAATAAATGCGCACATTTACGTTTTGGAAAAAGCCTACTTTCTCCTTTGCCGCTGCAGGGAAAAAAGTAAATTAGATAATGTCCACAAATAACTGCGTATCAGGGTACATATATGGAGAACATTTCAAAATGCAATGCTTAACTGCAAAATGGCTCCCGTTTGGGTTTCCTCTAAAAACCCAACCAACTTCGATGATAAAAGTACATTAACTTAAGAGAATTTAGCTTAAAGTTGGTGGCCTGAACAAAACAAAAAAAAGCAACTTATCAAGATTCTTTGTAATATTAAGCTTAGAAAAAAGTTCCTGACGGTTACGAAAATTAAGTATTGATGTACAAAAAGCCCATCTTCAAATAACGGAAAATCTGCACACCTGGATGTAAAATAAAGTACATACCTTGTTTTTCAGTTGGTTTATAATCTGACCGTATCTTGCTCGTTCTAAAATGTGTCTAGATCGAAAGTTAACTGAGCACTGACGCATCATAAGTTAACTGGCCATGGACACACTGACTACACTAACATCCCATGCGGCATCCGAACAATCTCCTCCCCTGATGTTCAGCTTTCTACCAAGATAGCCACAGACAGGAAATAGCTAATCAACTGAAACAAAACGGAACAACTTTTTAAAGGTAACCTGACTTTTAGGAGGCGATACAATGACATCCAGAGAGTCTCCATTTCATAGCTTCTAGTTAGGTCACCTCTTTCTCCCACTCATCAACCTACAGAAACAAAAGTTGCGCTGGTGTAGCAAGATAAAAATAACTACTTTTGTACATCCCGGAATAGAGCGCATTCAAAAAATGTGATGTAAAGGTTACTTTACAAAAGAAAACTAGACTTACAACAGTGGAAATACTTTGTGTTATTTTAAAACGACAGCCACACACTGAGCATTGTAGTAAATAAAAAAGACAATCTAGGTAGATGCGTCACTTTGTAAACCCCTGCGCCACATTATACCTGCGCCATGTATAATGTATGCAGGGTGGGCATTCCGATGCAAGTGAGCCTCATAGAAGTGACGTAGTGAAATCTCATAAATCCACTTCTAGGACGCAAATGCGTCAATATTTTAAGTCTCCCTCACAGCAGGTGTAAGACTGATGCAGGCACATTTGAAATGGGACTTGCCCATCTGAAATGACCCATTACTGGAGTTGCATCACTTTTGTGACACAATCCAGCAATGCGTCATTTTTGCACCTACAGATACGTCAGAAATACTGACGTATCTGTAAACCTTATTGCGACATGATGCGTCATACTGTAAATATGACGCATCTAGCATTTCGCAAGGAGGGTGCAATGAAAAGTGACGCAATGCTGTTTTCACGCAGCGATGCGTCACTTTTCATAAATGAGGCCCCCTGTGTTTGCGATTGAATGAAACCCATTAAGAGGCAGCAGTGGTTCGGGGGTAAGGGGTTAAAGATCAGAGGTAGTGACTCCACTACGGAAGGAGAGGTTCTTAGGCGTGAGTGCTCGGCAAAAATTATAAACCCATGTACCATTCTCTCTCCAAGAGTCCCCCAATTAAGAAAATACCTCTTGACAGCTGCCATACACGCGTTAAAGAATTACGACATAGATAGAGCCCCCCACTCGTGGGCGCTGGGGTCTTACTACAAGTGGCATGTATTTTATGGTGTTGTACAAGAACAGGTTATCAACAGTTGGCGGTTAACCGCATGGACAAGACCACGGGGACGATATGGAACTCCCCAAAGGGACAGACAACTGAAGCAAAAGAAAACATTATGAAAAAGAAAACAACATAGTTGCTTTTATGGGAGACCACATCCTTTTAAGGAGCCAGATAACAGAAGTACAGAGGCATGGGATGGGTTGTGGATCACACTTTGATGGCCCCAAACTTTTTTGCTAATGAGATGGACTGTGAAAATACAGCTCACAAAATGCTGACTGAAGAAGGGGGCAGAGACAAGGTGAGTTAGCCACAGGAACCATGCCACAAGCCATGATACTTATTGAGAGCCACGGGAAAATCTGCTTAGGGCGGGCTAATAATCAGTGGCTAAAGGGGAGTATCCCTATATTCTTATCATAGTACCCGTCATGTTACCCCAGGGCTGCGCACGTGGCGAGAATAGTGCGCCATGTTATTTGGCCCTACGGTCCTGCAACCAGATAATAAGGGGAGGGGGGGCTTGTTAGATAAAATCACATTCTTTTAATATAAAAAACATTGGCAATGTGAGCTTCGATAAGGGCGGCGATATCCCTGGCAAAGGGCAGATTCTCTTCTGCCACGATGGTCAGCATGTTGATGTGCGGCTTGCTGTTGAAAGTCAGGTCCTCCAGCGACGACTGGTAGTTCCGGCATGCATCCTTGGCCTCCATCTTCTCCCGTCGGATCTGCACGGATGCTTTTAGAAAGCCGCTAAATGACCCTACGCTATGCCCCCACAGTGACAGTACTGTGGATAGCACAACTAGACGCTGCATTGCGGGGCACAGTCGGAAATACCACCTTCCTCCACTCCGCCTAGACACTACCACCAGCAAGCTAAGGCTGCACTTCAGTGGATGCCTCCTTGTACCCCAGGGGGACCGTAGAGTGCATACTGATACAGGAGGACTCTAGTTGGTCCCTGCTTGAGCCCTGGGGGCACTGCAAAGTGCCCGCTCCATTGGAGCAAAGAAATCCATAAACACACCTAAGATCACCCGGTCTCCAGAGCGCTGAACCCTACGACAATTAGGAACAGCTGTAGGGCAGCGTTCTGATCACATAAAAGGCACCATTGTGAAGCATGACACTGCAGGCACAAGATTTACCGGCCTGTTTTCACTTGCACTCCAAATGAAAAGGCAGGGGGAGCAACTGTGCATAAGGAGAGCCTTCACATGCCACAATGCCAGAGAAGAAGACAGGAAGCAAGGAAGGGGAGGCACAGCAGGGTAAGCAGCAGTAATACAACGGTGGTGTTAACAGGGGTGGGAGGAAGAATGCTATATTTAAATGTATGCAGCTAGGGCACTGAAGCTGAACACAGACACAGAGTAACAGAGCAGGAAACGAAGAGAAAAGTAGTTTCCGAGAGAACTGATAAAGAACCATAGAGGAATGAGGCAGTACAAAGTCCTTGCCTTATGGGAGGAACAGAGGAGAGAAAGGAGGGACAAAGAGGCAGGACTGACCACTAGCAAGCAGGGCTTTTTGAGAGACACTGACATAGACATATGAAAAGCATTGGCAAAAAGGAGATGGACTTGATTCACACAGACTGATTACAGCATGTTTGCGCTGTCTAGCTCAACCTAAAAAGACTGCTGGCCTCTAAACTGCCATGATATAATATATACTAGGGACTTAAAGGTAGTTTCAATCCCGCTGCCCTATTATTTACCAGGGCCTTATAGGGGAGGGCATGCCAATCATAGGGGTACCCTAACCTATAGTACACCTTAGTGTGTGTGGGTGTTTTCACTGTATTCTGTGTGTCTTCAGCATAGCACTGGCCCTGGGCCTGGTTAGGCAGAGCCGAGGGTCAGTCAGAGTCAGCAAAAAAGTTTGGTGAGGGGGGACAGGCTACAGGATGACTTTGCAACACATACACATATGTGTTTGTAAAAGTGTATGTTTATATATAGTATTAAATATTAGTGGAATCAATTTAATTTACAGTATATTAAATTACATATTACATTATTTAGCATTTTCTACTTTACACTCAAAGTTAGTGTCAAAGGGCCCGATTCACAGAACTAACTTAAGACAAAATCCTAAACGTACTACTTTTGGTATTCACAGAATGCACTTACTACTTTTGGTATTCACAGAATGCACTTACTACTTTTGGTATTCACAGAATGGATTTACGACTACTAACTTTACATCCGCACTCGGGCCGGAAATTCTGGCCCGGAGGCGGAGCTTCCGGCCAAGAGGTGGAGCTTGCGGCCCGGAGGCGAAGCTTCCGGCTTGGAGGCAGAGCTTCCGGCTCGGAGGCGGGGATTTAGCCATGGCTGAAATCTCCACCTCTGGGCCAGAAGCTCTTCCTCTTGGCTGGAAACTCTGCCTCTTGGCCAGAAGCTCCGCCTCTTGGCCCGAGTGCGGACGTAAAGTTAATAGTCATAAATCCATTCCATGAATACCAAAAGTAGTAAGTGCATTCTGTGAATTCCAAAAGTAGTAAGTGCATTCTGTGAATACCAAAGTTTAGGATTTTGTCTTAAATTAGTTCTGTAAATCGGGCTCACAGATATTTTTTTCTGTTATTTTTGTACTTATCATTACTGGTATAGGAGCATGATATTGTGGTAAACAATATCTTTGACACAAATATTTTTATCGACAATATTGTTTGCCACAATATTGTCTCAGTGATCCACTCTTATCAATGTTGCATTACTGAAGACAGGGGTATTTTGAAAAATACAAGAGCTATACAAAGAACAAGTGTAGCAAATGAGTCATGTCCATTTTGTAGGACAGTGTTAAAGATGTGGTATGTACTGGTGTTGCATTCTGGATCACAATGCTGCCAATATATTAGAAATGCTTGGTGAGGTAGTGCACGATTATTTACTGACAGCACATTTTCCATTAAAATGGGCACACAATGTGCACAGACATGCAGTGTTGTTGCTGAAACTATAGGACGCACAAAGGATAATGTTTGGGGTGTCAGCAAAAATGTATCATGATCACGTCACCAAGTAAACTGATGTATTTATTTTGATAGCATTAAAACCTTTGTTTCCATCACAGTATATAAATTCATTTCTTATGGAAAGTCTTACCATGTGCTGCGGTCTGGAAGGTCGAGAGGTCAGCATCTTTGAGATTGTATGGATAGTCATCTTGTGAGGCTTATCGTACTATTGTGTTGAATTCGGGGATCTTGTTAAGATAAGGTTTTAAAATGTAAGTTTACATTTGCCCTTATGACATGATGGTATGTGATTGTACATAGTCATGTTTCACGAAAAACGATATCAGTATACAAGAATGGGTATGAAATCGGCAACTGGGATAAGCTGCTCTGACGGTTTTTGAATGACGAATTACTTTTGATTGGCAAAAACTATCCAATGCAATAGTTTAAATGATTTTTTATTTTTATGTGAGTTTTTGGTCTATTGGCAGAACAAGCAGGTTCGGACAGACATGTACGATTGGTGTAAAAAAATAATACATGTATTTTGAATGCTTTGTTTATGAATGAAGCGGATTGTTTTGAGTAGATTATATATTGCTTTATGTTCCATTTGAGTTTGAGATAGTTGGTTTTACACGTTAAAGAGTAGCGGCAATGAGCTGTGAAATGATGTTAAGGTGATAAATAGCATGGGTGAAATATTGAACAATTCTTTCTTCTTTAGGGCTAACATCGCTAGTAATATATGAATGATCCACAGTAGATGTTGGATAATATATTCTTGGATAATACAAGTCTAACAAACTTACTGATGTGAGTACTTTTTGAGAAATTATAATGAACTAAGTGTATAGCAAAAATGGGATGTGAAGCTAATTTGGCTATGTATGTGAATTCTGATTTACACAGCTCTTTTGTTAGTACATGTAAATATTAGTTTGTGCTATATTATAACTAATGCACTATTACTTGATATTTGGAACTTAGTAAAAAAGTTGTGTGTTTTAATACATCATTCTTATATACCAAGAAAATGGTTTCTTGAAGTTAAAATGGTTGAGGCTTATATTCCTATTGTTCAATGTGGTATATGTTGGGATTTGTTTTTATTTGTATTTATTAGGCGCAACAGTCATCCCAAGGGATATCACAGTGCTAGAAAAGCTGTATCCTGATGTGAAAGTGAGTAGCAACCTGGATATCTGAGCGGGGGAGTCGAGGCAAAAGCTGCAAGTGTCATCGGTTACAGCTTAGGGAACAGTGATGTTTTCAGCTTCTTTCTGAATACCATGTAGTCGTCCATAAGGCAAAGGTCTAAGGGGAGTTCATTCCAGTGAACGGCCACCAAATTAGAGACGGAGCGGCCTCCTAGTCGGACTTTCTTAATATCTTTGATTTTGGCCGAAGCGTGATTGCAAGACCTCAGTTTTCGCGTGGGAGTGTAGAATTAAATTTTGTCCTGCATCTTGTGTAGCGCTCTGTGTGCACAGCACATGAGTTTAAACTTGGCTCTTTGGTGCACAGGCAGCCAGTGGAGCCTTCACAAACATTCTGATGCTGAGCCGTATTTGTTTTTATTACAAATAAACTTGGCAACTGCGTTCTGAATTACCTGCAATTGGGAGAAGAGATAGTCTGGCATGCCCACATAGAGTGCATTCCCATAACCCCGCTTACTAGAGACTAGAGCCTGAGTGATGGTCTTTCTACAGTTCAGGGGGATCTATGAAAAAAAGCCTTCTTAATAACTTTAGCATGGCAAAGCTTTTTCCGCACAGCGCTCAGACTTGGTCCTTCATGGTTAGTGCATTGTCGATAAGAATGCCCAGGCTTTTTACAACCTGTTTATGTTCTGGGGCAGTCCCTAGTGTCTGAGGCCACCAGGTATAGTCCCAGATTAGGTGAGCCCCTAAAAAAAGCAGGCTCTCGGATTTCTTAGCATTCAGTTTCAGACAGTGTTCTGACATCCAAGTTGCTGTTTCTGAGAGACAGTTGATTAAGTTGTTCCTAGTGTCCACATGCTTTCGTTCGAAGGGGATTATAAGCTGAGTATCATCAGCATAGGAGCAGAAGTTAAAGCCCCTTTATCTGCCAATTTTGGCCAAAGAGGAGACACAGGCTTTGAAAAGGGTGGGGCTCATAGAGTAGAGGTCTTCAAACTTTTTGATGCTGAGACCCCCTTGTAAAACCTTTTTAGGCTTAAGGACCCCCTTCCAACAAAAGTGTCTAGAAACTGGTACTCCTCATCATCAACAACTATTGCCAACAATGATGGATGGATGTGATGAGGTCTAACAGGCGCATTTATGCACCTGTTAGACCTCATCACATCCATCCATCCATCATTCATCCACCCACACTTTCACACATCCATCCATCCATCCTTCATCCACCCACCCACCCTTTCATCCTTCCATCCATACATCCATCCTTCATCCATCCACCCTTTCATCCTTACATCCATCCTTTACCCATCCACCCTTCCATCCATCCATCCATCCATCAATCCATCATTCATCCACCCACCTTTTCACACATCCATCCATCATTCATCTATGCAACCTTTTATCCATCCATACATCCATCCTTCATCCATCCACCCTTTCATCCTTCCATCCATACATCCATCCGTCATCCATCCACCCTTTCATCCATACATCCACCCTTCATCCATCCACCCTTTCATCCTTCCATCCATACATCCATCCTTCATCCATCCATCCTTTCATCCTTCCATCCATACATCCATCCTTCATCCACCCACCCTTTCATCCATCCATCCATCCATCCATCCATCCACCCATCATTCATCCACCCACCTTTTCACACATCCATCCATCATGATCCATGCAACCTTTTATCCATCCATACATCCATCCTTCATCCATCTACCGTTTCATCCTTCCTTCCATCCATCCATACATCCTTCATCTATCCACCCTTTCATCCATCCATTCACCCATCATTCATCCACCCACTTTTTCCACACATCCATCCATCCATCATTCATCCATGCAACCTTTTATCCATCCATACATCCATCCTTCATCCACCTACTGTTTCAACCTTCCTTCCATCCATCCATACATCCTTCATCTATCCACCCTTTCATCCATCCATTCACCCATCATTTATCCACCCACTTTTCCCACACATCCATGCATCCATCATTCAACCATGCAACCTTTTATCCATCCATACATCGATCCTTCATCCATCTACTGTTTCATCCTTCCTTCCATCCATCCATCCATCCTACATCCATCCACCCTTTCATCCATCCATCCACTCATCATTCATCCACCCACCTTTTCACATATCCATCCATCCATCCTTCATCCATCCACCCTTTCATCCTTACATCCATACATTCATCCTTCATCCATCCACCCTTTCATCCATCCATTCACCCATCATTCATCCACCCACCTTTTTAGACATCCATCCATCATGATCCATGCAATGTTTTATCCATCCATGCATCCATCCTTCATCCATCCACCCTTTCATCCATTCATCCACCATCCTTTTCTGTGCCTCTCTCATGGGGGGTGGGGGGGAGTTGGTGGGGGGTCAGTATCTCTCTGCGTCTTCTTCCTTCTTCTTCCTCTCTCATGGGAGGGCATCTCTGTGCCTTTCTGCTGAGGGCGGGGGGGGGGGGGATGGAGGGGGCAGATAGGCTGTAAGAACATCTCACCTGAAGAACAGACTCTCGAGCATATTTCTCACGCACAGGCGCCAGGTATGAGGGTTCGTGCTTTGTGCTTTACAGGTGGACCCACAGCTCCAGGCGCGCAACGTCCTTTGAACTCAAAGGGATACAGCCTCCTCCCCCAGCCACCTTCCCCTGCCCCCATCCCTTCCCCTCCTCGTGTATGTGAGCCGGGCTTATACACCTTCAGGGACACACACAAAGCGGCACCTGAGTACTTCACAGGTCTTTAAAAGACCTTTTACTTGTTAATGAGGCTTTGTTGTTTTTCACCCCTCGGTGTGCATTAGGCCTCCACCCGACGCCACTAAGGCAAACTGACAATCTGCGACCCCCTTCCCAGGACTCCACGACCCAACTAGGGGTTGCGCCCCACAGATTGAAAACCCCTGTCATAGAGACTCCCTGTGGGACACCATAGTTAATGGTTGTTGAGCTAAAGGAAAAGGGGCCCATTTGAACTCTGTGTGTTCTATTGCATAGAAAGGAGTTGAACCACTGAAGGGCTTTCGAGTGAAGTCCCTTTTTGTGTAAAATGCTCAGAAGAAGCTTGTCAGATACGGTATTGAAAGCTGCAGATAAGTCCAAAAGGATCAGAGTGGAAGCTTTGCCTTGGTCCACCAAGGATCTGATGTTGTTTACTACCACGAATATGGTGGCTTCTGTACTGTTTGAAGCTCTAAAGCCAGTCTGAGATAGGTCTAGGAGGTCATTGGTTTCTTTTTTTTTTTTTGAAATCCAACACCAATGTATTAACATAAAAGCAGATTTGTATATAAGTTTAGACACCAAAATGAACACAATTGTATGAGTATATCTGGAGTTATGGATTTTGGAAGAAAAATAAATCAGTTAAATTTACTACTTCAAAACTTTAACGTTGCAGTCGATGGAGAAAATCACTAGTGACAATCTGTCACTTGCAGGTCAAGTTCAGTGGAAACCATGAGATGGGAGGGAGGATAAGGTGATACAAGTCCCAGAACCAGGCCACGACAGTCGGTTATTTCTGACTGGCTCGTAGGGCCCGGGTGCAGAGTTTTTCTGGCTGTCCCTGATGCTGAAGCGGGAGCCGTGGATGAGCTGGATTTGCCACTTATATGTTGTTGGTGTGGAAAATGGATGCAATAACTCAACAACTGACCACTTTTCCCTCGAGGCACAGCATTGAACAAAGGTAGTGGTAGCCTAACTGACCAGGAAAAGGCCTTGGCAGCTACAAGCTCAGCCGTGGGTTACTTCAACGTCCTGGAGTCCCGAGGAAAACAGTAGCCACCTGAAACATGCTGGAGGTGAGGACCATGTTTCCCACACTGCACTTTACCATTTACTTTTTGTTGATCCCTCAGTGTGCCTGATGGCCAGTGATTGTTTGGATCCATGAGAGTGCCTCTAGTCCAACGGAGTTCTGCAGTGGCATTTACCTCTCAGAGCGGTTCCTCTTTCCTGGGAAACCTGTCTCTGGTTCAGAACAAGTCGCAGTCGTGCAGTTGCAGAGTGGTTGCCACAAGTGCAGGGTATTGTGCCTTTGATTTGTGAAGGTCCCGAAGTCTCAGATTCAGATCTCTTCTTTGTCATTTGTTGCAAGCTGAATCAGATCTGGGATACTGGCGCCTAGATTTAAAAGTGTTAGGGGTGTGGGCGTAAGTAGTTAATGGGCAGCTAGCCCCAGCGGCTAATCCGCCCCTGAGGTGACCACATCCGAGGTTGGTGCCACCTTTGCAACCCAAAATCCTCTATTCTCCCACTTTAAAAAATGGCAGAAACCTTCTTCCGCTGTACAGACCAGGTTGCCCACCTTAGGGGTGTGGCTAACTTGGGGGTATACACCTCCTGTCTAGACGATTTTTCTACCTGCCCAGGAGAAAATGTGCCTGGGGTAGGGGGTTGGCTGTTTCCTTATTTGGGATGTAGCCTTAATGTATATCAGAGGCAGTGTAAGCTTTGAAGCTCACCGCCTTGATATGCCACTTCACTAGCCATCCTGTCAGTGGGGGAGGTGTCACCTCCTTCCCTGGCAGGCCTTGTTTCTGATGCCTGGGAGTGTTCATGGCAGCAGAAGCTGCAGGCTGTCAGCCAGGGCACAGGATAGGCTGTGGCAACTAGGTGGGTAACCTCTAAGGTAGCTACCGGCTGCATGCCACATCAAATCTCACTCTGTGAAACAGCTGGATTTGATGAGACAAGCTGTTTGATACCAAAATGCCACTTCTCAGTGAGACCATACTGGAGCTGGTCACCTTGAGGTGTCCGGGTGCCAGCCCATGTTAACCTATGGCCCCCTGAACACTTATAGTAGTCCTAAATGGAAAGAGGCTACTATAGGGACGGAGTATCCTCACCACTAAAGTCTAAATCATTCCCACAAACTCTTATTCAATCGCTAACTGAGCAGGGTCATAAAATTCAGTGGTAGTTTTGATGGCTAAGAAAAGGTCATTTTATTGTTTGTTTATATAGACCCGAGGGCCTACAGAAATGAATAGGAAATAAATAAACCACATTGTAAATTGTGCCACTAACATCCTAAATGTCGGGGCTACGAATGTCACTGCCTTAACGGCAGATTTGATGGTATCTCCTGCAATAAAATGGATACTTGCAACACTTTCCAAATTAAAAAATCTAGCAAGAAAGGCTGGAAATATCTGCTGAAGGACACATAGTTAACAAATATATCATCTGAACACTAGCTTATTTGTCAGGTCTTGCAACCTAGGATGCAAGGCATTATATATCCTTACAGAAATTATTTTTAGCAGGACACCTATCCTTTAGTTAGGAGTTTGCCTAAAAACATAAAAGTTGTAATGAAATCAGTTGCTCTTATTGATCACATGAAGCCAGATTGCAGTCTCCTCAACAGTTTTTGGTTCCCTAAAACATAAAGTGTCATTTTTCTGGTATTTGAGTGTCTGTCTACTGTTAGGTCTTGGTGAGGAATAGCGGAATGTCAGCTCTATATTATATAAAATCATAGAATCATAAGATGGTTTTTATTCTTTTTCACATTATGGTGCCCCTTTGCCACAAAAGTCAAGTCAAAGAATTTATATAGCGCACTACATACACAGAGGGTCTCAAGGCGCTTAGGGAGGGGAAGAGGATTACTTGTCAAATATCCAAGTTTTAAGTTGCTTTCTGAATGCTAGGTGGTTCTGGGTAAGGCGAAGGTAAGTGGGGAGTGAGTTCCATTTTTTAGCAGCCAGGTATGAGAAGGATCTGCCTCCCATGGTTGTCTTGTTGATGCGAGGTACAGTGGCGAGGGCTTGGCTGGAAGAACGTAGTTGGCGGGAGGGGGTGTAGAAGGACAGTCGTGAGTTGAGGCATTCTGGTCCGATGTCGTAGAGTGATTTGTGTGCATGGGTTAGCAGTCGGAAAGTGATCCTCTTATTGACGGGTAGCCAGTGGAGGTCTTTCAGGTGACCAGAGATGTGTTCGTTACGCGGGATGTCTAATATGATCCTGGCTGAGGCGTTTTGGATTCGTTGGAGTTTCTTCTGGAGTTTAGCGGTAGTACCTGCGTAGAGGGTGTTTCCGTAGTCCAGTCGGCTCGTGACCAGAGCATGGGTGACTGTTTTTCTGGTTTCGGTGGGGATCCAGCGAAATTTTTTTTGAGCATGCGAAGAATGTTGAAGCAGGATGAGGATACGGCGCTGACTTGTCTGTTCATTGAAAGTGAAGAATCCAGGATAACGCCTAGGTTCCGTGCGTGGTCTGTCGGGATGGGTGCTTTTCCAAGGGCTTCCGGCCACCAAGAGTCGTCCCATGCAGAGGAGGATGTACCTAAGATGAGGACTTCTGTTTTGTCTGAGTTCAGTTACAGACGGCTGTGTTTCATCCATTCGGCAACTTCTTTCATTCCTTCGTGTAGGTTAGTTTTGGCGGTGCTGGGGTCATTGGTGAGAGAAAGGATCAGTTGAGTGTCATCCGCGTAAGAGATGATGTTGAGGTTGTGTTGGCGGGCGATGGCCGCGAGGGGGCTCATGTATACGTTGAAGAGGGTGGGACTGAGTGAGGATCCTTGTGGTACACCACAGATGACTTCAGTGGCCTCGGACTTGAATGGTGGAACACCCTTCCCATGTACCCACCCCCTTTTCCCTCCCCCCTCCGGCCACATTTAACAGGTAGTTGAGAAAAGAGAGAGAAGATGAAGAAAAAAAAATAATAATAATAATTTTAAAGAAAAAAGAAAAAAAAGGGAAGGGAGGTCGGGATACATTTCCTTACAACTTAGTCACAAATCAGCCGAAGATTAACTCATGTTAAAGTCACATTAGTTTCACTTATTAGATGTTATACTTTACAATTTACAATTCAGTGTATTCCATCCATTGTATCAGAGGATTCCATATTTCGAGGCCTTTCTTTTTCCTTCAGACCCCCTTCCTCCTATAAATTGCTATTTCTAGGTTATATGTAGCTAAAAATCTTGACCGCCATTGATGAAAGGTTGGAGGATTCGGATCCAGCCAGCTGGATGCCAAACATATCCTGAAAACTGCCATAGAGATAAAGATCAGTCCCTGTATTTCTTTTGGTCTGAGGTTTTCATCGGTGCCGAGTATCATTTCGGCTATTGAAATTTCGATTCTTGTGTTCCAAATTCCGGACAGAAAATTTGAGATTTCACGTCTAATGAGTGTTAGTGAGTCGCATGTAGCAAATATATGAATTATATCGGCTTCGTGTAATGCACATCTTGGACATTGAGTACCTTTTCCGGTGCCCCATTTAGCTATTTTGTGTGGGGTGTAATATAGTTGAAAAAAAGTTTTATAATATTGTGCTTGTAGTTTTGGTGAGATTAGTATCGTTTGTGAAAGCTGATATGCCTGTTGGACTGAACCTTCGTTTATGTGTAATTTATTTTGCCAATTGCAGATATGTTTATCCAAATCGTCCTGTAATGAAGAAACTAGATTGTTATAGATTTCCCCTATTTTGACTGTGGTGTTCCGGGTAACTGTCTCAATTGCCTGGATTTTGTAAAACTCTGCCTTACCACCACCTTTTTTCATTAGAAAATCTCTAATTTGAAGGTATTTAAAAAAATCTCTATATTCTAGGCCAAACTCACACTTCAATTCTTCGAACGATTTGAAGCCAGTTGTCGAAAAAAAGGCCCCACATTGGGTAATCCCAAAGTTAGCCCATCTTTGCATATAGGGATCTGAAAATATTTCTGGTAGATTGCTATTTTGACAGAGGCTAGTGTAGAAGGAGTACCGTCCGATACCTAGAAGTTTACGTATATTTTTCCATGCATTGTAAATTCCTGCGAGTGTTTTAAAACGGACTTTTTTAAAGTGGTTGTCATATGTTAATCGCCACAAATGCTCGCCTGTCTCCGAGCCTAGGATGAGTTCTTGGGGAGTTGGAACCCCACCTTCTTGTATCGGATGTCTATTTGGGGTCAATAAAGTTTTACAATACTTCAATAGTGTAGCCCACCAATAAATCTTGAGATTAGGGACAGAGAGGCCTCCTCTATCTCTTGGAAGCGAAATAAACTTGTAGGCTCTGCGTGATCTTTTATATCCCCAGATGAATCCAGAAAAAATGCTCTCTATTTCTCTAAAGATTTGCTGTTCAAAATTTAGGCAGATGGTTCTGAAAAGGTATAGAAATTTTGGTAAATAAATCATTTTGATAACGTTACATCTGCCAATTAGGGTGAGGTGTAAATTATGTAGTTTACTGAGATTTTTCTTGGTTTGTTTCAAAAGTGGGTCCATATTAATTTTTACTAATTGGTCTAGGTTGGAAGTGATGTTAACACCCAGATATACGGTATTTCCAACTATTCTTTCATCTGTGTAATTAGTGTTTTTGTTGATGATTATTTGGGTTTTTCCTTGATTTAATTTGTACCCAGAGATTTCTCCAAAGCTCTTAGCTTCTTCTTCCATCATTTTGATAGCTACACTGGGATTACTTGTGGTAATCGCGATGTCATCAGCGTATGCCAGAGTTTTGGTGTTTCCATTCTGAGTTTTGATAGGTAATATGCTCTGATTGTTCTCCAGTTTGCGAATGAAGGGATCGATAAATATCGCAAACAGTAGGGGAGAACACGGGCAGCCCTGTCTAGTCCCTCTGGTCACCTCGATCTTACCCGACATTCCGCCATTGATCATGACCACGGCTTCTGGGTTGTGATATAGACTACGAATGGCGGTTATAAATTGATCGCCAATCCCACTCTTTGACATAGCTATCCAGAGATATTGCCAGGAGACCCTATCGAATGCCTTTTCGGCGTCCAAAAGTATGAGCGCCCTTGGGTCTCCTGCCACTTCTGCCACGTCAAAGAGTGTGATTACCCTTTGTACATGATCAGTCGTGGATCTGCCAGGCACGAAACTGTGTTGTCGGGCTGAGATTATCTTATGAATAATTGGGGACAATCGGGTAGCTAATAATTTAGAGTAGATTTTCGAGTCGGAATTAATTAATGTAATCGGGCGATAGGATCCCAGCTCGGTTGGATCTTTATTTTTCTTTGGGAAAACAACGATTTTGGCCCGTGCCCATGAATTTGGTGGCTTCCCCCCCAGAAATACTTGGGTTATCAAATCAGTTAATATTCCTTTAAGCGGTTTGTGGAATTTGACGTAAAATTCCACCGGTATACCATCAATACCTGCTGCTTTCCCCGGGGACAGACTGTTCAAGGATAATAGGATTTCGATCCACTGAGGTTCTATCGCTAGATTCTCTTGATCCGTTTGGGGTAGTTGGACCATAGTAGCCTGATCTAGATATTCCCTGATTAGTTCTTCATCCTTATTGGTTTCTTTATATAGATTTTGGTAATAATTCTGAAACTCTGATCTAATCTCTTCTGGGTCATGTCTAAGAGAGTTATTCTGATCTCTGATCTCTTTAATTATGTTTGCGGTGTTTTGTTGCCTAGTGCGGATTGCTAGGTGGTGCCCAATTTGCTCACTTAATTCGTATGCTTTCTCTTTGGCTGTTGTGGCTTTACAGATTGCTTTCTCTACGAATATTTCCGTTATTCTGTTTTTAGCAATAGCCACTCTTTGTAATGCGATTTCTGGATTTAGACCCCCCTCGACTGTTCTAATAAGTCCTTCTTCCGCTTCTACTAATTTCCCCTGTAGTTCTGTTACCTTTCGTTTTGTCTCTTGATTGTTTCTTATAGAAAATCGGAGTGTTTCACCCCTGATTCCGGCTTTGAGTGTGTCCCATACCACTTCTAATGGTGCGCTACCCAGGTTGTCTTCCAGAAATTCTGGTATCCACTTCTCCATGAGTAAACAGTATTTTTCATTTAATAGTAGAGCCCTTTCGAATGTCCAGTTATTTTGTTCTTGTTGGATTTTGCCAACATCAATATTCAGAATTAGTGGGTTGTGGTCTGATAGGACCCTGGGTAGTTTATCTATGTGACACTTAGTTAAAATGACATGGGAGACCAGTATGTAATCTAGTCTAGCGAATGTTGAATGGGGATGGGAGAAGAACGTATACCCAGATTTTTTGGGGTGGTTGTATTGCCAACAGTCGGTTAGTCCCTGTACATTACATAACTCTTGAAACGCTCTAAAAACCTTGGGTTTCCTGCCCTGGTATTTACTGTTGGGTCCGGAGGAGCCTCCTGAGGGAAGATTTAGGTTAAAGTCCCCACATATTACTATTGGCTGTGGCCAGTGTGTTAGTTCATTAGTGATAAACTCTAGTAGGTCTGGATCGTCTGTGACGCTTCCATAAATGGTGCAGATGGTTAGTCTCTTTCCAAGATCGTAAATACATTCCGTTATCGCCCATCTCCCAAATTTATCAGCTGCGGATCGGGTAAACTGGAGCCCTCTATGTATTGCCAAGATAGCTACCCCACAGGTCTTAGTTGCTTGTGTTGAAGCTATAATCAGTTTATAGCCTAGTGTTTGTAGTAGATGATGTTGCGACCCTTCCACGTGAGTCTCTTGGAGACAAATGATGCTAGCCCCGGTTGATCTTAGACCTATTGCAACTTTTTGTCTTTTTCGTAGGTCATTTATTCCACAGATATTAATCGAAAGTATTTTTAGATTGGCCATGTGTGTTTCTTTGTTTTTTCCTTCCTTTTGCGCTGTATATGCTTGAGTGTTACTATAGTGTTACTCCTGTTTGTGATTAGGACTATTTTATTTCCTATGTGCCGGATTGTCCACCCTCCGCTGCCCCCATCCCTTCCCCTCCTCGTGTATGTGAGCCGGGCTTATACACCTTCAGGGACACACACAAAGCGGCACCTGAGTACTTCACAGGTCTTTAAAAGACCTTTTACTTGTTAATGAGGCTTTGTTGTTTTTCACCCCTCGGTGTGCATTAGGCCTCCACCCGACGCCACTAAGGCAAACTGACAATCTGCGACCCCCTTCCCAGGACTCCACGACCCAACTGGGGGTCGCGCCCCACAGATTGAAAACCCCTGTCATAGAGACTCCCTGTGGGACACCATAGTTAATGGTTCTTGAGCTAAAGGAAAAGGGGCCCATTTGAACTCTGTGTGTTCTATTGCATAGAAAGGAGTTGAACCACTGAAGGGCTTTCGAGTGAAGTCCCTTTTTGTGTAAAATGCTCAGAAGAAGCTTGTCAGATACGGTATTGAAAGCTGCAGATAAGTCCAAAAGGATCAGAGTGGAAGCTTTGCCTTGGTCCACCAAGGATCTGATGTTGTTTACTACCACGAATATGGTGGCTTCTGTACTGTTTGAAGCTCTAAAGCCAGTCTGAGATAGGTCTAGGAGGTCATTGGTTTCTAAGAAGGTAACCAGTTGTTTGTTGACCAGTCTCTCCAAAACCGTTAGACAAGTAAGGAATTTGAGAGATTGGTGGTTAGTTTGCATGCCAGCTTTTTTTAATAATGGGAATACAATGGTGTCCTTCCAGATATCCAGAAATACTTCAGATTCCAGGGATTTATTAATTGGGAGTTACAGTAATTGTTAATGTGTTTAGTGTTTTATGTGTTTTAATGAAGCAATGTGTACATCTATTTACAACCCTGATGAAGTCCTTTTAAAGGGACAAAATGTGTTGGCTCGGCAAGATGATGTGTGAAGTCTAAAAGGATCATCTGTGTTCAATATTACAGCTTCTGTGTATTAATGGACTAAACCAAGAATCATCTATCCTACGGGACTGCTTCGCATTTTTTTGGGTACTAGTTAGAATGGACTATTAACTCTTCGTGGGATATTTTGCAGTGCTCCCTATGTTGGTTAGAATTGTTGTGTAAATAAGCAAGGCTCATGAGCAGTAGGACCCTTGGAGGTCAAGAGCCACTGTTATTGATTGATTTCTACCATCACGTGTGCGTTCCTGTTACCACTTTTCTTGGGTTTTGTGTCTACGCCACTCTACTCTAAGCCACTGCAGTCTACTCTGCAGCGCTCTGTTGTATGACAGTCTATGTTAATGCACTCTTCACGACTCTACTCTGTATCACTCAAAGACACACTACTCTACTCTCCCCTTCACCACTCCACTCTTTGCCCCAGCACTTTACGCCAATCTATTCTAAGCCACTCTAATGTACTCTGCACACTGCACTATATGACATTGCAAATTTAGGCACTCTACTCTATGTCACTGCACTCTACGCAGCGTCATGCTACTGTGAAACAACCTACTCTATGCCACTCCATTCCACTCTATGTCACTCCATTCCACTCTATGCCACTCCATTCCACTCTATTCCACTCTATTCCACTCTGCACTATTCCATTCTATGCCACTGTACTCTACTCCATTGCACTCTACTCAAAACAATACACTCTGCACCATTGCACTACACCACTATACTCTACTCTGCAACACTCTACTCAGTGTCACTGCACTCTACACCACTTTATTCACCACTGTACTCTACACCACTGCACTGTATTTTAATGCACTCTGCGCCACTCAACGCTACTGCACTCTACCCCATTCTACTCATCAACACTGCACTCTCAGCCACTGAACTCTACACCACTCTACTCTGTTCTACTGCACTCCAGGCTACTGCACTCTTTGTCACTCTAATCTACACCTCTGTCCTCTATCTTGCACCACTCTACTTTACCCTTCACCACTTCCCTCTACTCTACATCACTGCACTATATGCCACTGCACTCAAAGCCACTCTACTCCACCCTGTGCCACTCCACTCAATGCAGTTGCATCATATCCCACTGCAATCTACGTTGCGCCTTCCACGCTACTCTTCTTGGCACCACTCTACTCTATGCCACTCTACTCTGTGTCATTGCACTGTGCATCAATGCAGCCTATACCACTTTCCTCAAACCAATGTACTCTAAGCAACTGCACTGTATGCCAATCTACTCTGCACCACGGTACATTACCCCACTTCACTCCAGGCCACTCTACAACACTCCACTCCATGACGCTCTACTCTACTTCACTCTATGACACTGCTCCACTCTACGACTCTCTACACAACTCTTTCTACACCCCTCCATGCCTCTTTCCTCCACTCAATTCTATGACACACTACTCTACTCCACTACTCGACTCTACGCCATGCCAGCACTTCACTCCATGCCACTCAGCTCTATGCCACTCTACTCGATGCCACTCTATGCCATTCCACTCTACTACACTACTGCACTCTATGCCACTCCACTCTATGCCAATCTACTCCAATCTACGCCACTCTACTCGACACCACTCTAAGCAACACCTTCTATGCCACACAACTTCACTCTACAACACTCCACAACACTCTGTGCTACTCCTCTCTATGGCACAGTATTTAATTCTGACTGTAACACTCATAAAGCACCAGTGAGGACTGAGACTAAGTCGGTGCTCTCTGTCACACTGGGAAAGTAGTGACAAGAACTGGACAAATGTATGGGCTCCGAGAAAGTGGTATTTCAAGCGAGGGCTGCCCTCAAAAGCATAGAAAGATATGGGCTAGATGGGCAGAGTACTGGGGTATAGACTTCCCCTTCTTCCTTCGCAATCCCCGTCAATATTTTCATGTACTGTCTGGGGGCCATAATGTATGAGGTATTGATGTTTTTATTTGGGTATTTGTATGTATCGTATCCTGTTTGCTAAGTGGGTGGGGTGGGAGTGTCTGCGTAAAGTTCTCTGTTTGCTGTTGTTGGTTTCATATAAGAATGGTTCTCAGGTGTCCCTATGTCTTGTAATGTACTCCTATATTGTTTTCAATTGGATTATGTCGGACAATCGCCCAAAAGGTACCACATAAATGCAATAAAATATGTTTTTTTTAAAATGTGTACCATGTAATCCAAAACTGAATTACTCAGCTAACTACATTCACAAATATTGTTGCCTAATCATTCTCAAATGAAATTGATTAGACCAAAATTTGACTTTGTTTCCTTCTATAAACATTGTATTTCAAAGAATATGGACATCAACAACATTTAAATATGTCCAGCCGACTGCCCCCTGGGAGGTCAGCCTCGGTAAGCAGAGCCTTACAAGCAACACTCCTGGCTGTTGCTTGAAAGCTCCAGAAGTTGACACTATGTATCTGTTGTATTGTTTCTCTTCAGGTGTGGTGTCTCTGTGGAAATAGCTTTGTTGAGCAAAGTCAGGGAAGTCCAGTGATGAACGAGCTACATTCCTACGGTAACACCTTTTCTGGTAGACACTCTATCTAACTGTAGACTCCTCACCTTAGAATATTCCCTAGGCATCAGACTGGATTCAGAATATCTTGAGCAGTACCTCGGCACCCCAGAAGGTCGTATTGTGTTGCTCTGCATTGGAGATGTCAACGTTAGAAGTAACATGCACAGTGTCTATTTAGGTGCAACCCAAGCGTTGTGATGGCAGTTTCTTTCATGACTATTTCCAAACCAAAAATACAGAGCTATGACTGAATGATGTATGACGAGTGTGCAGAAATTAACTGTAGCTTCTGGCTGATGAGCTAATTTCGCAGGGTGGAACAGAAGGGAGGGTACATAAGGAATCTGTGATTACAGTCTTTACCGGAAAAAACATTACCAACTGTAAGTAACTTGTTCGTCTGATAGAGATTTCTAACCACATATTACGTACCTTCAACTAGATACCCAAGCAATACCTCCCAGGTCTGCAAACTGCTCAAACCAGAAAATTCCGGCGGACCAAACAGGTAAAATGGCCATCCCACCAGCTCTGACTGTCCAAGCAGTAGTACTTAGTGAATGTAAAGCGTGATGCCCAAGTAGAAGCTTGGCAAATGTACCTGACAGGTATTCTGCATGCTAACACAGTACATTTTGAAGGTAAGCGTTACTCTGCCCCTGACCCTCGCTTTTTAAGTAGTTGCTTTTGAGAATAGTGGGACACCACAATACTAATTTCCTGCCGTGATATTCTCATAGATCCCTTTAAGAAGAGCACTACGTCCTTTTGGACGTCAATGCAACGCTACGCAAGACGCGACAAGACGGGTTGTTTACAAACGCAAGAGACCCCGGAAATAGACGATACTGCGGATTATCTCCCGCGAAAAAAGTGTTTTTGTCAAGGTAGGAAGACGCGTCGCAACATAATGAGAATAGCGTTAACGATAATCGTCCAAAATAAATAAGAAGACTCATTAGAGTTTTTTTCTCTATAGGGTTACAACAGGAATATCTATTTGGTTTGCAAACGCTTTGAGCGAGCCATTTATCATCATTACCCAGTATGTACCGGCTTCACTGACTGTTCCGCTTTATACTAAAAGCAGACCTCGAGGCGGTAAGAATTTTAGCAGCAATTTAAGCTGACAAACCTCTTTGAAATCTGATTTTAAAGTGTTATACTAGTCTGTAACCGAATATGTAATCATATTTCCCAACAGAGAACGCAGGTCTTTTAAAATAAGAAAAAGACGTTCCATTTTTTAACCGCATAGAGTGAGATGGGAGCAGTGAAATCTTAAACAAAAGGTAACGCAATATTATATAAATAAAAGATCGCGACTATACAAATTAAGAACTTAGGTTTCCCAAAATAATACTTGAATAGAAGAAAGACCTACAATTGTGATCTTGTCCTTTCAGATTTCACATACCATGAAATATATATTCAAAGGTGCCTCACTCTTTGCTACGACTACACGGAGATTTCAAGGTTTTTAACGAATAAAGTTTACATAAGGTAAAAAAGACAGAACATCAAATATATAAATTTAGGAAATTATAAAATTGTTACATGATAAATAAAAATAGATGAAGAGGGAAAGTCAGGGATATTAGAAAGTAGAAATAAATATATAGTTTAAAGATTGAAACAAGAATTGAGTCATCCTTACTTCACGTCTTATACTGGCCACCGATAAAACATGAATAGACTCTCTCTCATCTCTGAATTTCTTGTTCTATTTTTTCGTAAACTATCCATTTGAACTTTCTTTTCCTTAATAAATTTGGGGAAAAGAAATACCCTACGGTTTGGAGTATGGTGTTCGTATGGGTTGCAAAGCATTTATGTAACTTAGAATGATTTTTTGACCAAAACGTTATCAATATGTTTTCATCAAAAGGGTTACTAAGAGTAGACATCGTATCAAAATATGAGAAAATAACTGTATGGAAAATAACTGTATAGAAGAAAGATGCCGTTCTATCTAGTTCTGGTGTTAAATCAAATTAATATGTATTCAAGTCCTTTAGGACCTACATTCGTAAAACCCCTTTTCCTGTGTACCTCCAATGGAATATCCTTTATATAAATCCAAGACTATGCTATGTTTAGAGAGAGAGGCATTGCTTACAAAGAATTGAATAATAATCGGTATTTCAATAGCAATTCCCTCTTTTATCTGTTAAGTATTAAAAATGTGATCATGCACTATAACACTTCTTTTTTTATAGAAATAAACAAAAACTGAAAATGTTTTGTTCTTTCTAGATTATTGGGCTGCAAAATAACTTGTCCTGAGGAAGACACCACGCCGTGTCGAAACGCGTTGGCAGACTACAGCCGCAGCATTAATACACAAGACAATAATATTGTCTATTGAACGCTTTTTTAATCAAATATGTTTTATGCTTAAAAATATACGTTTTATACCAATTTATTATGTATATAAGACACAAATGTGAAATCACTTTCTCTTTTTAAATTAAAAAATCCTTTTGATATCAATTTTTATTGTTGTGTTATAGTTTATGCTTATCATTTTTTGATTTCAGTACATAGCTAGTAAGGTTTTTCTGTTTAAGATAGCCTGGAATGATATCTTCACATTGCTAACACAGTAGTAACAGCCTTACCCCTTACCTCCAAGCTCTCAGGATGCTACTTCTTAGCCAGTGCATAGCAGATCTTAATGTGAAGTACAATCCATCGGGCAATGGTACTCTTCTGCTCAGCCTCGCCTTTTTTTGCTCCTGTGAATACGATGAAGGGCTGATTGTGCACACTACGGTCTTTAATATGATCAATGTAAAAATATCTAGCTCTTTTTGGATCCAGGCAGTGGAGCATTTCTTCATTCTTAGATGATTGGTAGAACGAAAAATGTCAGCAACATGATGGTTTAGCCACCTTGAAATGGAGTCACTTCCTTCCAAAGAATGGGGGCTTGAGTATAAAGAAACATTGTGCCTGGGCAGAAACTGGTTAAAAAGAGCTTGACCCTCCCTGCCAATGTAATGGAGTACCGGTTTAAGGGTCAGAAGTCACAAGGAACAGCTATGTAGGGGCTCAAATTGGGAGCCCATAGGAAACGTCAGGGCCAAATTTAAGTCCCACTGAGGCATGATGAAAGAGATGGGAAAGAACAAATTATGCAAACTCTTAAGGAAACATGTCACACCAGGAGGCTTCATCAGTGAGGGCTGATTCAGCAACTGCAAACAAGCCAAGGTGCCAGAAAGATAACCCTTAACTGAGCCCAAGGCAAGGCCTTGCCAGGTTAAGAACAGAATTGCTGATCTTTGGGAACAAGAACTTGCCCTGGTACTCCACTTGGTGGCCATCAGAACTTCATCCAACACCATCACCCACCCCACAAGTAACCTGGGGATCATATTATATGAGAAATTCAACAGGGCTGCACAATTGAACGCATTCTAATCATCCTGCTTCTACATGCTACGCATCCTCAAAAAAATCATCAGATGGATTCCCAAGAGCAGCATACACATCATCACTTAAGCCCTAATAACCAGCAGACTTGATTATGGCAATGCACTCTTCACCAATATCCCCAACCACCTCCTCCGCCATCTTCAGAACACCGAGAATGCTGTTGCCAAACTCGTCCTGCTCCTCCCTCGGTGCTCCCACATCACGCCTCACTTAAGAGATGTCCACGGGCTACCAATACACAAATGCTGCTAATTCAAACTCCTCATTCCCGCATGCAAGGAACTCACAACATCGGACCACTGTATCTCAACTATAGCCTCCAATTCCATCACCCCAACCGACATCTCTGCTCTGCCTCGCTCTCTCTTGTAAACACACCCCTCATGCCCAAAAGAAACACAGGAGGCCTAGCTTTCTCATACCTAGCACCCAAAACGTGGAACAACCTTCTTTAAACACTTAAGGGCTTCCTCCTTGCTTCTAGAATTCTGCTAGAAACTGAAAACCTAGCTCTTCAACTAAGACCCTGTAGATGGCCTTCACACCGTCTCCAGCTCCTGGATACCCCTTGGATGATAAGTTGTGCTTTACAACTCCAGTTAACATAACACAACACAACCTACACAAACAATAACTCCTCCGACAAGGAAGCAGAACATTTGTCAACATGGCAGGAGGAGCAGCAAGCCACAAATTTGTCCCAATGGCATTCATATACATTTGCGTGTTGAGAGATGCCTGGCTGCCAAGATGACATTACAAATTTCGAGAGAAAGATCGAAGGCATTCAACTGTCACCGCTCAATCTCCACACATAAAGGTGGAGTTTTGGTTACCAAATTCTCCTTGCCCAGTTCAAAAACACTACGATGTTATGAGCCCAGTCGATCCTGACTTTCTTGAGAGTGTGGGGCAGGAGTAAGGGCAGGGGTGAACTCCGCTCTGCCAGCGAAGTTGGCGGAGATTTAGTAACTCTGCACTCCGTTTGGAGTGAGAAGTTTTCCAAAACTCCCCCTACGCAGCGGAACGGAGTTCACCTGTGAAGTGGGAGACTTACCTTTCTCCCAGATCGGTGTCCTCTGCCCTGCTCCTGCTGTTGGGCCTGGCTCCACTACCTCCGCTGCTCCAGGAGAATTACAGCGTGAAGGCATGCCTGACCTACAGGTATTCCTGAACTAAATTTGTATTCTTTAAAAGGCAAATTCATTCAGGATATTGAACAAGTACTGATTTAGCTAAAAAAGCACAACGTTCACTTACTGTAAAACTAAAGAAAGGAGTAATTAGGAATAATCTTTCTATATAGCCCTTAACGCTGAACTTCTGCCTTTCTAAGAACTGTAAATGCAGTTGCTACTATTACCCAACTTGACAACCTGTGAGGATTCATAGGCCAAAATGGGATGGCCAGAATTTTAAGTTGTGATCTGCACATCACCACATGCTTTAGCAGTCAGCCTTTAATTAACAGAACCATACTACTGATGGAACCCTTAGGGTCGAATGCTTTGGCCTCGCTTTCCTTGGGTGGACCACCCACCCCTTCCTCCCCACAACCTCCTAGGGTAGGTGAGCCTTATTTAGCATTTTTGCATTATTCCCTTAGCTCTGCTCAAGAAATGCAGGAAAACATGTAACTTTTTGACAAAAGTCTTAGAGAAAGGTGCAGTAAAATGCACCATTTTTACATCATCATGAAAAAACATTTTTAAGAAGTATCAGGGTATTCTTATAATTTCAGAGTCATTTGAGGAAGATTCAAAATTGGGAGAGTGGTATATTTTCCTGGCTTCTCCTGTGGATTCGCTTGTACTTACTGAGGGACGCTTCCATTGCACCCCCTTTCCCTCGTCAGAGTCCGGACCCAGTTCATCATAGCCAAGCGAGGCGGCGACCGCGGGGAATTCGGGGTCCTCGAAGAGGGTGCCACTCTTCAGACACTGCTGCTTCAGGCTCTCGTAGTCCTGGTTCAGGTACTTGATGGCGTTGCTGTGCTCGCCACCCCCGCCCGCCTTCAGAAGCTCACGCTTCAGCTTAGCGATGATCGCTATCATGTCTGCCATGTTGTCACCGTTGAGGAGAGAGAATGGAGAGTGAGTGCTTAACTCTGGTGAAATGGAAGTGGAAGGCTCAGGGCACATGAGGTTTATATAAGAGGAAAAAATTAATAAAAACAAATGCAAACTTACTTAGGATAATCAGTTCTTGGTGAAGTAGTGGGAGGGAATAAACAAAGTCTTAATAACAGCACAGCAAACAAACCACATGAGGTGTGCTCCCCAAGGTCGTGCAGGGGCACAGGTGCACCACTAACAGTTCTCTCTCTAGACAGGAACACAAGTAACTTAGACCAATTGGTGTCAAACTATACACGGCGGACGAGCCCCCATCAGGGTTAATCCGTCTTAGTTCAGTGGGTTGGAATGATACCCTGAGCAATTACTGGTGGTGAGACGTATTGCAAGCATTCCTCCCATCACCTTTTGTGTGTTTGACTTACCTATAGGGTGCCACCCAGGGCATGACTGGGACTTCAAAACAGCCTTGGCCATTTTGTCCGACCAGCTACCATGGGCGTGGCGGACGCAAGTGTGAAGCACTGCTGCTTTTGTTACTGGGGACCAATATTGCAGCACAGCTGCAAAACTTCCCCCCACCCTTGTGGCCTCCCGAGGAAAGGCCCAATGCCAATGCCCAGAATGGTCCGCCCTGCCCTGTACCTACCTAGTGGCTTGAACAACAGATGAGCTTCACACTGCTGTGCAGGGCTGCAGTGATACCCAGCAGAAGCATGGAACACCCAGGTCGGTACTGGCAGGGCCAGGTGGGGAACCAAAACCGGACCTGGGAAACTGCTCGGCTGGCCCCTGGTGAGGGAGAGAGCTGTTCGCTAGGGCTGGTTTCGGAAGATTCTGTTAAATGGGCCAATATTGACGGCCCCGGTAACAAAAATGGCCCTGAGGTGCCCAAAACCGCCCCCTCTTTCCCCCCACCCTCCAGGTGGTCCGACCGGAGGAAACGCCTGATGCCTGCTACTGCCAATCCGGCCCTGGGTACTGGGCCGGGTCTCATGTGCTACCAACACCATCACTGTTCAAATACTTGAAGAGATCTGTAAACCATTGTGCTTTACTCCTATTGTGGTGCAAGAGCTGTCACTTTACTAAGGTTCTTGAACGCTCTCTTTCATTGTGTCCACTGACTCCTGTGGTGCAGTAACTAGTGGTCTGCTAGTGTACAAGGAGGCCCTGTGAATCATATCCACTGCTTGCACTGGAGCCATAAGCACTATGTACAAGGAGACCTGTGAATCACTGTGTTCACTGCATGTAGTGATGCAGTAACCACTGATGTACTAATGTACAAGGAGACCCTGTGAGTCCTTGTGCTCACCATCTGCTGTTTTGCAGTAAACATTGATGTACCAGTGTAGGAGATCCTGGGAGTCATTTTGCAACATCTGTAGTGGTGCAGGAACTACTGAAGTATAAGTGTACTAGACGACACTGTGAGTCAATGTGTCCACTGTCTGCTGTGTTGTAGTAACCACTGGTGTACTAGTAAAATCTCTGAATCATCATGTTCAACTTCTGTAGTGGTACCGGAACCACCTGTGCAAAAATGCACTCAGAGCCACAGTGAATCATTACGTCCAGGGCTTTAAGTGGGATGAAAAAACTAGGGGGTCTCTCAAAGGTGTGTGGGTTGATGTAATTAACAAAAAAAACCTCCGCAAACTCTAGACCGTTCAGACCGCCGCAGCCAGACTAGTCTTCGGCATCCCAAGGGACAACCACATCACCCAACACCTCTGTGATCTTCACGGCTTCCCGCTGAAAAGAGGGTCAGTTTTAAGCTGCTCACACACGTGTACAAGGCCCTCCACAACATCGAACCACAATACCTCAACAACCATATTTCCTTCTGTCATATCGTCACTGCCTGACCCTTGTCTGCGACAGGACAGGCAGGACAGGAAGGGGCGTGGGGAGGAAGAGGAAATGAGGTTGGGCAAGTTCAGTTGCGAGTAAACACGATAAAATAAAGACGTGTTTAACTCTACTCCGGTCTCCTGTTATCATTGGGGTAAGGCGCGACACTGGCGACGAGGGTGGGATAAGCTCCAAAGCCCACACATTGCCTAAACCCCTGCCGTCCGTGAACGGCCAAAGAACCGAGAGCCTGCAGCCTGTGTCGGCGCAGCGTGTGAGGAGCGCGAAAAACGGAACGCTCCACACGCCGCGCCTGAATGCTGCCCTAGCGCAACGATCAGCAACGACGAAGCTGCCTGCACGGCTGGAGGAACGCTCAGAGCGCGCCTGATAGAAACGGCCAGAAACACTGAAACGGCACGAAAACGGCGCGGAAGCCAGGGAGCGCCTGGTGACAGACTGCCACGATCGGTGGTGAGAGGGTGAGTCCCAAAGGCCTGGAAATTCAATTGTATGACTTGGCAGGCGAAGTGGATGTCTACAGAGACCCAGCAAGAGACACTGAAGACTGCAAGTGCAGGTTTACACAAAGCCACGTGTCCCGAGCGGCGGCCATCTTAAGGTCAGGCACCCCCCATAGACATTCATTGAAAATTTGGTGACAGCCATTTTGATGTCAGGCGTCACCAAATAACAGACACAGATTTGCTCAGTGGACATTGGAGAAGCCGAATTTACTGATTAAACTGCAGCAGCCAGCTGAGTGAACCAACAAGCAGAGATGTCGGTTACCAGCTCAACAGGTGCCTCAGGAGGAGCACCGGCAGCCCCAGGCAACCCACCACTGCTAGCACCAGCCCACCAAGCACTCATGGGAGTACCATCACTGCGGACACCGGACCCCCTGGAGCTGACGACCGGTAACATCATGGGACCTAAGTGGAAGAGTTGGGCCGAGGATTTTGAAGACTACATGACTGGGTCCCAAGTACAAGACCCCAAGCAGAAGTTAAAAGCCCTACGGAACCTGGTGGGGAAAGACATCGCGCAGATCATTAAGGAACTGCCTAACGCGGCCACCGCCCCATACGACGATGTCAAGGGAGCCCTTGACCGAAGATTTCTAAACAAACGCAACTTGGACTATGAACGCTACACATTCAACCTAGCCACTCAAGAGAGAGATGAGCGCATGTGCGACTTCATCGTGCGCATCAGACGGTTAGCTCGTCATTGCGAATTCGACATCTTCAACACCGAGGACGCGCTACCGCTCCGCATAATTGAAGGGTGTCACTTTGAGTCACTACGTCGGCGACTGCTGAAGAAGCATTACACCCTCGAAGAAATTGAGGAAATGACACACATTAACGACCAGGCTGAGGACCACGCAAAGTAGATGGAGACTAATAAGACTGATAGGAAGGAGCAAGCCTTCAGAATGCAAGTGCACAAGGAAAAGAAGCATCGGACCGATCACCACAAAATGAGTAAGTCAACACCTTTTACGTCTTCCCGGAGGTCGTCTGCACGTTATGAATCGTGACACACCAAGCCCAGCAAAAACGGCACCCACGTGTTACAGATGAGGCCAGGACTACCCTCATTCAGGACAATGCCCAGCCATCGAGCAAAGGTGCCATCGCTGCGGCAGGGAGATTGTCTGTCAGACCCAACGCTCGGGCCAAAGGTCATCCAAAACTCGAACTACCACACAGCATCACGCCCGTGCAGTGAAGGGACGAGAAGAACGCTTCTATAGTTCTTCCCGGTCGAGTGTCCGGTCTGTAAGCTCATATCGATCACGAAAACCAACATCCAGCGAGTCATCGTCACACACACCCGTGTCACAAGACAGTGATGAATACATCTGTATGGTATCAGACCCGGACCGACTGAAGAAATGCCCGAAGCTAGACATCCGGATAGGAGAACACCCGGCAAAGTTTGTCCTAGACTCTGGAGCCTCTTTAAATTACATCTGCGCATTGGAATACCAGAGCATGAAACCACAACGCAAACTAGAACCTGCAGCTGTCCGAATATTCACGTGGATATCCAGGAAGCCACTGCCATGCCTAGGCCGTTTTAGCACGACCTTGTCGTACAAAGACCGACAAATCCCAGCTTATATCCACGTTGTCGAGGGCCCAGATGTGGCCGACTGCCTGCTCAGCCTGCCGACAGCTGAAAGGCTGAAGCTCGTGGAACTCCTCTTCATGACTGAAGATGCCCCGGACATTGTTGCAAAATTTCCAAACCTCTTCAAGGGGCTAGGGAATTTAAACCAATTCAAGGTGAAACTACACATTGATGAGCGCGTGACTCCAGTGGCACAACACCACAGGAAAGTACCGTTCCATTTACAGCAAGCTGTTGATGACGAACTCCAAGATCTGCTAAAAACTGACATCATTGAGCGCACTTCAGGTCCAACTCCATGGGTGTCGCCTGTGGTGGTCGTACCAAAAAAGGGACAAGACAACAAAGTGCGCCTGTGTGTGGACATGCGTGCACCCAATGTGGCCATTGAAAGAGAACGCCACCCTGGACCACACATCAGTGATATGATCGCTTGCCTCAACGGAGCCACGGTATTCTTGAAACTCGATCTTAACAAGGGATACCATCAGCTTGAACTCCATGACAAGTCACGCTACATTACTACTTTTACAACCCATCAAGGACTCTTCCGCTATAAGCGCTTGAACTTTGGCATCTCGTCAGCTGCCGAAATTTTTCAAGATGCTATCAGACGAGTAATTCAAGGGATCCCTAACGCGTTCAACTACAGCGATGATCTGTTAGTGTTTGGGAAAGATCAGACTGAACACGACACGGCTCTAGACATAGTATGCCACGTTCTGCTGAATGCAAACTTGACTCTGAATGCAGAAAAATGCGAGTTTCACAGATCTACTTTGACATTTTATGGCCACATCTTTTCCAAAGATGGTATGAAACCCGATCCTGATAAAGTCTCTGCCCTCGCGGACACACCAACACCACAAGATGTGAGTGACCTCCGTTCTTTCCTCGGTATGGCAAGCTATTGTACACGGTATATCCAGGATTTCGCCACCATCAGCCACCCGGTCAGAGAGCTCCCTCGTCAGGGTCAGCCTTTTGCTTGGACAGATGCCTGTGATCGCTCCTTCCACAAAATCAAACACGCTTTCAACTCTGCCATCAACCTGGCTTACTTTGATGCTAAGAAACAAACTGAAATTACTGTTGACACCAGCCCGGTGGGCCTCAGCGCCATCCTGGCACAGTATCAGGAGGACTCAGACCAACGCCATATCATCGCATACACCAGTCACAGTCTTACCAGCACTGAGAAACGATACTCTCAACCGGAGAAGGAGAGCCAGGTGGTGGTCTGGGATTGGGAACATTTCCTCCTCTTTGTTTATGGCAAACATTTTACCATCATCACCGACCACCAAGCACTTGTCACCATTTTTGGTAATCCAAAAGCCAAGATGCCCCCGTGCATCGAACGATGGGGACTACGACTCCAGGATTACATTAAAACCATTGTCCACAAACCCGGGAAGTCGGAAAATCTAGCAGACTACATGTCCCGACACCCTAAGACAACTACCAATGAGGAGCGCTCATTGGCTGAAGAATATATCCACTTTGTCATCGACACGGCGTGTCGCCCACAGTTCCCCTTGAGGCGATCCGAGAAGCATCTGTCCAGGACCCAATCATTCAAGACGTCACGGATCGCATACGCAACAACTCATGGCGACACGTGAAGGACATGTCTCAGAACTCTGACCAGAGGTCCCAAGAACTAACTGCGTTCAAACACATTCATGAAGAACTGTCCATCAGCGAAGATGGTTTGATTCTGAGAGGGGGGAGGATTGTCATTCCTCAAAGACTAAGACAAGGAGTGATTAACCTCGCTCATGAAGGCCACAGAGGGATAAGTGCCACAAAAAAGCTCCATGAGAACGTGTCTAGTTTCCGACACTCGATCAGATGGTAGAAACCACACTCAAAGACTGTGTCTCGTGTCAGCTGGTAAGCCGTGACGAACCACCGGCCCCTCTACAGATGTCGGAACTACCAGAAGGAGTATGGCAACAAGTCACCATTGATTTCTTTGGCCCCCTAAAATCAAGCCAATACATCGTCGTCATTATGGACGAGTACTCCCGGTTCCCGTTGTCACACCTGATATCATCCACCAAGGCGACTGCAGTGATTCCAGTCCTCGATGAAACCTTCGCAGCATGGGGCATTCCATTGCGAGTCAAGTCGGACAATGGACCCCCGTTAAATGGCCACTAATTTGCATAATTCGAATACATCTCAATTTTAAACACCAAAAGATCACGCCATTATGGGCCCAAGCCAACGGCCGACCACCAAGCACTTGTCACCATTTTTGGTAATCCCAAAGCCAAGATGCCCCCGTGCATCGAACGATGGGGACTACGACTCCAGGATTACATATAAATCATTGTCCACAAACCCGGGAAGTCGGAAAATCTAGCAGACTACATGTCCCGACACCCTAAGACAACTACCAATGAGGAGCGCTCATTGGCTGAAGAATATATCCACTTTGTCATCGACACGGCGTGTCGCCCACAGTTCCCCTTGAGGCGATCCGAGAAGCATCTGTCCAGGACCCAATCATTCAAGACGTCACGGATCGCATACGCAACAACTCATGGCGACACGTGAAGGACATGTCTCAGAACTCTGACCAGAGGTCCCAAGAACTAACTGCGTTCAAACACATTCATGAAGAACTGTCCATCAGCGAAGACGGTTTGATTCTGAGAGGGGGGAGGATTGTCATTCCTCAAAGACTAAGACAAGGAGTGATTAACCTCGCTCATGAAGGCCACAGAGCGATAAGTGCCACAAAAAAAGCTCCATGAGAACGTGTCTAGTTTCCAACACTCGATCAGATGGTAGAAACCACACTCAAAGACTGTGTCTCGTGTCAGCTGGTAAGCCGTGACAAACCACCGGCCCCTCTACAGATGTCGGAACTACCAGAAGGAGTATGGCAACAAGTCACCATTGATATCTTTGGCCCTCTAAAATCAAGCCAATACATCGTCGTCATTATGGACGAGTACTCCCGGTTCCCGTTCTCACACCTGATATCATCCACCAAGGCGACTGCAGTGATTCCAGTCCTCGATGAAACCTTCGCAGCATGGGGCATTCCATTGCGAGTCAAGTCGGACAATGGACCCCCGTTAAATGGCCACTAATTTGCATAATTTGCATACATCTCAATTTTAAACACCAAAAGATCACGCCATTATGGGCCCAAGCCAACGGCCGACCACCAAGCACTTGTCACCATTTTTGGTAATCCCAAAGCCAAGATGCCCCCGTGCATCGAACGATGGGGACTACGACTCCAGGATTACATATAAATCATTGTCCACAAACCCGGGAAGTCGGAAAATCTAGCAGACTACATGTCCCGACACCCTAAGACAACTACCAATGAGGAGCGCTCATTGGCTGAAGAATATATCCACTTTGTCATCGACACGGCGTGTCGCCCACAGTTCCCCTTGAGGCGATCCGAGAAGCATCTGTCCAGGACCCAATCATTCAAGACGTCACGGATCGCATACGCAACAACTCATGGCGACACGTGAAGGACATGTCTCAGAACTCTGACCAGAGGTCCCAAGAACTAACTGCGTTCAAACACATTCATGAAGAACTGTCCATCAGCGAAGACGGTTTGATTCTGAGAGGGGGGAGGATTGTCATTCCTCAAAGACTAAGACAAGGAGTGATTAACCTCGCTCATGAAGGCCACAGAGCGATAAGTGCCACAAAAAAAGCTCCATGAGAACGTGTCTAGTTTCCGACACTCGATCAGATGGTAGAAACCACACTCAAAGACTGTGTCTCGTGTCAGCTGGTAAGCCGTGACGAACCACCGGCCCCTCTACAGATGTCGGAACTACCAGAAGGAGTATGGCAACAAGTCACCATTGATTTCTTTGGCCCCCTAAAATCAAGCCAATACATCGTCGTCATTATGGACGAGTACTCCTGGTTCCCGTTCTCACACCTGATATCATCCACCAAGGCGACTGCAGTGATTCCAGTCCTCTATGAAACCTTCGCAGCATGGGGCATTCCATTGCGAGTCAAGTCGGACAATGGACCCCCGTTAAATGGCCACTAATTTGCATAATTCGCATACATCTCAATTTTAAACACCAAAAGATCACGCCATTATGGGCCCAAGCCAACGGCCGACCACCAAGCACTTGTCACCATTTTTGGTAATCCCAAAGCCAAGATGCCCCCGTGCATCGAACGATGGGGACTACGACTCCAGGATCACATATAAATCATTGTCCACAAACCCGGGAAGTCGGAAAATCTAGCAGACTACATGTCCCGACACCCTAAGACAACTACCAATGAGGAGCGCTCATTGGCTGAAGAATATATCCACTTTGTCATCGACAAGGCGTGTCGCCGACAGTTCCCCTTGAGGCGATCCGAGAAGCATCTGTCCAGGACCCAATCATTCAAGACGTCACGGATCGCATACGCAACAACTCATGGCGACACGTGAAGGACATGTCTCAGAACTCTGAACAGAGGTCCCAATAACTAACTGTGTTCAAACACATTCATGAAGAACTGTCCATCAGCGAAGACGGTTTGATTCTGAGAGGAGGGAGGATTGTCATTCCTCAAAGACTAAGACAAGGAGTGATTAACCTCGCTCATGAAGGCCACAGAGGGATAAGTGCCACAAAAAAAGCTCCATGAGAACGTGTCTAGTTTCCGACACTCGATCAGATGGTAGAAACCACACTCAAAGACTGTGTCTCGTGTCAGCTGGTAAGCCGTGATGAACCACCGGCCCCTCTACAGATGTCGGAACTACCAGAAGGAGTATGGCAACAAGTCACCATTGATTTCTTTGGCCCCCTAAAATCAAGCCAATACATCGTCGTCATTATGGACGAGTACTCCCGGTTCCCGTTCTCACACCTGATATCATCCACCAAGGCGACTGCAGTGATTCCAGTCCTCGATGAAACCTTCGCAGCATGGGGCATTCCATTGCGAGTCAAGTCGGACAATGGACCCCCGTTAAATGGCCACTAATTTGCATAATTCGAATACATCTCAATTTTAAACACCAAAAGATCACGCCATTATGGGCCCAAGCCAACGGCCGACCACCAAGCACTTGTCACCATTTTTGGTAATCCCAAAGCCAAGATGCCCCCGTGCATCGAACGATGGGGACTACGACTCCAGGATCACATATAAATCATTGTCCACAAACCCGGGAAGTCGGAAAATCTAGCAGACTACATGTCCCGACACCCTAAGACAACTACCAATGAGGAGCGCTCATTGGCTGAAGAATATATCCACTTTGTCATCGACAAGGCGTGTCGCCGACAGTTCCCCTTGAGGCGATCCGAGAAGCATCTGTCCAGGACCCAATCATTCAAGACGTCACGGATCGCATACGCAACAACTCATGGCGACACGTGAAGGACATGTCTCAGAACTCTGAACAGAGGTCCCAATAACTAACTGTGTTCAAACACATTCATGAAGAACTGTCCATCAGCGAAGACGGTTTGATTCTGAGAGGAGGGAGGATTGTCATTCCTCAAAGACTAAGACAAGGAGTGATTAACCTCGCTCATGAAGGCCACAGAGGGATAAGTGCCACAAAAAAAGCTCCATGAGAACGTGTCTAGTTTCCGACACTCGATCAGATGGTAGAAACCACACTCAAAGACTGTGTCTCGTGTCAGCTGGTAAGCCGTGACGAACCACCGGCCCCTCTACAGATGTCGGAACTACCAGAAGGAGTATGGCAACAAGTCACCATTGATTTCTTTGGCCCCCTAAAATCAAGCCAATACATCGTCGTCATTATGGACGAGTACTCCCGGTTCCCGTTCTCACACCTGATATCATCCACCAAGGCGACTGCAGTGATTCCAGTCCTCGATGAAACCTTCGCAGCATGGGGCATTCCATTGCGAGTCAAGTCGGACAATGGACCCCCGTTAAATGGCCACTAATTTGCATAATTCGAATACATCTCAATTTTAAACACCAAAAGATCACGCCATTATGGGCCCAAGCCAACGGCCGACCACCAAGCACTTGTCACCATTTTTGGTAATCCCAAAGCCAAGATGCCCCCGTGCATCGAACGATGGGGACTACGACTCCAGGATCACATATAAATCATTGTCCACAAACCCGGGAAGTCGGAAAATCTAGCAGACTACATGTCCCGACACCCTAAGACAACTACCAATGAGGAGCGCTCATTGGCTGAAGAATATATCCACTTTGTCATCGACAAGGCGTGTCGCCGACAGTTCCCCTTGAGGCTATCCGAGAAGCATCTGTCCAGGACCCAATCATTCAAGACGTCACGGATCGCATACGCAACAACTCATGGCGACACGTGAAGGACATGTCTCAGAACTCTGAACAGAGGTCCCAATAACTAACTGTGTTCAAACACATTCATGAAGAACTGTCCATCAGCGAAGACGGTTTGATTCTGAGAGGAGGGAGGATTGTCATTCCTCAAAGACTAAGACAAGGAGTGATTAACCTCGCTCATGAAGGCCACAGAGGGATAAGTGCCACAAAAAAAGCTCCATGAGAACGTGTCTAGTTTCCGACACTCGATCAGATGGTAGAAACCACACTCAAAGACTGTGTCTCGTGTCAGCTGGTAAGCCGTGACGAACCACCGGCCCCTCTACAGATGTCGGAACTACCAGAAGGAGTATGGCAACAAGTCACCATTGATTTCTTTGGCCCCCTAAAATCAAGCCAATACATCGTCGTCATTATGGACGAGTACTCCCGGTTCCCGTTCTCACACCTGATATCATCCACCAAGGCGACTGCAGTGATTCCAGTCCTCGATGAAACCTTCGCAGCATGGGGCATTCCATTGCGAGTCAAGTCGGACAATGGACCCCCGTTAAATGGCCACTAATTTGCATAATTCGCAAGACATCTCAATTTTAAACACCAAAAGATCACGCCATTATGGCCCCAAGCCAACGGCCGACCACCAAGCACTTGTCACCATTTTTGGTAATCCCAAAGCCAAGATGCCCCCGTGCATCGAACGATGGGGACTACGACTCCAGGATTACATATAAACCATTGTCCACAAACCCAGGAAGTCGGAAAATCTAGCAGACTACATGTCCCGACACCCTAAGACAACTACCAATGAGGAGCGCTCATTGGCTGAAGAATATATCCACTTTGTCATTGACACGGCGTGTCGCCCACAGTTCCCCTTGAGGCGATCCGAGAAGCATCTGTCCAGGACCCAATCATTCAAGACGTCACGGATCGCATACGCAACAACTCATGGCGACACGTGAAGGACATGTCTCAGAACTCTGACCAGAGGTCCCAAGAACTAACTGCGTTCAAACACATTCATGAAGAACTGTCCATCAGCGAAGACGGTTTGATTCTGAGAGGGGGGAGGATTGTCATTCCTCAAAGACTAAGACAAGGAGTGATTAACCTCGCTCATGAAGGCCACAGAGCAATAAGTGCCACAAAAAAAGCTCCATGAGAACGTGTCTAGTTTCCGACACTCGATCAGATGGTAGAAACCACACTCAAAGACTGTGTCTCGTGTCAGCTGGTAAGCCGTGACGAACCACCGGCCCCTCTACAGATGTCGGAACTACCAGAAGGAGTATGGCAACAAGTCACCATTGATTTCTTTGGCCCCCTAAAATCAAGCCAATACATCGTCGTCATTATGGACGAGTACTCCCGGTTCCCGTTCTCACACCTGATATCATCCACCAAGGCGACTGTAGTGATTCCAGTCCTCGATGAAACCTTCGCAGCATGGGGCATTCCATTGCGAGTCAAGTCGGACAATGGACCCCCGTTAAATGGCCACTAATTTGCATAATTCGCAAGACATCTCAATTTTAAACACCAAAAGATCACACCATTATGGCCCCAAGCCAACGGCATGGTGGAACGCTTTATGGGAACTTTGAAGAAAGCAGTGCAGCAAGCGGAACCGGCTCACGGAGACATCCAGCAAGACCTGAATGAAGTGCTGAGGGCATATCGCACCACGCCCCACAAGACTGCCCACTCTGGACAGTGCACTCCAACCTCAAGCTACAAACATCGATCATGAGACATTGGTCAAAATAGAATATGACAAGAAACTACAAATGAAGACATATGCTGATCAGCGTACACGCGCGAGACACGCTGACATTCAAGAGGGAAACTGGGTGATGGTCCGGGGTGATCAAAGAACAAAAGCAGGCAGCTGCTACCTCGCTCACCCCCTGAAGGTTAGCAGCCGGAAAAGAACTATGATCATGGCAGATGCTGACCACAAACGGATAACTAGGAACATTTCACATTTCAAGAAATGTAACTCTCACGGGCGAAATGAAAGTCAACATTTGGAATCCACCATTGACACAGAAAGTCGAAGCGGAAGCAGTGACAAAAACCATCTCAGTCCAGCAAGACAAGACAACGTCATGCGCGCGGAGCCGGGACACCGGAACCGCCTGAACGCCCCAGGCGACAGACCAGACGCCCAGCACGCCTCATAGAGGCAATTTAAGAAACAGTAAGACTTTGTACAAAGGGGGTAGGTGTCATATCGTCACTGCCTGGCCCTTGTCTGCGACAGGACAGGCAGGACAGGAAGGGGCGTGGGGAGGAAGAGGAAATGAGGTTGGGGAAGTTCAGTTGCGAGTAGACACAATAAAATAAAGACGTGTTTAACTCTACTCCGGGCTCCTGTCATCATTGGGGTAAGGCGCAACACCTTCCATGCCCCCAAGAGAAACCTCTGTTTAGCCAACCTCTCCCTGGCCACCATCTCACGCTTATACAGAAACAGAGTGGGTGGAAAGTCCATCTCCTACCGGGCAGCCTCCCCCTCCACTTCCAGCAAAGCCCTACACGGCTAAAGTTCGGGAGGGATCTCAAGACCTGGCTCTTCAGATGACCCCAACGGAACTGTACATGCCCCAAGGGCCTTGAGACCCTTAAGGGTGAGTAGTGCACTTTAAATCAATCAATCAATCAAGGGTTTATAATTAAGGGCGTGGCTTAAAACATTTAATCTAAAAATCTGTGCTTAACAGAGTGTGCCGCCTGACTTGTATTTTGCCTCTTCTGTCATTGTATCCAGATATAGTATACAACATGTAACATTACACCTACAACAAACCATCTATTGGCTTTCTCAATGGCTGTTAGTTGCATAAGATAAATAGGCAACAGCTATAGGTTTGTTGTATATTATATTGAAAATGCTTCAGTTCTGAAATTTGAAGTTACATCAAAGGCAGTGAAGGGTGGTGCTGCTGCAGAGTTACAATTTTTTTTCACCCTGATGGTGAGGGCAGAAATGGAGATCCCGATAGAGACCCGTCTCGGCACCTGCTTTTTAGAACTGCTGGTGCAGAGCACCCGCAGGACCTGGCCCACTTAAGGTCCTGATTATGTCACCCCTAAGGTGGTGAAAGAACAACTAGTACACAAATTTATTAGGAGACACATGGAATCATGGGGCCCACCCTATTGTGGTGCTGTAATTACTGGTGGCCGTGATAATTCATGGGGTTTGATAGTGCACCAAGGTTACCGCGCCAGAGCAGATGGGAAGGATGATGTATGGCATCAAATCATTAGGTGGACATTATAAATAGCATAGACCATTTCCCACACCTGCCCAAGCTTCAGAAGTAGTTCAGGTCACCTCCCGTACCCCAGAAGCTCCAACAGAAGTACAGCCCACCTCATGCTTTTCCCTGAGCTCCAACACAAGTACAAACTCAATCAGTTTATCCAGCTCATGTACAACTAGTCTACCTCCATCACTTCCTCCCGCTTCAACTCGAGTACAGCTCTCCACCTGTACCTTCCCAATCTCCAGCGCAATAAAAACAACCTCCTGCACTTCCCACAGCTCCAGTACAACTAGCAACAAGCGACTCCCAGCCATAACACAAGTACTTACCACCTCCTGCACTTCCTCAGCGTGAGTATTGATCACCCCCTAGCTTTAGCACTGTAACTTACTTGACTTCTTCAAATACAACCCTGTTACAGACCTACTCCTGCATCTCCACAGCTCCAGCAGTAGAACAAGCAACCAGCTGCACCTTCTCGGCACAAACACAAGCACAGACCACCTCCTGCGTCTCCACCGCTCCAGCAGTAGAACAAGCAACCAGCTGCACCTTTTCAGCACCAACACAAGCACAGACCACCTCCTGCGTCTCTACCGCTCCAGCAGTAGAACAAGCAACCAGCCACACCTTCTCGGCACCAACACAAGCACAGACCACCTCCTGCGTCTCCACCACTCCAGCAGTAGAACAAGCAACAAGCTGCACCTTTTCAGCACCAACACAAGCACAGACCACCTCCTGCGTCTCCACCGCTCCAGCAGTAGAACAAGCAACCAGCTGCACCTTTTCAGCACCAACACAAGCACAGACCACCTCCTGCGTCTCTACCGCTCCAGCAGTAGAACAAGCAACCAGCCGCACCTTCTCGGCACCAACACAAGCACAGACCACCTCCTGCGTCTCCACCGCTCCAGCAGTAGAACAAGCAACCTGCTGCACCTTTTCGGCACCAACACAAGCACAGACCACCTCCTGCGTCTCCACCGCTCTAGCAGTAGAACAAGCAACCAGCTGAACCTTCTCGGCACCAACACAAGTAAAGACCACCTCCTGCGTCTCCACCGCTCCAGCAGTAGAACAAGCAACCAGCTGCACCTTCTCGGCACCAACACAAGCACAGACCACCTCCTGTGTCTCCACCGCTCCAGCAGTAGAACAAGCAACCAGCTACACCTTTTCAGCACCAACACAAGCACAGACCACCTCCTGCATCTCCACCGCTCCAGCAGTAGAACAAGCAACCAGCTGCACCTTTTCAGCACCAACACAAGCACAGACCACCTCCTGCGTCTCCACCGCTCCAGCAGTAGAACAAGCAATCATCTTAACCTTCTCGGCACCAACAAAAGCACAGACCACCTCCTGCGTCTCCACCGCTCCAGCAGTAGAACAAGCAACCAGCTGCACCTTCTCGGCACCAACACAAGCACAGACCACCCTCTGTATTTTTCCCAGCTTCAGCCTAAATACAGACCACCTTTGGTACTTACTCTTATGTACAACAAGTGCAAATCACCTACTGTTCTCCCCAGCTCCAGCATAATTACAGACTGAGATGGGGTCTGCAAACTAGATCACTGCTGAGCATGATGCAGGTTCCCATTCTTACCCTATACTCACTCAGCCAATCAAAGTCATGTGTTGGGGCCTAAATAAGCTAATTTAAAAGGGCCATCAATTGTGCACTTAATTTTCTGGGTAGGATTACCACTAGCTGCTGTTCTTATATCCTGCTTTCTCCTTGAGATTTGCCGTTGTAGTCCTATATCATCTGTGGTTTCCAAAATAAAATCCTACTTCTAGGCCTGTGACTTGTCCTGAATGTGGGTTTCGGAAATCTAAACTAAGGATATAGAGTCAAGCTGTGCTAGATAACATATGGCATGTGCACACGTGATACCATGACCCCTGCAGCACATGCCTTATCCTGTTTACCTTTCTACAAGTCTACCAAGACTGCACAGAATTAAAACACAGACATACATATACTAAAGTAACATGTTTTTCCCCCCAGTGCTGCCTGATCTTGATTCCCGGATAGGCAAGGGTGCAAGAGTTTTTTGCTCACGAAAAGAAACTGCCTTTATTAATTGCTGCATTTTACAGGTCGTCCCATAACCAACGGCAGAGAGCCAAAAGGGAGGTAGCCCAGCTGCCCATAGTGATGTTTTGTTTACTTCGTAGCCATTGTTATGAATACAATGAAGTGGGTAGCGGCGGCAGCCTCAGCGTTTAAAAACAAGCATTGGAAATGCAATCGGTCTCGCATTTGTTAGAGTTGGAGCTATTGGCATTGTAAATGGCAATGTTTATTGTTATTGCAATAGGACTTGTATTTATTGGAGTTATTGGCATTGTAAATGGAATTGCTTTTACTTATGTGTTATGGAGTGTATGTGGTGGGTTGTGGAATTATGTAGGTTGGATTGGATTAGTTAGGTGTGTAATTGTGTGGTGCGGTATTGTGTGGTAGGGAGGGGATTTGTGTTGAAGAATAAATAAATAATAAGAATATTATTAAGAAACTAAGATTTAAAAATTACGAAATAATAATAATAAATAAAAGGCATTGTCATTTACAATGCCAATAGCTCAAACTCACATAAATGCGAGACCTATTGCATTTCAAATCTTGTTCTTTTATGTTTTGCTCTCCCTTGCTCTGCGTCAAAATATGATGAGTGCCAGTCTGCAAAATCGGATGCCTGTGAACCCCACCTGTAAACACCAGCTCAAATGAAGCACTGGTGTCATATCAGAAGGGTTTGGGGTGTCGGTAAGGAGTCAGAGGAGTTTGCAGAATGTTATAGTATCCCCACCACAGATGTTTGTTATCATCGCCCACACATGATGCCGCTTCTTATAGAATATTTTACCTTGCACATTAACTATGCAGCATTCTACCTGGTTGACAACGCAGCAACCGATCATAAGCAGATGAAAAATAATCAGATGCAAAGATATGTGCCTGGCACAAAGAAAAAAAACAGCCTATGGGATTGAACAGCACTTCCTGGGTGTCTGGACCACACTTTGGGAATTCCCAAATATGAAGATAGTGCACAGGGTTGAGAGCTCACTGCAGAGTTTGATGTGTAACCTTCAAGTCACAGGTTCCTTTTCTTATGGTGATTTGGGTACATCACGTCTATGTCTTTCCTTTGCAACGCAGTGTGCACTTGACCAACCCTATCCATTGGTTTCAGGTAGAACTGCTAGATGGCTAAATGTACCTGATGCTGCGATATGCCTGGAGCTTACAGTTTCAGTATAAAAGCTAAGTGGTTTAGAGCACCAGGCATCGCCTGCCGGTCATAATGTCAGTAAACTAGCGCAAATGGTCCGTGCATCTGCTGCAGAGTTTTGGGGATGAACAGTATGTATGACATGATCATCGGGGTGCATACCGGGCTAACGCACACATTGCTGCGATTTGTGTATGGCCTGCAGGACACTACTTGCTAATACTATTTGGCTAAATGAGGGGCATATTATCAAGACAGGCGATAACATTATTGCTGCTTTAGCGGCAGAAAACTGCCGCTAAAACGGAGATAATGGGCTTGATAATATGCTCTATGGAATTCCAATTGAACCCCATGTTAAATGTGAAGGACATCTAACATGAGCTTCAATTGGAATTCCATAGAGCATATTATCAAGCTCATTATCGCCGCTTTAGCTGCAGTTTTCTGCCGCTAAAGCGACGATCATTTTATCGCCTGTCTTGATAGTATGCCCCTGAGTCTTTTAACTCTCTGAGCTCGATAAAATCAGGACAGGAGCAACACCAGAGAGTTATAACCGCTAGGCAAAGAAAAAAAAAAAAAGGAATTTTCCTTAGTGCTACACTTGCTCATCAAAAAAATACGTTCCGGGTTAATTTCAGCAAACTAAACGGTTTAGGGGTGAAGCATAGGGCAACATTACACACAAAAAATGTAAGGAGAAATCCCACTGACAGAACATCCATACGGTGTCCCTGAATAAAACCAAGTGGGTATCTGCCCCTCAAAAACAACAGCCGAAAGCTGTGTAACACTTCAGCAGTATTGCTTGTACTATCGAGATAACACAGGGGCGGGACAAGGAAGTAAAACATGGGAGGAAATGAGGAGAAGCACATGGGCGAGTGCAGGAGGCGGGCGACAGGCAGCAGGGCAGGGAGATAGAAGGGGTGTGCCATGTGCTGTGCACTTGGGTCAGGGAGCTGCTGCTGCAGTGGACAGTCAAGCAGCAGGATGAGGTGGCTCCAGAAAGGGAGGCTGACTGAGGGTTGGGATGCGGTGGCTGCAGTAGGAGTCGGGCGTGGCAGCCGCAAAAGCCTCCTCTATACTGGTGCACTAACAAGGTGGCCATGTTGAAAGAGAGCCTCATCACGCGGACAGTATTGAAGGTAGTCCTGAATCATCGTTACATACTTGGGCGCAACAGGACAGTAGGACCACTGATGTCAATACATTAAATAAACAACACACTGGTATTACATATACGAATTATGAATAGCAAAAATAGTAACATTGTATTAGGTTATAATCTATACTAATATAATAGAGAGCCCAAACCTTTGAGGCGGGTAATCTCAGGAACCACAGCACCAATCACAACACCCAATACAGCGTTGGAAAGGGCAGTTGCAGCAGAAGGACATAGGCTATGCAGACGCCCACCATATACATTTAAAAGGTAAAGGAACCGTGCCAGCAAAGAAGTCCCTTGTGGGCGTGTCTGCGTTGTGCTGTGGGCGTGTGGTGGGGGCATGACAAACGCTGGGGGCGTGTGGTACATTCCGCCTGTCATGCCATGTCCCATATCGTGTGCTAATCCCACCCTGCTCCCTTTAAATACCCCTGCACCCCATAATCATAAGCCTTAAAATACCCCAACACCCTTAAACACTAACCCATCTTAACCCTATAAATAGACCCTATACCCCAAAACCCAAACCTATCCCTAAACCCTAAAAATACCCCTGTACCCCAAAACCCAAACCTAGCCCTGAACCCTAAAAATACCCCTGTACCCGAAAACCCATACCTATATCTGAACCCTTAAAATACCCAAACACCCCAAAACATATACCTCAGTACCCCAAAACATATACCTCTATACCCATACTTACCTTATCCAAACATTTGAAAAAAACATGCTTCTACCATTCATGCATTTACAACGAATTTTGTTGTAAATGTATGCGTGGTAAAAGCATATAAAATGTAATGCCATGCGTTATAATGGCATTGCGGAGTCATGGTACTTTCATAATGAAAGTATGCGGAGTGATGGTATGCGGAAAGAAAGTTGCGGAATAATGGGTGTTTACCCTCCCCCTAGCACGGCGGCCCACATCTCCAGCAACATACTCATATTTTTTCACCACCCATTTGAAAAATGCACAGATCTCTCTTATTGATGGCCAGCACCGACATACACTTTTAGACACACCTCCCGCCACAAGTTCTAGAATTGCGAACTTTAGAGCTGGGGAGCGACGTTCGAATCTCTGCATCAGCTCAACATCCTGTGATTCCAGACAAATCGCTTTGTCTCCCCGTGCCTACCACACATGAATGTGTTCTTCTGTAATGTAAATTGTGCTCATGCCATGTTGTCGAGTTCGCGCTATATAATATTGCAAGGAAAAATAAAGTAGGGAAACTCAAGTTCACACACTACTGAACGCGCACTCGTAAGTGCATCAGCAGTGCACTGTGAATCTGAGCGTTTTTACAGGCCTGTCACAGATAAGAAATGCTATCAAAACGAAATCCTACATAACAATATACTACTGGCCGGCAGCAATTCATACCCGGACAACGTCGGGACGGGCTGCTAGTACTAGACATAAATCTGTAGCGATTGCCTGAACTGAATAGTAATGTCTTGCAAACATTGTGCATGAATAACATTGCCAGCAAAGAAGTCCCTTGTGGGCGTGTCTGCAAGCAGTGATATGGGAGAGCTATTGAGGGCGGGTTGCGGAGAAGGGTAAAGGTGCTGCACTGGGCCAGGTTCAACGGAGTGTGACCGCAAATGCAAACTAGAAAAGCATTTTTTAAAAGCTCACGTCAGGTGAATGTGGTGTGTACCAAAAGAGTGTTCAAGCAGAAACAAACAAAAACACACGCCTTCCCAAGGCCGCATGTCTGGGGCACAGCTCTCCCTGCAGCCCGGCGGCAAGGGGAAGGCGGCAGCAGAATGAGGCAGCAGCGTAGAAGGAAAACATATTGGGTTGCCTGGCGAGCGTGAAATCCTCCATCTGTCCACTCCTGCAGCCTCAGTGATATACCAGCGTGCTCGCACACACACACAGGCATCCACTCGTCACGGGCTTGCCTCGAAGTAAAAAGAAAGCAAGGCCTATTTAAAAAAAGAGATCCCCAATAAACAACGAACCCCCCAAAAAAAGCACGAATACCTCTAAAGGGGCCAATAGCCATATGCCTGCCCAACAGGGAAAAAGGAGGGACATAAAACAGAGTTAGCCAATAAAAAGTACAAGATTTAGAAAGACACACTCCAAAAACAAAAAGAAAAATGGAGGCAAACAGAGGCGGGGATTCCCCCACTAAAGCATATACTGCATGTCTCACTGAGACAGCGCATGTACTGCCTAGGCGATACCTAACAAACCGTCCGCTGTTCTCCAGGGGGTGTACTGAAAGAATCACAGGGGATGATGGGCTGCATTCTCTGAAGTGTCAACTAGAGGGAGTGCTAATTAAAACTCACACATACACAGGGAAGGTGCACTCGGTTTTCATAATTTTGTATTGATTACCCACCAAAGTTGTTTTTATGGTTTTATTACCTATATCCCACATCACACATTTTTAACAATTGAATTGCTGGCTGTAAAGCCACACAATTATGTAACGGTTCTGTTTTAGCAATGTATGAACTAAACCACTTGGGAAATGTGCTTTTTGTATGCTTCCATGACAGATCACAATGGTCCATTTGTCACAAACACTCTTTTCATTAACCATTTCCTTGCTGGTAGGAAGTCACTTAGGGCCTAATTAAGAGTTTGGCAGTCTGAAGACCGACAATCTTGCAGGAGCGTGGCATTAACAGTCGAGCCACCACTGCACCAGTGGTCAGACCGCCATATCACAACATTGGCGGTCTAACCATCATTGCACTTATGAGCTGCGTGGCAGTCAGGACCTCAGTAATATGCTGGTGGTGCCTCTGTGGCACAGCCATGCATATTACGAGTTTCAGGACCGCCAGCGGTGTCATGGAGGTCTTTACTCCATGAAAAGGCTGGCGGTCCTGAAATAAATGGTGCCCTACAGGGGCATTTGCATGGGGATGCATGCAGGGGGGCACAATATGTTCCCCCCTGTGTGCATGCACCCCAGTACCTGAAAGGCATGGAATTTAAAGTCCATGGCGTGCATGAACTTTCTTTGGTGTTCCGATTGCTGTGCCCATTTTGAGGGGTACCGCCATGGGATTGCCAAAAACAGCCCGCCAGACATGAGGGCAGTGTGCACACAGGTTGGTGGTCCGGAAGCCGCTCATGCACTGCCAAACTGGTAATCAGGCCCTTACTGTACATTTTCACCTACCTATAAATTCATTTAAGCTATGAGGATGTATATTCTATTGTACATTCCTGGCGAGTATGTGCTGGATCATAGGCACTTGTAACACAAGAGTTTTAAGTGGTAGTGGATACATAATGAACTTTAGTTAAAAGGAATAATTAGTTGAAGTATGGTAATGATGTAATTAGCAATGAATGTTAGTTTATTCAAATCGGAAAATAGACAGAATATGTGACATTTGCAACAGTTACATTTAGAATTTACGCAGAAGGCACTTCTACTAGACCTTTTTAATAAGGCAATTATGGATGTTAAATGACAGTAACACATACCTGGCAAAGTAGGTGATACGTTTCTTTTAAGGAAAAGGGGATGGCTATTTTTTTCATGGGGATTTAAGTGTGCGCAATGACTATCATATACCTGACACTGAATAGAATATGTTTCGTTAGGGCCCATGGGCTATTTATGATATGGGGATACTATGAATTTCAATGTCCGTTCAATGTATATTGTACCTCATTTTTACTTGGGGGATTATAGGTGATACACGGCTGCTATGTATCCTGGACTCAGTGTTTTACTGATTCCTTTTGGGATAATGGGTATAATGATTTTCTACTTGGGGGGATGATGGGTTATAAATGGCTATACCATGTACCTGGCTCTGTATATTCATGTTGCCTGTATAGATATGCTAATTAGCTCTTTTATCATGCGGGATTATGGGCTTTAAAGGTCTGTTCTAGTCTTCCTGTTTGGAACATGAGACCGGCTAACTTTTACACGGGGTATTCAGGGTGGTAGCTACGTGTTGTATATCCTGGGCAAGATGTTTTCCAAATTCAGCTACGGATAATGGGCGTATCACTTTTCTACATGGAGGATGATGGGTGTTGTAGGAACCTGGCTTAGTATATGGTGCATACTTAACCCTTTTGCTGCCTGGCCTTTCTACCCCCAAAGCCTTTTTTGTCTATTTTTGGGTTAGTTTGCTCTTAGGCCCCTGTAACTTTTTGTCCACATAAGGTATCCACGCCAAATTTGTGTTCTTTTCTACCAACATCATGGGAATTTTAAAGGTACTATGGTTTGTGAATTCCCCTAGAGGGGACCCAGAAATTAGCCAAAATACTGCTACGTGCTGCAGAAGAAAGCTTCTGTTTTTTTCCCTGCAAATGGTATCAACAATATGTTTGTGGTGCTGAATTCACCATCTTCCCAGCTTTCAGGGACAAGCAGACTTTCGTAAGAAAACTAAAATTCTTTACAGTTTTGGAAATTTACTGGGACAAAGCCTATTTTTGCTACCTTTTGTGCTTTCAACATCCTTCCAGTTAGTGGTGGGATGGGTATGAAAGCAATAATGGATCCCGGAAAGCTATATATTTCTGAAAGTAGACAAAATTCTGAATTCAGCAAGCGGTCATCTGTGTAGATCCTTCAATTCTTTTGGTATAGTAACTAACAGTTGAAAATAAGAAAAACTGAAAATGAGTTGAAAAAAACAGCCATTTGTGCCAACGTTTACTGCTGTAACAACTTCGAAATAAGACAGATATTTTAAAGCAATATACTGTTACATCCGCTGGAACCTTCTGGTTGTGGGGCTATATAGGACTTGTAGGTTCACCAAGAACCAGAGGAACCCATAGCCAATAACTGAGCTGCGTCTTGCAATGGTTTTTCATTGTGTACCGGGTATAAAGCAATTCATTTGGTAAAATATAAAGAGTGAAAAATAGGTATCAAGGACACCTATGTATTTCCAAAACAGGACAAAATATAGAATTTAGAAGCAGTAGCTTTTTGTGCGTACCCGTATTAGCATGTGAATTATCAAATTGACTTCTTTTTTATACATTGTCTTACATTCATAAGACAGAAATGCATAGAAAGTCAATAGGTAATAACAGTTACCCTACAATTCTGTGTTCCCCTAAGTCTCCTAAGTCTCCCGATAAAAATGTACCTCACATGTGTCGGTAGGCCTGGTGCCCACAGCAGGAAACGGCCCAAAACGCAATGTGGACACAGCACATTTTTACTCTGAAAACTGACCCCTTTTTTTGCAAAGTACCTAGCTGTGGATTTTGAACCCTAGGTTTGCCAGCACCTAGTGAAACCTAGCAAACCCATACATTTTTTAAGCATAGACACCCAGGGGAATCTGGGAGGGGTGACTTGTGTGGCTCCCACCAGGTTCTGTTACCAAGAATCCCTTTCAAACTTTGTAAAAAATAAATTCCACCCAGGCGGCATTCCCCAAAGTGTCCCGATAAAAATTGTACCTCCCTTGTGTGGGTAGGTCTAGTGTCTGCAACAGGAATTGGGCCAAAGCGCAATGTGGACACGCCACATTTTTACAGTGAAAATTAACCATTTTTTTGCAAAGTGCCTAGCTGTGGATTTTGAACCCTAGCTCTACTGGCACCTTGGTAAACCTAGCAAACCTTTACATTTAAAAAAATAGGACGACCGGGGGAATCCAGGAGGGGGTGCCCTCCTGGAATCAGAACAGAACCTGGTGACTCTCACCAGGTTCTGTTACCCAGAATCCCTAGCAAACCTCAAACTTTTAAAAAAAAACATTTTACTCATATCTCTGTGATGGAAAGTTCTGAAATCTGCGTGGATCCACAACATTCCATCCACCTCTCATTTTCCAAAGTCTCCCATTACAAATGGTACCTCACTTGTATGGGTAGGCCTATTGTCCACAACAAGAAATGGACCAAAAAGCAACGTGGACACACCACATTTTTACACTGAAAATGGCATTTATTTTTTAGTTTCATAAACTGTTTTATTGGTAAAAATAGAAACAAAAGCACACAAATGCATTGAAGTTATGGCATGCATAAGAAGAACATGTATATAAGCTTTAGGAATTGGTCGATATTACATTGATAGCATTATTATAAAGTGCATCAATAAAGAAAAATGACAATTTTTTTGCAAAGGTCCTAGCTGTGGACTTAGAACTCTAGATCTGCCGGCACCTTAGCAAACCTATACATTTTTTAAAACTAGACACACAGGGGAATCTGGGAGGGAGGGGTGACTTGTATGACTCTCACCAGGTTCTGTTACCCAGAATCCCTTGCAAACCTCATACTTTGTAAAAAAAACATATTTTCCTCACAATTCTGTGATGGAAAGTTCTGGAATCTGCCTGGATCCTCCAAATTCCACCCACCCCTCATTCCCAAAAGTCTCCCGATAGAAATGATACCTCACTTGTGTGGGTAGGCCCAGTGCCCGCAACAAGAAACAGGCCAAAAAGCGAAGTGGACACAGAACATTTTTACAGGGAAAACTGACCCTTTTTGTTCAAAATATCTAGCTGTGGATTTTGAAGCCTAGCTCTTCCGGCACCATGGCAAACCTATCAAACCTATACATTTTTGAAAACTAGACACCCAGGGGAATCTAGGAGGGGGCAACTTGAGGTTCCCTTGCAAACCTCACACTTTGTAAAAAAACATATTTCCCTCACATTTCTGTGATGGAAAGTTCTGGAATCTGCGTGGAGGCACAAAAGTCCAACCACCCCGCATTCCCCAAAGTCTTCTGATAAAAATGGTACCTCACTTGTGTGGGTAAGTCTAGTTCGCGCAACAGGAAATAAGCCAAAATTCAACGTGGACACACCACATTCTTACAGTGAAAACTGCCCTTTTTTTAAAGGTCCTAGCTGTGGATTTTTTAACCCTAGCTCTTCCGGCACCTTGGCAAACCTAGCAAACCTATACATTTTTTAAAACTAGACACCCAGGGGAATCTAGGAGAGGGCAACTTGTGGACTCTCACCAGGTTCTGTTACCCAGAATCCATTGCAAACCTTTAACTTTGTAAAAAAAAAACAAATTATCCTCACATTTCTGCAATGGAAAGTTCTGGATTCTGCCTGAATCCACAAAATTCCACCCACTCCGCATCCCCCACAGTCTCCCGATAAAATTGTTACCTCACTTGTGTGGGTAGGCCTAGTCCCTGCGACAAGAAACGGGCCAAAAAGCAAAGTGGACACACCACATTTTTAATGTGAAAACTGTCCCTTTTCATGTAGAGGACTCAGTCGCACTGCTGTAAGCAGTGTGGGCGGAGCCCGAAGATTTAATGTTTCTTAGAGGGGGCTTGGAACCCGCCCCTCTTCTCCATTGGCTGGCTTCCTAAATGGAGGCCAGCCATTGGAGGAGAGGGGCGTCACTCGGTTCAAGCCCCGTATTTTTCAGATTCGGGGGCGTTTTTGTAAGCTTCTTTCTATTTACTTTCTCTCCTCTTCCCATTGGCTGGAATTTTACCTTCCAGCCAATGGGAAGAGGGGAGAAAGAAAACCACACCCCCAAATCTGAAAAAGACGCTGGTTTCTCCGAGGCAGTTCTGCCTCGCCTCGGAGAAACATGGTGGTGTTGGATCCTGTGTCCCAGAACAAAAGCATGTTTCTGGTGTGTTCCTGTGCTGCATGTAACCATCAGCAGGCAACTTCTGCTCTTTGTCCTCGTGTTGTTGCCCCCAGTGTTCCCCCGCCATACTGCTTTTTCTGAAGCTGCTCGGCTCCGCTCGACTCCCCCCTTCCCTCTGCCCACAGCCCTCCTCTGTCCCACTCTCGCCTCCCCCTTCTCTCTGCCCCCCTCTTCCCCCGTCGTATGCTTTCCCTGGCTGTTGAGAAGAAAGCGGAGCCCCGCCTGGCTATGGGGACGGGGGAATGACCGTTGAGAACCGTCCAAATTGAAGCGAAAACTCTTTCCCTTCATTCACAACAGCTGGGCTGTTTGTTACCTTTCCCCTTTAAGCTGCGGGCACCATTGCAGCTGCTGCGGAAGTAATACGACGCTTCGTCGTCATAGAGACAGGAAACCCTTCCTCTCTATAAGTCGTGTGCTTGTAGATGGAGGAGGGGGAACAAGGGCTACTTACAGCAAAAGGGGGGTTGGAGAATTGTATTGTTGCATTGGAAACAACACTGTCCATACTGATCTGATGGGCTAAGTGTCATGGACTTCTCTTTTACAGACGAGTCGCTTTCAAGCGTGTTTATTCGCCGGGATTATCTAAAGTGAAACCGGACTACCACAATGCAGTAGAGCATTAGACTAAATCCCAGGACTGTAGCAGTGCTTCCTTTGTGACATGGAGGCATCCGGTAACTTTCCGTTAGCTACTTGCAGACGTGGGCAGCTCTGTCTGCGGGTGACCGCGATATTCCTCAGCAAGCTGCTGAGACTCAAAAACCTGTGCATCTGGGGGAGAGATGCTCGCATCTGGGGGGCACTGCACGGCAGCCATGTGCCGCTGAAAGGTCAATAGTGGTGGGGAGCAGCATGAGGACCAGCAGGCACACGCCAGACCCTCCCGTCCTTGCTCGTGTGCACAGGTAGGCAGGATACACGCTATTTCATCAGTGCGTTTACTTTACCCAAAGCTGCTGAAAAATGAATGGAGTCTAACCGCACGCTGACATTTAACAAGCGGAAAATGGAAGTTACACGCGGCGCAGGCCTCCCCCGGCATCACAGCAGCCACAGCACTGAGAAGGCGGACTGTCATGAGAGTTTAGATTTTTAATGATGCAAAGATATCTTTTGTGCCGGAAGCACAGGAGTTACTACAGTGAGTAAGTCTTCCGCACTAGTGGTTAATATACATCTATGTAGGCAGAAATACATTTCCATGCCACTGAAGTACTGACCCCTCCACCGCCAAGTAAGGAAGGCGGGCAGTATATCTTCAGGTGTACATGGTGCACTTCAGCCCTTCACCTCCAGTAGTGTCAGACCTTAGGTGGCCTTCCCGTAGTAGGCGAAATCCCTTATCAAATTGGCAGTGGTACATAGCAGTCAATCTGTCATTTACTCTGCTTCTAAGCGCCCACAATTGGGACAGAACCCAGAGGAACACAAAGATTTAAAAGAATTGAGGAAGATCTTACACATTTTGTGAAGCAGGGTGAGAACAAAGGGATGTAGCTTCATCTGCTTAAGGGTTTCTTCAGCTGCGGCCCCCAGCCTAACCCACTACCCCTGTTCCAGCGCTGTCTCATCTTCAGTTGTGACCTTCGTTTTGTGTTGAGATCAGCTGAAGGGGAAGATTGAAATGTTCAGTTTTCCGAATATCTTGTGTGGTTTTGATTTCAGGTGTGCGTTCCAGAGGTCCACGGCCTTATATATGCAGTGATCTACCTCTGTGGTTTTTCCTCTTGCATGATCATTGATTATTCATAGGGGTTTTGGCATAACTTTGTGCAAAATGGAATGAAATACTACATCTCTGTAGAATTGACCTCTCTTTGAATGATCACCTCCTTCCCCCCCATTTTTTTGTTATTATTTTGTGGTTGATGTGTCACTTGCATTATGTGCAATCAGCTCTTCAGCAGTATGTGTTACTGTTATTTGCTAGTGGTGCTTTGATCTTTATTTGAGTCAACCTCTCTCTTTTACAAGCAAAGGCTCTTTACCATAAACTGTTTCACAGCATTTGTCAGATGGCATCCCGCATTAACTCTCTGGTTTGTTGGATATAGGCTTTTGCAGGTTGCACACTGCAGTGGTCCTGTTTTGGATTTGGTTGTGTGTTTTGCTGTAATTGTCGTGTTCTATCTAGGACCCCGATCAATATTGTGACCTTATGCCCCTATACGGCTATAATCCATTCATACCCCTATAATGGCATAAACGATCAGAGCCATATTTCAGCCATATTTCAGAAACTCGCCTCTGCAGCTCTTTACAGTACATGACACAGCAGAAGCCACTATCTTAGATTCCTAGATTACACTCCGAGTTCTTCAACAAGATAAAACCCCCAGCAACCTGGGAAAGCCCCGCTTGCTATGTTTTGATTAGTAATAGAACTCTAATGAGCACTGTAAGAACGACCGGTTCTTGTGACATCTTTATTGACGTCTTATGTCCCAAAACGTACGTCAAACAAGGCACCTTTCAGGTATAAATATTACCAACGTTGCCTTAAGCAAGAGCGATGGTATGGTGAATACAGGAGCCGAACAGCTGTCCCTTGCAGAGCCCAGCAGATGCAAGCAGCCCACGGACGCTGCCCCTCCTCCTTCTTGACGCGCTGAGAGAGACGCTGTCTTTTCTCTTGCCGAGAAAATCCAGCTCCGGCGTTTCCAGCCTACCCTTGCAGGTAAACTGGGATATCTAGTCCTGGAAGGAGATACAAGACCTCCGACATTCTATTCCAGAGGTATGGTGTTGACTAAACCCTTATAGAGAATTCTTGAAGCAAATCCTTGGCAAAACCAACTTAACTTAAACTGCTACTTACTCCCTCCCAAGTATTAAGCTTAGGTCAGGTACACTGGGGTAGGCGTAGTTAGAAGCACCAGTTGAGAACGTTAGCCAAATGTATATATGAATGTATATATTTTATTCATTTTAACTATTGTATGGCTAAGAAACCATATCAATGCTTTTACAGTATTATTTCGCAATCCTCCTTTTACTGTACGCACTTTTTATAATAACAAGTCTTGCAATTGTGGCAATTCATTTCTCTTGCATGAGAAGAAAGACTGTTCAATAAATAATACCTTTTATTGAAAACGCCCGTCTCTCTATTCTCTGCATAATGGTGAAAGTAATCTGCACAACTGACTGAGTGAAATAGCTGTCTATTGTTTCACACGACTCTAGAGATTGACTCTTATTCTAAGGAGCAAAATTGTCATGTTTATGCGGTTGTTGGAAAACTGAATCCCTTCTTGTCTGTGCCAGGGAAGCTGATCACTTCCTATTCAGTCAAGAAAGTTTCCAGTGACCTCTGAGCTAGTTGGTACAAACCCAATTAAGTTTAGCATAGTCAGTAGAGACCTGGAAGACCGCACTTGTACGTCTACACTGCTGTTTATGATATTCCAATGCGCAGGGCCTATAGGGAAAATAGGAACTACACTACATAGCGCCCAACGTTTGGTAAGGCGATAAAACTAACGCAAGACGTTAGAGTAAAACAGTCGTGCTTTTTCACACAGACTCTTTCTCCCGTAAATACTCCAATAGGAATCACTGACAGAATATCGATTTCCAAAAAATCGACCTACTATAACATCGAGTCTCTAATATCGATAGCACTAATATCGACACCCTATACTTAACATGTAAACTACAAAAATATCGAGCAAACTATATCGATGCACAAAAATATCGTCTACAGAAATATCGTTAGCATTATTTTCGATTACCATAATATCGACACTCAATACTACATATACCACACTACAATAATATCGAATACAAAAATTTCGATAGCACTATTTTCGTCAATATCAAAATATCGATAGCTAAATTATACTCCTTTTTTTATATATAACACCAATAAATCTATTCTCTAAGTAATACACACATTTCTAATGACTTCACTAATGTATTTTCAAATTATTAAGTAACATTTAGTGTACAATATTATGTTTTCGCTAACTGACGCAATTTGTATATAAACTCTTTGTAAACATACTTATTTAATACTTAGTACTCATTTTACATAAACTTTATTTATAACAAGACTTTTATTTTACATAAATATATCATTTTAATTCCTTAACATAAACTATATAAGAAGATATATCTTAAATGTTTTACTTAAAAAAAATTCAAACTAACCAATAGTAACTCGTCTTTACATATCTGACCAATCAGATGGCAAACTTAATTACACATAGACTATATAAACCAATCACAAACAGCCATACAAGTTGCAGGAAATATTCTTCGTGACCACATACTGCCAATTTTGGGAGCACCATCTATATTCTTCTCTTCAAGAAAATTCGTCCTAAAACTACAAGTAAGTAATCATATAACTCTGTTAATAAATTCTAATTTTTTTGTCTATTAATTATAGACCAAGATTTGTAACCTAATTTGTTATTTCTTTATGTACTTTACCTTTAAACAGACTCTACAAACAAATCAAGTTATACTTCAACTTCAAGATACAGGACACTTTACATTTAAAAAAGGTATCTACATATGTTTAACATTTACTTAGCGTTCTTAGCCAACTATTGGCCTAATTTAAAACTCTATACTTTGTTTCTTAGCCTGTAAATCTTAATACATATTGTGCTGGCAGAATTTTTTGGAAAAAAAAGTTACAATGCTGTGTAAAAAATATTTTCTTCCTGTTCTTAAATATGTTTTAATGTGCTTTTACTCATAATACATGTGTCATCCTCGGTTCTTTTTAGCAATTAAGTAACAATGCTTTATAACAAATGTGTATTATTTATATAACATATAAACGCATTAGTAATTTTCATCAACTTTCTCTCTAAACAGAACACATAGGTACAGAAAACAGATAATTCACATCAAAGAACAAACATTCTGCTACTACTATAATTCTCTTGGTAAGATCATAAATAAAACATAACTAGTCTTTATAAACTCTATGCAATGTACTAGAAATAAAATGCCTCTTGTTATGCATCTGTTAGTATAATCTTCCTGTTCTTAAATATGTTTTTTGTGCTTTTACTCATAATACATGTATCATCCCCGATTCATTTTAGCAATTAAGTAACAATGCTTTATAACAAATGTGTATTATTTATATTACATATAAACGCATTAGTAATTTTCATCATCTTTCTCTCTAAACAGAACTCAAAGGTACAGAAAACAGATAATTCACATCAAAGAACAAACATTCTGCTACTACTATAATTCTCTTGGTAAGTTCATAAATAAAACATAACTAGTCTTTATAAACTCTATAGAATGTACTAGAAATAAAAATGACTCTTTTTATGCATCTGTTAGTATAATCTTGGAAATTTCTCTTTTTACATTCAATAAACAAAACTATTTTTAGAGACATTATAACGTAAAAAATAAGTTACCAAGCAAAAAAGTGGTAACTTTTCCTATAACATACTTAATTATTTCTCAACAGACCGTGGCAATACAAGAACAACATCTAACTGAACAAGCATCTACTTTCGATAAATAGAACATTACTGTTGGTAAGTAAATTACTAGAAGAATACTAGCTTTATTTAAAATCTTTTATACATTTCATATTGTATTAATATTTGTATATTAACTTTTCTAGATACCAGAAGTAAAGAATGACTGATGATGCAAGATTTATTACTTCTCAGAAAGGGAAATTTTTGTTATGCTATATGGGCTACATTTATACTCAAGAGAAACAAAAAGACCTTAAAGTGAATTGGAAGTGTACAAAATATTACTCCAATAAATGCTATGGCCGTGCTACAACAAGGGAAACTAGTGTTATAAATACCACTGAACATAATCACCCACCAAACATCTCCGAAATAGAAGTGAGATCCACTCTTGAAAATATCAAGGAATTCAGTACCAGATCAGAATTACCTACCAACGTAATTCTGAAAGAATTACTACCTAAAGTTCCCAAAGAAGCAAGAGGTCAGCTACCATCTATTGCTACCATTAAAAGAACAATAGCAAGAACCAAAAAAGCAAGTAGACCCAATATACCAACTCCAAAAACTTTTGAAGAAGTCATAATTCCGCCAGAGCTTGTAATTACTCATAATGAGGAGCCATTTATATTTTATGACAATCATAGCAAGGACAAAAGAATAATCATGTTTGCAACTAATAACAATATAAAAAAATTAACTGAAAGTACTACTTGGATGATGGATGGTACTTTTTCTATATGCCCAAAACCTTTCTACCAGTTATACACAATTCATGGGCAATATCATAATACCTGTATCCCCTTCATATATTGTTTATTACCAAACAAACAAGCCACTACTTACTCTGAAATCTTACAAAAAATAAAGGAACAAAGTTCTGACTACTTCCCAATGAAAATCATCATAGACTTCGAGCAAGCTATGATTAATTCTATTTTGAAAACGTACCCACACACATCCATTCAAGGATGTTATTTTCATTTCAATCAATGTCTCTGGAGACATTTACAAAAATCTGCCCTTAGTGTTGAGTATGCAACAAATATAAATTTTGCATACCAGATCAAACATCTCATTGCTCTGGCATATGTACCAGTAACTGATGTGGCCGAACATTACAATTTGTTAATTGAAAGTCCTTTCTACACCCAAAATGAGCAAAGACTTGCCCCACTTTTAGATTACTTTGAGGACAACTGGGTAGGAAGACTACATAGGTCAGGCCACAGACGCCAGCCAAAATTTGCAATTCCCTGGTGGAATGTCTATCTACCAACACTCAACCAAGAAGCAAAAACGAACAATGCTGTTGAAGGTTGGCACAATGCCTTCCTCTCTTCTACTGGACGTACAACACCCACATTACACAAGCTAGTCTCAGCTATACAAAAAGAGCAAAGCTTTCAGGAACTACGTATGCAGCAATCAGTCATACAACTGAAACCAAAACTCTCTAGACAAACTGCTCAAATGTATTTATATCTACAACAGCAAGTCCAACTATATCCTACAACAAGAGGACTGGAATATTTAAAAATGATAGCCAAAACATTGAACTAATTGCTATAACTAAATTAATTGATAGAGATCAAACAATATCCTTAATTTAAAAAAACACATATTTTAATATAATAAAAAATATTTATTTAGTCTAATTTATTTTTTAACACTATTCTAAAAAGACTAAATAAATATATTATTATATCACAATATTTGTTTTTAAAAACTGCTTCCATCCAAATAAAAGAACATAAATTTATAACTTACCTTTAAATAGAACATCATAAAGATAATCCTTTATCCGACAATACAATGTGTAAATATCAAACACTTAATCCAACGATTCATTAATTATGTTTTCTTTAACTCTGCAAAAACTATCCATCATCCAAATTAAACGACTATTTAAATGCCATTTACAATAACGACTGTTATCTTAAAGTGTGATAAATATATCACCGAACTCAAAATATAAAGGCAGAATGTAAATCATCTCCGTTCTAACAACTGAAACACACTTCCTTTCCCTTAAAAAAAAATTATCGGAAACGGAAATAGCTGTTTCAAAATACGAGAAAAAAAAACAGCTAAACAATCCCACCGACATAACACTAACGAATATCCCAGAATATTTAAAGATAATATTCCTATTAATTTATAATTTCATTAAATTATACCACATACTCATTAACTCCAACTATTTTAAATGGCTCAAAAATGCGTGACCGAAAATACGTATTGATTCCACTCCATTATATGTAAATAGTCATACTTTAATTCTCAACCCCAAAATACCAAAATATAACCTTTAATTATAATTTACAATACTTTAACAATATAAAAGTAGATTCGTACCTACTCAAAAGTGAATCTGTTTCCAACCGCGACTTTCCATTTACCAAAATAACGCAAAAAGACAAAGAGTGGTTACAAAAGAAACGATCCAAATTATATGTAACTGTGAAAAGAACTACAATAAATGTCGATTATTGTTATAAATATGGCTCGAAATTATGTGTAATGTTAAAAAAATTGTATAGTATATTGTGAATATAAAATGTATTTGCCTGTATATTAATTATATATTACATACTTTTAATATTTATTACATTAAGTACAAAAAAATAAAAATATTTAATGTAATATTTATTAAAATTATTATATAACTAAATGTGTAATATTGTTTTTGTTTATCAGATTTAAATGTTTACAATATGACTAATATGTGAAAAGTGTTATTATTAAAACGTATTTATTAATAATAATAATCATACATAAGAATATTGTAATGTTAAAAGAATCATTGATGATGATGTCCATGTTCTAATTAGGATATTTATATTATATTATAATTTTAAAAGTGTTCATATGTTAATATCATCATCAGTATATCACTATATGTATTAAAAATTAGTGACTTATGTTTTTCATTACACATGTTGATGTTTTATTAAGAAACAATAATAGTATTATGTATGTATAATATCATACATTACATTATGTGAACTAACCATTTTTTCTCTACAAATTAAAAGTACTTGTCAAGAAAATTACTATAAAATGTGATTAATAAAAAGACATTGTCCTCCATTTTTTTTATATGTATACCAAACATAGCTTAATAAAATGTATATATGTTCGTATATTTCAAGTGTTGAATAAAAAAATTTACTGGAAAGAAAACTGGTGTCATTATTTTGTATTACCTATGACAAAATCATTTTTATGAATTTTTGCAAATGTATTATAAGTGTAATGTTATATCTATTTCTATATACCACATGTAAATAAATAACATACTATACACTGAAGTTATAAAAATTATTATTCATACACCCATATACATATAATATCAATTTTTGAAATACACATAATTAAATTTTAAATATTCCGACTCCAATAACCATTTACTTTCGGTAATTTCTTCTCAAAAACAGTAATTAATTTACAATTAGAAATGCAATCACCATTTAATTAGAGTAAGTGCAGAACACAGAACATATTAAATTTACTCTTCCAACACCAATTAACAATTAATTTAAGTAACTGCAGGACATTAAATATTAATTAATTACTATAAAAAATGAAATGTTTAAAAATTAATAATGTAATCGCATTAAAATTAATTTAATATAATAATTTTAATTTAAAAATAATCTTAATTTATGTTTTCCCTGTACCCCTATAATAAAAAACTGACCCTGAAACCTAAAAATACCCCTTCACCCACAAACAAAAAACTGACCCTGAAACCTCACAAAACCCCTTTACCCACAAACTAAAAACTGACCCTGAAACCTAAAAATACCCCTTTACCCACAAACTGAAAACTGACTCTGAAAACTCACAAAACCCCTTTACCCACAAACTAAAAACTGACGCTGAAACCTTACAAAACACCTTTACCCACAAACTAAAAACTGACCCTGAAACCTAAAAATACCCCTTTACCCACAAACTAAAAACTGACCCTGAAACCTGACAAAACCCCTTCACCAACAAACTAAAAACTGACCCAGAAACCAAAAAATACCCCTTTAACCACAAACTGAAAACTGACTCTGAAGCCTCACAAAACTCCTTTACCCACAAACTAAAAACTGACCCAGAAACCTAAAAATACCCCTTTACCCACAAACTGAAAACTGACTCTGAAACCTCACAAAACTCCTTTACCCACAAACTAAAAACTGACCCAGAAACCTAAAAATACCCCTTTACCCACAAACTGAAAACTGACTCTGAAACCTCACAAAACACCTTTACCCACAAACTAAAAACTGACCCAGAAACCTAAAAATACCCCTTTACCCACAAACTGAAAACTGACTCTGAAGCCTCACAAAACTCCTTTACCCACAAACTAAAAACTGACCCAGAAACCTAAAAATACCCCTTTACCCACAAACTGAAAACTGACTCTGAAACCTCACAAAACTCCTTTACCCACAAACTAAAAACTGACCCAGAAACCTAAAAATACCCCTTTACCCACAAACTGAAAACTGACTCTGAAACCTCACAAAACTCCTTTACCAACAAACTAAAAACTGACCCTGAAACCTAAAAATACCCCTTTACCCACAAACTAAAAACTGACCCTGAAACCTTACAAAACACCTTTACCCACAAACTAAAAACTGACCCTGAAACCTAAAAATACCCCTTTACCCACAAACTAAAAACTGACCCTGAAACCTGACAAAACACCTTAACCAACAAACTAAAAACTGACCCTGAAACCTATAAATACCCCTTTACCCACAAACTAAAAACTGACCCTGAAACCTAACATAACCCCTTCACCAACAAACTAAAAACTGACCCAGAAACCTAAAAATACCCCTTTACCCACAAACTGAAAACTGACTCTGAAACCTCACAAAACACCTTTACCCACAAACTAAAAACTGACCCTGAAACCTGACAAAACACCTTTACCCACAAACTAAAAACTGAGCCTGAAACCTAAAACTACCCCTTTACACACAAACCAAAAACTGACCCTGAACAGTTAAAATACCCCTTCGCACATACACAAAAACAAGACCCTAAACGCACAAAATGTACCTTTGATAAAACTAGCCACCCTGACCTACTATAAACTCTACATCCCACTCCTAAAAATATGATACATTTATTTATTTAATATCTACTACATTATATATTTTTGATTCTTTTTACTACATACACAAAATACCTCAAATTAGAACAACAACATAATAGTGTTCATAATTTCGTATTTTAATAATATTTATATAAAATTTCGATTCGAAACTAAAATGAAATACAAGGCGAAATTTTTAATTCTATAATTAGAGTATACTTTGTTTATACACTACCCACCCTTATCCCCTTGAAAATATACATCCCACTCATAACATAATTAGTCAAATATTTTCAGAAAATATATGAAAATAGTATAATTACAAATATATTTTAGTACATAAACAACAGCAAACTTAAAAAATAAATACTATATTCGAATAAAATCGATATCATTTCGCAAATATCGAAATATTAATTTTAATTTTTTAAATTTCGCAAATTTATATGAAATTGCGAAATTTTAATTTATATAATTACCCTATATATTTTTAAAACACTACCCACCCTTATCCCCTATAAACTCTACATCCCGCTCCTAAATTTATAGTAAAAATAATATAAATATGTAATGTAATATTTTATTATTTAAAAATCTTTTTTGTACATACACAAAAATTATTCATAATGTTTAATGTACTCCCTAAATTTCGTTCAAATTTCGACTACTCCCAAACAATTTTTATAAATATCGAAATTTTGAAATCTAAAGTAAATGCGAAATTTAAAATTTTACAATTTCACTATACTTTTTTAAAACACTACCCACCCTTATCCCCTATAAACTCTACATCCCGCTCCTAACATTAATATACAATTATTTAGTAAAAAAATAAATATTTAGATATATTTACACAATTTATTAATATATATCCAAAATCAAAGAACAAATAATTTAACAATACTCAATAATTTTATATAAAATTTCGCTTTTATAAATATTTTGATTAAAATTTCGCAAATTTATAAATTTACTTCAAATGCGAAATTTATTATTCCATATTTACACTATACTTTTTTAATACACTACCCACCCTTATCCCCTATAAACTCTACATCCCGCTCCTAGACTTCTTACTAAAAATAATAAAATTATATATAAAAATGATCTTATATATAAACAACATATAAATAAATCATTACTTAACATACTTTAAAACATCACTTTAACATATCGATATTTTTGACAATCGATATTTTCACCATCGATATTATTGATTTCGACATTCATGTCTTCGATATTTTTAACACACACATAAATCGATATTTTCTACGACGATATTTTTGTTTTCGACATTTCGTACCATCGATATTTTGGACTCGATATTATGGTACATCGACATTAACAACTCGATATTTTGACTGTCTACCCTCCAATAGACGTCTGGAGTGGGTGAAAGGTTAAAATCCGCCCGAACTTAGTAGGAAGAGATTCCTATGTAAAGCTCTGGTTTTTTCAACGTTGAAGGATACAGTGTTCCAAAATATTGTGCACCGAATCTTTGTTTCCTTGAAATCTGATCTGCAACAAAAGACCTTCCTGAGAGTAAAATGCCAGGAGAAGGCGGGAACAACGGAACCACTGATGCCGCAGTAAATGCGACTCAGCAGGGTCCCGATGAAATTAATGAACCGGGTGCAATAATCATCCCGGTCAACATAAGAAAAACTATAACGTTAAAACTTATAGAAAATGGACTGACCACACAAGGTGGCACAGTCGTCTTCGTGATAGAGGCACACGAATATCGGCAGACAGAGGTATTCGATTCTTGGATAAAATTTCCAGCGGAAAACGCTGCAACACACGAGTTCCACTATTACAAAATAGGGGATCCACCGGAAGAGTACGCTCCTTTCGAGGAGATTGAAATCCCATTAAAATACCAAGAGCACCTGCTCTGGTTTAAAGGCGCCCTAAAACACAATGATCATATTACCAGGCTCGGTCCACTAGGTAGACCAGGAGCAACGTGGCCGGTTCTAGCCAGCTACACACCACATCCGGACATTGCAAAAATGTCGAAAGAAGAGCTGTTAGCACAGCTAAAAACCTTAATTAAAATACATAGACAGTTAGTCCAATATGTAATGCGGACTGCAACAATCCAAACAGCTGCTAATGTCCCACAGCTGACCCCTCGTCAGGGGAACACAAATAAAATTACACCACAGAACACACAATCATGTCTTGGTAAAACACCCATAAAACGGGAACAAATTCCTTTCTGGTTAGCGCAGAAAATTACTCAAATAGAGGCAGTATTTCCGAATACTACCCCTATTGAGAAACACAGAATTCTGACCATCTGCCTTCCAATGGGGGTCGCACCACACGTGGAGGACTGTGGCATTTGGGGTACAGTCTTTGCTTCCATTTACACGAAAACACATGGTGTTCCGTCCATGGCGATAATACCAGATGTGCTAAAAAAGATTAGAATGAATACGGTCCAGAACCTGCTTTAACTCTTGGTATGAAATTACTGTCGGGGGTACGGGGAGAGACTCTGAGTTTTAGCTCGTATAAGAGAAAAGAGGAACAAAGGAAAAATTTGGAAATCGCCGAGGCAGTACTTAAAGCTGAGGAGGAATTGGAGGAATGTATTTTGAGTGGAACCCCTGCAGAAAATGCGTACTTAAAACTATTAAAAGTGAAAGGTGAAGCTGAGGGAGATATTGCTAGAAGGGCTGCAAAACTTTATACTAGTAAAAGAGAAAAATGTCATGAGTTTAGCGAAGCAGTGGGAAGAACTTTAGCAGTTCAAACAAGACAACAAGAAGCACTAGGTACTGTAAGGGAGAGTAAGGATTCTTCAGGTAGGATACATACAGAGACTGAGAAAATAAGGGAAGTTTTCAGATCTTTTTATGAAGAGCTATATGAGGAACCGATAAGGAGTGATCCCGGGAGAATTAGAGACTATTTACAGGATATTCCGGCGACTAGATTTACGGGAGAGGAGGCAGACAGTTTAGAGGAGATTTTCTTGGAGGAAGAAACAAAAAATGCTATATCAAATCTCCCATCTGGAAAAGCAGCAGGTCCGGACACGATCCCAATAGAGTTTTATAAAATATTCTGGGATGTTCTAAAAATAGATATGCTTAGGACAATGCAGAAGGCACAAGATGGTAATTCAATACCTAAGACATGGGGAGGTGCCGAAATAGTTATAATATTAAAAAAAGGGAAACCAGCAGAAGAACCTGGATCATATAGGCCTATTACGCTGATGAATACGGACACTAAAATTTTTTCTATGGCATTGGCGACAAGACACGCTAAGATAATAGACAGAGTGGTGAGCAAAAATCAGCATGGCTTCATACCTGAGAGGGGCACCACCCACCATACGCGTAAAGTGATTACACTGTTTGACGCTGCAGCAGTCTCAGGGGATCCGATGGCAATTATGTTATTAGATGCAGAAAAGGCATTTGATCGGGTCTCCTGGGACTATCTGTGGTATACACTGGAAAAAGCAGGAGTCAAACAGGGGTTCATTAAAGCAGTCCAGGCGCTATATGTAAACCCCGTGGCCTCGGTGAGGGTGAATGCGGGGGTTACTACCCACTTTGGGATAAGGAGAGGTACAAGACAGGGATGCCCGTGTTCCCCATTGTTATTCGCAATGTACATGGACCCACTAATCCGGAGAATAGAAATGAGTGTTTTAATAAAACCATTACCTACACGGATTGGGTATTGTAAAATATTGGCATATGCCGATGATGTTGCAGTAATTACACCAGATCCAACAGAGGCTATCCCTCAAGTAGAAACGGAAGCCCTGAAGTTTGGAATAATCTCGGGCTATGAACTTAACACTGCTAAGACCCAGATTATTAAAAATTGGCACACTCCCTGTACAGATAGTCGAGTAACTAAATCTGGGACATATTTGGGGGTCATTATATCGGCTGAGCTGGATAACTTAGTGGAAACAAACATAACCCCTTTAATAAACAAAGTACGGAAGGATTTAGATAGAATAGATAACTTGCATTTATCAATTCTGGGGCGGACCAATGTGGTTAAAATGCTGGTGTTACCGAAGTTTCTTTATTTTTTTAGAGCAGTCCCTTTATTATTTGAGAACAACTTATTTAAGAAGATAGAAAATACGATTAATAGGTTTATATGGGCAAAGGGAAAAACCAGGAGAGCACTCAGGTTCATGACGTTACCAAGAGAGAGGGGAGGGTGGGCACTGCCAGATTTAAGGTTTTATTATTGGGCAGCAGCTTTACAAAATATGGTGGGTTTGGTAGGCGGGGGAGAAAATGAAGGAGGGAATGAGTTAGGCTCATTGGCAATCTATGGCTTGCTACTAGGGCCAGAAGCAGAAAATGTTCTTTTGAAGTATACTGAACCCAGCTATTACAAAAGGACACGGTTTATGACGCGCATTGCTGCATATACTGTCTGGAAAGCTTTCACAAAAAGATTTGGGTTTGGGCGGTATAATGCATACACGAGATTGAAAGGAAACCCAAATCTATCCGAGGAAATTACATCTGGGACTATATTGGCAGAATGGGAAAGAAAAGGGCTTAGAAAGGTGGGAGACATGTTGGGGCAGCAGGGAGTCTACCAGTTTTCTGAATTACAAATTAAGTTTGCATTAGATAGAAGACAATTTTTTAAGTATTTACAAATTAGGAGTTTTCTATATAATAAGAAAGGTGGTCCATCAGGGTTTAATAAAAATACAATTATGGAAGTGATACAAGCAGGGGAGGATTGCACCATTAAGAGATTTTATGCAGAATTGCTGATCTCAAAAGAGGATGATATAGAGAAATGGGCAACTAAGTGGAAACATAGTCTGGAAATTAGTGAGGAAAGTTTCGATATATCCTTAGAAATGGGGTACACATTGTTATGCTCAGCGCCTCTACAGGCACAACATTACAAAACATGATATCACCTATATCATACGCCTGCTAAAATAGCTCAATGGGGTGGTACAACCGGAATTAATTGCTTTAGATGTGGGGACTCAGAAGCAGACTTAATACATATATTTGCAACATGCCCTCCCCTGCAGTCGTTGATAAAAGACATTGAGGGTTTTATAAATCAAGGATTAGCAATAGATGCGATTCTTACTCCTTCAATTATTCTTTTGGGGGTAAAAGAAGAGGGGGATGGACAGCAGCAGAGCAACATCAGGGCAGATGAGAGATGGGAATATTTCTTATTTTTGGCTATGGCAGTATTAAGACTCTGTATTGCATCGGCATGGCTAGATCCCAAAACTCCGACATACCACCAATGGCTGGCTAAATTACTCTCAATATATAACTTGGAGATAGAGATCTATGCAAGAAAGGGAAAAAAGGGTAGGAAAATTGGTAGACAGATCTGGGGCCCTATTACTCGATGGAAGGAAGAGAGAGTGGAATGAAAGGTTTGATTTAAATATTTGATGGTTTGGATTGATTTGGATAGAATGTATTAATATTGTTTGATTCATATGGAAATTAAAACACATTGTATTTCATTTTTCTTCTCTTAACTTGCCTAGTTATCTGTAATGCAAAAACTATTGTTGTGCCCTGTATGCATGTAAAATTTGGGGAAAAATTTGGCAATAAAAAGATTTAAAAAACAAAAAAAAAAGGTATGAAATTACTGAAAGACTTCAAGCAGGTCTCGGCTATATTACTAGCCAATATAAAAGGAGAAGCAGCATCTGTGGCGATCCGCCAGAAATTGAAGGAAACAGATATAACAGATCAACCAATTGAGCTTTCCAGAATCATAGAAAAATGCTATGAAGAATTAGGTAGAGACAGCTTGGGTGGGAAACCAGTAAAACCCCAACTACTCGAAAATCCTGAAAAATTATTTATTAAAAATAATTCAAACACTCCTAAAAAGAGCTGGGATGGAAATAAACAATCCACTCCCAAGGAAAAAGTTTTCCAGTCCAGAGGAAGGTCTCCTCTGAGAAAAGATATAACCTTAGAAATAGGGATAACTTGAAAAAACCTGATAGATATCAAAGTATTGAAACACGTCCCTCTCGATCTTTTTCGCAGAAATCGGAAAGAAGAGGACGGTCAGATCCAGGAGAGCACACCAAGTCCAAAGACAAGGAGCCTGCTCAAAGTAAAAAATCACAATTTCCAAGAAAGAAGGTAGCCAGTATTAGAGTAATCGAACATGCCGAGAATACTGAGGACACAGCTGAAAAACGGGGAGTGGGCACAGACAATGCTAAACAGTGCAGCAGAAATCAGCGTAGCTCGCAAGATCCTGAGGAGTCATCTGGACACAGTGGACACAAATTAATACATTCAGGTAAAAACTGCAGACACCAGAGTTAGCAAACCTCATAATATATACAAAATAACATTGCGTATAGAGGGAGATAAGACTAGAAAAATAAGGAATCTATTTTGGGATAACCTCTCAAAAGGCTATGACATCCTGTTAGCTGAAAAAGACTGGCCCCCAGAGTTTGTCAGGGAGTGCCCTCGTGGCGAAGTAATGATTATGCCTGCCTTCTCGAATCACATTCCGATTCACACTAAATATATATATGCAAGGAAATGGGCAGTGGCTCAGGCACCAGCATTATATAAAAATCATGTAGGATGGGATGAGGACTCTTCTCCTCACAAAATCCAGTTAAAAAGTCAACCGACTGCACAAAGGCAGTATCCAATTAAGCAAGAAGCTAAAAAACAGGTCAGGGAGATCTTAGATCAACTTGAATAGCAAGGGGTGATTGAAACATGCACCTCTCAAATGAACAATCCTTTGTTTCCTGTCTCCAAACCGGACGATTCATATCGTCTAGTTTTGGACTACAGACACCTTAACTCATGTTGCAAAACATTTGCAGTACAAAATTCGCATAGTGCTGCACTAATGAATAACATAGTTCGCAAAAAATATAAAACAACATTAGACATATCTAATGGTTTCTTTTGTCAAAATATTGCACCAGAAAGCAGATACTTGACAGCTTTCTCAGTAATGGGGTCCCAGAAAAATTTCTGTAGGCTCCCACAGGGATTCAAGAACAGCCCAGGACTATTATTGCCAGAGGAACAGAGTTACTACAAATATATGATGATGAGGCATTATCTTACGTCGATGACATCTATCTCACAGGGATCACTGACATAATATAGAATGACAAAATATAGACTTACCAAAATATAGAATGCCAAAATATCGAATTCCTATCTACAAACAGGTAAGTACAAAAATATCGAATCCAAAATATAGTCTGTAAAAAATATAGTCAGTCAAAATATCGAATTTTTTTAAATTAATGAAATAATAAATATAATTAACTAAAACATACTTAAAAATACTCAAATAACCTTAAAATTAAGATATAATTAATTTAAGTTATTAATAAAAAATGTACAATATTTTACCGTAGGATAGCAGGAGGGTAACATTTAATATTACCACTCCAGTGAGTGCAACAGTAGGGAAAGCGTTGGATAGCGTAGGGGTAAAAAATACTATTCCCACTCCAGTGGGTGCAAAAGTAGGGAAAGCGTTGGATAGCGTAGGGGTAAAAAATACTATTCCCACTCCAGAGAGTGCAACAGTAGGGAAAGCGTTGGATAGCATAGGGGTAAAAATTACTATTCCCACTCAAGAGAGTGCAACAGTAGGGAAAGCGTTGGATAGCGTAGGGGTAAAAAATACTATTCCCACTCCAGTGAGTGCAACAGTAGGGAAAGCGTTGGATAGCGTAAGGGTAAAAATGACTATTCCCACTCCAGAGAGTGCAACAGTAGGGAAAGCGTTGGATATCGTAGGGGTAAAAAATACTATTCCCACTCCAGTGAGTGCAACAGTAGGGAAAGCGTTGGATAGCGGGAGGGTGAAAATTACTATTCCCACTCCAGTGAGTTTAATAGTAGGGAAAGTAATGATTTAATATATTATTAAAAATAAATTAAATACCAATCCCAATAAAACATTAATTGAAATTAATACCCAATTTAATATTATGTAATAATTAATTAGAAATACAACTACATATTAGTTATTATTTTAACAACTAATTAATTTTCAATAACAAAAACTAATTAATAATACAAATTAATACCAATTAAAAATTAACAGTAAATTAATTATCAAAAAGTATTTTTAACATGTACTTAATTACAATTACATTACTTCCCACCCTATTCCGCTATAAACCCACATCCCACTACAGAAAATACATTAGTACAATTATCATAATGATCAAATATTTAATTAATACAAAATAATTACCAATTAATAAAAATTATTTGCCAATTAATAGAAATTAATTACCAATTAAAAATTCATTAACAATAAATTTAAAATCAATACCAATGAATGAAAAAAATTATTTACTTAATTACAATTAAATTACTTCCCACCCTATTCCCCTATAAACCCACAACCCGCTACAGAAAATAAATGTAGAAAATTAACATAATTAACAATTAATCAATTAATACAAATTAATTGACAATTAATAAAAATGAATTACCAATTAAAAAATAACAATTAATTCAAAATGAATGCCAATAAATAAATATAAATATTTAATTAATTACAATGAAATTACTTCCCACCCTATTCCCCTATAAACTCACAATCTGCTACAGAACTAAAAGGCAAAATTTATTTAAAAATTAATAATAATTGCTAAAAATTAATATTTAATTTAATATAATTCAATTACTTCCCACCCTATTCGCCTATAAACCCACAACCCGCTACAGAATTAAACTACGAAAAAATTAAGTAACATAAAATTCATTACTTAAAATACATTAAACATACATTACAAAAATTAATATACACTTTTCACACATATACTAACATACAAAACACTTTAAAAAAATGTATATTATTAACAAATCGATATATTTAATGCCTATATTGTATACTTCGATATTTTGACTTCTATATTCTGAAAATCGATATTACTTACCTTAAATTCGATATTTTTAACCACTATATTGTGTCCATTCGATATTTTGTCCATTCTATATTTTTACTTCGATATTATGTCCATTCTATATTTTGGAATCGATATTATGACTGTTTACCATCTCACAGACGACGACTTGGAGACTCACTTGAAAAGGGTGAATACCATAATACTTGGTTTCGCAGCAGAGGGTTACAAATTCAACTTTAAAAAGTCTTGAATTGCCCATCTGACAGTCTTATTTATAGGATACAAATTATCAAGTGAAGGGAAAAGCCTAGCGGACAACTTCTTAGAGAAGTGCGCTGTAATCCAAGCACCAAAAACGCTGAAGAACTTACAATCGATTCTAGGCTTTCTGAATTTCGGAAGAACTTACATTCTAAATTATGCGGAGAGGGTTAAACCTCTCTACGAACTAATTAAACCTGATTCCAAACCAATCAACTGGACTCAAAAACACACTGAAATTTTGAGATCACTGCAAACAGACATGTTAGCAAAAACAAAATTAGAAACACGTGACAATACACGCAACCTTGTAATCCGAGTCATCCCAGGAAGATACGGATTCACGTACCTGACCTCTAATGAGGGAGAAACGATACCGATAGCCTACAAATCTCACTTGTACACACAAGCAGAAAAAACATTCAGTCTCACAGAAAATACTGTGAAAGCAGTACAAACTGCAATAGCGTATGAACGAGAACTAGCACAAGGCAAAAGGATCATTGTCCTCACAGCGGAATCCGCCTTCGAGGCGCTATTCAGCCCAGTAAACCTGCCTACAGTGTCACTGGATCCGAAATGGATACAGTGGGAAAATTCTCTTGCTGCGGAAGACGTGAAATACTATTTCGCCCCGCACATGAAAAAACTGAATGATTTAAATTATGAACAAGAATATCCTCTGTCAATCGAAATTCTGCCTCTCCAACAGTACTCCTGTATAATCTATACAGACAGATTTGTACAACATTACAACGTAGAAAGTAAATCCTACGATGCAGCATGCGCGATTGTTAAAGGTCGCTGGCTGTGCGGTAAATTCAGACCGAAAATAACAAAAACTGAATCAGTGAGAAACTGTTCGGCTCAGAGAGCTGAAATCAGATCTTTAAATATGGCGCTTGAAAATGCCGAACGTGAATTCCCGACACTAATCGTGTGCGATTCACATTATTGCATCAACTCTTACAATAATAAGTTGCAGAGCTGGATTCAAAATGATTTACAAAGATGACACAGGTGCCACAATCAAGCATAAAATGCTTTGGAAACAGGTAGTTCTTTTACAGAAAGAACTACAAAAGACACACTCTGAGTCATCAACGTGATGGCATTCACGTTGCAGGGAATTCATTGGCTAATACAGCCATAGCGGAAGCAACTAAACCGGCTTCCGTAGCCACAAAAAAGCGTTCAGAAAAATACATAGACGGGGAAACCATGCTGGCAGTAAAGTCGTACTTAAAAGGCAACTGTGCAGCACTACCCGTGAACTATCCACTCAATTATGCATACGTAATTGATGCAAACTCCGTTCCTTTTGCTGGAATCCCTGGAGTGGGGGATAGGGTAATTCCAAACACGAACCGGAGAAAGTTATTATTAGCAGACGCACACATGAGTGAAGGTCCAAGGCACAAACAGTTGAAGGAATCTCTGACTGAATTACAATCAGTATACTGGTGGCCGGAGATGAGCCTGCACCACTATAAATATGTAAAGAACTGTCCCAACTGCGACAGAGATCGCAGCAGCGAATCAAGCGGAGTAATGCCATGCCCTGGTATGTAGGTAGCGTAATGCTGTCTATATGCAATCCAGCGTCCTATTAAGTGTTTTAGACTATATTCACTTAGAAAATGTGGCCCCAGCGCTCGGCTGACGCCAAAACTGTTATAAAAGATCTGCAAGTCTTTATCGGCACATGCACAATTGCCATGTTCCATTCTGGCCAGGGTCCTGCTTTCAGCTCTCGAGCTTATAAGGAGGCCATGGCCAGTATGGGTGTTGGGTTGCGATACTCTTGTCCATCACACCCTGAGGGGAACAGTGTAGTGGAAAGAAAAAACCGAGACATAAAGCAATCTATAACAGCGAAGGTATTAGGTTCGGGTGATGGGTGGGTCAAACATTTAATAAGTGTCCAACTTAGTCTAAATAATTTGCCAAGAAATTCTCTAAAAGGTTTCAGCCCGTACGAACTATTGTTCAGAACTAGAATGCATGTTCAGGACCTCGATAGTCAAGTATCAGTGGTAAAAGATAAGAATAAAGACTTTGATATCAAAGATCGTTTGGCTGTTTTACAGGACTTGAATGAAACAAGAAAATCCTTAAGCAACATAAAGTTAAAGCAACAGCCAACTACCACTGAAGAGGCACCACCAGCCCCAGCGAGACCTGTCTGGATTCCAAAGGTTGGGGATCTAGTCAGAGAGAAAATAGCGGTAAAGAAGGAATTTGGGCCGTCTTACAGAAAAGCAGTACCTGTCTTAGCAATCAACTGAACAAGATCAGTAGTACTACCGCCTCTTGCTGGTAAAAAGGAGATTTTAAGTAATCGAATAAAGCTTGCTTTTGACTTTGACTTTGAGAACCGAGTTGTATCAATCGACCTGGTAAAACCACAATCATGTGGCCTATAATCAACAGTAGGCCCAGTGGACTCCCAAGAAACAACAGAATACCCAAATTTGCAACAATCCAAGAGGTTCAAACTGAAAGACTAATCACATTTGATAAACCTACAGTGCACAGAGAGGGACTATGCAATAATGCCATGGAACTCGTGCCTCTTGAAACACAGATTGAAACAGTTCGTCATGAAACACCAGTCTACAATGATGTGGCATCAGAATGTGCTACCGAAAGACAAATTGAGAAAACAATTCTAACAATAGACAGAACTGCCTCTGGCTACTTCATCAACTTCGATACCTTTACTGAAGATCAAAACGACCCTGAAGTGATGCCAGAAACAAAGACTTTTAAAGAAAAAGCAACAGAACTCTTTCATCACATCAAAGAAGTATATCTGGATGCACCATTGATTGAGCATTGGATTATATCAGAGGTACTTATACTCCTACTAGGCCTAATATTGGTTTTAATTTTAGGAAAATTTATTACAGTTCAATGGACACAGCAAGTCAGAACATCAACTTAGTCCTGAAACCACACAGATCATCTCACGTGAAGAAAAGAGGACTATCATCAGTAAATGTCACAGCCATTCCAATACCCGGCAGGGTATTATGGGACAAGACTGACTATGAAGTATATGGCCCGGTGTAGATCTTGAAATATCCTCACCAGTTCAAGGTTTCACTAAGTGACTTTGTAAAACCGAGTACATTCTCTGATGATTGGGATTTTGAAAGTATAAATAATATGATGTCTGATTTAGTGTTGTCAGCAAGATTTACAGAACATGATTATTTACAAGGTTCGTCTAATTATGAACAAATGTACTGCTTCTCAAATTACGGAGACCATTACTTACACACTTACTCACAGCTGTTGTGGCCTTATGCCAGGGAAAGCATATCTCGTAAGCGTAGCTTCCATGGTCACTTGATGTATGCAAGCATTGTTTCCAAACGGCCATGGAGACTCCGAGACTCCCATTTGGCCTCGTTTCAATGTCTCTTCTATACGAATTGATACTTTAAGCAGAATGAAGTCGGTGCTTTTACATACAACAGTGCCCATCACGTCTTCAAAAGAGACGTATGATCTCCAAGTTGCAAGGGCGGCTTCGGAGATACATGACCTTTTATCAACAAATTACCCCGTGCATTTCACAGAAATGCTTATCCAAATTCTAAACATGTCAGATGCCGTAGGTATCTCAGGCGTATTTAAGACGATTTTTACGGGACTACTAACACCATTCAAAGCAATTCTGGGCATCATTCCCAATTTTGTCCATTCAGTCTTTGGCGGCATACCCCTTATTTTGGGACTTGTAGCAGGCTTTTTATTTTTGACCCCCCTGCTCCGATATGGCAAGCCAAAACACAGACATAACTCCGGCAGGGATGGAAGAAACGATCCTAGCAGTACGCTACCAGGACCGGATAACTAGAGTCCTTGGTTTGGCCAGGCTGAGAGATCTGAATATGACCTGGTTTCTTTCATTCAGACCTATATGGCAGACCTGCATCTTACCTGTGCTTCGATGTATGCTATGCGGAGATGAATGCGTGTTGGACACCTGTCTTGCACTTTCATCAGCAGTACCAATGGATATCGATACTTTGCTAAGTCCTGTAATGGCTCACGCATTGTGTTATCCCCAGCGGCTACCAATCCTGATGACGGCATTCGTTGAGACTCCTGTGCTACGACTAGGTGGTGACAGTGGAGCAAGAAATAAAAGCAACATCACCCAGGTACAACCTTCTGTGAGCATTGCTGATCCAGACTTTGATTATAGCAATCATTCTCACACCTGCCAAGTTATAGCATTATCGAACTTGGTCGAACTGTCACCTGATTTTGTAGACCAATTCTTTGAGAGCCTGTCTGATATGATGTTCTCCCCTGAACAGAAACAATAATTTTTGGAAAGCATTCCGACACACAGCGTTCGCATGAACTCTGAATTCGGCCTTCAGTTTTGATCAACAAAAAACTACTGAAAAGCGTTGGAACTCTATTCCCCCGTTCACCATGAAAATATTTTTTTGGGATTGAACATTTTTTCAAAATATTTACCTTTTTTCTGGCACAAATTCTTTGCTTAAAGTAGAACTATTCATAAAGAACAGAACTTCTATTTTTAGTAAATCTAGAGACAAAATAAACTTTACCTCAGCCTCTAGCACATTTTTACAGCAAATGCATTTATATGTGATGTAATTATCTCGCACTTCTTTTCTGTATAAAGAGATATTTCATGTGTAATTTTTCGCAAAATTGTTCAACTGATTACATATGCTATAATTTTTGGAATGATTTCTATGCTTAATAACGTACAGTAACTATACTTTCATGTATTTCAAATACGCCATTTCAAATGCAATATGTATTTTGGGGTGGGTAATGTTACACACGCATCTTATTGCTTTAGTTTTTAGTAATTTGATGAACATAAATTCGTGGAGTGGGTGTCGTGTTCTATCTAGGACCCCGATCAATATTGTGACCTTATGCCCCTATACGGCTATAATCCATTCATACTCCTATAATGGCATAAACGATCAGAGCCATATTTCAGCCATATTTCAGAAACTCGCCTTTGCAGCTCATTACAGTACATGACACAGCAGAAGCCACTATCTTAGATTCCTAGATTACACTCTGAGTTCTTCAACAAGATAAAACCCCCAGCAACCTGGGAAAGCCCCGCTTGCTATGTTTTGATTAGTAATAGAACTCTAATGAGCACTGTAAGAACGACGTTTCTTGTGACATCTTTATTGACGTCTTATGTCCAAAAACGTACGTCAAACAAGGCACCTTTCAGGTATAAATATTACCAACGTTGCCTTAAGCAAGAGCGATGGTGTGGTGAATACAGGAGCCGAACAGCTGTCCCTTGCAGAGCCCAGCAGATGCAAGCAGCCCACGGACGCTGCCCCTCCTCCTCCTTGCCGAGAAAATCCATCTCCGGCGTTTCCAGCCTACCCTTGCTGGTAAACTGGGATATCAAGTCCTGGAAGGAGATACAAGACCTCCAACATTCTATTCCAGAGGTATGGTGTTGACTAAACCCTTAGAGAGAATTCTTGAAGCAAATCCTTGGCAAAACCAACTTAACTTCAACTGCTACTTACTCGCTCCCAAGAATTAGGCTTAGGTCAGGTACACTTGGGTAGGCGTAGTTAGAAGCACCAGTTGAGAACGTTAGCCAAATGTATATATGAATGTATATATTTTATTCATTTTAACTATTGTATGGCTAAGAAACCATATCAATGCTTTTACAGTATTATTTCGCAATCCTCCTTTTACTGTACGCACTTTTTATAATAACAAGTCTTGCAATTGTGGCAATTCATTTCTCTTGCATGAGAAGAAAGACTGTTCAATAAATAATACATTTTATTGAAAACGCCCGTCTCTCTATTCTCTGCATAATGGTGAAAGTAATCTGCACAACTGACTGAGTGAAATAGCTGTCTATTGTTTCATACGACTCTAGAGATTGACTCTTATTCTAAGGAGCAAAGTTGTCATGTTTATGCGGTTGTTGGAAAACTGAATCCCTTCTTGTCTGTGCCAGGGAAGCTGATCACTTCCTATTCAGTCAAGAAACTTTCCAGTGACCTCTGAGCTAGTTGGTACAAACCAAATTAAGTTTAGCATAGTCAGTAGAGACCTGGAAGACCGCACATCTACGTCTACACTGCTGTTTATGTTATTCCAATGCGCAGGGCCTATAGGGAAAATAGGAACTACACTACATAATCCCTTTTGTATATCCTGTGCATCCTCTATAATTAGGCTGTCCTGTTTTCAGTTTCTATTTTTGGTAAATTCTGGTGGGGTTTTTTCAGTATTTTCAATATCCTAAAAAACAGTTGTTATCAGTGGTTACACATTTTCACGCAACTAAAAACAACAGAAAAAGTGTTTTTCCGGTGTTTATGGAACATTTTGCTTTATCATTGCTTACTTTCTGCACTGAAAAAACATGGTATATAGACAGTGTACGTATAGCGTATATGAGGTCCAAAGAGATTTATGCAAATTAATCTTATTGTAGTACACCATACAATACTTCTTCAGTGAGTCTTTGGTCATGTGCGCTCGTGCTTTCCTTCCCATGTAAACTTCTGTGAAAAGGCCCTCTCAGCATTCATAGCCCCTTGGGCTGAGAACCGTCAGCTAAGGGACACAGTTGGGATGACTCTTTCTTTGATGCCACATAAAGCACAAATTGATAAATATTTGCGTTTTAGTTCCTGGGCATAAGAAAACAGTGCACCAGAATGGACTAAAAAGTCAATAGCATCCCTCATTAACTCTGAAGATTGTAAAGATGGTTTCAGCATACCATCTAACAAGTGGCAAGGATCTCCTACAGGGAATCACTTCAGCTCGGGTATCAATTTTGTCAGGTAATCACACACATTTTTTATATACGTAGCTGAATCATTACAAATACAAACAATATCACTTCAATATTTGTTGAACTTGGAAAGAACCTTTTTTGCAGAGCATAACAAGGGACACTGCATTCCATGTTTTCCAAAAGTCTGGTGTCATGTTTTCGCCACTATCCCAGATGCTTGGTGATATATATACTTGTCACTATACCTTGCATTTAATGTTTAAAGCCTAAGGTGCAATTCACTTACTATCAATACTGTCCCACTAGAAACTATGGTCTGATGTATTAAGGGTTTTTACCCATTCTCTGTGGGTAAATGTGATGACACATATTAGGAAAGATTTTTATGAAACTAGCCGTTTTACCTATCAGTGAAAGAATCAAATGCAGCCAAAATATCAAATGTGAGTTTGATATGTCCTGATTCTCTACAGTTTATAAAATAATTAAACTAAACCTAAAACGTGAAACTAAACCCTGCATCTTTAGACCAAAGGCCATAAAACTGAAAAAAGTAAAAGGAAGTAGAAAGAATATTTTAGTGGCATCCCTAAAGAACAAAACTCAAGCAGAATAATGTTAGCCAGTCTTTCTTGCTACTAGCTTGTATAACAAAGTGACATTTTATTGACCCCCTTCAGTAAGAACAAAATGACTCTTTCACTTTCTTTTTCCTTTCTTCAAATGGCATTTAGTTTGTGGTTGTGCAGGTTTTTTTTCAGTGTTTATATGTTTTCACCGGTGAAGGCTATTTTTCTTTCAGTGGGGTTTTATCAGTTAATATAGGTTTAAACCTAAAACCCCACAGCCTATCTATAATGCATTTAGCTTGCTCTGTGGTTCGTAGTGCAGCTCTCTTGATACTATGGCAATTCTCGATGCAACAATCCTATCTGTGCTCCGATGGTGTGCACACGCTGGAATGGATCGAAATGCAAATATATTCATAAAGCGCTGCGGTCACCCCAAAAAGTAGATTGGCGATTTAATTAGACCAGCTTAATGGCAACGTACAGACCCCAACTTCTGCCCATTACATTAGACTCCAACTATTGTGTTGCCCCGTATTGCACTTTGTCTGTGTGTGTGTGGCTCTGTGTGTGTGTGTGGCTCTGAGTGTGTGTGTGGCTCTGTGTGGATAGCTTTTTTGTAGGTGGCTATGTGTGGGTGGCTCTGTCTATGTGAGGGCAGCTCTGTGTAGGTGGCTCTATGTGAATGACTGTGGGTGGCTCTGTATGTGTGTGTGGGTGGCTTTGTGTGTGTGGCTCAGTGTGGGTGTAAATGCAAAAGGACATGCATTTGCGAGCAATTAAGTTATTGACATTGTGAATGACAATGCCATTTATTTAACGATTAAGCTATTGGCAATGTAAATGACAATGCCATTTATTTATGATAAAAAAAAGGCATGAGCAATGCCAAAAGCTCTACCTTTAATAATGCCGAGACCATTGCATTATAAATGCTTGTTTTACAAACTTCCAAGCTATAGATTTTGAACCCTAGCTTTGCCGGCACCTTGGCAAACCTATACATTTTTTAAAACTAGAAACCCAGGGGAATCCAGGAGGACCAACTCGGGTGACTCTCACCAAGTTCTGTTACCCTGAATCCCCTGTAAACCTCAAACTTTGTCAAAAACCCATATTTTCCTCACATTTCTGTGATGTAAAGTTCTGGAATCTGCGTGGATCCACAAACTTTCACCCACCGCATAATTCACCAGAGTCTCCTTATAAAAATTGTACCTCACTTGTGTGGGTAGGCCTTGTGCCTGCAACAAGAAACGGGCCAAAAAACAACGTGTACACACCACATTTTTACAGTAAAAACTAACCCTTTTTTGCAAAAGTACCTAACTGGATTTTGAACCCTAGCTCTGACAGCACCTTGGCAAACCTATACAGTTTTTAAAACTAGACTCCCATGGAAATCTAGGAGGGAGCAACTTGGGTCACTCTCACCAGGTTCCAGAACTTCTGTTACCCAGAACCCCTTGGCAAATCTCAAACTTAAAAAAAAATACATATTTTCCTCACATTTTTGTGATGGGAAGTTCTGGAATCTGTGTGGATCCACAAACTTCCTCCCACCCCTTAATTCCCCAAAGTCTCCTGATGAAAATGGTATCTCACTTGTGTGGGTAGGCCTAGTGCCCGTGGCAGGAAAGGGGCCAAAACGCAATGTGGACACACCACGTTTTTACAGTGAAAGTTAACACATTTTATGCAAAGTGCCTAGTTGTGGATTTTGAACCCTAGCTCTGCCGGCACCTAGGGATAACTAGTAAACCTATACATTTTTAAAAAATAGACACCCCGGGGAATCAAGGAGGGGTGACTTGTGTGGCTCTCATCAGGTTCTGTTACCCATAATCCCTTACAAACCTCAAACTTTGTAAAAAAAAACATTTTCCCCACATTTCTGTGATGGAAAGTTCTGCAGTCTGCGTGGGTCCACAAACTTCCACTCACCCCGCATTCTCTAAATTCTGCTGATAAAAATGTTCCCTCACTTGTGTGGTTGGTCCGATTGCCCGGGGCTTGGAAGGGTCCTAAACGTGGAGACATCAATATTACTCATCAAAAAACAACCTGGTTTTGCAAGGGGGGCATCTGGAGCTCTGGGCTCGGCAGCCATCCAAGGAAACCAAGCAAACCAACATATTTCAGAAAACTAGACACCCTAGGGAGGCCAGGGGGTACGGCTTGCGTAGATTCTTCAAAGACTTCCTACCCGGAATCCCTTGCAAACCTCAAATTAAGCAGAAAACAAGTCACTTTTCCCACACATCACCGTGCGTTAGGGGGACCCCAAAATCATCACCACTCTTATTGCCTGATATTTTTCAAAGCTCATTTCTGTGAATTGGTATATGCTTTTTAGCATGTAACAGTAAAGTTGTTTTATTATATTGTGGGTGCAGTGGCTAACCCCGCTCGATTGCGAGCATGAATTCTGTTTTTTCAATGTAATGCGTGTTTAGCAAATCTCCGCAACCTCCGCTAGCGGAACGAAGTTCATTGCCCACAGTTAGTTATATGAATTTAGTGGACTGTGTATTTGGATCAACAAAACTTCATAATACAGGGGCTAAGTCCTCATATATATAATCAGTAAATGCGGATTTGGCTAGGACACTATCACATCTAAACTCCTAAACCCCCAGAGTAATAGATATTGTCAGTAACCTCAAACATGCCTTTTCTGATTCCCAAGGGATTGGTGAATCGCACATACCCTTTTGTATGTCACTTTTGCAAACCTCAAATTTAACTGAAACACGTTTTCCACATATTTTTGTGTGTAATCACTGTACTACCCCACAGCGTTCCCCTCAGTCTCCCGAGTAAAATGATACCTCACTTGTCTGGATGTCCAAAGCATAATTGGCTAAAACACCAAGTGCCCCCCCCCCAACCAGTTAATTTTATTATAGGTAATTTTGAAGTCTCCACAGTACTATTTGGGCCATTTCCTGTTTCAGCCACTATGCCTACCCACACAAGTGAGATACCATTTTTATAGGGAGACGCTGGGTGGGAGGAAATTTGTGGATCCACGCAGAAAATGTGTTTTTTTTCTCACAAACTTGTAGGTTTGCAAGGGATTCTGGGTACCAGAACCTGGTGAGAGCCAGTCAAGTCACCCTATCCTGGATTTCCCTGGGTGTCTAGTTTTTAAAAATGTATAGGTTTGATAGGTTTCCTTAGGTGCCGGCAGACCTAGGGTTCAAAATCTACAGCTAGGCACTTTGCAAAAAAGGGTCAATTTTCAATGTAAAATTAAAGTGTGTCCACATTGCGTTTTGAGCTGTTTTCTCATGTGGGCACTAGGCCTACCCACACAAGTGAGTTACCATTTTTATTGGGAGACTTAGGGTAACACAGAATTGTAGAGCAATTGTTATTACCTATTGACTTTCAATGCATTTCTGCCTTCCAAATGAAAGACTGTGTAAAAAAAGTCATTTTGAAAAATGACCTATAATTCTCATGCTGGTATGGGTACTCACAATTTCGGAAATGAGCAAATATCTACTGTTTCTAAACTCTATATTTTGTTCCAATTTCAGAAATACATAGGAGTCTTTCACACCGATTTTTCCATGTATATTTTTTCCCAAATCAATTGCTAAATACCCGGTACATAATAAAAAACTATTGCAAGACGATGCTCAATTATTGGCTCTGGCTCATTCAGGTTTTTGGTGAACCTACAAGTCCTATATATCCCCACAACCAGAAATGTCCAGAGGATGTAATGGCATATTGCTTTTGAACAGCTGTCACAATTAGAAAAAGTTACAGGTGAAAACTTTGGCCCAAATGGCTGTTTTTGTCAACGAATTTTCAATTATTCGTTTATTTAGCCGTTAGTTTCTATAAAGAAATCTTAAAGAATCTACACAAATGACCCCTTGCTAAATTTAGAATTTTGTCTACTTTTTAAAATGTATAGCTTTCCAGGATCCATTATTGCTTTCATACCCATGTCTACCATTAATTGGAAGAAGGTTGAAAGCACACACAAAAAAAGCAAAAATAGGTTATATCCCAGTAAAATGCCAAAACTGTAAAAAAAAATTGGTTTTCTGACAAAATCCTGCTTTTCTTGCCAGTTTTGAAAACTAGGTTACACTTATTAGAATGTGCAATGTAAAACATGGAGTATTATGGCTCCTGGGCTGGCCAAGGCCCTGAAAGGTTTGCAGTTAATACAATACCATGAAAAGCTTCAAATAAATGGAGATCAAAATTCATATTTGATTAACAGTGGATACATTTGTGAGTACATATAAGGCTACCAGCATTTCTCTTCATCAGTCTTTGACATAACATTGAATTTGTAAATTGCACGTTCACCCGAGAGTATCTTGGTGCTGAAAAACAGATGTTTATTATTTCCCAAGTCAATGGTACTCATTTGTTTGACTTCAGAAAGATGAAAGACTAGGTAGACCTACCAAGACTTAAACCTGTGACCATGAGGTCAAACACAGGGTTATATAGAGGGCGCATTCTAACCTAATGCTGAATAATTGTGTGCTAGATACTCTGCGCATTATCTGAAATTACCTGAATCAGTCCGGGCAGCGTTTCAAAGCGCCGGCTGCATCGATCCTTGACACGCCACTCCAGGCGAGACCTCGGACACGCCCACTAATTAGGCCACGCCCACCGGGCATCACATTTAAGCGCGAGAATCCAGCGCTCTCATAGATTTGTTTGAACTCCACTGGCATAGCCACGAGCAACGACGCTATGTTTTAAATATATTCTTTTAACCTAATGCTGAATAATTGTGTGCTAGATACTCTGCGCATTATCTGAAATTACCTGAATCAGTCCGGGCAGCGTTTCAAAGCGCCGGCTGCATCGATCCTTGACACGCCACTCCAGGCGAGACCTCTGACACGCCCACTAATTAGGCCACGCCCACCGGGCATCACATTTAAGCGCGAGAATCCAGCGCTCTCATAGATTTGTTTGAACTCCTCTGGCATAGCCACAAGCAACGACGCTATGTTTTAAATATATTCTTTTAAACTAATGCTGAATAATTGTGTGCTAGATACTCTGCGCATTATCTGAAATTACCTGAATCAGTCCGGGCAGCGTTTCAAAGCGCCGGCTGCATCGATCCTTGACACGCCACTCCAGGCGAGACCTCGGACACGCCCACTAATTAGGCCACGCCCACCGGGCATCACATTTAAGCGCGAGAATCCAGCGCTCTCATAGATTTGTTTGAACTCCACTGGCATAGCCACGAGCAACGACGCTATGTTTTAAATATATTCTTTTAACCTAATGCTGAATAATTGTGTGCTAGATACTCTGCGCATTATCTGAAATTACCTGAATCAGTCCGGGCAGCGTTTCAAAGCGCCGGCTGCATCGATCCTTGACACGCCACTCCAGGCGAGACCTCTGACACGCCCACTAATTAGGCCACGCCCACCGGGCATCACATTTAAGCGCGAGAATCCAGCGCTCTCATAGATTTGTTTGAACTCCTCTGGCATAGCCACAAGCAACGACGCTATGTTTTAAATATATTCTTTTAAACTAATGCTGAATAATTGTGTGCTAGATACTCTGCGCATTATCTGAAATTACCTGAATCAGTCCGGGCAGCGTTTCAAAGCGCCGGCTGCATCGATCCTTGACACGCCACTCCAGGCGAGACCTCGGACACGCCCACTAATTAGGCCACGCCCACCGGGCATCACATTTAAGCGCGAGAATCCAGCGCTCTCATAGATTTGTTTGAACTCCACTGGCATAGCCACGAGCAACTACGCTATGTTTTAAATATATTCTTTTAACCTAATGCTGAATAATTGTGTGCTAGATACTCTGCGCATTATCTGAAATTACCTGAATCAGTCCGGGCAGCGTTTCAAAGCGCCGGCTGCATCGATCCTTGACACGCCACTCCAGGCGAGACCTCGGACACGCCCACTAATTAGGCCACGCCCACCGGGCATCACATTTAAGCGCGAGAATCCAGTGCTCTCATAGATTTGTTTGAACTCCACTGGCATAGCCACGAGCAACGACGCTATGTTTTAAATATATTCTTTTAACCTAATGCTGAATAATTGTGTGCTAGATACTCTGCGCATTATCTGAAATTACCTGAATCAGTCCGGGCAGCGTTTCAAAGCGCCGGCTGCATCGATCCTTGACACGCCACTCCAGGCGAGACCTCGGACACGCCCACTAATTAGGCCACGCCCACCGGGCATCACATTTAAGCGCGAGAATCCAGCGCTCTCATAGATTTGTTTGAACTCCACTGGCATAGCCACGAGCAACGACGCTATGTTTTAAATATATTCTTTTAACCTAATGCTGAATAATTGTGTGCACGATACTCTGCGCATTATCTGAAATTACCTGAATCAGTCCGGGCAGCGTTTCAAAGCGCCGGCTGCATCGATCCTTGACACGCCACTCCAGGCGAGACCTCGGACACGCCCACTAATTGGGCCATGCCCACCGGTCATCACATTTAAGCGCGAGAATCCAGCGCTCTCATAGATTTGTTTTAACTCCACTGGCATAGCCACGAGCAACGACGCTATGTTTTAAATATATTCTTTTAACCTAATGCTGAATAATTGTGTGCTAGATACTCTGCGCATTATCTGAAATTACCTGAATCAGTCCGGGCAGTGTTTCAAAGCGCCGGCTGCATCGATCCTTGACACGCCACTCCAGGCGAGACCTCGGACACGCCCACTAATTAGGCCACGCCCACCGGGCATCACATTTAAGCGCGAGAATCCAGCGCTCTCATAGATTTGTTTGAACTCCACTGGCATAGCCACGAGCAACGACGCTATCTTTTAAATATATTCTTTTAACCTAATGCTGAATAATTGTGTGCTAGATACTCTGCGCATTATCTGAAATTACCTGAATCAGTCCGGGCAGCGTTTCAAAGCGCCGGCTGCATCGATCCTTGACACGCCACTCCAGGTGAGACCTCGGACACGCCCACTAATTAGGCCACGCCCACCGGGCATCACATTTAAGCGCGAGAATCCAGCGCTCTCATAGATTTGTTTGAACTCCACTGGCATAGCCACGAGCAACGACGCTAGTTTTAAATATATTCTTTTAACCTAATGCTGAATAATTGTGTGCTAGATACTCTGCGCATTATCTGAAATTACCTGAATCAGTCCGGGCAGCGTTTCAAAGCGCCGGCTGCATCGATCCTTGACACGCCACTCCAGGCGAGACCTTGGACACGCCCACTAATTAGGCCACGCCCACCGGGCATCACATTTAAGCGCGAGAATCCAGCGCTCTCATAGATTTGTTTGAACTCCACTGGCATAGCCACGAGCAACGACGCTATGTTTTAAATATATTCTTTTAACCTAATGCTGAATAATTGTGTGCTAGATACTCTGCGCATTATCTGAAATTACCTGAATCAGTCCGGGCAGCGTTTCAAAGCGCCGGCTGCATCGATCCTTGACACGCCACTCCAGGCGAGACCTCGGACACGCCCACTAATTAGGCCACGCCCACCGGGCATCACATTTAAGCGCGAGAATCCAGCGCTCTCATAGATTTGTTTGAACTCCACTGGCATAGCCACGAGCAACGACGCTATGTTTTAAATATATTCTTTTAACCTAATGCTGAATAATTGTGTGCTAGATACTCTGCGCATTATCTGAAATTACCTGAATCAGTCCGGGCAGCGTTTCAAAGCGCCGGCTGCATCGATCCTTGACACGCCACTCCAGGCGAGACCTCGGACACGCCCACTAATTAGGCCTCGCCCACCGGGCATCACATTTAAGCGCGAGAATCCAGCGCTCTCATAGATTTGTTTGAACTCCACTTGCATAGCCACGAGCAACGACGCTATGTTTTAAATATATTCTTTTAACCTAATGCTGAATAATTGTGTGCTAGATACTCTGCGCATTATCTGAAATTACCTGAATCAGTCCGGGCAGCGTTTCAAAGCGCCGGCTGCATCGATCCTTGACACGCCACTCCAGGCGAGACCTCGGACACGCCCACTAATTAGGCCACGCCCACCGGGCATCACATTTAAGCGCGAGAATCCAGCGCTCTCATAGATTTGTTTGAACTCCACTGGCATAGCCAAGAGCAACGACGCTATGTTTTAAATATATTCTTTTAACCTAATGCTGAATAATTGTGTGCTAGATACTCTGCGCATTATCTGAAATTACCTGAATCAGTCCGGGCAGCGTTTCAAAGCGCCAGCTGCATCGATCCTTGACACGCCACTCCAGGCGAGACCTCGGACACGCCCACTAATTAGGCCACGCCCACCGGGCATCACATTTAAGCGCAAGAATCCAGCGCTCTCATAGATTTGTTTGAACTCCACTGGCATAGCCACGAGCAACGACGCTATGTTTTAAATATATTCTTTTAACCTAATGCTGAATAATTGTGTGCTAGATGCTCTGCGCATTATCTGAAATTACCTGAATCAGTCCGGGCAGCGTTTCAAAGCGCCGGCTGCATCGATCCTTGACACGCCACTCCAGGCGAGACCTCGGACACGCCCACTAATTAGGCCACGCCCACCGGGCATCACATTTAAGCGCGAGAATCCAGCGCTCTCATAGATTTGTTTGAACTCCACTGGCATAGCCACGAGCAACGACGCTATGTTTTAAATATATTCTTTTAACCTAATGCTGAATAATTGTGTGCTAGATACTCTGCGCATTATCTGAAATTACCTGAATCAGTCCGGGCAGCGTTTCAAATCGCCGGCTGCATCGATCCTTGACACGCCACTCCAGGCGAGACCTCGGACACGCCCACTAATTAGGCCACGCCCACCGGGCATCACATTTAAGCGCGAGAATCCAGCGCTCTCATAGATTTGTTTGAACTCCACTGGCATAGCCACGAGCAACGACGCTATGTTTTAAATATATTCTTTTAACCTAATGCTGAATAATTGTGTGCTAGATACTCTGCGCATTATCTGAAATTACCTGAATCAGTCCGGGCAGCGTTTCAAAGCGCCGGCTGCATCGATCCTTGACACGCCACTCCAGGCGAGACCTCGGACACGCCCACTAATTAGGCCTCGCCCACCGGGCATCACATTTAAGCGCGAGAATCCAGCGCTCTCATAGATTTGTTTGAACTCCACTTGCATAGCCACGAGCAACGACGCTATGTTTTAAATATATTCTTTTAACCTAATGCTGAATAATTGTGTGCTAGATACTCTGCGCATTATCTGAAATTACCTGAATCAGTCCGGGCAGCGTTTCAAAGCGCCGGCTGCATCGATCCTTGACACGCCACTCCAGGCGAGACCTCGGAAACGCCCACTAATTAGGCCACGCCCACCGGGCATCACATTTAAGCGCGAGAATCCAGCGCTCTCATAGATTTGTTTGAACTCCACTGGCATAGCCAAGAGCAACGACGCTATGTTTTAAATATATTCTTTTAACCTAATGCTGAATAATTGTGTGCTAGATACTCTGCGCATTATCTGAAATTACCTGAATCAGTCCGGGCAGCGTTTCAAAGCGCCAGCTGCATCGATCCTTGACACGCCACTCCAGGCGAGACCTCGGACACGCCCACTAATTAGGCCACGCCCACCGGGCATCACATTTAAGCGCAAGAATCCAGCGCTCTCATAGATTTGTTTGAACTCCACTGGCATAGCCACGAGCAACGACGCTATGTTTTAAATATATTCTTTTAACCTAATGCTGAATAATTGTGTGCTAGATGCTCTGCGCATTATCTGAAATTACCTGAATCAGTCCGGGCAGCGTTTCAAAGCGCCGGCTGCATCGATCCTTGACACGCCACTCCAGGCGAGACCTCGGACACGCCCACTAATTAGGCCACGCCCACCGGGCATCACATTTAAGCGCGAGAATCCAGCGCTCTCATAGATTTGTTTGAACTCCACTGGCATAGCCACGAGCAACGACGCTATGTTTTAAATATATTCTTTTAACCTAATGCTGAATAATTGTGTGCTAGATACTCTGCGCATTATCTGAAATTACCTGAATCAGTCCGGGCAGCGTTTCAAAGCGCCGGCTGCATCGATCCTTGACACGCCACTCCAGGCGAGACCTCGGACACGTCCACTAATTAGGCCACGCCCACCGGGCATCACATTTAAGGGCGAGAATCCAGCGCTCTCATAGATTTGTTTGAACTCCACTGGCATAGCCACGAGCAACGACGCTATGTTTTAAATATATTCTTTTAACCTAATGCTGAATAATTGTGTGCTAGATACTCTGCGCATTATCTGAAATTACCTGAATCAGTCCGGGCAGCGTTTCAAAGCGCCGGCTGCATCGATCCTTGACACATCACTCCAGGCGAGACCTCGGACACGCCCACTAATTAGGCCACGCCCACCGGGCATCACATTTAAGCGCGAGAATCCAGCGCTCTCATAGATTTGTTTGAACTCCACTTGCATAGCCACGAGCAACGACGCTATGTTTTAAATATATTCTTTTAACCTAATGCTGAATAATTGTGTGCTAGATACTCTGCGCATTATCTGAAATTACCTGAATCAGTCCGGGCAGCGTTTCAAAGCTCCGGCTGCATCAATCCTTGACACGCCACTCCAGGCGAGACCTCGGACACGCCCACTAATTAGGCCACGCCCACCGGGCATCACATTTAAGCGCGAGAATCCAGCGCTCTCATAGATTTGTTTGAACTCCACTGGCATAGCCAAGAGCAACGACGCTATGTTTTAAATATATTCTTTTAACCTAATGCTGAATAATTGTGTGCTAGATACTCTGCGCATTATCTGAAATTACCTGAATCAGTCCGGGCAGCGTTTCAAAGCGCCAGCTGCATCGATCCTTGACACGCCACTCCAGGCGAGACCTCGGACACGCCCACTAATTAGGCCACGCCCACCGGGCATCACATTTAAGCGCAAGAATCCAGCGCTCTCATAGATTTGTTTGAACTCCACTGGCATAGCCACGAGCAACGACGCTATGTTTTAAATATATTCTTTTAACCTAATGCTGAATAATTGTGTGCTAGATGCTCTGCGCATTATCTGAAATTACCTGAATCAGTCCGGGCAGCGTTTCAAAGCGCCGGCTGCATCGATCCTTGACACGCCACTCCAGGCGAGACCTCGGACACGCCCACTAATTAGGCCACGCCCACCGGGCATCACATTTAAGCGCGAGAATCCAGCGCTCTCATAGATTTGTTTGAACTCCACTGGCATAGCCACGAGCAACGACGCTATGTTTTAAATATATTCTTTTAACCTAATGCTGAATAATTGTGTGCTAGATACTCTGCGCATTATCTGAAATTACCTGAATCAGTCCGGGCAGCGTTTCAAAGCGCCGGCTGCATCGATCCTTGACACGCCACTCCAGGCGAGACCTCGGACACGTCCACTAATTAGGCCACGCCCACCGGGCATCACATTTAAGGGCGAGAATCCAGCGCTCTCATAGATTTGTTTGAACTCCACTGGCATAGCCACGAGCAACGACGCTATGTTTTAAATATATTCTTTTAACCTAATGCTGAATAATTGTGTGCTAGATACTCTGCGCATTATCTGAAATTACCTGAATCAGTCCGGGCAGCGTTTCAAAGCGCCGGCTGCATCGATCCTTGACACATCACTCCAGGCGAGACCTCGGACACGCCCACTAATTAGGCCACGCCCACCGGGCATCACATTTAAGCGCGAGAATCCAGCGCTCTCATAGATTTGTTTGAACTCCACTGGCATAGCCACGAGCAACGACGCTATGTTTTAAATATATTCTTTTAACCTAATGCTGAATAATTGTGTGCTAGATACTCTGCGCATTATCTGAAATTACCTGAATCAGTCCGGGCAGCGTTTCAAAGCGCCGGCTGCATCGATCCTTGACACGCCACTCCAGGCGAGACCTCGGACACGCCCACTAATTAGGCCACGCCCACCGGGCATCACATTTAAGCGCGAGAATCCAGCACTCTCATAGATTTGTTTGAACTCCACTGGCATAGCCACGAGCAACGACGCTATGTTTTAAATATATTCTTTTAACCTAATGCTGAATAATTGTGTGCTAGATACTCTGCGCATTATCTGAAATTACCTGAATCAGTCCGTGCAGCGTTTCAAAGCGCCGGCTGCATCGATCCTTGACACGCCACTCCAGGCGAGACCTCGGACACGCCCACTAATTAGGCCACGCCCACCGGGCATCACATTTAAGCGCGAGAATCCAGCGCTCTCATAGATTTGTTTGAACTCCACTGGCATAGCCACGAGCAACGACGCTATGTTTTAAATATATTCTTTTAACCTAATGCTGAATAATTGTGTGCTAGATACTCTGCGCATAATCCGAAATTACCTGAATCAGTCCGGGCAGCGTTTCAAAGCGCCGGCTGCATCGATCCTTGACACGCCACTCCAGGCGAGACCTCGGACACGCCCACTAATTAGGCCACGCCCACCGGGCATCACATTTAAGCGCAAGAATCCAGCGCTCTCATAGATTTGTTTGAACTCCACTGGCATAGCCACGAGCAACGACGCTATGTTTTAAATATATTCTTTTAACCTAATGCTGAATAATTGTGTGCTAGATACTCTGCGCATTATCTGAAATTACCTGAATCAGTCCGGGCAGCGTTTCAAAGCGCCGGCTGCATCGATCCTTGACACGCCACTCCAGGCGAGACCTCGGACACGCCCACTAATTAGGCCACGCCCACTGGGCATCACATTTAAGCGCGAGAATCCAGCGCTCTCATAGATTTGTTTGAACTCCACTGGCATAGCCACGAGCAACGACGCTATGTTTTAAATATATTCTTTTAACCTAATGCTGAATAATTGTGTGCTAGATACTCTGCGCATTATCTGAAATTACCTGAATCAGTCCGGGCAGCGTTTTAAAGCGCCGGCTGCATCGATCCTTGACACGCCACTCCAGGCGAGACCTCGGACACGCCCACTAATTAGGCCACGCCCACCGGGCATCACATTTAAGCGCGAGAATCCAGCGCTCTCATAGATTTGTTTGAACTCCACTGGCATAGCCACGAGCAACGACGCTATGTTTTAAATATATTCTTTTAACCTAATGCTGAATAATTGTGTGCTAGATACTCTGCGCATTATCTGAAATTACCTGAATCAGTCCGGGCAGCGTTTCAAAGCGCCGGCTGCATCGATCCTTGACACGCCACTCCAGGCGAGACCTCGGACACGCCCACTAATTAGGCCTCGCCCACCGGGCATCACATTTAAGCGCGAGAATCCAGCGCTCTCATAGATTTGTTTGAACTCCACTTGCATAGCCACGAGCAACGACGCTATGTGTTAAATATATTCTTTTAACCTAATGCTGAATAATTGTGTGCTAGATACTCTGCGCATTATCTGAAATTACCTGAATCAGTCCGGGCAGCGTTTCAAAGCGCCGGCTGCATCGATCCTTGACACGCCACTCCAGGCGAGACCTCGGACACGCCCACTAATTAGGCCACGCCCACCGGGCATCACATTTAAGCGCGAGAATCCAGCGCTCTCATAGATTTGTTTGAACTCCACTGGCATAGCCAAGAGCAATGACGCTATGTTTTAAATATATTCTTTTAACCTAATGCTGAATAATTGTGTGCTAGATACTCTGCGCATTATCTGAAATTACCTGAATCAGTCCGGGCAGCGTTTCAAAGCGCCAGCTGCATCGATCCTTGACACGCCACTCCAGGCGAGACCTCGGACACGCCCACTAATTAGGCCACGCCCACCGGGCATCACATTTAAGCGCAAGAATCCAGCGCTCTCATAGATTTGTTTGAACTCCACTGGCATAGCCACGAGCAACGACGCTATGTTTTAAATATATTCTTTTAACCTAATGCTGAATAATTGTGTGCTAGATGCTCTGCGCATTATCTGAAATTACCTGAATCAGTCCGGGCAGCGTTTCAAAGCGCCGGCTGCATCGATCCTTGACACGCCACTCCAGGCGAGACCTCGGACACGCCCACTAATTAGGCCACGCCCACCGGGCATCACATTTAAGCGCGAGAATCCAGCGCTCTCATAGATTTGTTTGAACTCCACTGGCATAGCCACGAGCAACGACGCTATGTTTTAAATATATTCTTTTAACCTAATGCTGAATAATTGTGTGCTAGATACTCTGCGCATTATCTGAAATTACCTGAATCAGTCCGGGCAGCGTTTCAAAGCGCCGGCTGCATCGATCCTTGACACGCCACTCCAGGCGAGACCTCGGACACGTCCACTAATTAGGCCACGCCCACCGGGCATCACATTTAAGGGCGAGAATCCAGCGCTCTCATAGATTTGTTTGAACTCCACTGGCATAGCCACGAGCAACGACGCTATGTTTTAAATATATTCTTTTAACCTAATGCTGAATAATTGTGTGCTAGATACTCTGCGCATTATCTGAAATTACCTGAATCAGTCCGGGCAGCGTTTCAAAGCGCCGGCTGCATCGATCCTTGACACATCACTCCAGGCGAGACCTCGGACACGCCCACTAATTAGGCCACGCCCACCGGGCATCACATTTAAGCGCGAGAATCCAGCGCTCTCATAGATTTGTTTGAACTCCACTGGCATAGCCACGAGCAACGACGCTATGTTTTAAATATATTCTTTTAACCTAATGCTGAATAATTGTGTGCTAGATACTCTGCGCATTATCTGAAATTACCTGAATCAGTCCGGGCAGCGTTTCAAAGCGCCGGCTGCATCGATCCTTGACACGCCACTCCAGGCGAGACCTCGGACACGCCCACTAATTAGGCCACGCCCACTGGGCATCACATTTAAGCGCGAGAATCCAGCGCTCTCATAGATTTGTTTGAACTCCACTGGCATAGCCACGAGCAACGACGCTATGTTTTAAATATATTCTTTTAACCTAATGCTGAATAATTGTGTGCTAGATACTCTGCGCATTATCTGAAATTACCTGAATCAGTCCGGGCAGCGTTTTAAAGCGCCGGCTGCATCGATCCTTGACACGCCACTCCAGGCGAGACCTCGGACACGCCCACTAATTAGGCCACGCCCACCGGGCATCACATTTAAGCGCGAGAATCCAGCGCTCTCATAGATTTGTTTGAACTCCACTGGCATAGCCACGAGCAACGACGCTATGTTTTAAATATATTCTTTTAACCTAATGCTGAATAATTGTGTGCTAGATACTCTGCGCATTATCTGAAATTACCTGAATCAGTCCGGGCAGCGTTTCAAAGCGCCGGCTGCATCGATCCTTGACACGCCACTCCAGGCGAGACCTCGGACACGCCCACTAATTAGGCCTCGCCCACCGGGCATCACATTTAAGCGCGAGAATCCAGCGCTCTCATAGATTTGTTTGAACTCCACTTGCATAGCCACGAGCAACGACGCTATGTGTTAAATATATTCTTTTAACCTAATGCTGAATAATTGTGTGCTAGATACTCTGCGCATTATCTGAAATTACCTGAATCAGTCCGGGCAGCGTTTCAAAGCGCCGGCTGCATCGATCCTTGACACGCCACTCCAGGCGAGACCTCGGACACGCCCACTAATTAGGCCACGCCCACCGGGCATCACATTTAAGCGCGAGAATCCAGCGCTCTCATAGATTTGTTTGAACTCCACTGGCATAGCCAAGAGCAATGACGCTATGTTTTAAATATATTCTTTTAACCTAATGCTGAATAATTGTGTGCTAGATACTCTGCGCATTATCTGAAATTACCTGAATCAGTCCGGGCAGCGTTTCAAAGCGCCAGCTGCATCGATCCTTGACACGCCACTCCAGGCGAGACCTCGGACACGCCCACTAATTAGGCCACGCCCACCGGGCATCACATTTAAGCGCAAGAATCCAGCGCTCTCATAGATTTGTTTGAACTCCACTGGCATAGCCACGAGCAACGACGCTATGTTTTAAATATATTCTTTTAACCTAATGCTGAATAATTGTGTGCTAGATGCTCTGCGCATTATCTGAAATTACCTGAATCAGTCCGGGCAGCGTTTCAAAGCGCCGGCTGCATCGATCCTTGACACGCCACTCCAGGCGAGACCTCGGACACGCCCACTAATTAGGCCACGCCCACCGGGCATCACATTTAAGCGCGAGAATCCAGCGCTCTCATAGATTTGTTTGAACTCCACTGGCATAGCCACGAGCAACGACGCTATGTTTTAAATATATTCTTTTAACCTAATGCTGAATAATTGTGTGCTAGATACTCTGCGCATTATCTGAAATTACCTGAATCAGTCCGGGCAGCGTTTCAAAGCGCCGGCTGCATCGATCCTTGACACGCCACTCCAGGCGAGACCTCGGACACGTCCACTAATTAGGCCACGCCCACCGGGCATCACATTTAAGGGCGAGAATCCAGCGCTCTCATAGATTTGTTTGAACTCCACTGGCATAGCCACGAGCAACGACGCTATGTTTTAAATATATTCTTTTAACCTAATGCTGAATAATTGTGTGCTAGATACTCTGCGCATTATCTGAAATTACCTGAATCAGTCCGGGCAGCGTTTCAAAGCGCCGGCTGCATCGATCCTTGACACATCACTCCAGGCGAGACCTCGGACACGCCCACTAATTAGGCCACGCCCACCGGGCATCACATTTAAGCGCGAGAATCCAGCGCTCTCATAGATTTGTTTGAACTCCACTGGCATAGCCACGAGCAACGACGCTATGTTTTAAATATATTCTTTTAACCTAATGCTGAATAATTGTGTGCTAGATACTCTGCGCATTATCTGAAATTACCTGAATCAGTCCGGGCAGCGTTTCAAAGCGCCGGCTGCATCGATCCTTGACACGCCACTCCAGGCGAGATCTTGGACACGCCCACTAATTAGGCCACGCCCACCGGGCATCACATTTAAGCGCGAGAATCCAGCACTCTCATAGATTTGTTTGAACTCCACTGGCATAGCCACGAGCAACGACGCTATGTTTTAAATATATTCTTTTAACCTAATGCTGAATGATTGTGTGCTAGATACTCTGCGCATTATCTGAAATTACCTGAATCAGTCCGTGCAGCGTTTCAAAGCGCCGGCTGCATCGATCCTTGACACGCCACTCCAGGCGAGACCTCGGACACGCCCACTAATTAGGCCACGCCCACCGGGCATTACATTTAAGCGCGAGAATCCAGCGCTCTCATAGATTTGTTTGAACTCCACTGGCATAGCCACGAGCAACGACGCTATGTTTTAAATATATTCTTTTAACCTAATGCTGAATAATTGTGTGCTAGATACTCTGCGCATTATCCGAAATTACCTGAATCAGTCCGGGCAGCGTTTCAAAGCGCCGGCTGCATCGATCCTTGACACGCCACTCCAGGCGAGACCTCGGACACGCCCACTAATTAGGCCACGCCCACCGGGCATCACATTTAAGCGCAAGAATCCAGCGCTCTCATAGATTTGTTTGAACTCCACTGGCATAGCCACGAGCAACGACGCTATGTTTTAAATATATTCTTTTAACCTAATGCTGAATAATTGTGTGATAGATACTCTGCGCATTATCTGAAATTACCTGAATCAGTCCGGGCAGCGTTTCAAAGCGCCGGCTGCATCGATCCTTGACACGCCACTCCAGGCGAGACCTCGGACACGCCCACTAATTAGGCCACGCCCACCGGGCATCACATTTAAGCGCGAGAATCCAGCGCTCTCATAGATTTGTTTGAACTCCACTGGCATAGCCACGAGCAACGACGCTATGTTTTAAATATATTCTTTTAACCTAATGCTGAATAATTGTTTGCTAGATACTCTGCGCATTATCTGAAATTACCTGAATCAGTCCGGGCAGCGTTTCAAAGCGCCGGCTGCATCGATCCTTGACACGCCACTCCAGGCGAGACCTCGGACACGCCCACTAATTGGGCCACCCCCACCGGGCATCACATTTAAGCGCGAGAATCCAGCGCTCTCATAGATTTGTTTGAACTCCACTGGCATAGCCACGAGCAACGACGCTATGTTTTAAATATATTCTTTTAACCTAATGCTGAATAATTGTGTGCTAGATACTCTGCGCATTATCTGAAATTACCTGAATCAGTCTGGGCAGCGTTTCAAAGCGCCGGCTGCATCGATCCTTGACACGCCACTCCAGGCGAGACCTCGGACACGCCCACTAATTAGGCCACGCCCACCGGGCATCACATTTAAGCGCGAGAATCCAGCGCTCTCATAGATTTGTTTGAACTCCACTGGCATAGCCACGAGCAACGACGCTATGTTTTAAATATATTCTTTTAACCTAATGCTGAATAATTGTGTGCTAGATACTCTGCGCATTATCTGAAATTACCTGAATCAGTCCGGGCAGCGTTTCAAAGCGCCGGCTGCATCGATCCTTGACACGCCACTCCAGGCGAGACCTCGGACACGCCCACTAATTAGGCCACGCCCACCGGGCATCACATTTAAGCGCGAGAATCCAGCGCTCTCATAGATTTGTTTGAACTCCACTGGCATAGCCACGAGCAACGACGCTATGTTTTAAATATATTCTTTTAACCTAATGCTGAATAATTGTGTGCTAGATACTCTGCGCATTATCTGAAATTACCTGAATCAGTCCGGGCAGCGTTTCAAAGCGCCGGCTGCATCGATCCTTGACACGCCACTCCAGGCGAGACCTCGGACACGCCCACTAATTAGGCCACGCCCACCAGGCATCACATTTAAGCGCGAGAATCCAGCGCTCTCATAGATTTGTTTGAACTCCACTGGCATAGCCACGAGCAACGACGCTATGTTTTAAATATATTCTTGTAACCTAATGCTGAATAATTGTGTGCTAGATACTCTGCGCATTATCTGAAATTACCTGAATCAGTCCGGCCAGCGTTTCAAAGCGCCGGCTGCATCGATCCTTGACACGCCACTCCAGGCGAGACCTCGGACACGTCCACTAATTAGGCCACGCCCACCGGGCATCACATTTAAGCGCGAGAATCCAGCGCTCTCATAGATTTGTTTGAACTCCACTGGCATAGCCACGAGCAACGACGCTATGTTTTAAATATATTCTTTTAACCTAATGCTGAATAATTGTGTGCTAGATACTCTGCGCATTATCTGAAATTACCTGAATCAGTCCGGGCAGCGTTTCAAAGCGCCGGCTGCATCGATCCTTGACACATCACTCCAGGCGAGACCTCGGACACGCCCACTAATTAGGCCACGCCCACAGGGCATCACATTTAAGCGCGAGAATCCAGCGCTCTCATAGATTTGTTTGAACTCCATTGGCATAGCCACGAGCAACGACGCTATGTTTTAAATATATCCTTTTAACCTAATGCTGAATAATTGTGTGCTAGATACTCTGCGCATTATCTGAAATTACCTGAATCAGTCCGGGCAGCGTTTCAAAGCGCCGGCTGCATCGATCCTTGACACGCCACTCCAGGCGAGACCTCGGACACGCCCACTAATTAGGCCACGCCCACCGGGCATCACATTTAAGCGCGAGAATCCAGCGCTCTCATAGATTTGTTTGAACTCCACTGGCATAGCCACGAGCAACGACGCTATGTTTTAAATATATTCTTTTAACCTAATGCTGAATAATTGTGTGCTAGATACTCTGCGCATTATCTGAAATTACCTGAATCAGTCCGTGCAGCGTTTCAAAGCGCCGGCTGCATCGATCCTTGACACGCCACTCCAGGCGAGACCTCGGACACGCCCACTAATTAGGCCACGCCCACCGGGCATCACATTTAAGCGCGAGAATCCAGCGCTCTCATAGATTTGTTTGAACTCCACTGGCATAGCCACGAGCAACGACGCTATGTTTTAAATATATTCTTTTAACCTAATGCTGAATAATTGTGTGCTAGATACTCTGCGCATTATCTGAAATTACCTGAATCAGTCCGGGCAGCGTTTCAAAGCGCCGGCTGCATCGATCCTTGACACGCCACTCCAGGCGAGACCTCGGACACGCCCACTAATTAGGCCACGCCCACCGGGCATCACATTTAAGCGCGAGAATCCAGCGCTCTCATAGATTTGTTTGAACTCCACTGGCATAGCCACGAGCAACGACGCTATGTTTTAAATATATTCTTGTAACCTAATGCTGAATAATTGTGTGCTAGATACTCTGCGCATTATCTGAAATTACCTGAATCAGTCCGGGCAGCGTTTCAAAGCGCCGGCTGCATCGATCCTTGACACGCCACTCCAGGCGAGACCTCGGACACGTCCACTAATTAGGCCACGCCCACCGGGCATCACATTTAAGCGCGAGAATCCAGCGCTCTCATAGATTTGTTTGAACTCCACTGGCATAGCCACGAGCAACGACGCTATGTTTTAAATATATTCTTTTAACCTAATGCTGAATAATTGTGTGCTAGATACTCTGCGCATTATCTGAAATTACCTGAATCAGTCCGGGCAGCGTTTCAAAGCGCCGGCTGCATCGATCCTTGACACATCACTCCAGGCGAGACCTCGGACACGCCCACTAATTAGACCACGCCCACCGGGCATCACATTTAAGCGCGAGAATCCAGCGCTCTCATAGATTTGTTTGAACTCCATTGGCATAGCCACGAGCAACGACGCTATGTTTTAAATATATCCTTTTAACCTAATGCTGAATAATTGTGTGCTAGATACTCTGCGCATTATCTGAAATTACCTGAATCAGTCCGGGCAGCGTTTCAAAGCGCCGGCTGCATCGATCCTTGACACGCCACTCCAGGCGAGACCTCGGACACGCCCACTAATTAGGCCACGCCCACCGGGCATCACATTTAAGCGCGAGAATCCAGCGCTCTCATAGATTTGTTTGAACTCCACTGGCATAGCCACGAGCAACGACGCTATGTTTTAAATATATTCTTTTAACCTAATGCTGAATAATTGTGTGCTAGATACTCTGCGCATTATCTGAAATTACCTGAATCAGTCCGTGCAGCGTTTCAAAGCGCCGGCTGCATCGATCCTTGACACGCCACTCCAGGCGAGACCTCGGACACGCCCACTAATTAGGCCACGCCCACCGGGCATCACATTTAAGCGCGAGAATCCAGCGCTCTCATAGATTTGTTTGAACTCCACTGGCATAGCCACGAGCAACGACGCTATGTTTTAAATATATTCGTTTAACCTAATGCTGAATAATTGTGTGCTAGATACTCTGCGCATTATCTGAAATTACCTGAATCAGTCCGGGCAGCGTTTCAAAGCGCCGGCTGCATCGATCCTTGACACATCACTCCAGGCGAGACCTCGGACACGCCCACTAATTAGGCCACGCCCACAGGGCATCACATTTAAGCGCGAGAATCCAGCGCTCTCATAGATTTGTTTGAACTCCATTGGCATAGCCACGAGCAACGACGCTATGTTTTAAATATATCCTTTTAACCTAATGCTGAATAATTGTGTGCTAGATACTCTGCGCATTATCTGAAATTACCTGAATCAGTCCGGGCAGCGTTTCAAAGCGCCGGCTGCATCGATCCTTGACACGCCACTCCAGGCGAGACCTCGGACACGCCCACTAATTAGGCCACGCCCACCGGGCATCACATTTAAGCGCGAGAATCCAGCGCTCTCATAGATTTGTTTGAACTCCACTGGCATAGCCACGAGCAACGACGCTATGTTTTAAATATATTCTTTTAACCTAATGCTGAATAATTGTGTGCTAGATACTCTGCGCATTATCTGAAATTACCTGAATCAGTCCGTGCAGCGTTTCAAAGCGCCGGCTGCATCGATCCTTGACACGCCACTCCAGGCGAGACCTCGGACACGCCCACTAATTAGGCCACGCCCACCGGGCATCACATTTAAGCGCGAGAATCCAGCGCTCTCATAGATTTGTTTGAACTCCACTGGCATAGCCACGAGCAACGACGCTATGTTTTAAATATATTCTTTTAACCTAATGCTGAATAATTGTGTGCTAGATACTCTGCGCATTATCTGAAATTACCTGAATCAGTCCGGGCAGCGTTTCAAAGCGCCGGCTGCATCGATCCTTGACACGCCACTCCAGGCGAGACCTCGGACACGCCCACTAATTAGGCCACGCCCACCGGGCATCACATTTAAGCGCGAGAATCCAGCGCTCTCATAGATTTGTTTGAACTCCACTGGCATAGCCACGAGCAACGACGCTATGTTTTAAATATATTCTTGTAACCTAATGCTGAATAATTGTGTGCTAGATACTCTGCGCATTATCTGAAATTACCTGAATCAGTCCGGGCAGCGTTTCAAAGCGCCGGCTGCATCGATCCTTGACACGCCACTCCAGGCGAGACCTCGGACACGTCCACTAATTAGGCCACGCCCACCGGGCATCACATTTAAGCGCGAGAATCCAGCGCTCTCATAGATTTGTTTGAACTCCACTGGCATAGCCACGAGCAACGACGCTATGTTTTAAATATATTCTTTTAACCTAATGCTGAATAATTGTGTGCTAGATACTCTGCGCATTATCTGAAATTACCTGAATCAGTCCGGGCAGCGTTTCAAAGCGCCGGCTGCATCGATCCTTGACACATCACTCCAGGCGAGACCTCGGACACGCCCACTAATTAGACCACGCCCACCGGGCATCACATTTAAGCGCGAGAATCCAGCGCTCTCATAGATTTGTTTGAACTCCATTGGCATAGCCACGAGCAACGACGCTATGTTTTAAATATATCCTTTTAACCTAATGCTGAATAATTGTGTGCTAGATACTCTGCGCATTATCTGAAATTACCTGAATCAGTCCGGGCAGCGTTTCAAAGCGCCGGCTGCATCGATCCTTGACACGCCACTCCAGGCGAGACCTCGGACACGCCCACTAATTAGGCCACGCCCACCGGGCATCACATTTAAGCGCGAGAATCCAGCGCTCTCATAGATTTGTTTGAACTCCACTGGCATAGCCACGAGCAACGACGCTATGTTTTAAATATATTCTTTTAACCTAATGCTGAATAATTGTGTGCTAGATACTCTGCGCATTATCTGAAATTACCTGAATCAGTCCGTGCAGCGTTTCAAAGCGCCGGCTGCATCGATCCTTGACACGCCACTCCAGGCGAGACCTCGGACACGCCCACTAATTAGGCCACGCCCACCGGGCATCACATTTAAGCGCGAGAATCCAGCGCTCTCATAGATTTGTTTGAACTCCACTGGCATAGCCACGAGCAACGACGCTATGTTTTAAATATATTCGTTTAACCTAATGCTGAATAATTGTGTGCTAGATACTCTGCGCATTATCTGAAATTACCTGAATCAGTCCGGGCAGCGTTTCAAAGCGCCGGCTGCATCGATCCTTGACACGCCACTCCAGGCGAGACCTCGGACACGCCCACTAATTAGGCCACGCCCACCGGGCATCACATTTAAGCGCGAGAATCCAGCGCTCTCATAGATTTGTTTGAACTCCACTGGCATAGCCACGAGCAACGACGCTATGTTTTAAATATATTCTTTTAACCTAATGCTGAATAATTGTGTGCTAGATACTCTGCGCATTATCTGAAATTACCTGAATCAGTCCGGGCAGCGTTTCAAAGCGCCGGCTGCATCGATCCTTGACACGCCACTCCAGGCGAGACCTCGGACACGCCCACTAATTAGGCCCCGCCCACCGGGCATCACATTTAAGCGCGAGAATCCAGCGCTCTCATAGATTTGTTTGAACTCCACTGGCATAGCCACGAGCAACGACGCTATGTTTTAAATATATTCTTTTAACCTAATGCTGAATAATTGTGTGCTAGATACTCTGCGCATTATCTGAAATTACCTGAATCAGTCCGGGCAGCGTTTCAAAGCGCCGGCTGCATCGATCCTTGACACGCCACTCCAGGCGAGATCTCGGACACGCCCACTAATTAGGCCACGCCCACCGGGCATCACATTTAAGCGCGAGAATCCAGCGCTCTCATAGATTTGTTTGAACTCCACTGGCATAGCCACGAGCAGCGACGCTATGTTTTAAATATATTCTTTTAACCTAATGCTGAATAATTGTGTGCTAGATACTCTGCGCATTATCTGAAATTACCTGAATCAGTCCGGGCAGCGTTTCAAAGCGCCGGCTGCATCGATCCTTGACACGCCACTCCAGGCGAGACCTCGGACACGCCCACTAATTGGGCCACGCCCACCGGGCATCACATTTAAGCGCGAGAATCCAGCGCTCTCATAGATTTGTTTGAACTCCACTGGCATAGCCACGAGCAACGACGCTATGTTTTAAATATATTCTTTTAACCTAATGCTGAATAATTGTGTGCTAGATACTCTGCGCATTATCTGAAATTACCTGAATCAGTCCGGGTAGCGTTTCAAAGCGCCGGCTGCATCGATCCTTGACACGCCACTCCAGGCGAGACCTCGGACACGCCCACTAATTAGGCCACGCCCACCGGGCATCACATTTAAGCGCGAGAATCCAGCGCTCTCATAGATTTGTTTGAACTCCACTGGCATAGCCACGAGCAACGACGCTATGTTTTAAATATATTCTTTTAACCTAATGCTGAATAATTGTGTGCTAGATACTCTGCGCATTATCTGAAATTACCTGAATCAGTCCGGGCAGCGTTTCAAAGCGCCGGCTGCATCGATCCTTGACACGCCACTCCAGGCGAGACCTCGGACACGCCCACTAATTAGGCCATACCCACCTTGAACGCCTATATCATGTGTTGCCACCGGAAGCGCAGCGGACGAGCGCAGCGGGAGCGCCTAAGGCAAGCCCGTCTGCGCCAGGACAGAGCCCAGGGCCCGACCCCCTGCCCAAAAAGACACAGACATCATACCCAGAAAATACTCATCACAGGAGATTCTGTCTTTAAGACACAGCGCAACATGTCCACCAATAGACCTAAAGAAGGAAGGTAAGCAATGTCCCTGCTGCCCTCAAACTTTTGAATTCACTTCAATAAAAAATATTAACAAAGCTCAAACACAATGTAATATAGAGAATATCAAGAACCTTACAATCAAGGCAGGACTGATAAATGCCAGATCAATGGTTAAACATAATACCCATATTGCATATATGATCGAAAATCGAGAAATCGATGTATTATTTATAACTGAAACCTGGGCAGACGAGGCATCAGACGCCGATATATCTTTGGCAATACCTGAAAGATACTCGTTTTTCAGAGCAGACAGAAATATTAAACGGGGGGGGAGGATTAGCGATTATAGCTAAAGAAAATTTCAGAGTCAAGAGCTCTGAAAAAGGAAGTCATCCTGACTGTGAGACCATGACATTCCAAATTCAGATCACTAACAACTACACTTTTAATGGACTACTAATTTACAAACCTCCAAATGCCAAAAGACCGCTCATTGAATTATTAAGTCCATTCCTAGAATCTAGTGTAACGAACCCAGACTATACAATCCTGGGAGATTTCAACTTACATCTCGAGAAAGCCTCAGACCCCAAGGTAAATGCCTTTAAAGATGCAATGGCCAATTTTGACCTAGATCAAAAAGTCCATCTAGATACGCATGTAGCTGGACATACACTAGATGGTATCTTCACTTCATGTCAAAAACTAACGAAGGTAGAAGTCCACCCAATCGCCTGGACAGACCATAAATTGGTCTCTTTCCAACTAGAAATTACAGAGGAGCTGAGGAAACCAAACGAAGGTCAAAAAAGAGCCACCTACCCTGACTGGTCTAAAGTCAACCCCCACATGCTGGTAGAGACATTGAAGGCTTCATACCCAATTCTGGATAGCGACTGTAACACAGCCTGTACGCAATTTAATGACTGGCTTAAAACAGCAATCCAGACTTCAGTACCTCAAAAAAGAGTGACATTTAAAAGAAAATCCCCCTCGCAACCCTGGTACTCAGACGCCTTGAAGACACAAAAACAGACCTGCAGAAGAGCAGAGAAAAAGTGGAGAACACATTATGACCCCAAACTAAGAGAAAACTATAAAAATGAATTGGCTACTTACAAAAATATGACTAGGGCAGAAAAAAGCAAATTCTTTGTAGAGAAAATAAATACATCAAAAAACTCAAGCAAAGACCTATTTGCAGTAGTCAAAAAACTTGCTAAAATTGAAAATAACAAACCCGACGATATATCTTCTGACTTCTGCAATACACTAGGTCAATTCTTTGTAAGTAAAGTGACATCAGTTTATGAGCTGTTTAAAAATAATCAAGTAGAAAAAACTACCTTAGACCCCATCATTGAGGCAAAGCTAATCAACCCACCCATCGGCCCACCATCTTTTCAATGGACCCTACCAACAGTGGAACAAATTAGTAAAGAAATGATGGCAACTAACTCAGGCAGCCCCCTAGACCCTTGCCCACCCAAGGTGATGCAGAGCTGCTCAGAACAAATAGGACTGGTACTACAAAAATTGTTTGCTATAATTCTAGACACTAACACATTTCCAAATGATTGGAAAACGATATCAATCAGGCCACTCCTGAAGAAACCCAACTTGGACTGTGAGGTTCCTAGCAACTATAGACCCATAGCTAGGCTCCCTTTTGCTGCAAAAGTATTAGAAAAATTACTAAATAAACAGCTATCACGATATCTATTGGACAATATTTGGCTCGACCATTCCCAATTCGGATTCCGTGAAGGGCACGGCACAGAGACAGCTCTCCTCACGGCAGTTGAAGAGCTTAGGAAAGTATTGGACAACGGGGAGAAGGCCGCCTTGGTATTGTTGGATCTCTCGGCGGCCTTCGATACGGTCAGCCACGAGATTCTAATAAACCGCATCAGAGAAGTTAGAGCAAGTGAATCTACATGTAATCTCATCAAATCATACCTGAAGGATAGAAAGTTCACAGTGGAAGTAGGAAACTCAAAATCCGACTCCTTTGAGGTACCATGTGGTGTCCCACAGGGCTCATCATTAAGCCCAACGCTTTTTAACTTGTACGTGGCCCCCCTTGCAGAAGTAATAAGGGAAAATGGCTTCACGCCAATCTCGTACGCAGACGATACCCAAATCGTCATATCCATAGATAAAGACACAAAGTTAACAGCGGACAAATTCCAACGTTGCATGGTAAAAGTTAGCCATTGGATGCAACAAAATTGCCTTAAACTCAATGGAGAAAAGAGTGAGGTAATGTTTCTGGGAGGTAACTCAGACATCTGGTCCCCAGACTGGTGGCCCGACAAGCTAGGAACACGTCCAGATCCCTCGGAGAAAGTGAAAAATTTGGGATTCATGATAGACACCAAGCTAGCATACGAAGCCCAAGTAAACAAACTGGCATCTTCGTTTTGGTTAATATTAAAAATGATTAAAAAAATACTACCATATTTGCCTCAAGATGCACGCAAAACGGTAGTCACAGCGCTAGCTTTATCCCGTCTGGACTACGGAAATGCACTGTATGCAGGAGCCAGAATAAAAATCATAGATAAGATGCAGCGCCTGCAAAATGCTGCAGCAAGACTGATCCTGGATATACCAAAGTTTCAGTCCGTCAGCCACAAATTAGCTTCACTTCATTGGCTTCCAGTTGCCAAAAGAGTCAAATTTAAATCACTATGTTTGACCTATAAGGCCCTCCAGGGCAAAGGACCTCTCTTCATAAAAACGCAGTTGAGGAAATACGAACCATCCAGACTACTAAGATCTGGCCAACAAAAACTGATAGCAATACCTAAGTTCAAACGAGCGAACTGGGGGGGAAGAAGTTTCTTCGTCCACGCAGCAAGGACATGGAATCAACTTCCATTAGATATAAAAAACAGCCCATCCTTGGACCTGTTCAGAAAGCAAATTAAAACATGATTGTTCACTGCATAAACCTAGGACCAGTTCAGGACTATGGACATATCATAGCGCCAAGACGCCTCCGGGCATTCGCGCGCTTTAGAAATAGATAAATCAAATCAAATCAAATCATTACTCCACTAGGCCACCAGACACGACCAAATATGAGCGTAATGTAACACATTTTGAGTATGTTTTCACAGCGGTCAAGTCTATGGTGGTATTGTCCACATCTTAATTTTACAGGCAGTTAATTTTGCTTTGATTGAATTGCAGGTGCGTTGTGATAGTAAAATAAGGTTCACAGTTGTGAGTCTGTGTCCAGATGAGGTTGCCTATAGGTTGAGCAGCAAAAATGAAATTCGAAATGGGAGATCTTAATGCCCTGTCTAGCTTCTCATCCAACATGATAGAGACAAAGCTTGTCCTGTTTCTCTAAATCTCCAGGTGGCCCAAGAAAAACAAAATGTAAAGTGTATAAAGCTCACTCACCAGTTCAAGCTGTATTTAAAGGAAGGCCACAGGGACACAAACAATAGAGAAATGATTACTTAATCAATGCAAATCTCTCCTGGAGAATACGGGCCAGAACTCTTTTCTAGGGCACTTAAGGTATGCAAGGGAAACTCCAGACGCTTTCATTTGCAGCACTTTTTTCCCATTTTTCCTCCCCCCCAAAAAAATGTAGTTGTATTTTGGCCAATTTCTGGGTCCCCTCCAGGGAATCCACAAACCCTGGGCACCTTTAGAATCCACATGAACTTAGAAGAAAAGGACGCAAATTTGGCATTGATACCTTATGTGGTCAAACAGCCTAAGCGCAAACTACCCCAAATAGCCAAAGAACGGCTTAGCACAGAGGGGAAAAGGCCTAGCAGCGAAGGGGTTAAAGTAGTTTGTCTTCAGCTCTCTCCTAAACTGAAGCAGGATGTGGAAAGTCCTGATGCATACGAAGTCATCTTTCCATATAAACATTCCATACACTTTTCAATCACAACTAATATTATTATCATGCATATGTTGCGATCCTCTCTAGATTTTGGGCTCCCTTTGCACTGCATCAGGAGACAGCAGGACTCCCTAACTCTGCTGGTAAAACACTGGTTTCAACACATATTCTCCCTAGTTCTGTGTGGCCTGCTGCTCACAGTATCACCGTTAATTGCGACTCCGAAGGAAATTTGCACTACATGTTATCACACAAGATAACTTTTTTGATTATAACTCCATTACTGAAGGTCAGCGTTTTAAACACAGAAAGCCTCGATCAGGCTTGCTGTCAGGGTTCGAATTCCATGAAAGTCACTTTGCCTTTTTGTTGTCTCCACTCCTCCACCAGAAGATTTTGTATTAATGTATTAATGGGACAAAAAAGGCTAAATTAACAATAAACACAAAGCAAAATAACAAAATATAGTTGGCATTTCAAATGGTCTAGGCTTTTGCTAGAAAGTTGTCAGTTGGAGCTATATGCTAAAACACATGTAAAAAGAACTGCTGGCCAGTTCATACAATAGGACTATATAGGGCAGAAGGCAAGGAAACTGCTGGTACAGCCACAGCGGATGTATGACATCACAACGCATGCTTTTACATCGCATACTTTTACATCGCAAGTTTTACAACGCATGCCTTTACAACGCATAGTGTTGAGGGGTGCTGGATAGTGAATAGTTTAATTTACTATTCCAACTCCAGTCCCCGTGGATAGTAGGGAAGGTGTTGGATAGTAAATTAAATCTATTCCCTATCCTAAAGCGCCCCCCAGCGCAATGCGTTATAATGGTTTGCGTTGTAAAAGTTGCGATGTAAAAGCACTGCGTGGTAAAAGTTGTATTGTAAAGGATGTTTCCCGTCACAGCCTGTGCAGGAAAGAGCTGTGGGCTGCGTTGAGTGGGCCTTCGGCAGACGACCACAAAGGAAAATGAAATAAATATTTTTCCCTCGTCGTCATCTGTCGAAATCTCCCCCACCTGGCTCCACTGTCCCACAGCTCTTACATGTACGGGCCGCAACTGTGCTGGTCACATCACCAGATATGACCATACTGGTCAGAAGGGAAGAGAATCACTGGTCAGATCTCAAAATATGACAGTGTAAGGTGGTAGAGCAGAAAGTAAGAGAACAGTGGGACAAATAAAACAATATGAACATATTGGACAGACAACCACTGGTCAAATCCCAAAATATGACCATACAGACTCAAAGGAACTTTTGCTGCCCTTGTTGTTGTTGCTCTGCTTTGCCCACGAGTCTTCTGTGGACCCCTGACTGCGTCTACGGACCCGCTCGCCTGTCTCCCGCTGCCCGGCTGCTCTGTATCCAGCTAGAGCGGGGCCGTGGAGAGGAGACCGGCGAGGGGCGAACTACATCCCCCAGAAGCCCTTGCGGTGATACGTGTCACCTGGGAGCGTCAGGCGGCACTTTAAAACGGCATCAGCCCCATTGAGTGGGGGAACTTTTTCTGCCCTTGTTGTTGTTGCTCTGCTTTGCCAACGAGTCTTCTGTGGACCCCTGACTGCTGCTACGGACCCGCCTGCCTGTCTCCCGCTCCCGGCTGGTCTGTATCCAGCTAGAACGAGCCGCCGAGAGGAGACCGGCGAGGGGCGAACTGCATCCCCCAGAAGCCCTTGCGGTGATCCGTGTCACCTGGGAGCGCCAGGCGGCGCTTTAAAACGGCATCAGCCCCATTGAGTGGGGGAACTTTTGCTGCCCTTGTTGGTGTTGCTCTGCTTTGCCCACGAGTCTTCTGTGGACCCCTGACTGCTGCTACGGACCCGCCCGCCTGTCTCCCGCTGCCCGGCTGCTCTGTATCCAGCTAGAGAGGGGCCGCCGAGAGGAGACCGGCGAGGGGCGAACTACATCCCCCAGAAGCCCTTGCGGTGATCCGTGTCACCTGGGAGCGACAGGCGGCGCTTTAAAACGGCATCAGCCCCATTGACTGGGGGAACTTTTGCTGCCCTTGTTGTTGTTGCTCTGCTTTGATCACGAGTCTTCTGTGGACCCCTGACTGCTGCTACGGACCCGCCCGCCTGTCTTCCGCTGCCCCGCTGCTCTGTATCCAGCTAGAGCGGGGCCGCCTAGAGGAGACTGGCGAGGGGCAAACTACATCCCCCAGAAGTCCTTGCGGTGATCCGTGTCACCTGGGAGCGCCAGGCGGTGCTTCAAAACGGCATCAGACCCGTCTCGCGGGACGCCGGCGAAGCCCGGGCCAAGGGCGGGCCCGTCCTATCCCGTCACAGACCGGAAGAGACTGGACTGGGCCCCCCTCTAACAGTGTATACAAGGTAATTCTCTTATCCTGCCTGACTGTCTTTTTACAAGTGTCCGTTCATCTTCCTCCATAACAAATGTCACCCAGGGGTACCAGAAGCAAAACACTTCTAAACATGGCTAAAACCGTTGGACCCATTGATCAATTCATCACTAAAGCCAATCAAACCATTGATCAGGGTATAATACTACTAGATCGTCGAGTCTCGTACGAACTGGCACAAGATAGACGATCGTCATTAGGACCCCTGATGTTAGCGCAAACACCTCTAACTCAACCGGAGAAGGAAGCTGCTCAGGAAACACGCGCTGACATCCATGGCATCCCAAATCTGGTTGATCTGTCCGCATCTTTGTCATTGTTGGACTCGCAACTGACCCAGGCGCTTGAAAAAACGCCTGATATCTTTGCGAGTCCGCCTCTACAGGACAACAACCCCGACCAGAACGAAGAAAGGGGGCTAAGGGAGGGAGCAATTCCGAAACAGAAGATCATAAGTAAAAAAAAAACGAAAGACGTCAATGCATCAAAAATAAGTAAGTTACAACCTACGCCACGTCCCAAGAACCAGAGAGAGGGAAATAAACCAAATGAGCAAAGGCAGAAAAACAATACCTCTAACGAAGTTAGAGCAGACATCGTGGATATCGTGGATATCAGCGCAAATGAAAGTAATGATGACAGCGCTCACAAGGAAGATCTTGACACGGACACGGACAAAGGATTTAAAATAGGCGATCCAGATCAGCATCTGATGGTTCGGATAGCTGAACTAATAAAGCATCAGCTACAGCCCATTCAAAAGAGTCTGGAATTCATAGAGAAGCAAATAGCAGTATTAGCCGCCACTCTAAAAAACCCTGCAAATCTAAAGAACTTAGGGCTGACAAATATGGGAGGATCAAAAAACAAAACTGTTAACACCATGTCAGGACAACCTTCCAAAAATGGTATTGCTGCAAGTAACACCCCTATCATTAAGGTAGGAGAAACTGTCAAAAACTCAACCAAGGGCCCTGCAACCCCAACCCCAAAAATCAAGTCCCCACAAAAGCCCCCCAAGAAAGTTCCAGAGGTACAGAAAACACCCACCCACAACACATATCCCCCCGAAGCCACTTCCAGCAAATACTCCACATCACGATCATTCACAGAGGTATAAAACACAGGGAGAACGGACAAAGAAAGGATGGACCAAGCCCATAAACCTCCCCCCTGAAACAACCCCGTTTGTAGTTATTTTGACAGGGGTGCCTGAACTAAGTTATGACACAGATGAACCAACTTGGTCCCTATTAAACAAAGTTCGGCATTGGTTGAATGCCAACAGACCAAACCCGCAAAACTATGTTACTAGAAATATCACAGCACGAAGGGTTTCATGGATAGGACACCAACAAAAAACAATCCCAGGTGATTGTGTTATAGTTAATTTTGAAAACCCTCGGGCAGTGGACTATATTTGCTCCTGGGATACAGTGGATAGGAATGGAGGTATAAACACCAAACATCTATCCTTTTTTTACCCCCAGATATCCCACTATCCTGAAGGCTCAAATTGGTCCGCAAACTGGTCCTGGAATCAGACAGACAACGGGCAAAGGGGCTGGAACCAGGGAGGATGGGGGCATGAAAACAGAGAATGGGCTGATTGGAAAACCAATGGTAGGAGAGTACAGCTACAATCACAAAGGGAACACCAACTTTTAATAGTTACAGCTGTCTAGAGACATGATCAGCCCAATAAACACCGGAGATACAACCACAAATATATTAGAAAACCCTACAAACAACTGTCTCTATGAGGGATGCCGTACATCAGCTAAAGGATCAATTGGATTAATTAACCAAACTGCACACCCGATCATGGTAGATCTAACACATGAGCTCCCTGCCTCTCTCGAGGATTCCACTGGTACTGTTTCTTCCACGCAAAATACCCTAGAGGCGCAGGGAACCATTCCAAAACCGAATCACGAAACACAGTTAAGTTACCCTGAAGAAAGTAGTACTCAGAGTAGGATATCAATCGCCGCAAGTTCCAACTCCGAATTAAGATTACTATTTTGGAATGTGGCGGGTTTAGCCTCCAAACACTCTGAGAGTAGTTTCCTTTATTTGGCAAATTTAAGTAATCTAATCTGCCTCCAGGAAACTTGGCTTAACGATCCTATACATCTCCTGGGCTACAAAACATACTTCTCTGCAGCCATAAGATCTAATGCAGGTAGGAGTAAGGGAGGGTTAGTAACATATGTCTCAAATCTCTGTCCATGTTGTGAAATAACTCCCTTAAAATTAGAGCAGAACTACCAGCTTATTATCTTACGTGGAATTAGACAAGAGGTCTATACCATAATTAATTTTTATAATAATATGACCCTACTTGAGTTATTCAGGGTCTTAAGCGAGATTTCCCATCTGGTACACGATCTCGCCAAAAAATATGTGAAGGAATTCCACACTGTAGTCTGGGGAGGAGATTTTAATTTGCACCTATACAACAAGAGCGATACCCCTAACTGTGGAACAACTGATGAAGACGGAAATTGTCTAACCCACTTCACACACACATCTGAGGGTAACAACATGCAGATGATGATGGTAGAACTGGATATGGGGTTCGCCAATAAATTAAAAACACCTATAACTGAATTTAAACCAACCTTTCATGGCAGGGCTTTAAAAGCTTGATAGAATATGTTTTAGTGTCTACCAACAAAGCTTCAAATATCAAGACATTTGAAGTACTTAACAATGCACTTGTGATCATTCCCCCATTAGTATGACACTTCAAGAACCAAAACCACACAAGAGAGGAGATATGGTCCAGTTAAGCCTGTTACACCAACAGACATTAACATTGGATAGGCTAAAGTAAATGGTTTTACATTAAAATGGGGAAATTTAGATCAGGAAGCCATAACTACAGAAATAGTAAAATCCAGCAGAAACGAGATAGAAAGATGTCTAGATCCCTCTACAACTCCAACTGAAATTCTGGCCAGTTACGGTGATATTGTAGAAAATATTAGGAAAAAACTAACCAGGGACTGCAAGCAAAATAAGAGCACCAGAAAGAGATGGTTTAGCACAGAATGTACCAAAGCTCATACCAACCTAAAGAAGGCTCTAGCTAAAACAGAGAGAGACAGAGGCCCACATGCATCAAGCATTTTTGGAGTCGCAAACGGTGCGATTCCTTAAAATCGTCCGTTTGCGATTCCAAAAATGCTTTTTGGAATGCATCAAGCATTTTTAGAAATCGCAACATTTTTGCGATTTCCAAAAATGCGATTGCTTTTAAGAAATCGCAAATTTGCGATTTCTTAAAAGCAATGCATGAATACTTTTGAAATTGCGAATTCGCAATTAGAGGGACAAATTTACTGAGTAGTTGAACTACTCGGTAAATTTGCAAAAAGTGTAATTAACACAGAAAACGCATTTTAAAAGCATTCATGTTACGGACACACATGTCCTTAGGACATGTGTGAGTGCAACATGATGCGAAAAATACATTTCAGGGGTGCACTGGGGGTACATTTGAACCCCCCTCACCACCCTTGAAATGCAATCAGGATTTGCGATTTTGAAATTGCGAATTCGCAATTCCTATTCATTCCTATGGGCCTTTTGGCCCATAGGAATGAATGGGAATTGCGAATTCGCAATTTCAAAATCGCATTTTTTATGAGATTCGGTAGAAATAGCGATTTCTACCGAATTGCATAAACATTTAAAAAATAATCATGCATAGGCTTTTGCGATTTCTAAATTGCGAATCGCTTTTTATCGCAATTTAGAAATCGCAAAAGCCGAGATTGATGCATGTGGGCCAGAGAGGAGATCATACAATTAAGGAAGGCCTACGTGTTCGCAATTCGAACCAGGAAAAAGGAAATACAAGCTTATCTATGGGCCCAACTACAGAGAAGTATCATCCTAAAGGACAGCACAGCCTTTTGGCAGATAGTGAAATCTCCTTTCCTAACTGATAAAGTAGATGCACCATCTCTAGATGTCGTAATCGACGCAGGGGAATGGGTGCAATACTTCTCTGAGGTTTTTAGCATCAAAAAAGTCCCTGAATCAGAACATCTAGATTTCCTGACACCAGTGAAATATCCATTAGTCCTCTACTTTACATTAAATGAGATGGAGAAAGCAATAAAAACTGCTAAATCCGGAAAGGCACCAGGACCGGATTCAGCCCCCGTGGACCTATTTAAACATAACCCAGATCTGTGGTCCCCATTACTTACTAATGTATTGCATGCGGCCAAAGAGATCAGCTTAGTCGATTCCTGGTCGTGCTCGATATTGATTCCCATCTTTAAAAAGGGAGATAGAGACAGTCCTGCCTGCTATCGTCCCATTTCACTCCTGGATTTGCTCGGGAAGATGGCAGGGCGTATTCTTCTCGACCGTCTTCAGGAGTGGACGAACGACCATGAGGCAATCTCGGATCTGCAATATGGGTTCAGGGCAGGATTGAGTACGGTGGATCAGGCCCTAAACTTGACATTACTAGCCGGAAAGTATGTAGAGGCAAAAAGCTCTTCTTTACATATGGTATACGTGGACCTAACAGCAGCGTTCGATTGTGTTGTACACTCAAGGCTATGGACAATTATGCTGCAAATGGGAATTGATCCCCCAGTAGTTGACTTCCTCCGAGAATTATATTCAGGGGCAACGGGGAGAGTCAGATTTGAGACTGGAGGCCAGCTTACCGATAGTTTTCGTATAGAGAAGGGGGTCAGACAAGGGTGTGTGCTGGCCCCTTTCTTATTCACCTTGTATACTAACGGGTTAGAGGCCGCAATGTTGAAGGGTGCAAAAGATCTCCCAGCAGCCGGCCGTCGGCAGATACCAGCCTTATTATACGCCGACGATGTGGTGATCCTAGCCAGAACCCCAGTCCAGCTCCAACGGGTTTTGAACAAGTATTGCTCGTTTATGACCAGCTCGAATCTCAGAGTAAATATTAAAAAGACATATGTGATGCATGCTGGCATAAAACGTAAAAAACCCAAGACAATTTTTGTGGACAAATCCTCCCTTGAAAGAACGGAAACATATCCCTATTTAGGAATTTTAATTGATGAGGCTTTTAAATGGAGGGAAGCTGTTAATTCCCGCAAATTGGCTTTTTTAAGGGCTGTTGGTGCACTGAAGGCTTTTGCACTCCGGTTAGGTAAAAGACCCCCGACTGAAATGCTTAAAATATGTAACGCAAAATGTCTCAGCATTGCAATTTATGGAGCAGGGGTCTGGGGTGGGGCAAATGTAGATCAGCTCCAAAAAATTGAAAACTCCTTTTTAAGGTTCTTGTTGGCAGTCCCAAAAAGTACCACAACATATGGTTGTCACCTTGAACTTGGATTGGACTATATTTCCAACATTATTAAAATCCAACCAGTCATGCTGTGGCGAAGGATTTGGGCAACGGAGCAATGTCATCTCACGAGAACAATTGTCCAAGACTGCATGAAACTTGACAATATGGGGATGATCAGGTGACTGGTTTACTTCAAAACATTCCTCACTGACATTGGATTTGCAAGATTTTTTGATGATCCCCCATCAGTAATGGACCTTTCGAAAAAAGACCTAAAAGCAGCATGCTTGTCCCATCTGCCCCAAATGCATCCTCTAAGTGAAATAGGGAAACCAACTGTACAGCAATGTCGACTAATATAACTTGTTCCTGCTATCCAACCATACCTACAGTTTAATTTAAATCATTATGGCAAATTTTTGTTGACCCGTTTTAGGTTTAACATTTTTCATCGTATGATTTCCTTTCCTTCTCAAAAGGATTGGTCTGTAAATCTTTCTCCCTGCCCTTGCGATTTTATTTCTTTACAATCTACTATTCATGTACTTTTTTTCTGCAAGTTTTATGTTTCACCACGTAGGCGGTGGATAGTACCACTTTTGAAGGTTCTAAAGTTGCGTCAGTGTCGTCCAGCCTATCTGGCCTTGCAGTTCTTGGAAAATGAACCTATGACAAAATCTATAGTGCACTTCCTTAAATTTTGTGTTAGACATCGCACTAATCTATGATAAACTGGATCAAACTGTTTTAAGTATATAAGAATACTGGTAAAGAATAGCTTTTTTATACCTGAAACTTGAAAATGTGAACTTTTATTATGTTTTTAAAGGGTTTTTATATATATGAATATGAAATTGATGTATTTTTAAGAACTTTTATGGTCTTTCAAAAATTATGGAAAACCGAATAAAGATCATTTGATTTGATTTGACTCAAAGGGAAGAGAATCGCTAGTCAAATAAAAAAATGTAAATACTGTCGTTTCTTCACCAGTCATTGCCCTATCTTGTGTCAAGAGCTTCAGTGCATTATTCTCAGTCTTGGAATCTTCTACATTGCTTTTCCAATTTGACATCTTGGTAGTATCAATCACAAATATTGATCACCCAGGCTGCCCAGTAAATTCACTGTGGGGATGTGAATGTGAAACCAAGGAGATGTTGTAGGATAAATGATGCTATCCGTAGGTGGGACTAACATGTGATGGATCTTGAGATGTGTTGTTGTCCTCTCCATTTCCTACACTCTGTGGAAGCTGCTTCATGGATCAGCATCAGGGTTTTTAATCTCATCTTCTCAACCTACTGTATCAGTAGAACCTTCTTGAAGCACAGGGTTTAAATGAGCTCCTTAGGGCAATACTCATTCCGTATTTTTACAGCTTTTGAAAGGCTGTTAAGTTGTCCATTAAAGATCACATTTCATCTCCATCCTCTCATTCTTCTCCAGCTCCCTATAGCTTTCATTCTTATTACCCACCAACAGAGATTGAGGACTTTATTTTAGTGCGTTGGGGTTTTAGCCTGGGACAGGCCTCTGAGTGTCTACCAAAGGCGTCTTATGGTTTGCACTGCACTGCCCACACCTGCATGGTG